>NC_059109.1:87202930-87812475 GCF_020740685.1 Jaculus jaculus
GAATAACCTTGATGGAGTAAAGTTGAGACATGCAGTGTATGAAAGACCATTGTGACTTACCTCAGTAGCTCTGCATCCAAAATGGCAGTGAGCCTGGTGCTAGAAACCACTTGTCAAGGCAGTATCCAAAGGTAGGACAGTTTATTAGTGCAAAGCTATATTCTTTTTTTAAAATATTTTTTGTTCATTATTTATTTATTTATTTGAGAGTGACAGACACAGAGAGAAAGACAGATAGAGGGAGAGAGAGAGAATAGGTGTATGAGGGCTTCCAGCCACTGCAAACAAACTCTAAACACGTGCACCCCCTTGTGCATCTGGCTAACGTGGGATCTGGGGAACTGAGCCTTGAACCGGGGTCCTTAGGCTTCACAGGCAAGCGCTTAACCACTAAGCAATCTCTCCAGCCCCAAAGCTATATTCTTAATCTAGCACCTGTTATCAGGCTCCCTGGGAAAGAGGAAGCCTGGCTCATCTGTGGTTCTGATCCTGCCTCTACAACCCCCAGGTGAGAACTGGCTCACAGCAGGCTTCCTCTAGTGGACAAGGGACTAAAAGCTATACTACTATCTTTATCAATCTACTTGTTAAGTGATAAAATCAAAATGTAAATAGGTTAATAATATTGTCTTATTTTCCAAAATGTTTGTTTTGACTACTTTTTTGTCTTAATCTACTAATTTGAACTCAAATTCTCAATCACCAACTGTTGCAGTCAGATTCACACTTCTGGCAGAAAGCACCCAACTAAGACCAGCTTTTGGGGAAGAAAAGGGTTTAGTTTGGCTTATAGACTTGAGGGGAAGCTCCATGTTGGCAGGGGAAAATGATAGCATGAGCAGAGGGTGGACATCACCCCCTGGCCAACAAAAGGTGGACAATAGCAACAGGAGAGTGTGCTCAACAACACTGGAAAGGGGACACTGGTTATAACACCCATAAGCCCACCCCTAACAATATACTGCCTCCAGGAAGAGTTAGTTCTCAAATCTCCATCAGCTGGGAACCTAGCATCCAAAACACCTCAGTTTATGGTGAAGACATGAATCAAACCACTACATTCTGCCCCTGACCCTATAACCTGATAATAATACATGTTACAAGATACAATGCATTCATCCTACTTTAAAAGTCCCCATAAGTTTTATTAATACAAATGATGTTCAAACATCCCCATAACCCAAGGTGTTTTAACTGAGCCATAATACAAAAATTCCCCCAAACATTCATACTGTAAAAGATGACATTGAGCATAGCAAAGAAATATTCAACCAATACAAGCTTTAAAACAACCAGGGAAAACATCAAACATCTGTAGCTCTAAGTCCAGCAACTCTTGTCAGTAACAAATTTCCAAGTCCAATAATTCTAAATAGCAACAAGTCTCTGAATTTCCAATTCCACCCCTCCAGCTAGGCTAGTCAAAGTTCTGGACAACTTCATTTGGGCCGGCAGCTTTCCTTAGCAGCCATCTTGTGGTCCTGGAATGTCCACTAGGTCTCTACTGCAACCCACAGTCAATCCTCATGGATCCATTGGGTCTCAACGCAGGCCTCCAGCAAACTTTCTTCATACTGTCCATAGCCATTTCTAAAACACAAGACAATGTTGCAAATTCAATGACCCTCTCTTTCCTTCATTTCTATACTCCATAATACTACATGAAGTGCCAATTTGTTAATGGGGGGGGGGGGATAAAGTAGACTTTGGAGAAAAGGACACTCTTTCAACATCAGGCCCCTTCAAAAGACTGCATTCTTTCTGTTGTCCCAATATAGGTCAGCTGGCCCAATCTCAATGGTCATAAATTCTCATGCAATTGCAGCTGACCAGGCAGCAGTTTGGTCAAAAGATTTCTTTCTGTGCCATAATCCCTCTGCTCACACCACTCTGTTTCTAAACACAGCAACCCTGCACAAGTTTTCAGGACATGGCCATAACAGCTAACCTCTCACACAAACTGCTTCTAGCCTAGTCCAACAAAGCTCTTTCTTATCCTCACAAGCCAAACCTCACAGTCCATAGTTCTTACTACATTCAGGTCTTTCAACTCTGAGCAGAATAGTCCATCAAGCTGTATTTACAGAATTGCAAGGTGTTTTCTTAGGCCAAGGTTTCAAATCCTTCCACATTCCTCTTGAAAATCAGCTCCAAAAAGCCAAAACTGCTGGGCGTGGTGGCTTACACCTTTAATCCTAGCACTTGGGAGGCAGAGGTAGGAGGATCACCATGAGTTCGAGGCCATCCTGAGACTCCATAGTGAATTCCATGTTAGCCTAGGCTAGAGTGAGACCCTACCTCAAAAAACAAAAAACAAAACAACAACAACAAAAAGCCAAAGCCACACATTCAGGTGTTTAGCAGCAATGCCACTCTCAGTACCAACTTTAGTGTTGCAGTCAGGTTTGCATTGCTGACATAATCACCTGAACAAGAGCAGCTTTGAGGGGAAAAGTTTTATTTTGGCTTACAGACTTGAGGGGAAGCTCTGTGATGGCAGGGGAAAGTGATAGCATGAGTAGAGGGTTGACATCACCACCTGACCAACTTAAGGTAGACAATAGCAACAGGACAGCCTGCCAAACAGTGGCAAGGGGACACTGGCTATAACACCCATAAGCCCACCCCCAGCAATACACTGCCTCCAGGAGCCATTAATTCCCAAATCTCTATCAGCAGGGAACCTAGCATTCAGAACACCCAAGTTTATGGGGGACATCTAAAACAACCCACCACACCTACTTAGTTTTTTCCTTGCAAATGGCAAACACCCATGAAATTCATAAGCCATCATAAACTTAAGGAAGGTATCCCTTAGGTGAATGGGCCCTTCTGCCAGTTTGCAGATATAGTGGAAGGGAGGAAATAGTCAGGACACAAGTAAGCTGCAAAGAGGATGAACTGTCCATTGCATGACAAAAAGAGGCCCAGGGAAAGCCTTGTAAACATTAGGAAAAGATTAGAACAATCTTGAAAGGAATTTGGTACACTTTATCCTATGCAAATGAAACAAAAACTGAAAAAGTACATATACATGTTTATTTTATTCTATGCTGCATGTCCAGAAATTAGAACAATGGTTGGTATGTAATAAATGTTCAGAAATATTTGTGGAGCAAATTAACACATATAATCCCCAAACTCCACAGTATAATTCTGAGATAAATCTTGGATCATGATCCCTAAGCATTATTAGTAATGGTAGTTAAGAAAGGAACTTCTTTAGAAATCTTCAACATTAGAGAAGAATAAATTATATTGACCACCTTTGAATTAATTAATTGGATCCATAAATGTAGCTGAATGAAAGCTACATATTCTAGGGATAGAGATCAATCTAACACTTCCCAGTATCCTGGTCCTCCCATAGAGTTCCTGTTATTTCCTTTCTATAGTCAAGCAGGTTATAACCACTCACTATTAGACTGTGATGTTTAGCATTCTGTTAAAGGGGGCTCTTCCTCTTCCAGCAAATGTGCAAAGTGTGGAGACCCATCCCCCTCTTAAATAAAGAAACACAGAAGTCATTTCATAGGAGAGATCCTGGGACATGACCAGGCTGTAACTCCCAGAAGCCAAGGAAATTTGACTCTCTCTTTAATAAGCAAATGGTTGACCTTGTGACATCCACTTACCACTTTTACTTTCTCATTTGAGGCCCCAGGAGATAGGTTTCCTGTCTTGTCTAGAAGATATATCATGAAATTCCAAGCATACCCAATTTCTCAGGCCACTTGGGCAAGGTGTCAAAATGAAACGTGAACCATCCAATGCTTCATGCTGCTTTATGTGTTATGTATGTCTACATATATTTATCAATCACCTCATTTAATGAAAGAGCTCTGTTTCCAGGTGTCCATATTCAGGGTCTATTCACTGAGTTCCCAGGACTAGGAAGACTGGAGTGCCTTTTTTTTTTTTTTTCTTTTTTGCCTTAAGATTTCAACTGGTACATATTTATGTGGTTCCTCAGAGGGTTTCTATGAGATGGACCAGACTACACACTGTGTGGGTGGCCATATCAATTCACCTTTTAACTGACCTTCCTCAGTCCCTGTTCCATTCTCTACGGTTCATTCCCATTTCCTCCTCACAAACTACCTACACCCAGGGCTTTACTTTTGGGAGAGCCCAAATTAAGAAAATTTGTCTTATGCAAAGGTATTGAGGGTATTACATCCTACACAGGCACTCCAGCAACACTAGTATGCAAATTATCCAAGTCTCCCATGGAGATGCCACCAACACTCCCGCCATTGTTAATACCAGCTTCCAAGAAGTTGTCACTAAATTCAGCAAGGGAATCCTTCTGTAGCATCCCCTGCCCAAACTCAAGCAGCTCAAAGTTGACCCCAGGGCAGCATTCCAGAGCACACATGTCATAACTGTTAAGAACTATCAATGAAATTGTAGATACTATTTTTCTGTTAGGTGACCTAACACATTGAACTGCATGCTGCTTTACTTTAAGCATTTAAGGAGTGCATATTTTATGAACTTAAATATATTCTGAATGTAGATCACTGAGATTTGGAACTGCCTGTCTAATCATCTTGTATAAAAAGCAGTTATCATCTTCTCATAGGTAAATAGGAGGCATTCAAGTTAGGATAACTTGAGAGTTTAATAGAAGATTTATTTACAAACAAGTGGGAAGGGGATATTATAACTCAAGTTTTGTGTTATGTCACTGGGGCTCTGTTATTAATCCTAATCCCAATAGGGTACAAGGAATATTTATCAGATCCTAGGAATTAAAGGCGAAATAGAAAAGGCTACCTGACCAAAGTCTAAAGTTTGCAAATGACAGAGTCCACAGTTTACAAATGAGAGAAAGTTTGTATGTGACATAGTTCAAACAGCCTATGAAGCTTTGCAGAGGGTTTCTGGAAGAATCATTCTGGCAGCCCTCTCTTTCCTTCCAGTTCACCTGGGTAACCCTTTGGCAAATCCCTCTATCTGTAAGAAGCATCTATCTGGTTCTTGCAGGATCTGCACAGTCAGGTATACCCTAGTGGATTCACTAGGTTGGCGCATGCATATGTCTTCACAACATGGCCTACTTGAGTTCACACAGACTGAGATTTCAGTCAAGGTAGGTTGTACTATGAAATAACAACAGCCCTTAGGCTGAAAGGAGGAATCAGAGAAAGTGGAATGAAGTCCAATGCTGATCTGCTTGCTGGGAAAGCTGTGCTTTAACTAAGAAAAGTGACACAATTAAAGTTGGAAGGGCTGGCTTATCCTGCAAAAAGTGGAAATTTACAAAGCAAGTATGCCAGGGAACATTCTGGAGATCCAAAGGAAAGGTGTCTAGACAATATTAAGGTGTGGCTGGACAACACCGTCAGTAGCTGGCTAGTGACACAAATAAACTATCTATAAAGTTAGCAGCTCAGAATGGTTGCTATAGATACCCTTGGGATGGAACTAACTGCCA
This sequence comes from Jaculus jaculus, assembly GCF_020740685.1. Taxonomy (NCBI): domain Eukaryota; kingdom Metazoa; phylum Chordata; class Mammalia; order Rodentia; family Dipodidae; genus Jaculus; species Jaculus jaculus. The sequence goes on from NC_059109.1 coordinate 87,208,371, forward strand.
ATGGGTTTCTAGCAATGCTTTCTTCCCAACACATTAAAATGTTTAGAGGAACTCTCCTTGATTCTATTTTTAATTCTTGAGTACTGACACATCTATTTGGAAAAGCCTAGGTTTAAGCATATGGGCCTGGGATTCTACCTGACCTACATTTTGACCTCATTTTCCTTTGTGATCTTTGGTCAACAGGATTCAGAGAACTACAAAATATGAGACCTGAATATTTGACCACCATTATTGCTTTCCACTAGTAGAATGTGGAGCAGGGTGAAATGGCATAAGTATTGCTTTAAATGTGCAAAGACTGTCAAATAAATGAGCCAGTGCTCATGATCCTTAAGTGGGAGCCACTAGATTCCTGGAAGCTGAAATTTTGTGGGTTTCCTGTAGTTCCACAGATGCCAGCTTGCCACACTGCTTAGCATCCTCCTCCATATACCCAGAGTCACAGCTTCAGGATGATACTTATCTGGGGGTGGGACTGGGGTTGACATGTGGAATATACTTTAACCTCATGGTATGGCTCTCTGTCTTCTAGACAGAGCATGAAAATTGCAATCTTGAAGTGAGAATGGCTGTACTTTTAGCTGCATGAGACCTTTACAAGATTGGAGCCATTAAAATTCCCTTGTGGAAAATGAGGGGACATGAAGCAGTTCATCTGGCTTCTTGCATCCCCAAAAATATATAAATAGCAACAATTACTGGGGAGAAATTGTCAGTAGTTTAGCTGCCAGGAAGCTTCCTCTGCTCCAGTAACTAACCTCTGACCCATTCTCCTGTAAGTAACCCCAATAAACTCAAAGATTCGCTAAGGTAGATGGGTGGCCTTTTATCTTGGCCTTTTAATGGTGCATTGAGTCAGTAGATGTTTGATTACATCTCCCTGGGAAAAGTCACACAATAAGTCATATTTTTGTTACAAAGATGGAAGGGAGGTGATAGGGATAGTGTTAAGCAAAGAGCCAAAGGTGACTGGAATGATGTTTAGCTATGATTAAGAGAAGGAAACCCCAAACTGGCAAAAAATGGGGTTGTCTTTGATTTTACATCTTGAAAATTCATCCTCAATCTTGGCTTGTGTGGGTTCTGTGAGTCTTTCAATTGTGTGCTGGGTCTGTATTCATGGTACCTATAGAGATACGATTGCACCAAACCCACACCCTGCATCAACCAGAGAATGAGTACCTATTTCAGAACCTTCCAGCAGTCTATCTGATTGCATGTACTCAAGTCACCTTTTGCCTGTTACTTACTAAATCATAGGGTCAGAGTATCAAAGACAATGCATGACTGGGAGGGCAGAGGGATCACTTGGTTCCAGGTATGAATGTGGAGAACATTGAAGAGAAGCCAAGAGGGGTCTGACCGCAGTTGATTTTGTTCTGCAGTGAGTTCAGGCAAGAATACCTCTGAATCAATGACTGTCTGTAAGCCAGTTACATGGTACAGCAAACCATAAATGCATATTAAAGACAGTGCCATTAGCTACACACTGTGCTGGGATATGTTGCCCATTGGTTTGTCTTGACTTTCTCAGCTTTTTAAGTTGAAATTATGAATAATAACTGATATTTTGCATATGCACAAAATAAATGGTAGAATCATTAGTCAAAATGGTAATTTATTGCTACTCTTTCAATATATTTTATGTAGTGCCAACATGATAGTAATTTTGTTATAGTTGTTTCTATAATTATAAAAGATAGTGTTTTGAAATTACTATAAGTAAATGGGTAGATGATTAATATTATAACTAATAACAATATCTTTCATTTTATATCATATAACATGTAATTAATATCTTTTCATAATTTGTTAATATTTTCTGTTTATATAATTCCAAAGAGCTAATTTGAATAAAAACACTCCCTTGAACTATTTAAATTTAATAATTATAGATTACAAGCTTTGTCTTATTGGCCTATGGCATTATACCATAGTTACTGCAAATGACGAATAAACTTCTGCACTGATGATCATGATTATTAGTAATTATCAATAAACTGATAATCATATCTATTCATTTGTGTGCAGTGATATACATTTCTTCCTCTTTGTATCCTACACGTAATGTGTGCCATGGTCTAACTTTTGAGGAAATAATTGTATAGATATCTGTGACAATAATGCCTGCCTAATCAAGCTTTCCTTTTTGTGCTAACTTCCATATCTTCAGCAATTTATTCTCATAGATCTTTATTAAATTCATGGATTAAGGCAGTAGGGAAGATAAAAGCTTAAATAATAGGAACATTTAATGTATTTTTAGGACTATTCTCTTTTTAAACATTTTTATTGACACCTTCTATGGTTATAGACAATAAAAATAATAATTTCCTCCCATCCCCCACTTTACCCTTCATAATTCCACTCTCCATCATATCCCCTCCCTCTCCATTAGTCTCTCTTTTAATTTGATGTCATCATCTTTTTAGCCTATTATGAGGATCTTGTGAAGGTATTGCTAGGCACTGCAAGGTCATGGATATTGAGGCCAATATCTGTCTGAACATTTGCATTGGAAGGACTGGTACCCTTCCTTTAGCTATTAAATTCTTTCTGTCACCTCTTTCTCAATGGAACCTGAGCCTTGGAGGGTGTAATAGAGATGTTTTAGTGCTGGACACTCCTTTGTCACTTTTTCTCAGCACTATGTTGTCTTTTGGGTTATCCCAGTGGTCACCACCTTCTGAAAAGAGAAGCTTCTCTAATCAAAAGTGAGAGTAGCATTAATATGTGAATATTAATATGAACACTAATTGTAGTGCTTTCAGGGCTGTTTGCTGAGAATAACATATTCATTTATCCAGAAAAGAGCAGGCTTTATACTCCTAAAGCTCATGAACTCCCCAGCTATAGGCTTTTGATTAGGTTTTCAGTACCAGGCATGCATTCCCTCCCATAGAGTGGGTCTTCAGTCCAATTAGAGAGCAGTTGGTTTCCCCTAGAGCAGACATGCCACTATTGCTCCTGTGTGGTCATTTGGCATGTCTGATCAAACTTGAAGCTTCCATTGTCCATTGTTTTCACTGCTGATGACTTCTGTCTCCCATAGAGTTGCATGCAGTGCAGCTTTTTCCAGCTTTCAGTTGGCTGGTCTACAGGGAGAAGATTTTCAGCTCAGCACTAGCTTGATTTCACAGTGACTTTGCCACCCAGTCTACAGCAATAGGGTCTTACTATCTGTTACTTGTCAGAAACTAAGGGCCTTAGCAAGAGCCTGTAATGTTTTGGAGGCAACAGGGACCTCCCTGGCCAATAACTCAATGTAAGGTATCCCATCCCTGCCACTGAAAATTTTCTAGTAGCAATCTATGGATTCTGTATGTGCCATTATCTTAAAAAAAAGGCTTTCATATGTCTTATGTAGAGTATCTTGAATTTTGATCGACCCTCCCCTCATCCTTCCCTTAATCTATTTCCCTGGCCTTGCTTAGGACATTCCACTCCCTGTAATCTGTTCTTCTACACACACACACACACACACACACACACACACACACACATATCTCCATACCCTAAAGTGCTGCCCTCTCCTACTTCCCTTATAGCCTTTTTCTAGCTTACTGGCCTCTGCTACTTATTTTTAGTTCCAGCTCACATACAAGTCTAAACATTTGTAACTAGGATACACATATGAGAGAGAACATGTAATGTTTGGCTTTCTGAGCCTGAGTTACCTCATTTAATATAATCCTTTCCAGATCCATCCATTTTCCTGCAAATTTAATGATTTCATTTTCTTTAACACTAAATAGAACTCCATTGTGTAAATGTACCACATCTTTATTATCATTCATATATTCATGGACATGTAGGCTGGTTCTACTTCCTAGCTACTGTGACTAGAGCAGCAGTAAACATTGTTGCTCAAGTATCTCCAAAATAGTTAGAAGAGTCATTAGGATATATGCCTGGGAGTGCTGTAGCTGGATAATATGGTAAATCTATTTTTAGCTGTCAAAAAGAAATTCCACACTGATTTCCACAATGGCTGTGCCAGATTACATTCCCACCAACAGTCCAGAAGGGTTCCCCTATTTCCACTTCCTCACTAACATTAATTGTCATTTGTTTCCTTGATGGTAGCCATTCTGACAAGAGAGAGATGGAATCTCAAAGTAGTTTTAATTTGCATTTCTCTGATGGCTAAGGTTGTAGAATACTTTTTAGATGTTTACATGTCATCTGTATTTCTTTTGAGTTCAGTAGCCCATTTTCTAATTGGGTTGTTTGATTTCCTATTGTTTTCTTTGTTTGAGTTCTTTGTACACTCTAGGTATTAATTCTCTGTCATATCTATATTGGGAAAGATTTACCCCCACTCTGTAGGTTGTCTCTTTGCTCTATTCACAGTGTCCTTTGCTGTACAAATGCTTCATAATTTCATGAGATCCCAGTCGTTGATTAGTGGTTTTATTTCTAGAGAAATTGGGGTTATATTCAGAAAGTCATTGCCTATGCCAGCATTTTGAAGTATTTCCCTTACCCTTTCCTCTAGCAGTATCAGTTTCAGGTCTGACATTAAGGTCCCTGATCCACTTGGTCATGATTCTTATGCATGGAGAAAGATAAGGATCTGTTTTATCCTTCTACATATACATATCTAATTTTCCCAGCCCTACTTGTTGAAGAGTCTGTCTTTTCTCCAGTAAATATTTTTGTCAAATATCAGATGGCTATAGCTGCCTGGATTACATCTGGGTTGTCTATTCTGTTCCATTGAACTACATGTCTGTCTTTGTGCCTGTACCATGCTGTTTTTGTTACTATTGCTTTGTAATGTAGCTTAAAAATTGGGTATGGTTATCACAGAAGCTTTACCTTTTGTTGCTCAAAATTGTTCTGGCTATTCACAGTTTTTTTGTTCTTCCAAGATTTGCCTTTCTATTTATGTGTAGAATGCTATTGTAATTTTAAAGGGGATTACATTAAATGTGTAGATTGCTTTTGGTGAGATTGACATTTTCACGATATTGATTCTTCAAATCTAAGAACATGGGATGTCTTTTCATTTCCTTGTGTCTTCTTCATTTTCTCTCCTGAGTGTTTTAAAGTTCTCATTTTAGAGATCCTTCACTTCCTTGGTTAGTTTTATTCCAAGGTTCTTTATTATTAGTTTTTTGGAAGCAATTGTGAATGGGAGAAATTCCCTGACTTCATCTTTTGCATGTTTGTTGTTAGTATATAGGAAAGCTACTGATTTCTGTGTGTTTATTTTGTATCCTGCTGCATTGCTAAAAGTGTTTATCAGCTCTAATAGTTTGCTCATAGAGTCTTTAGTGTCCTTTATGAATAGAATCATATCATATGAAAATAATAATAATATGATCTCTTCCTTTCCAATTTATATCCTTTTTATGAGTCTCTTGCTTTATTGCTATAGCTAGGAATTCCAGTACTATATTACATAAAAGTGGAGACAGTGGACATCCTTGTCTTGTTCCTGAATTTAGTGTAAAAGCTTAAAGTTTTCCCCATTTATCATTATGTTGGCTGCAGATTTGCTATAAACAGCTTTTATAATGTTGAGATATGTCCCTTCTATTCCCAGTTTCTGTAGGACTTTTTTTTTTTTTTTTTTTACCATTTTTCGAGGTAGGGTCTCACTCTAGCTCAGGCTAACCCAGAATTCACTATGGAGTCTCAGGGTGGCCTCAAATTCACAGTGATTCTCCTACCTCTGCCTCCTGAGTGCTAGGATTAAAGACATGCACCACCATACCTGGCTCTGTAGGACTTTTAACATGAAGGGTTGTTGGGTTTTGTCAAATGCCTTTTCTGCATCTATTGAGATAATCGTGTGATTTTTGTCATTCAGTACATTTATATTATTTATTACATTCATCTATTTTCATATGTTGAACCACTCCTATATGTCTGGGATAAATTCTACTTGGTCAGGTGAATAACATATCTGATACATTCTTGTATTCTGTTTGCCAATGTTTTGTTCAGAATTTTTACATCTATGTTCATGAGGGAGATTGTACTGTGATTTTTTCTTTTTGTTTTGTTTTTGTATGGTTTTGGTATCAGAGTGATACTGGCTTCATAGAAGGAGTATGGTAGAATTCCTTCCTTTTGTATATAATTAAAAAGTTTGAGAAGCAGTGATGTTAGTTCTTCCATGAAGATGTGGTAAAATTCACCAGTGAATCCATCTGGGCCTGGACTGTTTTTAGTTGGGAGACATTTTAAACTGTTTGCATCTCCATACTTGTTATATATCATTTTAAATGGCTTATCTCATCTTGATTTAATTTTGGTATATCATATGAATCAAGTAAACCATCCATTTCTTTCAGATTTTCAAACCTAGAGGATTATATATTCTTAAATTATGTCCATATGATTTTCTGAATTTCTTTGGTATCTGTTGTAATGGTGCCTTTTCACCTCTATTTTTTTTTCTTTTTCTTTTTTATTAGTTTTCTATTTAGCAAATACAGACAGTTTGGTACCATTATTAGGCTCATCCACGACCTACCCCCTCCCCATTGGCCCCTCCTTGTTGAGGTATATGGGTCATGCATTGTGGAGTTAGCCCACACTTATTGGTACGATAAATATCTCTGCAAATCCTGACCCAACATGTGGCTCTGACATTCTTTCGGCCCCCTCTTCCGCAAAATTTCCCTGAGCCATGTTGGGTTCATTTTTGGTCTGCTTCAGTGATGATGTGTTGGGGGCCTCTGAGGCTCTGGCTCTCTGATTTTGTAGGAGTTGATTTTTCTCTGTGTTGGTCTCCTTCCCCCTTGTGCTGGCATCCGGTTCATCAGGAAAACAGCACCCTTGCTTGTTTTGCCAATTTTTCTTAGTTTCAGCCAGGGACCTTTTGAGGTATAATGGGGTGGCTCTCTCCTTAGGATCTACATCTATGTGTAAAAGAGAAGCAGATTCTCCAATGGAGTGTAAGTTAGCTCCAGGACAAATGATATAACCCTTACTTTTTTCATAGAGAGTTTAATAGGTGTAGTCCCTCTTGTAGCCCATGATTGATGGTAGCTTGATATTGGAGAGAGGGCTTATGTTTGGATATGATTCTGACTTGTTTCCCAGCTCCAGCTATGGGTCCCATACCACTGAGGGAATCAGTTAGCCAAATCAGGAGCAGTTGATTCCCCACCATTGCTGTTTGCCACTATTGCACTTGTGTGGGTATCACAACTGGTTATTTGTTGCTAAGTAGGTTAGACCATGAATTGCTTGGACAGATATTGGTCATTTCCCCCAGTCGCCCATTAGCACCTTCTGGCACTAGATACGCTGACTGTCTGGGGACTGACTCTCTCCTGGCTTCCAGCCATGCTGTTCCATTTTACATGTCAGCTGCATATGGTGTCTTCAGCAATAGGGTCTTACCAGTAATCTCTGGTGGGTCATCAAGTACTCTGACAGAAATCTGTAATTCTTTTAGGAAACCTTGTAGGTTTCTCTGATCAAAAGCTCATTGTGGATGATAGCCCCACGCTGGTACTGGGAGTTACAGGTCAGTGCCCACTAAGAAAATGAGGAAAAAGATAACTAATATACATGAGTTGGGGGGGAGAAGGAGAGGGAGGGAGGGAAGATTTCAAAGGTTTAGGTTAGACTTGATCCTACCCTCTCCAGTGTCTTGTGGTTCAGGTATTTCCTGTAAGAGCCTGGTGAAGGTTCAACCATTTTGTCTGCCTTTTATGAAGTAGATTTTTTATGGTACCATTGCTGTTTGGGTCTAGATTAGTGTTTCCCACCCCTTCGATGCCCTTCCCTCCCTCCCCGTCCATCCTAGTGTCTAGTCCATGAGATGCTTGCTGAGTATGTAAGGTATCTTAGGTCGATTCAGGTTAGGTGCTGTAGATGAGTGAGACTATGTGGCAATAATCAACCCCCAATACAGCTTAACTGAGAATGGTAAAGGCAATCAAGAGCATATAACCCATAACCTGCTCTTACATGCAAGAGAGATTAGCACTTCCAATTCAGGTCTGTGTACCTGCTTTTTTTTTGTCAGTTTTCCTCATTAACTTTTGGGGGTCTTCAAACCCCACCAATGCTGAGTGCCCACCTTGATCCCTCCATGTTGTACTTTGAATCTGGTATTCTGACCACCTGTGCTTGATGCCCTGCTGCTGGGGGCTGGATGCATTCTCTGGAGGGTCATGGTGCCAGCAGTCGGGGCATGGGAGAGCGCAGGAAGCCTGGAGTTGTAATGCAACTGCTCAGCTTGTCCCACCTGTGTTCTTTTCAGCAGCTCCTCAGCTAATCTCTGCTTCAGGTTTCTTGACTTTGCATGGAGGCCGATGAGGTTGGAAAGTTCCCTTGTTTGGTGTCTGCTTCTGAAGCTAGGTGCTGGGCTGGCATGTGGATCTGCTCAGGTCCACGTGGATCAATTCAGGTCAGAAGCACCTCCATAGGATTTTGGCTGGTTTCCTCCTTTCTGATAGATCTTAGTCTCTCCTGCTTCTCCTCTGTGGCCGATAAAAACATATAAACTATGATTTTTTTGATGAAGAGTGATTTTTATTTTGCTGTGCTTTTGCTTAAATCCTTCCCTAGGTTGGATTGGTGTGACTCCTATGCAGCCATCTTACCCAGAAGTTAATATGTTTACTTTTGACATTGTTTTGTTGGGGACCACTCAAGATTATTTTTCACATTAAATACTTCCATATCCACATGTAAACTTAACATTCATATATTCTGATTATTCAGCATATTAATTTCTGTGGCAATCTCATTTTTAGTTTCAATCATTCTCTTTTTTAAAAGGTCACTTCATAATCAGTAGTTAACTTCAGTGATATAAGCAATATGATTTTACCTCCAGTAATTTCCTGTGCCTTTTTCCTATGACTTTTCTAGGTTCTTGTCCACCTTCAAACCACTATAATATATCCAAAATATTCAAACCTTTTCTTTAAAAAAAATCTTTTTTAAAAAAAAAAGACGAGAAAGAGAGAGAGAGAGAGAGAGAGAGAGAGAGAGAGAGTTAGTTTATATGTATACCCCATGGTTTCTAGCCACTGCAAAATAATGCTTATAAGGCATTAAGTGAGTGGTTTAAGAATCGAACCCAAGTCCACAAGCAAATGCCTTTAACCACTGAGCAATTTCTCCAGACCCCATAGTTCTTAGCTCTCAAAACACAAACATCGTTGTCCAAGTGTACGCATAATAAATGTAAGAAGATTAAAACCTTAAAAAGTTCATTTGATTTAATGTTTAAAATGAATGTAGGTCAAATTAAAAAAGATCTTATTTTTTCTTATGCAAGACAAACCTCAAGCAAAATAATCAACAGATTAAAAAATCAATATGTGGAAAAACATTCACTATAAAATTCTAAAATAAAGAAATCAATTGAATCCCACATCAGTCAAAGCTTTGAGTCAAGGAATCATTTCCTAACTCTATTATATTTTTTTTCCTTGTGGTTTGGATAGTGTAGGAGTAAGTAACATCATTGAGTAAGTTATTCTCAGATAAGACTACAGAATTACATGACTAAGAAGTCACAATTCATATAATTGCCCTGGACATCATGTATTATTGATTTATTCAGAATGATTCTCATAACTTCCCTCTAGAATAAAGTAGTAAAGACCTTTTGCTTTATAGATTATCTATGGCTATTGCCACTATGATTTTTACATTGATAACACACATAGTACTATAATGAATAAGGAATAAACTTAATTCATGAAATTTGAAAAACATCAAGCAAAGCAATATTATTAGAAAAAACAACTTAAGGCAAAATATCTATAGGTAAAGAGATAAATAGTATATAATCAGTCTCATGCTGTGCTAATCTCTTATTTGTAATTATCAAAAGGGATATAAATATATACACATAAACATATGTGACTATAAAAATATAGAACACTAGTTGTAGGGGTATATTTTTATTGTCTTCTCTCAGAAGCTGACAAATCAAGCAAACTAATATTATGGATCAAATCTTGGACAATTAAAAATATTAATCATAACCTTATTGTCCAATCTTTCTACTACTTCCCTAGCAATTATTTTTCATTCAATATTATTGAAATAAACAGGATAAATGCACACTTCTTACTTGTACTGTTTGAGGTGTTTTGTCAAATACACCCATGCATAACAGTCACTTCAGGAGAGGTACTAGCATACTCATTACCAAGTTCTCTTCACTCAAACCAAGCCTTGCCCTTCACACACAAACATGTTACTGTGACTTGAAAGGTGGTTCAGTGAATAAAGTGCTTTCCATGCCCAATAGGAGGACCTGAGTTCAGTTCCTCAGCACCCATGGATGTGACCTCATATAATCCTGTCGCTACTGAGGTGAATACAGGAGGACCCCTAGGGCTTGCTGGCTCACTGGTTTAGCTAAATTGGTGAGTACAAGTGTGACCCTGGCTCAAGAAACAAGGTAGACAGAATTTGATTGTAAGACCCTATTGCTGAAGACTCCACATGGTTGGGTTGCAGGTCACTGAAAAATCAAGTTGGGAGAAGGCTTCCAGCTCCATTGTTGTGAGGATACTGGAAACAGCTATGCAGTATGCAGACTTGGGGAGAAAAGTCATCAGCAGTGTTAACCAGCAGTGGGCCCTGTGAACTTTACAGCTGGCTAGCCAGGCCAAATGTACCAATGGATGCATTGGTGGCATGTCTATTATGGGGGAAACCAACTGCTCTCTAATTGGAATTGAGGCCTGCTCCATGGGAAAGAATTCCTGCCAGGTACTGAAAAATTAAAGGTCCATGGCTAGGTTGAAGAGATTTCTCACTGGTTAAGTCACTTGCCTGCAAAGCCTTATGGTCTGGGTTCTATTCCCCAGTACCCATGTAAAGCCAGATGAACAAAGTGGCACATGTTTCTGAAGTTTGTTTGAAGTGGCTAGAGGACCTGGTACACCCCCAATCTCTCAATCTTTCTGTGCACATATAAATAAATATTTATTTTTTAAAAAGCCTATGGCTGAGGAGGTCATAAGACCTAGGGGAGAAATTACTGTTGGCCTGGCTAAATACTTATACCCACCAAACTACCCATGAAACATGTATGTTTGTGCCCAGATATTAATGCTACTCTCATTTTTGGTTAGAGAAGTTTCTCTTTTCAGGTGATGGTGACCACTAGGGTGACGGAGTGTTCCGCACTGAGACATATCTATCACACCCTGCAACCAAGGACCATGCAGAAGAGACGGCAGAAATAAATTTAGAGCCAAAGAAAGGGGAATGCTAGGAAAAATGATGACAGCAAAATAGAAGAGAGATTAGTTGGCCAGAAGAAGGGATTCAGTTGAAGGAGAATTTAGGACAAGGAAAGAGTGGTGGTGGGAGAAGTTTATGTCATTTTGTCTATTCTTATGGAAGTTGTCAATATCAGTAAAAAATTAAAAAATTAAGGTGGAGTCTGATTGTGATTGAAGAATACACCTGATATCCACCTCTGACCTTCACATGCATGTGCATGCATGACCCCTCACACTTGCACACACAAGAACACTAAATCAAAATTCATTTTCCTCTCATTGAACTGTGCATAAAGGAAATCATATACCTTATCCATCTTTTAGCATCAGGTCCTTTCAATAAACAAAAAGTTTTGGAGATGCATTGATATAGCATGTATCAGTAATTTGTTTGTTTTCATGGCTAAGTGGATGTGGTGGTTTGAACCAGGTGTCCCCCACAAACTCATGTATTTTGAATACTTGATCCTCAACCGATGGCAATTAGGTAAGTGGAGCCTTGCTGGAGGTGGTGCCTATTAAGTGTTATAGCCACCTTCCTCTGGACAATTTTTGGCTCACTCATACTGCTGTTTCCATCTGGTATGGCAAAGGTGATGTCCAGCCCCTACTCATGCCACATTTCCCCCTACCATCATGAAACTTCCCCTTGAGTCTGTAAGCCACATGGACCTTTTCCTCCTATAAGCTTCTTTTGGTCTGGCACCTTGTGCCAGCAATGTGAAGGTAACTACAGAGTGTATTTATAATGATTTGTTTGTTTCTTCACTCATTGATGGACATTAGAGTCTTTTCCAAGTCTTGAGTATTATGACTAATTTTTCTATGAGCACATAAATACATGTCCTTTTGTATACACATGCTGCCTTTCTGCTGGATTAAATAACTAAAATGAATATTTAGTTCATATGATAACTATGTATCATATTATAAGAAATTGCCAAACAAACTGCTTTTCAAAGAATTTGACCAGTAAAAAATGAGAGTTCCAGTTATTTTACATACTTTCCAAGCACTTGTTTTAATCATTATAATGTGCATGAAGTGATATCTCATAGAATAATAGTAGTTTTAATTTTTATTTCCCTGATGGTGAATGGTTTTGATGAAATTTCCATATGCTTACTCCTTCAAGTGCCATATCAGAGACTCACATTTTTGTCTCTTAAAAAATTGTTTTATGTCTCATTTTTTATTATTTTAATTAATAAACAGTATTCAAAAGAAATAGGGTTTGATATCTGGGGTATGTCAATGGTAGGCACAATGGCCCCCAAAGATCTCTAAGCCCTAACTCCTGAATTTTGCACATATATTCAAATAAAAAGCCAAAGATTATGGTTATAATTAGGATTAGAGACATTATAATCAGGAAAGGTTTTCTTTAGTTATCTGGGTGAATCCAATGTAACTTCAGGAGACTTTAAAAGCATAGAATTTTTAGGTGACCAAATAGCCATAAATGGTGACACATGCCTTTAATTCTAGCACTTGGGAGGTAGAGGTACAAGGATGTCTGTGAGTTCGAGGCCAGCCAGGAAATGGAGTGAGTTCTTCCAGGTCAGCATGCGTGAGAACAAGATCCAGCCTTGAAAAAACATAAAACTAAAATAATTTATCAAAAACAACTCAGGAAAGATTTATTTTGGTTCATACTTTCAGAGGGTTCAGACCATAATAGCTTGATACTATATAGCTGTGCAGAACTCATGGTGACAGGACAGTAAGGTAGAGGAAAGTTCATCACATTATGGTGAACATAAAGGGGGAGAGAGAGAAGTAGCTAGTTAAGACTTGCTCCCAGTGATCAACCTTCTCGAGCTAGTTTTCACAATTGGTGCCACATCAAGGAATCTCAACAACTTTGTGTTTATTGAAAGTACCTGGAGTAAAATATGTAGATGCCCTACCTGCTGACGTTTTCAGAACCTCTTAAAATAGCATCATGTCTGGAGATTAAGAATTCAAAACATGAGACAATGAGGGACATTTCAGGTGCAAACCTTAACACCAACTTTGTGCTAATTTGTTATAGCATCAAGGCAAAATGAACCAGTCTTTTGTCAAATAGATACATTGCAAATATTTTTTCCTAGTATTTGGTTCAGTTTTTCATTTCTTTAATGATCTTTAGATGAGTGATAATTTTAAATGTATGTCAAGTCTTAATTTATTTTTGCCATCAATGGTACTTCCTATATTCTTGGAAACTTCTCCTTTAGACGAAGAGATAAAGATCTATACTTCAAGGAGATTTTAACCTTTGTCATGTGGCTTCCCAGTGTTGTTGACAAGCAATCAAAGCATGCCACCTGATTGATTACATGATTAGCCTGGAATCCCCAATGTGGCATAAGTTTGCCTCGGACAAGGAACTATATTAATTTTCATTTATGGAATTTATTTTGGTATAGTATTTCCAGTGATTTTTCCTTATAATTTTTAATTATTTCAATTTTCACAGAAAGTAAGCTTTGTTAAATGCATGTTTTCCTTATCTCCCATTATTTGAATTTTCAAACATGGCAACCACACTCCTGGGAATGTACATATCTTTGTTTTTAATCTATAGTTGTATTTATTTATATGTTTAAAATTACCTCCATTATTTAAAAAAGCTAAGCTGCCCTTTTAAAAATAGATAATAATCTCTTTAGAGCTGATATTTGTACCTAAGAACTTTAAAATATATTGTGCTTTTATATGCTGCTTTTGACATAAAATAGCATATATATGTATATATATATATGTATATATATGTGTGTGTGTGTGTGTGTGTGTGTGTGTGTGTTATAAAGAAATAATTATTGTTTCATTATTTTGGATTATTCTCTCCAAAGTTAGCATTTCTTTTTTATTTTTAAATTTTATTACCTTTCAGAGAATTGGGTTTTATTATGATATTTGTCACAGTTTGTTTTTATTGTTTCCTTTCCCTTCTTTTCTACTCCAGCCCTCCTGTCCTCACAGCCCAGTAATCTCCTTACCTCTTTCATGTTGCATTGTCCTTTTGGCCTCTCCCCCTTTCCCTATGCCTCTTGTTCACTTCTTACGGCCTCTTTTAGTTACTTTTACAGTCTACATTCACTCTTATATCTTATTTGTATACACACAAGTGTACATTCAAAATTAGGATCCACGTATGACAGAAAACATGTGATTTTTCTCTTTCTGAGTCTGGGTCACATTATGTAATAATACTTTACAGACCCATCCATTTCATTTTTCTCTATAGCTATATAAAATTCCATTGTATATATCTACCAAATTTCCACTATTCAGTCTTCTCTTTAAAGGCATCTTGGTGGTTTCATATTTTTTTTAAAAAAATTTTAGTTTACTTTTATTTATTTATTTAAGAGCAACAGACAGAGAGAGAAAGAGGCAGACAGAGAAAGAGAGAGAATGGGTGTGCCAGGGCCTCCAGCCACTGCAAACGAACTCCAGATGTGTGCACCCCTTGTGCATCTGGCTAACATGGGTCCTGGGGAATCGGAACTTTAACTAGGGTCCTTAGGCTACACAGGCAAGTGCTGAACTGCTAAGCCATTTCTCCAGCCCTGGTTTCATTTTTTTCTTTTTTTGCTATTATGAATAATAGAATAGTAAACATAGAAGAACAAGCATCTCTGTGGTAGTATATAGGGTCCTTTGAGAAATTGTCCAGGAGTGGTATAGCTGGATCATATGTTTAGTTGTGTATTGTAATGTTTTGACAAGATTACACACTGATATTCATAGTTGCTGCATCACTTTATACTCCCTCCAGCACTGAGTGGCTGCTATTTCCCCCACATCCTAACCAACAGTTGTTGTCATTTGTTTCTTAATCATAGCCATCCTGACAGATGAGATGGAATATTGAAGTAGTTATGATTTACTTTTTCCTGATGACTAAGGACATTGAACATTAAAAAAAAATGTTGGCCATGTGTTTCTGGTTTTGAGAACTGTATGCATATTTCCTTAATCTATTTATTGATTGGCAGTTTTATTTTAATTTTTGCAGTTCTTTTTATAATTCTATCTGAGGTATAGCTGGGAAAGATTTTCTCCAATTCTGTAGGCTCTGTTCACTTTGCTGATAATTCCATTTGCTATGCAGAATTTTTATTGTCATGTAGTTCCATTTTGATTTTTTCCTGTATCATTTCCTGGGCTTTTTCTGGTGCCATTGAAGGCCTGTTCAGAAAGTTCTTGCCTCCCCCTATAACTTCATGTATTTCTCCTGTGTTTTCTTCTAGCAGTTTCAGGGATTCTAGTTTTAAGTTAAGGTCTTCAATCCATTTTGAATTGATTTTTGGACAGGATGAGAAATGTGAATCTACTTTTGTTCTCCAGATGAATAACCGGTTTTGCCAGTACCAATTGTTGAAAATTCTTTATTTTTATAAAATGGAATTTTTGATGTCATTTTTGAACATTGGTGGTCATGGCTGTGCGGATTTATTTCTAGGTCCTCTACCCTATTCCATTGGTCTATGTGTCTGTTTTGTGCCAGGACAATGGGTTCCTGGGAAAAAATTCTTAAGACACCGTTAGCAATATTCTTTCTGCTTGGGATTGCATTTGCTATGCATGCTCTTTTGTGTTTCCATATAATTTTTGGATTTTTTTCTAAAATATATGATATATATTTAGTCTTTACAATATCCCCCAAAATAGGCATTATTAACTTCACTTATAAAAGAATGTAGTTTAGTGTGTAAATAAAAACATAAGCATCCTAAAAGTCAGATTATTTTGAGACCTATCATTTTCCATCACTAACACCCATTAACATTTTATTCTGTCCATAGAATTATCATCAGAGCAAAATGTTATCAATGTTTACTTTTTAAGTAATCTGATTTTGACTTTAAACTGTGGAGTTCTGAAGTCTATGTTTAAATATTTAAGCACAAAAAGATACAGGAAAATTAATGAGAAGCATTTAAGTTTGAAAGTGTATCTCTGTTGTTTTTTGTTTTGTTTTGTTTTGTTTTGTTTTTTGTTGTTGTTTTGTCTAGTTTTGTTTTGTTTTGCTTTTCAGGGTAGGGTCTCACTCTAGCCCAGGCTTACTTGGAATTCACTATGTAGTTCCCAGGGTGGCCTTCAACTCACAGCGATCCTCCTACCTCTGCCTCCTGAGTGCTGGGGTTAAAGGCATGTGCCACCACGCCCGGCTAAAGTGTATCTCTTTTAGATAAAGCAAGAAATAGTACACATGTAGTGTAAGTGAGTTATACCTTCTCACAATGTTCAAAAATGCCATTATTAATATGGAGCAGGTGAGCATGTATGCCCCCATGCATGACAACATGACAAGCACTGGTCCAACTGGGAACACCAAATCTAATTCTAAACATGAAGGAGTATCAGACTGAAAACAACAACAACAAAAAAAAAAACCAAAAAACCCAACATTCAATCAAAGAAACAAAAACAGCCTTAAAAATAGCAATGTGCTAAAAGACAAAGACCTGGTACCAATTCTAAGTAAAGCAGACTAAAGAGACTCCTAGTCTCTTTGTTCTGGTTTTCAATGGCCTGTTTTGTATATCTGTTTCCAACTGAAATTTAGTGATGGCAACATTCTCCCACCAGATTACTGGCTGGTTAAAGCATTTACCATATAACCATGGTAGACTTGACAACTAAGCACAGTGTGCGATCTGAGACTGCATCCTGCACTGGAGACAAAAACATACTCTATTGGATAGTCTGACAAAATTGGAATATCGACTTCCAGCCAAAAAAGAAGCATTGAATACATGTGTACTCAAGATGACGATTGACTGTAATTATGCACACAAATATTTTTATTTTTAAGAAATATACACTGAGGTTTGGGGAGATAGCTCAGTTGAGGAAGCATTTGCCTTTGCATGTAGGATGACCTGAGTCCAATCCCCAGAACCCATGTAAAAATATCAGGTGTGGTGACATGTGCTTTTTATTTCAGTGCTGGGGAAGTAGAGACAGATGGATCTCTGGGGCTTGCTGGCCAGCTATTCCAGCCTACCTTGACAGCTCCAGGCCAATGAGATACCCTGTTTCAAAGAAGGTGGACAGCTACTGAATAACAGCATTCAAGATTGTCCTCCGGCTTCCACATGTACACATATGCATGTGCAGCCACACATATCTATGCACCTGAACACACACATGCACACAATACAGATATATACATGAAAACAAAAAAACATATGCAGAAGTGTTTAGGAGTAAAGGGCCATGGTATACACAACTTAAACAATTTTAGGAGAAACTGCATGTGTATATAATGTGAAAGAGCAAATGATAAAGTTAATACGACAATGTTCACAATATGTACCCTTGTTAAATGTCATATCAGCATTCTTCTTACAACTTTTCCATAAGCTTAAACTGTGTTTTTAATGAAAGCTTTAAAATACCTTAAATGATATAAAGTAAAGCCCTTAATGAATAATACATTTTAAAATGAGAAAATCTATATATGTATTTTATTGTATGATGTATCTTTTTTAAGACTGAAACATTCTACTGACTATGTGGAGTATAAAAGGAATTTTCCCACCTGGAGTTTTTACTTTCCTAAATGAATTCCATATTATGGGGGGTTAGAAATGCTTGGGATTTTGTGCTTTTGTGGCTTTCAATGCCACCGGAGACAAAGATGGCTCAGAATCCCACCTGCATTGGGCAAACACTGCTACATGAAACTCAATCCACTGTAATTCACCCTTGAAATCTTTATAAAGCACTTGCAAGGGAAAGGCTTGGGTAATTACTGTTTATGCTCAAGGACCAAATTTACCCCTTCCATTGGGTTTGAAGGGGATGTTAATGAGCTTCTTTTGTGGTCCTGCCATTCACCAAAAGGTAGCTCTTTCAAGCCCAAGGCTGGTTTAATTCCTCCTCAACCAGCAGCATTTTAGCAAGGGTGAAAGTAGAATTTTAGTTTAGTTTTCTATTTTTTTTAACACAAAAAACTACTACAATAGTTTGAAAAAGAAAATTAAACTTCAACTGAAAGGAGGTATAAGATGAGAAATATCAATTATACCAGCTCCTTAAATGCCTAACCCATAGCCACTGTGTATTCTTAATTTATTTCTCAGGGCAAGGAACATATATGCCCTATAAACACTCATAAAATATACAACTAATACATTATATTTTCATTAACTTTATTTTTTTCCTGGCCACAATGGATCCTATACTACCCCTTAATTAATAATGTATCTAAAACTTCTTTCTACTAGGTAGACCAGCATCATATAGATATACCTCATTCTTTATGCTAATGCAGTGGAAGTCTGTTACAGAGAGACACAGAAATCTGTATATTCTGTTCCATATTGCTGTGCTGAACATTCAGTAGTTTCGCTGTTATATGCAATGATGAAATAAGCACTCTTGTGAGTATATCTTGTGATACTGTGTAACTATATCTGTATCATAAATAAATTAGGGATAAATAAATCATAAATATAAGTATAAATAAATATAAATATAAATGTATCATAAATAAATTAGGAAAACTTCTAGGTTAAAGAGAACTGGCAATTTTTTTTTTCTGCCAATTTACCCTCCAAAAATATTCCATCATTTACAAGGACCCTAGTGATGTAGGTTTTGCCTCAACCCTATGACCATTCAAGAATGTTAATTTTTGCCAATTTTAAACAAAAGTCTGGATTTTTCTTTCTTTATTTTCATGGTTATTTAAAAAATGGGTGGTTTTGGACAGACTTATTTTCTTTGTGTTTTTCAGACAAACTTGCCTCACTCTTCTGTTAGATATTATTAATTTAGCTCATTGTATGTGTTAGTGAGAAGAGGAGCCCTGGTAAAACTGTCATAGTTAAAATCATTTTTAAATGTTTACAGCCTATGTGTAGTAATTTTTCTTCTTGTGTATTTCAATTTTGTGACTTTACCCCTAGTTATTAGATTTAACAATCATCTCTTTACAATGTCTGTATTCTCTGTGTGACCATGAATAGATTTTCTACCCCCAAACATGTAACAGTCCATCCTTATCTGCTTTCATAATTCTAGTTTTTGTTGTTGTTTGCTTTCAAAGGAGCACATACATTCCACATTTTTATTTATGTCTCTTATTTTAAGCATTCCTCACTTTTCTATAAAAATTCTAACCATAAATTTTCTACCTTATTGTTAGATAATGCCAACAGAACTTAATTTCAAAAATGAACGTCACTGGGCTGGAGAGATGGCATAGTGGTTAAGCACTTGCCTGTGAAGCCTAAGGACCCCAGTTCAAGGCTCGATTCTCCAGGACCCACATTAGCCAGATGCACAAGGGAACACATGCGTCTGGAGTTCATTTGCAGTGGCTGGAAGCCCTGGCACACCCATTCTCACTCTCTCTTTCTCTATATCTGCCTCTTTCTCTCTCTGTCACTCTCAAATAAATAAATAAAAATGAACAAAAAAAATTAAAAAAATATAAACATCACTATAATCACATCAATGTAATATACATAGGTTCAGTTAGGGTCTGCCCCAATTAAACCAGCGTCAAAATTATTTGTACCTGTTCCTCTAATTCCAACCTGTTTCTTGCACACACACACACACACACACACACACACACACACACTACTAGTACTCAAAATTCTATTTTCTAGAAGGTGACAATCCAAAATAGGGAGGCCACTACAATACTCCATCAGCAATCAGTTTATAATTTTGTTTCCTGAATGCGGGTTCCCCCTGGATATTCCAGACTTGCAGATAGGAGAAATGCTTGGCCCTGGAATCTGGACATAAAATGACCTGGAATGACAGGCTAGGGTTTTAGGTTTCCATCTGAAGGATGGCCCAGGTACATGTCACATGTAAGCCAAAACAAGAATCTCCAGGTAACAAGATATTCCTTGGGACAAGCAAAAGTTAAGGCAACAAAGTAGTGAGTTTGGTTTGTTGTTTTTGTGAGTTTTCTGTTTGTTTGCTGGCTTGTTTTTTCCAGGAGCTCATTGGCTTTAGGGAGGCCAGCTCTCATCTAAGGAAAGGTCTGTGGGCGTCTTGTGGCCTCTGCCGCACATGCCTCTGTACTACGTCTATGACTTGCAAAAACAACCTTGTGGGATACTAATTCAGTCTCTGGTTTCTTTTTCATATCAAATACTGCCAACTTGGCCTTAAATGTGTGCCAGATGCATGATGGTTTTATGAAGTGATACCGTTAGGACGTCTGGGTTGAGTATAGCTGGATGTGAGCTGGCTTCTGCATTTGGAGCCATTCCTGTCGCTGACAGGTCCAGCACAAGCCTGGGAGCTCAGCGGCTTTACTGGGCACCTTGGCAGGTAGTGCCTGGCAGTAAATGACCACCAAATGCCTAGTGAGAACTGCAGGTTCTCTGGCTTGTTCTCTCCTCAGCAGTGGCCAGGTTTCTAACACTGAGGAGGCACTGCATCACTTGCTTGCCTGAAGGAAGGATGCAAAAGCCTCACCATCCTAGAGCACACACTGTCTGAAATACCTGGGTCACCACATCCTGATCTACACAGCTACGCCCTTTGCCTCTGTACTTAAGGGCAGCCTATCTATCACTGGTCTGCCAGAGATTCAAATCCACTTAGCATTGAAATTGGAATTAAAGAAAAAAAGACAGGGAGATATTCTGGTTCAAAAATAATAATGATGAAAGGATGAGAGGTGGAGGGTAGGAGGGGAAGAAAAACAAGGAGAAGGTAGTTTAAGGAGGCAAAGAACAGGGTACTTGAACTGAAATGGACCCTTATGGGGACTGAAATATATGTGCAGTTTTCAGTTTTATATACATATATTACTGGAGATACAAGTTCACCTAGATATTTTAGATATATACATGTTTTGCAATCAGTTGAAGTAATAAGTCCAATTCCTTGCTTTGTTTCTAATTTTGATAAAAACAAATATCTGTCATGATTAACTACAATTGAAGATTTACTATAACAACTGATGCTTAACAATAAAAAAGTGTTCTGAGAAACTAAATCAGTGCCATGAATCACTGAAATTCTGAAACTTTTTGATTCCTGAAAATTCACAGGTAATCAGTTTGCAGGTGCTACTGATTACTGGGAAGACCCAAATATTAATTTCTGAAAACTGTGTGCTCTTTTCTACAAGCGTCAGGGGCATGAGTTGTCCAGAATATTTATTAATACTGATAATACTAATTATAAGTGAAGAAAATCACAGAGGAAGTTGGTAATTTGTTTTAACTTCCATAATAATGTATTCACAAACTGTGGAGCAATGAAAAGGGCTTTTACATAGTCAAAATGATGTACCAAGACTGATTTATTTTCAGGATGTGGCATACAGTGACTACCATTTCCTGTAATAAGGTCAAAATGTCTTGCTAGTAGCCTATCTGCTCCTGCTCCCACACCTCTGGAGGCTTCAGGAAGGTTTATAACCTTCTCTTCGCAGAATGGTGTTTAGCAAGAGGTATGAAAACATTCTTGTAAGCTTGAGGTAGACATAAAAAGAGATAGTCTGTTCCCTTCATTTCGATTTTCCTTGCTTGTGAACAACCAGAGGAGATCTGACTTCTTTGGGGATCAGAATGTCCTGAATGTGTGCTACTATGATGGCCACTAAGCATGTATGACTATTTGAGGACTTGTAATGTGGTTAATGGGATTAAAATAATTAAAATTTAAATTTTATATTATTTTAACTAATGCAAGTGGCAGTAGGAACATGCAGCTGTTGACTACTGTACCAGACAATACTGTTCTATAGACCAGAACATAAGTAATAATTCCCAGTGAGAGAAGATGGGGGAAACATCATCAATCAGCCTTCCTAAGGAATAGTTCAAGAAAAAATCAAGATGTCTAGATTCTCTACAATTTAAATAAGGCAAGATTACCTAGGTTCCAGATCCCTGTTAAGTGTTTAAGGAAAAAGTGATTGATTATATTCCCACATTCTAAACTGTTCAAAAAAATGTACAGACTTTGGGATAGTTTTGTGAGTGAGTGAGTATGTGTGTGTGTGTGTGTGTGTGTGTGTGCGTGCGTGCATGCGTGCACGCGCGCGTGTGCGCACACGTGCTGCTACAAACAATCACTTGTTTGTGTTACTTTTTTTGTGTCTGGCTTACATGGGTACTTTGGGAATTGAACCTGAGCAAGCAGGCTTTCCCAAAAAGTGCCTTTAACTGCTACGCTTTCTTTGCTAGCTCCTAGAGTATTCTTTTCAGAAGTACATTTTATGTTTTTCTTGTATGACTTCAAGTCAGATTGCATGTAAATAATAAAGTCATATATTTATCCCAAACTATTTAATTCTAAATCTTAGTTGGTAAAATTTATAGGGCAAGATTTTGATTGGTGGTGTTTTTGATATTGTTGTGGTATTTTCCTTTTTTCTTTTCTTTTGTTTTGTTTTATTTTTCATGGGAAGAAATAGAACCCAAGGCCTTGTATATGTTAAGTTAGTATTCTATTCTATCACTGAGATAAACCTCTAGCCCCCCCCCCCCCTTTTTTTTTGACACAGGGTCTTGGTGTAGAACTTAGATTTGCTTCAAACTCACCACCTCCTGGGGGCTCAATTATAGGCAGTTATCACCACACATAATGGCACTTTCTTTTCTCTGACTTACTGTTGAGCAAGTGTTTTCTTGCAAATTACAAAGGCACAGGAAAATGCATGGAATTACTCTGCAAAACATGTTTTTCAACTGTCTTTGCTTCACAGCTCTAATAAAAGCAAAGCTTTTGTTTCTGTATGATGCACTGTGACTTTCATCCTCAAAGGTCTGTTACTCAAAGTAGTAAGCTTTTAATTTCCAAGTGAGTGGTTTTAAACAAGTAAACTAGTATCTGCCAAGGTGCAAGGTTTTCATAACAGCCAGGCATGGTGGTGAACGCCTTTAATCCCAGCACACAGGAGGCACAGGTAGGAGGATCACTATGAATTTGAGGCTACCCTGAGACCTCATAGGTCAGCCTAGGCTATAGTGAAACTCTAACTCAAAGAACTGAATAAAACAAAAATAGAACAAAAATAAAAATAAAAATAATTTCATAACAAAATGAAATATGATAAAGGGGAACATTGAAGCATAGAGGCCATTAGATATTAGACATAGGCAATCACAAGTACATGAAATAAACAGAGTTTCAGGGCCTTGATTTTATTTATAGACTGTAAAGTCTTGTGAGGTATAATTTCTGGAGCCTCACTAAGGTTTTGCAGCTAATAGAGAGACTCGGAGGGCTTTTAGACAGAGGATTTGCAAGGCTGATTTGCATTCCAGATGTATCTATCATACAATAAGTTTGGTGGATGGCAAAGTTGTGAAAAGCAGACCAGTCAGATTTGTAGGTGAGAAATAATGAAGTCCTGGGTGATCAAAGATTGCATTGTGGTTGCAGTGATAAAAGGAACAGAATGGACTAGGAGGTTGCTCATGGATCAAAGCCAGCAGGATTTAGGGTTAGGAGGTAAAATGACAGTATTATGGTGGGAATCTGGAATCTTTTCCATGAGCTTTTGTTTTGCATAATTGGGTCCTAGATAATGGTGCTATGTTTTTGGTAGAGGCTTATATAGAAATTTTGATAGTAGAACCTAGCTGGTCAGGGTAGGTCACCAGGGCCTGGTCTTTTATGGCTATGTCCATGGCCCAGTTCCTGTGTCCTCCCTGTTTCCCACTGTGCTGTGGCCTGAACAGCCTCAGCCACGTGCTTCCATTGCTGTGGAAGCAGCTTCACCATGCCTTCCCCACCATGGTGGGCCACACTCTCCAGAACCTAAGTCTTCTTTCAAGTTGTTTCTCTCAGAAATTGTGGTCACAGTAATGCAAAAATGACTAATACAGGAACAAATGGAAGAACATACAAAATAGATATCCCAGATGGGTAATCGGGCGCATACTGGTGCCCATATCTACAAGTATGAACTGGGAGGCAAATCAGAAGGAGGGAAAGATAATGGGCTTCAAGTATTCTTAGAATATATCCTTGGGAAACTATGAAGAAGACATTGAGAAATACGCCCAGGATTAGAAGTAAGTGATGTCTGGAAAAGATTTGAGAATAACGCTGTGGCAAATCATCCATGGATGGCAGTGATGATTAGGATCAATTATATGCAAATGAAATGATAAAATGAAGGAAGGAGAGGAAACAAGGACCACAAATATAGCCAAAAAACATGGAAAGTGAAAATATGGTTTCTAGAAGGTCATCAGCATAAACATAGAAGATAATAGGGGCTAAAACTCTCCTGCAGCTATTATGTTACATGTGACCAACACCTTCTCCTTCTGTAGACCCCATCCAAAATGCATTGTTGCCCACTGTCCTACTTTCCCTTCAAAATTCAACTTACAGATATTTCGTACTCCAGGCGTATGCTTTTACCTCCATGTCCCACCCAGCCAAACTTCTGTTTTAACCCTATTCCTGTGATAACTTGACTAAATTCTTGGGTAGAACTTATACGCCTGCTTTCCTCTATTCGCTGCAAACTCTCCAGGGGGCGTCTCCAGGAAACTGATTTGCACCATGAATCCCACTTTTCCATGTCTCTGCACACCTGCTTTGGCAGGGCCCTCCTGTACTTAGATTTGACTGGTGGGTACCCAATAAATGTATCTTAAACTAAAGAGTGTGGGAGAGAGGGAATGAAAATTCATTAAGTGTGTATGGAAATGAAAGACTAGAATCTATTATAAAGCTTTTTCTCTTTCTTCTCTTTTTATTGATATCAGAGTGATGCTGCAACCTTCTCTCTGACTTTTCCCTCTACGGGGGTTTGTAGGGGCTGACTTCCAGAGTTGCTGTGGGAATTCCGGCATGCGCAGTGTGGTTTGAAATCCACAGGCAAGGCAGCATGGCTTCCTCCTTGGCTTGCTGCCCCAACAGTGGTGAGCAGAGGAGCCCCACCAAAGTGGCAGCCACAGTGTGGGAGCCCAGCTCTGCTACCATAAATTACCCAGGGGCAGGAAGGAGCAAGGAGAGCCAGCGGTTTCAGCGTCCTGGTAGTTCATTTTTGTTCTTGTTTTTCAGTTAGCAATCTGTAAAATTTATTGCAAAATTAAGATCTCTGCTCCAGAGTCAATAATATTCCTGGTGCCAGGTGGTGTAATAATTCACAAGAAGGGCAGAAGTTGGAGGGAATGAGACTAGTTTAGGAAGCAGACTTCCCAGCCCTGCTTGCTGCTGCCTGCTCCCTGCTGCTAAAGGCCAGGTAAGTAGAGGGCTAAGGTTACAGCCTCATAATATCCTTGGAGAGTATTGGGTTTGAAACTTAAAATAAAATCTGTTTCTTTTGCATGACAGAGTCCTTGTACCCTTCCCACCTCTGTTTCCATTTTAGCATAAAAATAGAAAGATCCAAATTCATTCTTTCTGGTAGGGCAAAGAAGAGAAAGAGGAGAAAAATTGGCCACGTGTTAGCTTCCTATAGTGCTTTCTAATACCCTAGCATCAGTCTGTCAGACTGCAATATAACTTCTTCATTTCCACACTTAAATGTCATCTCTCAGTATTGTGTAGCAGTAGCATCCTATCTAGATCATTATCTGTGACTAAGACCCTGACCTGATTCCCAGACCATATGGCAATTTGCACACTTGACATTCTGTTACTGAAAGGGCTTCATTTTGTCACGTTGATTTTTCTCAATTACATAATCTTTAAAAATGTTTTTTTTCAGGGGGTGGGAGAGATGGCTTAGCAGTTAAGCACTTGCCTCTGAAGCCTAAGGACTTGGGTTTGAGGCTTGATTTCCCCAGGACACGCGAGCCAGATGCATAGGCGGCACATGCATCTTGAGCTCATTTTCAGTGGCTGGAGGCCCTGGTGCGCCCATTCTCTATCTCTCTATCTGCCTCTGTCACTCGCAAATAAATACATAAAGATAAACAAAAATGTTTTTTTTCAAGTTGTCTCCTGGTACTCTGAACAAATTTGTGGAAGGACTTTACAGCTACATTTCTGTTCCAGTTATGACAACTCCGACACTGGCACCTGCTTACTTTCACTTAATTATCTCTACAAATTAATTCTCTGAAGCAGAGTGAAAGAAATGCTATTTGGTAATGCCCCAATGCTCCTTTTAAGTACCTACAAAGTCACCATTGCAACCTACGTAGCATGCTTGGTTACTTCTTGTGGGACGTTTTATGCTTGGAAATTGCACTCTACAGGTTAAATATGTACACATATCTTACTCAACATCACCATTTGCTCTTTGGGAAAATATAAATGGAATTTATTTTCAGGGGACAGAGAGTTTATGAAAAGGAGGAGGGGAGTATGGCTGCAAAATGTTCTCATATGGATAAGACATGGCTGTTACACTCATGCATTCACAGCAGCCATAGTTGCTTATACAAGACTGAGCCAGCCAATACTTTGCCAGCAAGGGGGAAAAGTACATGGGACCATATACTTCCCAACACTTGCTGGGAGAGGGGGAATCATGTTCATCAGTCGTGTAGCCACTGGTAAGATGATTATACCGTAGTAAATAACTTGCCACCCATGTTCATGAAAGTAACCCATGTTTAATTTAATGAGTTAGAAAAAAACCCATAAAAAAAAGATGGGAGTTAAAGAGGAAGAAGGAGAGTGTTAGCAGCAGGAGGAGAATAGTCAAACTGCATTATATGCATGTATACAAATATGAAAATACATAATATACATGTATAAACTGCCCAAAATACAAAACAATGGCATTGAAGCTTTAGCTGCTAGCTTAGGACTGATTGATTATATACAACTCAGATTAGAAGAAACTGCTTTGATTTTTTCAGTCAAGAAAGAATTTTTTCACTTCCTGAATAGTTTTGTACTTTCTCACTGCAGGCAAAAAAATGTTTCCTTATGGAGTAGTACTAATTACAGCGCAGTTCTTCATGATGTGATTGTTCCCTCGGAGCCCTGAGAGTTCTATCTGGATCTGCTGCTATCTTCATAAAATTAACATGCAGCATGGCTGCATAGTGTGGTTTGAAGTTGCTGGCTGCTTCTATATCTGACCACAAGGATATAGTCAATGACTATAACCTGAAGGAGACTTTGCAACTGGTCTTGCCACAGGATTCCTCCCCCACTTGCCCCTGTAAATCATGGTGTCTCAAAGAGGTGATTCTCAGCTATGTGGGAGAAATATTAATCCCACATTTCCAAAGCTAGTGCTTTTCCCCAGATATTGAGGTGAGGGTGACAGAGACTTAGAAACCAGAGCTTTATCAAGCTTTGTAACCTGACCTGAGTCAGGCAAGAGGAGTCTAGTTTCAGGCTTCACCAAAACTTGAAACTCAGACCAAACTGACTAAAACTTAAGAGGCTGTGAGTATTTTCAAGTATATTAATTGTGTTGAGGGTGGAAACTACAAAAAATGTGCATCGAAAGTGTCCAGCTTGAATAAGCATTACATAGAAATATTTTAAATATCTGTTTTCTTCTGAGATTTTGGTCAAAACTCAAATGAATGAAGAATTACAAAAGGAAAGAGACATAGTTAAATCATCAATAAGGTGAACACACACACACCTGAGCTGTTGTTCATTCTGCCTCAGTCAAGTTAGGTTCACAAACTGAGCATATACTATTCAATCCTATCCACTTACTATGTTCAATGTAAAGCAGGAAGTTTTTTTATTCTAAACTGGATATGATAAAGACTATATACATCAAGCCATCTCAAAGTAGGAATTGTATGTACTCATTACAAATTCGGATGCTACTCTACATTTCTCTTAACATATCACCTTGCAAGTGAAATAAATATAAGACTATGACACCCTTACCCAGATTATATCTAAACTTTCACACTACATTGTCTCTCTAATCTTATACAGGTTCACTTTGTTCATTGTCTCCCAAGCACATTCTATTTTGATCTGCCAGCCCTTTGGAAGCCATGACATACAATGAAAACTAAGAAGAAAATGCCAGCACTTTCTCAGCTCTCCAAGTGCAAATACAAGCTGTTTGTTTTTCATTGTACATAGAGCAGATGCATAATGTTGTGGTAACAGGTACATATTTTGGGACTAGACTGCCTAAGCTAAAATTCATGCTTTCCCACTTACCTCAGTGACCTCAGGCAAGCTATTTCAAGTTTTTGAGCCCCAGTTGACTCATCTATAGAGTGGAATAATCATTCCACCCACCTCAAAAGATGTGACTGAAACAAACCAATGTATATAAAGTTCCTAAAGTATATTGGGCTAATATATTCAATTATATAAGTGTTTCTTCTATAATTCCCCAAATGTCCTAGGAATCTCATATTTGTAAATCCAAGTGGTTGATTATGAGGTATATAAGATCAAGATTTACTTAATTAAATTACTCCAATTTTAAATTGTCTGACATTTACTTGTCACACACCCTCTTCTTGAAATCAAGAATCCTTTATTGAGAATTTTGAGCATTTGTGCTTGTAAAGAACACATCATAAAACCCCTGAGTAGAACTTTGGAAGATTTATTGGTCATTTTTGTTTTCTTTTTTTTTTTATTCCCTTCTTTCTCTTCCTCTCTTTTCTCTCTTCCTTTGTATTTCTGTTACTGTTTTGTTTTTGTTTAATTTTTATTTGCTTAGAAATTTTTCTATGATTGCGATTCAAAGAAAAGGAAAGCCAACTTAACTTATGGGACAGTTTTAGTTAGGGAGTAAGTGGAAATTAGTCTTTAGCTCACTTGACTGGTGTCTATTCACTATTAATATCCCCATTAAAATAGTAAATGCTATTCATCATGGCTCCTCATTATTGGGTTAAAAAGGTTTAAAATGCACTTCAAAGCTCATTGGAAATCAAATGGTACTCAGAGTGATGTGGTTTCCTCCCACATGGATTTGCTTCAGGCTATACTATGTATCACTATGTGTGTTCTTTACTTTTCCTCATGCTCTTGGTGAGAACTAAGCTGTTCCTTTACTTGAAGTACAAAGAAGAGCAAAAAGGAAGACACAGAAAGGCAAGGGCAGAAAGGACAGGAAAGAAAATGAAATAAAGAGGAGGATAGTAAAAGGAATATAAAAAGAAGAAAAACCACTTCCTAAGATTTTAAGGAAACTCACCTATATAGCCAATGCAGATAAATGCTGATTCAGGTGTCTGTCAATAGATGAACCCCAAATTTCCATGTATAATAGTGTCTTCCAATAGATAACCTTTTCCAAATTTTGTGCCCATTCTCATCTCTGGTCATATGAATAGCTTGAAAAGTATTCTTATACTTTTATTGGGTTATTTTACTCATATGCTAATGTTTTTTAAGGGAATTGAGCTGAGCCTTTGAACCCACTGCACAGACAATAGTGGGATATGAAGTGCTTTAGAAAGGAATTGAGAACTTTGCATGAAGGCTTTTATCAGTAAGGGACTCCCATACACACATGCAGGCAGCTGTAAGACCTTGAGAAAGTTAGCTTATCTTTTCTGGTTTTCTATTTTCACTCCTGGAAAATGAGATTAATAATTATCTCCCAGTTTTCTGTACATAGTTACTGTTGTGATCTATGAAATGCCACTGAATCTTGAAGTATCAAAAACATTAAACATAAAATATAAAAATGTTACTGTTTATCCTCTAAACTCTCAATGACTGATAGCTTCGAATTGGGTGCCTATGAGGATACATGATTTTTTTTTAAAATAGTCAAATTTTATTTTCAGAAGATTCTGAAATAGTATAAAAATAAACAACCATTTGTTTCAAGTCTTGTATTTTACATAAGTTAACTTAAATACACATTTATCTGAGGCACTGAAACATTCACGAACACAGCCTGAATTTCCAGGCTTAGTCAGCAGGTTCAACCAACTTGGTCTGTTTAGCAACATATGGTTAACATTTTTTTATACAATCTTTCTGAATATTGACTATTTCTTAATCTTAAACCTTTTAGTATAAAATGTTAAATGTTTTCCTGAGCAATTTCCCTTTAATCAAATTGGTTTGTCCTTTCTTTCTCTTCCTAAGGCACACATTTTTGTGTTATTTACAAAATATTCCTAGTGCTTTACACAGGACATTTTTTCAATAAATTAAGTCTGAATGAATTAAGCATCCACAAGTCCTACAAAAATTGAGTTAAATAAAAGTCATCATTGTGGCATGTTCAGGTCAATGAGACAGTGTTGGGCTGGAAAGATGTCTTAGCCATTTAATGTACTTGCCTGGATACATGATTTAATAGGAGGTCCTCCAATTATGATCTCTGTCTTTGGAAATGTTCACAATAAACAGTTGTGTTGAACAACTCTCTCTGTTCTATATGTTCTGTGAGACATATAGAGCAGGTTAAATACAGTTGTTGATGAGGATGCATCACATACTGTGTGACAAATCATCTCTAGGATGACTCTGAGATGATTTGCCACTGTCTCTGTGATATAGAGAGGAAAGACAGATGAGGAAAGAGAAAGAAAAGGAGCCAAACAAACAAACTCTAAATGCATACACCACTTTGTGCATCTGGCTTTATTTCAGTACTGGGGAACTGAACCCAGGTTGTTAGGCATTGCAGGCAAGTGCCTGAATTGCTGAGCCATCTCCCCAGCCATGATTGTGTCCATTTTTTGGTATTCTTGCCCATGTGAAGTTGTCTCCCCTGTAGTGTGGGCAAGAGCTGTGATTTACTACTCAGCAATAGAATATGGCTGCCTTATTGTGTGTCACTTCTGTGACTTTGTTAGATTACATTAAATCATATTTAATCATGTCAGTTTATCTATTGACTCTTTACTGGGCTTGAGGAAGGAAGCTGCTGTTGAAGAAAGCCATATGTCCATAAATTGAGTACAGCCCCTGGTCAATAGCAGGCATCAAATGATGCTTTAGATAGCACACAAAAAAGTGGGCTCTGCCAACAACCACATGAGCTTGAAAGTAAATCCTTCACCAGTCAAACCTTACATGAGAACACAGGCCCATTGCTACCTGATTGCCTCTTGGCAGAGGACCCAGTTAACCACCTGTTTCTAGCCAGCATAATCTTAAATACCAAGTATATGTATTTTAATCTACTGAGTATCTGATAAAATGGTTATACAATATTTGGTAACTATAATAATAGGAGGCATCTAATTTCTAACGTGTATATTTCAGTCTTATCAGAAACAGCATTTGATGAGGTAAGTCAATTATTTATCTACTCTTAAACTGATGGCATGAGATAAATGCTATCTTAAATGAAACCATATATATCAAGTGCCTTGAACACTGATTCTTAATATATTCTGGATGACTTAATTTCCTTCAAGGACTTACATACTTGATAGTCAATGGATGAGCACTAGCATTTATGAATGGACCCAAAAGAAACAAATTCTGACAGAGGTTGGTAAGACAAAGTTGACTGTAATTACATGCAATGAGCTTGCTGGCCATTACTTAATTCCATTTTGCCTAAGAAAGCCAGACCTTTGCAAATAAAGAAGATGAATAATTTGGGTAAAAACAGCTGGAGACCTTTAGGACTTCCAGGCTACTGAACAACAAAAATAATCGCATGCCAATGATACTCATATGCATATTGTTAACATAGAACTTTTATTTCTCATTTATTTAGTGTTTGTTGAATTCTTGTTATGTATCTAGTACTTGTGAAGTTACATTTTAATTTTATCTGTATATATAACTCTTGTTTCATTTTATTTTTTGAGGCAGAGTCTCACTCTAGCCCCACCTGGCCTGGAACTGATAATGATCCTCTTACCTCAGATTCCAGAGTGCTAGGATTAAGGAGGTAAGCCACCATGCCTAGGTAAATGAATATATAACTGTTATCATTATCATTATTACTATTTAGAAACTTTATATGGACAGATAGTAGGATTGTTGTTGTTTACCATGGAGTTGTGGGTTATGAGTTGTGAGAGCAGCAGTCAGTCAGTCATTGTGGGTATGGGAGACAGTGTCTCGGGATAGTCCCTCCAACCCTGTGGTGTTTACATTCTTCCTGCCCCCTCTTCTATAAAATTCCTTGAACCTTGTTGGGTGCAAACTAAGTCTATTTTAGTGTTCAGCCTTCAGCAACTTTTGTATTTCTTCCTTGGTGTATTTTGAGTGTCCTCAGTATCTGTCTCCACCACCATGACACAGGTTGTCAGGCTTGCCATGGAAGCAACACTTTTGCTCATCGTGTCAATTCCCCTGTGGTTTCACGTGGGCCCTAGCTAATGCATGAGGGGTGGTTCATCTCCTGTCAGGGAGTCAGATATCTATTCTTGTCTTTTTCATATATAGACTCAGGAGGTTTTAAAATTTTATTCATTTACTTTTTTGAGAGAGAGGGAGAGAGGTGAGAGAGAGCGAGAGTGAGAGTGAGAAAATGAGAGATAATGGTCATACCAGGGCCTCCAGCCACTGCAAATGAACTCCAGACATATGTACCACCTTGTGTGTCTGGCTTACATGGGCTCTAGCAAATCAAACCTAGGTCCTTAGGCTTCATAGACAAGCACTTTAGTGGCTAAGCCATCTCTCCAGCACTCTATGATTGTCTTATAGATAGATTTTGGTTGTCCTTGGTTCTTGCTCTTTTCTGGAGAAGATAAACAGATTCTCAAAAGGAGAGTGATATCAGGATAGGTTACGGAGGATAATCATTGTTAATTTAGAGATATTTTGATGGGTGTAGCCTCAGTTTTGCAAAAAGACTAGTAGGAGCTTCTCATTATACTCCACAATCTTGGTCTCTGTAGTATTCTGACTTGATTCCCAGTTACAATAATGGGTTCCTTTCCAATGAGTGGTTCTCATAGCCAATGAGAGAGCCATTGGTTACCTACCTAGGCTGTGTGCTACTGTTGCACAGGTGTGTACATCTTGTCAGGATGGTTGCGTTCATACAGCAGGGGTCCCTTCTTGCTCACAACAATGTTGGCCATTTTCCTCCAGCAGTTCATGGGCATCTGGGATGATTCCAATTCTTAAGTATTCGAATTGAGCAGCTACAAACATGGTTGAGCAAATCTCTCTGAAATGAAGATTGGAGTCTTTAGGGTAGATGCCCAGTAGAGAAATGCTGGGTCAGTTGGTAGCTCTATTTTCATATTTTCCAGGAGTCTCCATATTCATTTCTTTAGTGGTTGTATACGTTTTCACTCTCACCAGCAGTAAATGAGGGTTCCTATTTCCTTAAATCCTCAGGAACATTTATTGTTGTTTGATTTTTTTTTTAATGATTGCCACCATTTTATGGAGGAAGATCAAATCTCATAGTTGTTTTAATTTGCATTTCCAAAATGGTTAAGGATGTTGAATAATTTCTTAGGTGAGTATTAGCCCTTTGTATTTCTTCCATTGAGAAATCTCTATTCAATTATCCATCCCAGTTTTGAGTGGATTGTTTGATTTTTTTCATTGCTCATTTTTTCCAATTCTATGTAAATTTTAGATATTATGCTTTTGTCAGTGGTATAGCTAGCAAAGATTTTTTTTCCACATTCTGTGGGTAGTCTGTTGGCTTGGTTTAGCTTTTCTACCTTCATGAGACCCCATGGTTCAGTGATTGTTTAATTCCCCTGGGCTATTGGGGTATTGTTTAGGAAGACTTTTCCCACTCCTATATTGTGGAGAGTTCTTCTTATTTTTATTCCAGTAGTTTGAGAGTTTTAGGTCTTATGCTGAGGTCTTTAAGCCATTTGGAATTGATTTTTGTGCATGGTGAGAGGAATGGGACTAGTTTCATTGTTCTACAGATGGTTATCCAGTTTATCCAGCATCATTTGTTGAAGATGCTGTCTTTTTCTACAGTGTACATTATTGGCACCTTTGTCAAAGTTCAAGTAGCTGTAATTACTTGAACTAAGGGCTGGGTCTTCAGCTGTATTCCATTGATCTATGTGTCTGTTTTTATGCCAGAACCACACTATTTTTGTTACTATGGCTTTGTACTGTAGCTTTAGCTTTGGTATAGGAATATGTCCAATGGTGTTTCTTTTGCTGAGGGCATTTTTGGATATCTGAGGCCTTTTTCCATTCCATTTGAATCTTAAGATTATTTTTCTATCTTTGAGAAGAATGATGTTGGCATTTTTATTGGTATTGCATTGAATCTGTATTTTGATTTTGGTAGAATTCTCATTTTCACAATGTTAATTCTACCTATCTAGAAGAATGGGAGGTCTCTCCATCTTTTTATGTTCTCCTCAGTTTATTTCTTGAGTGTTTTTCTGTTTTCATTATATAGGTCTTTCACCTCCTTGGTTATTGTTATTCCAAAGTATTTGATTTCTTTTTCTGGCTACTGAAAATGGGTCAGTCTCTCTGATTTCTTTGTATATTTTTTCTTTGTGTACATGAAGACTACTTATTTTGTGTATTGATTTTGCATCTTGCCACTTTGTTGCAGGAATTTGTCACCTATAGAAGTTTTCTTGTAGAGACATTTTAGCAATGACATCTGCAAAGAGGGCTAGTTTGACTTCTTCTTTTCTAATATGTAGTCTTTTTATATCTTTCTCCTGTCATATTATTTGGGTTAGGACTTCTAGTACTATGTTGAAGAGCAGAGGTGAGAGTGGTCACCCCTGTCTTGCTCAGAATCTCAATGGGAACTCTTTGAGTCTTTCCCTATTAAGTATGATTTGGACCCTCCATGCTCATTCTCTCCAGTGTGTCAATCATGAAGTGATGTTGTACTTTGTTGAATACCTTCTCTGCATCTATTGAAATGATCATGTGGTTCTTGTGTTTAAGATTATTTATCTGATGTATTACATGAATCGATTTTTATATGTTGAACCTTTCCTAAATCCCTGGGATAAAATCTGCTTGACTGAGGTGGATGATGTTTTTGATATGTTGTTGAATTCAGTTTGTGAAGATTTTGTACAGGATTTTTTGTTTCCAATTCATTAATATCTGCTCTAATCCTAATTATTTCTTTCCATCTTGAACTTTTAGGGTTGGATTATCTTTGTTTTTAGGTGCATTTAGGTGGATGGTTAAGTTACTGATTTGAGATCTCTCCATCTCTGTTATGAAGGCAGTACCTAATTTTCCCCTTAAGGAAAATCTTCATTGTGTCCCTTAAGTTTTAGTATTTTCATTTTTATTCAGTTCTGGAAATTTTACAGTTTCCTTTTTGATTTCTTCCATGACCCATTTATTATTTAATAGCATGTTATTCAGCCTTAGGAGCTGGTGGAATTTCTGCTGTTTCTCTTGTTGTTAATTTCTAACTTTAGCACATTGTGATCCAGTATAATATTGGAAGTTGTATCAATTTTCCTGAACTTATGGAGGCATGCTTTATGACCTAATATATGATCTATTTTGGAGAAGCTTCTGTTAGCTGCTGAGAAGAATGTGTATTCTGTAGAATTGAGGTAGAATGTTCTATAGATTTCTGCTAGATCTAATTGATCTATGGCATTATTAATTTCAATTATTTTCCTATTGATTTTCTGCTTGTATGATCTATGTATTGATGATAGTGTGGTATTGAAGTTAAGCCTAGTGATGAAAGCTATATACATTTCATTTATACAGTTGTTGACTTTTTGATGGTTTGCTTCCAATCCAGTGATATGCTTAATCAGGGTCATATTGCCTATTATGTTTTCATTTGGGGGCTCTATTTCTGTTTTCCATTCTATTTTCATTGGAGACTTCCATTGTGAGACTTGGCAATCTTGGTGGGGATCTCTTTTTTCCCCCCAAGGAAGAAGCAAGAATTTGCAGGATCTTTAGTGAATGTTCTGTTTGGGGTTTGAACTAGCTTGGAGTAGGATGGAGTTATATACACAGATACACAGGTTGTGGAAGTTGCAAGTGTGGGCCAGAAACTCTGGGCTCAAGGCTGATATAAGAGTTGTGGTTGGAGGTCCAGAATCTTTTCAGCACACTATCCCAGCAGTCCCTTACCTGTGTGGGTTAGGAGCAGTGGAACTTAACGTTGGTCCCCCACTGTATCCCAGTTGAGCAGGTTGTGGAGGATGTATCTGCACCCAATAATGTATAGTTGCTAGATATTCCTGTGCTCTCTGTCTGGGGCACTAGTAGGCATTATTGATAGCAGGAAAAGTGGAGGGGTGGTGGGGAGTTGGATGGGCCTTGGAAATCCAGGAATCAGGCCTGAAGGTGGCCAAAGGAGGTGGCTGGTGCGGGAGCTTATGTGTGTGGCAGCCACCAGTGGTGTGGCTCAGAATTATCAGAGGAGGTGGCAGAGGCCAGAAACTTCTGCTGAGGCTGGTAGTGTGAGGACCCTCAGTGGTCAGAGGCATGGGGTGGGGACCTGCAGGGGCTGGCTGCTAGGATGGGACAGAGGAAGTGTCGGCACTAGATCTGGCACCAGGGGAACCTGCAGGGACCAGTGGCGCAGTGTGGAGCAGAAGTGTAGGCTCAGTCTCAGGCTCAGGCTCTGGCACCATGGGGACATGAAGGGGCCAGTGGCATGGAGTGGGACAGAAGTATAGGCTTTGGCTCTATCTAGCACCATGGGGACATGGGGCAGGAGCCAGCAATGCTGGGTGAGGCAGAACTGTGGGCCTTAGCTTTAGCACCTGGGAACCCAGAAGGTGGCAGATAACTCTTTATTGGAGATAACAGATTACCATTTTAAGGGAAAGACTTTGTGTGCCTACTGTTTCATGATTTTCTTTGTGTGTAAATGTGTGTTTGTATGTGATGAAATACATGTTGTGTGGTATATGCATGTGTGTGTGTGTGATATAAAGTACATGAGGTATGGTGTACATATTGTGTGCAAGTGGGTTTGTGTGCAGATGTCAGAGGGTAAATTTGTGGACCTCCTTTATTGCTCATCAGCACACCTCCTTTAGATGGGTTATCTATCTCAACATAGAGTTGTTGTTTTTGGTCAGTGAGCCTCAATGATTCTCTAGTCTCCTCCTGCTTTGTACTGTGATAACCCCCAGTTTTTTATATGGATTCTGGGTAGTCAAATTCAGATGGTGTGAAGCTTTCCTACACCTTCAAACAATCAACAAGTGCTGTTGACTACTAAGCCTATATCTCCAGTCTCTCATGAAATTTATTTTAATCCAGAATCTTTGGTATAAATATACCAAAGTATATGGTATAAATATACCTAATATGTAATACTACTCAATAATGAAAGAAATGTATCAGTGATGAAACCACCCAGATGAATGTCAACACTAGTTTGCTGAATGAAACAAATGAAATAAAAATAGCATATTTATATGATTCCATGATTATAGCATCTTGCAGAATTTTATAACAGCAGTTATTTTAACTCAAGGAGAGTGTAGGGAGTGTAGAAAGCTAATAGTGAACTTGAGTAAACTTTGAGAAGTGATGGAAGTATTTCATGTTTTGATTGATTTTGATTGTGGTAAATGTCCACACATGAATACATGTTAAATAATGTACTTTTATATATGTAGTTTCTTATATATGTCAATAAATTCATGATAATGTTTCAAGACCATTTGAGGGGTATATGAGATAAGGTTTTTAAGCAATCAGATAAATGACCTACATATAACCTATTATTATTTTATTGGAATGTTAGCTAAATCTAAGCAAGGCAACCCATAATATATTTTTTTGACCACAACCACAGAAGCTGGTAAAGGACTTGCTATGAATACAGTGTTTGCAGAGCCACTGCACGATCTGTTGTCATTGAAATAAGACTTTGACCACACACTGTAAGCTGAAATAAGACTGTGACTTCACACTGTGAGCTGAAATGAACACTTCTTTTCTCAAGTTGCTTTTGTCACATAATTGGTCATAGCAGTGAATAAAGTAACTAATAACCATTCAAAATAATCATTATGGTAGAGAGATGGCTTAGTGGTTAAGCACTTGCCAGTGAAGCCTAAGGACACTAGTTCGATCCTTCAGGTCCCACATTAGCCAAAATAATCATTATGGAATGTTCATATATGTCACTGTGTTTTATTAAAATTTGCCAGTAAATTCTGATTAAATAGTTTGATTTCTCATCTTTAAGAACTCCTTACTGTCTTTAAAGTAATAACTTTTCATGATGAATAACTCTTGCCTTATACATATATTACTGTTAGAGATACAGTTATACTACAAACTCATGATGATTAGAGTTTCTGTCTTTGTACTTCTTTGTGAAATAATTCCTATTCACCTTTCTTGGGCTGATCTTTTTCCTTTGATGTATGATTTATTTATTTTTATTTTGCTCTATGAACATGTCACAGCTACTATTGGTGGAGTTTTGTGGGTTTTTTTTTTTTTTTAGTTTGGGGCTACTGCAGTAATGCCTTATGGTTATTCTTTGGAATGTTTATTTTGGTTCAAATGAGCTAGCTAGTCTTGGTGATATGAAAGGACACTGCTGGGTCATGGGGATGCACATATTCAACTTTACTAAATAAAGCTCAGATGTTTACAAAACACTTGTATCATTTCACTGTCACACCCATGCTGGATATCTTCAATTGTCAGAGTCTTTTCATTGAGGATGTAGTGAATGTAAAACTCATACATTCTCGTACTCATTGCTTTCACACATGACCAGATCAACAGCTTCCAACTGTAAGTGCTTGCAATACTGCCAGAGGGCTTTCTTTCAATCAAAGACTCCACTGAATTCACAAGAAGGACAGTTTTGGAATGGTCAGAAACTAACCTTTCCCCCATCTGTCCCTGGAAGTTGCTGTAAACAAATCCCTCAGTATAATGGTACATAATAAGTTCAGCTATCTCTTCCTCTTGGTACATTAACTCCATCATTTATGTATTTTTGTTTGTTTTAAGACATAAAGCTTGGTGACCTCACAGTAAAAATTTTCTCAACAATGACCCTTTATTTGTTTCCCTTTCTAATTTCTCCATATCCATATTTCTAGGAACCTCTTCCAACTATGTGCACTAGAGTGCTTCGCTGAACTTTTCAACATCTAAGTGCTCATCTTTTCTTTCTTCACAGTCTTATGGCTTTGCTTTCATCGTAACACTTTTGATGCTGCATTGTTTCCCATGGCAGTATAAGTGTCATGAAGGCAAACCTTGATGCATTGTCCATGACTCACACTGTAGTGTCTGCCAAACATTGCATGTTTCTTGCTTACTGGCCTCTACTACTCATTTTTACTCAAATTCACATATAAGTCTAAACATTTGTAGCTAGGACCCGCAAATGAAAGAGAACATGCAATGTTTGGCTTCTGGGCTGGGGTTATCTTACTTGCTGTAATCTTTTCCAGATCCACCAATTGTGAATGAGAGTGATTCCCTGATTTAATCCATAGCATGTTTGTTGTTAGTATATAGGAAGGCTACTGATTTCTGTGTGTTTACTTTGTATCCTGCTGCATGGTTAAAAGTATTTATCAGTTCTAACAGTTTGCTGGTAGAATCTTTAATGTATTTTATGTATAAAATCATATCCTCTGTGTGCAATAGTGGCATACAGCCATGGTGGGTTACCAACAGCTCTTGATTTGTCTAATGGATCCACTCAGTGGAACAGAACCCATACCTAGAATGGGGAAACAAGTCAGAACCATATCCAAAAATGAGCCCACTCTCCAATATCAAGTTCCCACGAATAGCGGGCTACAAGAGGGCCTACACTTATTAACTTCCATCTAAAATAATAACTGGTATCAATTTATCTTGCACTGACTTCACTCTTCTTTGAAGAATTTGCTTCTCTTTTCCAGATGTCCATAGAACCTGAAGAGTGAATCAGTCCATCGCACCCCACCAGGACACCAGCTGAAGCCATAGACTTAGTGGGGTAATGAGCAAGAGCTTCTTTCTTGGTGAACCTGATAACAGCACAGGGGTGATGGAGGATGAAGGATGTAGACACAGAGAATACTCAACTCCTAACAAATCAGATATCCAGAGACACAGAGACTTTCAAGACCTCGTCACTGAAATAGATCTAAAATGAACCCAACATAGCTCAGAGAAATTTGTGGAAGAGGGGGCTGAAAGATTGTTAGAGCCATAAGTTGGGTCATTATGCACAGAGACATTGCCTCTCTCCCATAACTGATGGTCACCTCCACAATGACCCACAATATTCAGGGAGGATGATAGGGAGAAGGCTAACGATGGTACTATTCTAGCTATATACACACTAGATACATAATAACAACAAAAAACTATCCAAAAAGAAATGCTTGTAGAGAAGTGCACAGAGGTAAGCTTACCATGATTCAAGGCAGAACAGACAAAGAGGATAATGGATTTGAAAACAGGATTCATATACAAAGGGGCATGTGAAGTACTTAAGGTCAAGGTCCTTAAAGAGGGAAGTCTAGTGGTTATAGACTGTTAACTAAGGTCACTCAGCCAAAGTCTAAGTCACTATGCCTCACATGTCTGATGTTCCAGATATAATCTCCTTAGCTTCATGTCTTTCGTCCTCATGTAAGCAGCCGCAGCCAGAGGGCTCTGCTCACATAAGACAGCACTTAACCTGTGGGTTCCTTTCTGATGAAGATGTGGTACAAAGGCAAGAAATCCAGTCCCCATTTTGTTGTTTCTTACTGGATTTCACTTAGCTAGTTCTATATTCAGGGTTTCTGACTCTAATTTTCAGTGAGATTGGCCACCTTGAGCAATGTGTGCTAGATTTGGAAATCAATGTTCGGGCAACATGATGTTGACTGGATAATTTGGCAAATGTTTGAATAGTTGATGTAAGATGCAGATTATCTTCTGTGATTGTTTAATCTAACTCGATAGTAAAACATCTCACAGAGTCTTATTTTCAGAGCAGTCTTGATTTATTACTTAGTTACTCTTATATTGGTCTCACTTTTATTAAGCTTCTTCCTTTCTCAAAAACTTGTAGTATACAGATACTTTCAAAATGAAAACCTGGTGGGATGCATGTTCTTTACTTGTAAAATATTCTATCTGTTACATCTGGGTTTCTGGTTCTTTTTATTTTAATTTTATTATACTTATTTGCAAGCACAGAGAGAGAGAATGGGTATACCATGGCCTATAGCCAGTGAAAATGAACTCCAGATGCATGTGCCCCTTGTGCATCTGGCTTATGTGGATCCTGGGGAATCAAACCTGAGTCCTTTGGCTTCGCAGGTATATGTCTTAACTGCTAAGCCATCTCTCCAGCCCTGGGCTTCTGATTCTTAAGTTCATTTTTCTTTTTCCAACCTCAAATAGCATCTTTACGTTATAAGATTTATCTAGGCCCAAGAATGAAAAAACAAGCAAGTCATAGATAATTTTTTCTGCATCCTAGATCACTGGAAAATGTATATACTGAATTTATCCTTCTTACTAGGCATTTGTTTGACATTTTGTTTATCTTGTATTTCAAAAAATTGCCATGGCATTCCATGAAATTTTTTTAAATTTAATTTATTAGTTTTCTTTTCAGCAAATACAGGCAGTTTAGTACCATTGTTTAGGCTCATCCATGATCTACCCCTTCCCAATGGACCCTCCTTGTTGATGTAATTCATTCCATGAAATTTTATAAGGTTCTTAAAATTTACATATTTTTTTTCTTCAGGTACTTCCCTTTCCAACACACAACCTGAATATAAACGAAGAATTTTTGTTGATGTTATTGTTGTTGTTTTGGAGATGGTCTCCCTAAGGCTGGGCTCATGATCCTGCTGCTTTAGCATAGTGCTACCATACCAGTTTTACAAGATGAACATGTTTTTAATGCTTTTATGATCTTTGTCTTAAATTCTACCAATGTTTATGTTGAGAAACACATTTTAGTCACTGGCTGGATGGTTGCAGCAGACAGCTTCAGGTCACTGGGATGAATTTCCAAATCAGGCACAGTTATAGAGAAAAGGATATTTATTGAAGCTCATAGATCCAGGGGAAATTCCACAATGGCAGAAGAATCTGGTCTGTTTCTTCTGGCCCATGCTGAGACAGAAAAGGCACCACCAAGAAGCAAGCTAGCGCACGTCACAAATTCTAATATGAACCCCTGCACTTTGCATATATTTAGAATGGAATTCCAAATATACTCTCACACCTTAGGACTGGACCCTAGGATCTACCCACAGTGACACCTCCTCCAGCCAGGTAGCTGCAGATCTAAATACAAACCTTAATAAAATCCTGAATCTATTTGGGGGGGTATTCATGTAAAATATCACAATGGTTATCCCTTTGTTATTTTTATTTTCTTTTTTCTTTTCCTGCACACTGAGGGAGTTTGTCCAGTTTCCTCCTAATTGTTGAACATCCCAGGGCATGAACTTTTAGTGTTCAACCTTGGACAGTTTTGAATAAACTGAGATGACTTGGTTAACTTAACTCATTTTTTTTGTCATTTTAAAAACTTTTAAAATTGACAACTTCCATAGTTATAGACAAGTCATGATAATTCTCTTCCCTTCACTTTTCCCTTCCCAAATCCACTCCTCATCATATCCCTACCCTCTCTCAATTAGTCTTTTGTTTATTTTGATGTAATCTTTTTTTTATTCCTGTTATGAAGGTCTTTGGAAGGCAGTTCTAGGCACTATAAGGTCATACATTCTTTCCACCACCTCTTCTGCAATGAACCATGAGCCTCAGAAGGTATGATAGATGTGGTAATTTGAATAGATGTTAACCAAATAGATTTATAAATTCTATTAAAACCTTTTTGATTTCCAGCTATGTGGCTAGAGGAGGTGTCACTGGGAAAATCCTATGGTCCAGCCCTATGATGGGGTGGTGGATTTAGAATTTCAATCAGAAGGTATGTAAAGTGCTTGACCTTAACCTTTAGTTCTTAAGTGTGTTTGTTTATGGCCCTGGTATGCATTGTGGCTTTTTCTCTGTCTTCTTGGACCTGTAAGAGTGGGGCAGCTTCTTCTGCTAATATGGAACATCCCCTCTAACTTCCATGAATCCCTTCTTTCATAACTGTCCCTGGTTTGGAAGTTCATCCCAGTGACTTTGCAACTCTCTACTATGCAATTAGTACCAGAAGGAGGGTGTTGTTGACATGAAACTGACAATATGGATTTTGGTGTGTTGGAACTTTTGGATGAATGGGTACTAACAACTGAAGACACCTTCTGTAGTGGTAAGCCAAGTATTATGGACTATTCCTGTGAGAGTTTGAAAATGATAAGTGCAGAGAGAATTGTATTTGAAATCTTGACTTATGAACTTTCTAAGGGGAAGAAAAAACTGCAGAGGACTTTGTTGGAACTAGGCTACTGGCATGAGGGCTGGCTGCTTTCTGCTGTCTATCACCCAAAGAGTTTGATCAAGGTTAAATTTGTAATGGACTGATATGCTTGGTTAAAGATATGTGCTTGAGAGATTTAAGATTTTAAGTTGGAAAAACTCAAGCAAGTTTAAAGTTTACAGGTACAGAGACTGGTTTTAGGTTACTGAAATTGCTATTGTCAAACCCACTAACAATGTTAAGGAATCTGGTCCAATTGTTTAACAATAAAGCAATGGGAAAAGTACTTGAGGAAAGACTGTGATAAAAATGCAAACTCTGGGCTGGAGAGATGGCTTAGTGGTTAAGGTGCTTGCCTGCAAAGCCAAAGGACCTTGGTTCAACTCTCTAGTACCTACATAATCCAGATGCACAAGGTAGCACACACACATCTGGAGTTCATTTGCAATGGCTGGAGGCCCTGGTGCACCCATTCTCTCTCTCTCTCTCTCTCTCTCTCTCTCTCTC
The DNA here is from genome assembly GCF_020740685.1 of Jaculus jaculus. NCBI lineage: Eukaryota > Metazoa > Chordata > Mammalia > Rodentia > Dipodidae > Jaculus > Jaculus jaculus. The sequence continues at coordinate 87,252,186 of NC_059109.1, forward strand.
TCTCTCTCTTTCTCTCTGCCTCTTTCCTTCTCTCAAATAAATAAATAAAATATATTTAAGAAATGCAAACTCTTTTGGAAAAGAGTTGACTGGAGAAGGAAACTGTTTTTCAAGGTTATGAACTATTTTGTCCATGAATTAAGAATATGGCTATGTCCTGCACATCTGACACTGATTTTGGAAGCATGAAAAATGTGTGTAGTGGTCACAAAATGCACATGGTCTAAAGAGCCACTGCTGAGACATGGCATATAGGCAGGTGTGATGACCCTGAGGCTAGGAAAGCCACTAGAAGATGGACCGCAGTTTGCATGAAGACCCAAGGATGTTTTGGATATACTAGGACTGTGCAAGAGCTACCAGGGAGGGAGCATACTGTTGGCCTTGGATGGAAGTTTTCCCTGGCTATGCAGCTCATTGGGAAGGATGTAGCTGGAAAATTCAGAGATTGTCAGTAGATTTTACAGGACTCACAGGTAACAGACAATCCTAAATCTCAGATGAGACTTTGTAATCATCTTAAGTTGGTAAAGACTGTGGTGACCTTTGAATTTGACAGTATAAAATGTGAGATGATTATAAATCTACTGGGTGCCAGGGATGGGATGTGGTAGTTTGACTAGATGCCCACCCCAATAGATTTATGAGTTTATTAAAGCTTCTTGGATTCCCAGCTACCCAGCTGGAGGGTGTGTCACTGGGTGGATCCTAGTTTCCAGCCCTAAGGTGTGGTGGTGGATTTGGAATTCCAGTCCAAAGATATGCAAAGTGATTGAGCTTAGCCTAGAGTTTCTAAGTGTTCTTGCCTATGGTATTGTTGTGGCTTTTTGTCTCTCTGTTTGGACCTGTGAAAGCAGGCCATCTTCTTCTGCCATTATGGAACTTCCTCTGGATCTGTAAGCTTCAAATAAACATCCCTGCCTTCATAACTGTGCCTGGTTTGCAAGTTCACCTCAGTGACTTTGGAATTGTCTACTACAATAGATACGTTTCAGTGCTGAATACTCCTCTGACACTTCTTAGCAATGTGTTGCATTTGGGTCATCCCAGTCGTCACCACCATCAGAAAAGAGAAGCTTGTGTAGCCATCTAATCAAAAGTGACAACAGCTTTAATATATGGATGTGAACATTAAGAAAAGTGCTTATAGGGCAGTTTGGTGAGCATATATATTATACATGTAACCAGATAAGAATAGGAGTTATACTTCTAGGACTCAGGAACTCCCCCACATAAGCTTTTGATTAGGTTTTCAGTACCCAGCATGTATGAAGTGGGTCTCCAGTGTAATTAGAGAGTAGTTGATTTCTCCTAGAACAATCATGCCAGTATAGTACCCATTCTGGCATTTGGCCTGGCTGGCCAAACTTAAGGCTTTCAGTGTCCACTGCTTTCATGGATGATAACTTCTCTCTCCCATAGGGCTGAATGCAACAAAGCTTTTACCAGCTTTCTGTCAGCTGCTTTACAGGAAGGAAGTTTCAGCTCAGCTCTGCTTGATTTCTCAGTGACTTTGCAGCCAAAGCAGGTGGAGTCTTCAGAAATAGGATCTTACCATCTATTTCTTGTGGGGAACCAAGAGCATTGGCAATGGGCTATGGGCTATAATGTTTTAGGAGTATCAGGGACTTCCCTGGCCAACAACTCCCTGTAAGGTATCCCATCCTTGGCACTGGAATTTTTCTAGCAACAGTCTATGGCTTATGGGTGCACCATTATCCAAAAAAGATAGCCTTCTATAATGGCTTATTCATATCATCTTGAATTTTGATTAACTCTCTCCTTCCCTTCTTTTACTAAATCTCCTCAAATGACTTCACTTAAGCCATTTCATCACTATTAATCTCTTCATGTACTTAAATATTTGGAATACAGACTAAAGTCCTCCTCTCTCCTCACTCCCTTATAGCCCCTTTCTTGCTTATTGACCTCTACTACTCATTTTTACTCAAAGTCACATATAAGTCTAAACATTTGTAGCTAGGACCCACATATGATAGAGAACATACAATGTTTGGCTTCTGGGCTGGGGTTATGTTACTTACTGTAATCTTTTCCAGATCCACCCATTGTGAGTGAGAGTGATTCCCTGATTTCATTCATAGCATGTTTGTTGTTAGTATACAGGAAGGTTACTGATTTATGTGTGTTTATTTTGTATCTGGCTACATGGATAGATGTGTTTTAGTCTTTAGGGTCTTTTATGTATAGAATCATATCCTCTATAAATAATGATAATTTGATCTCCTCCTTTCCAATGATTCTGCCTTTTAATCCAGTCTTCAAGCCTGTGTCATTTGCTTGGGGCATTGAGGTCATTGATATTAGGGGTTATTATTGTAAGGTATGCATTTATTATTGCCATTCTTCTTTTGTAGTGCCTCCTGTTTACCCTTTACTCTCTTGTTCTATTTTTGAGTATGGTTTATTTTTTCCTGTTTATTTATGTGTGTGCTTTCCTTTCTCTTCAGCATGAAGGAGCCCTTCAAGTATTTTCTTAGTAGAGCTAGCTTAGTAGTCATATATTCTTTTAGCCTGTCTTAGTTGTGGAATGTCCTTATTTCTCTGTCAATTTGGAAAGCTTTGCTGGATATAGAATATTTTTTGACAGTTATCTTTCAGAACATGGAATACATCATTCCAAGCCCTTCTGGCTTGTTAAGTTTGTATTGAGTAATCTGCTGTTCTCCTGTTGGGCTTGCCTTTATACTTGATGTTGCTCTCCAGCTACTTTCAACATATTTTCTTTTGTTTGTGTATTTAGTAGTTTAATTATAATATGGCAAAGAGAAGTTCTTTCCTTGTTTTGTCTGTTTGGTGTTCTAAAGGCTTCCTGTATCTCTATTGGCATCTCTTTCCCTATTTGGGGGAAATTTTCTTCTGTAATTTCTTTCTTTCTTTCTTTCTTTCTTTCTTTCTTTCTTTCTTTCTTTCTGTCTATCTATCTATCTATCTATCTATCTATCTATCTATCTATCTACCTATCTATCTATCATCTATCTATCTATCCATCCATCCATCTATCTATATAATCTATCTATAAACCATGAAAATTTTCTCCTTTCCCTATACCCTAAATTCATATGTTTGAACTCTTCATAGTATCCCAAATGGCTTGAAATTCCCATTTGTACCTTCCTTTTAGTTTGTTTTTCTCTCTTTTGGATTGTATTAGGTCTGCCACATAGCTGTCTAGTTTAGATATTTTCTGTCCGATAGAATGGTAAGACTTCCCACAGAGTTTTTATTTGGGTTACTGTGTTTTTCATGTTCTCATATTTCTGATTAGGTTTTCTTTAGTATTTCTGTTTCCTTACTCATGTCTTGTACTGTAGTGACCTCCTTATTTCATTAAGTTGGTTTCCTGTGTTCTCCTTCAGTAGTTTGTTTTCTTCTTTGGTTCCTTTGATTGTTTCTTTGGTTTCTTTGAACATAGTTATAATCAGTCTTTTGATATCTTTGTCAGGCATTTTATCTACATAAGTGTCAGTGGAGGTCATTTCCGATGGATTTAAAATTTTTTGGTGGAATTATATTGTCTTGATTTGTTTGTATTTTTTGTATTATAATGTAGATATTTTTGTATCTTGGGTTAATTTGATTCTTGGTTCTTTTTAAATTATCTGTAATATTCTTAGATGTGTAAATCTGATGTTACATATCTTCAGAGTAGGAGCTTAAGGTGCCAGGAGTGGCTCTTATATAATTCTCAGAGTAAAAGCAGAAGTGACCATATGAGTTGGGTTTGTCTGCTATGCAATTGGTCTAGTAGGTTGGCTAGAGCATAATACATGCAAATTCTAAATTTCGACTGAGCAATATAAGCATTCAATCAAAGCCAGCACAAAGTATTTATGTAAGAGTGGGTATTAAAATAAATATATAGGGGCTGGAGAGATGGCTTAGCGGTTAAGCACTTGCCTGTGAAGCCTAAGGACCCCGGTTGGAGGCTCGGTTCCCCAGGTCCCACGTTAGCCAGATGCACAAGGGGGCGCATGCGTCTGGAGTTCATTAGCAGAGGCTGGAAGCCCTGGTGCGCCCATTCTCTCTCTCTCCCTCTATCTGTCTTTCTCTCTGTGTCTGTTGCTCTCAAATAAATAAAAAATAAAAAATAAATAAATAAATAAATATATAATCTAACAAAGTCAAAATCAAAGTCTCTAAGGATATATGTTGCCCCACACCCTTAATCCTGGTCTGAAAGGGGTTTCAGATCAACCTATGGCTGAATGAAACCCTGCCCTCAAGAATGACAAAAGAAGCAGAGAAAGGCAATATAAATCAGGAAACAGCAAAGGACACCGCCAAATACTGCTTATTTTAGAATGGCAAAGCCAACCACAAATCAAATCTAAGACATAACCTGCCCTGATATGGAAGGAAAATGCAATTAGCACTTCATGTGCAGGTCTATATACCAGGCTTTGGGGAAGGTACTGGCCTGGTGTAAATAGGCCCTGTTACCTTTTGGGATGGCTTTGGTCTCACCTGTGCTGCATGCTTACTTTGTCCCTGATTACTGCATTGTGTGCTTGGCTAGGCTGGCTGGGTTCACATGTCCATTGCTCTGATTGCCTGGGCTGGCTGTTGAAGTTTAATGTTTTTGATGTGTGTATGTGCATGTTCTTGGCACATGTGATGTATGCATGTGTGTGTGTGCAATATACATATGCACATGCCCCATGTGTTTATATGTGGAGGCCAAGCCAAACAGCAGTTATCCTTCTCTTGTAGCTCATCTGTGTATTTCTTTCCTTAAGCCATGTTCTCTGCCTGAACATAGAGCTGCTATTCCTCAGTGAGCACCAGTGATTCTCCATTCTTGTCACACTACCCCACACACTGGAGTCACAGGTACTCATGGCCAATTTAAACATTTTTGATGAGAAGCTAAAATACAATCCACCCCTTATCTCTACATACTCAAGGCTATCTTATAATGTAAATTGCATGTAGTTCAACTTGGAAGTCCTTATAGTATTTGACAATTCCAACACTGTTCAAAAGTAAAAGTGCAACAGTAGTCTCTTAACTGAGAACCTTGTTAAGTAAAAACACAAGTTATACACTCCCAATGTATGATGGCACAGAATAAACATCCCCATTCCAGCAGGAAGGAATTGGAGCATAGCAAGGACAGATTGAACCAAAAGAAGTCTGAAACCCAGTAGGGCAAACAACAAATGCTACAGCTCCATGTCCTGTATTTGGGAGTCCACGCTTCCTAGCTGTGCTGCCTATATCCTTCTCTTGTAGTCCCAATCTGTGCTAAACCTGCAGCTTTTCTTGGCAGCTATCCTATGAGCCTAGCATCGCTGAGATCTTGACATCTCTATTGCAACATAGGATTCCACTTCACACCTCCCTGCAGTGGCCTCACAGGGTCTTGTTGCAGACTTCAGCCCTTCCTCTTACAGCTTAGTTACAGGTGCTCTCTGGAATCAGTGTGGTGCAATGCTTCATGACCACGTCAGTTTTCTTTCATTCTTCCAAAACCAGTTTCATATGGGTAATGTTGTTTTGTTCTGCTCTCAGATCAGGATGAAGCCTGGTGCCCATGGGACACAACTGTAGTAATCATATGTGATGACCTTGAGCAGCAGAGTCCTCCCTCAGCATTCCTCCTTTAGGCCTTTTCCTTTCAAAAGAATTTACATTCTTCCTATCTTAATCTTTCAGGGGATTGGGTTTTACCGTAGGGCATCTTTTCTGTTGTCCCACTTCAGAGCAGTTGACTTATCTTTAATGGCAATAATCTCTTCAATATTTACTGTTAAAGTGGCTTCAGTTTCTGGGCCTAGAACCCTAAATTTGCTCACATTTCCATGTCAAACTTAAAGTTCTTCATATCTTTCTGTACTGTGTTTCCTTTCTTACATTGTAGGTCTGGATGGGGCAGCAAAGAAAAACCAGCTTATAATTCCAGGTTACAGTCCATCATGGTGAGTAATACATGGTGCAGGAACTTGAGGCAACTGGACACATTCAGAACTGAGAGGAAACAGAGATCAATGAATGCTGAATGTTAGCTACCTTTCTCCTTTGTATGTAGTCCAGAAACACAAGCCAATGGATGGTACCACGCACAGTTAAGGTGAGTCCTCTCATCTCAACTAATTTAATCATGAAAACCTCTCAAAGACTTGTCCAGAGATTGGTTTCCATGGCTGTAGATTGACTATAACACTTACTTTTGTATATTAATTGGAACCTGAGGATCATTATGCAGATAAAAACATTATGAAATTTTTAATGGCATGTTGCAAGAGATTTGTAAATAATAGAACTTGATTATTGTAACATGCTATTGATAAGGTTAAGACAGGTGTCAGATGTGGTTGAATTGTGCTTACATTTCTTTATAATTCTCTTGGCTTTTTCTTTGAGTTATTCTCAAACTTACTGCTTCATTAATTTTGCTGGATTTGTGTATTAACCTCAACATATGAATCCATGCAGAAAAAAAAAAAAAGATGAATCACACCTATGGGGAAAAATTCCTAATCTCTGCTCTCCTTTTACAACTTTTGAATTAGTCTTTACTCATGGGTATAAGGTCTCTCAGGATTACCTCTGGGGCTATAGCTGCTGAGTACTTCCCAAAACTCACCATACTACCTAGACATGGCCTGAGATGGTGAGAGGGGAACAAGGGGGCCCAAGAGACAACCACTATATTCTTAGATACAAACTTAGCAATACATAGCAAACATACAAAGCACAGAGCACTGGCAAAGGCATGTTGCCACTTCCTAAAACAAATTCCCAGCAGTTAGTGTACATTTAAAAATATGAAAATGCTGCTGGGATGTGAATAACACACCTATCTGTGGAGGTTTATATCATGTCCCCCATAAACTCATGTGTTAATGCTTGGTCCCCAGCTGATGACAACTGGGGATGTGGAGCCTTGCTTAAGAAGGTTTGTGTCTGGAGGCAGGCTTAGGGGTGTTATAGTGAGCTCCCCCTGGCTAGAACTTGGCTTATTCTCTTATTGCTGTGGTCCATTTGCTCTGGCATCCGGCCTCTTCCCATGCCATGCTTCCCCCTGCCATTGTGAAGTTTTCCCTCAGACTTCCCCTCAATAAGCCAAAATAAAATCTTTCCTCCTATCAGCTGCTTTTGGTCAGGTTCTTTATCTCAAGAACATGATGGGCATCTTTTTTTTTTTTTTTTTTTAAGCATTCAAGTTTTCCTTCCCTGTCAAGTTTCATTTCTGTAAGGGTCATCTCTTAACTTCACCAAATCATTTAACACAATGGTTCATACTGCTCTTATTTTTTTTTTTTGCATTTTATTTTTCTCTGTTGTTGTTTGCTTGTTTTGTTTCATTATGTTTTTCAAGGTAGGGTCTCACTCTAGGCTGACCTGGTATTCACTATGTAGTCCCAGGGTGGCCTCAAACTCACAGCAATCCTCTATCTCTGCCTCCTGAATCTTGAGATTAAAGGCATGTGCCACAATGCCTGGTTATTTTTTGCATTTCTTAGTGTCAATTTTAGGCTCTATACTGTATCTTTCTTTGCATCTATGTGAGATTCATGCAGAATGATCTCTCACAAAATCACAAGATCTTCAGCTTGACAGCATTACATAACTATTTTCTATGAGTTAACCTTGTTTTCGCTATTGAATTAAAAGTTCATAGTACCTAAAATATGAGTCATATACTTATCCTGCTATCTAGATACTTGTGTGGTACACAAAGCATATACTTAATAAATGACATCAAATAAATGATATAAGAATATTCCAGCAGAATGGCAAAAATTTGTTCTGGTGCAATCACTATTTATATAAGCATCTCATATTTACTCTTTCATCTCTATCCAAATTACACACTTAACCTTATCACTTCCGTCTAATTACACCATCTCTTGACATGTAAATGATGGGAATACCACTCTGACCTTCACTGAATTAGTTATAAATTTCTCTCCTGTTGGCAAATCTAATGCAATGAGTGTTCCCCCCCCCCCCCCCCCCGTGTAAGGTCCTGGAGGGCTAGGTCAAGGTCTATATCCTTTTAGTTAAAATGTTCATAGCCTGATATTAAACCCAATTTGGTTCATAAGAATTGATTTATGGTTATATGGTTATTTATCATTTATATAATATGATTATATAGTGTGGCTAGTATAGTTCTGAAAAGAATCCTATAAAGCAGAAGTACATAATATAAAGGAATGTACCTTATGCACTGTATTAATGTAAACCTCATGTAGAAGAACCAAATATGGAAGGTAGTAAAATCAGAGAAATTTAATGTACTTTAATATTTTGAAAGTAAAAAACAACATTTTATATACACTGAAAAAAATATATATATCATCCATCCATCCATCCATACACACACATATATATTATGCCATCATTGAACAAAAAGAAACTAATATTTGGACATGAATATTTTTTTCATGCTCAGAAAGTTAGCTGACTCTTAAATTTAATCCTTGAAATTAGTCTTTCATTTCAAATTGGAAAGGGCTGTGTTTTTATTAAGGTCTTAAAAATGCTTGAGAATAATAAATAGACTTTTTTGAGATTGATTTAAGTTTTCTTTTTATTACCATAGCAAAAGACTATTGATTTGCTCTTATCGGTGCTTTGGTTCCCTCCCCACAGGTCTCTCCTTAGTTATTTGGAGTGGATTTTAGAAAGGCAAGCAGTCCTATCAACTGTCTTCTCTTGCATTCCATCTAAAGGCAACATGTAAGACACTCAAAATGGAATTAAATCCCATAAAGAATTAAACCAGTAGTAAGTAAAATCTTCTTGTTCTTGTCAGAATGTCAAGGTAGGAACTCCACTAGTTGAAGCAGTTCAAATGAAATGTTAGCATTCTAAATTGGAGAGATTTGAAAACTATGTGCTAATTCGAAGTAGAGGAAGCTATTTAAGAAAAACTTGAAATTCTGAACTCTGGTACTACTTCTGAAAGTTGGATGAGAAATTATTGATGATATATTTCTACTATACAATCCCATTAATGTAGTTCTTTTTGTAATTCCAACTCGTTTCTATAAAAACTTTATTGAAAGCAAAGCTTGATTTATAACCCAGTAGGACAGATAGCTCACATTGAAATGTACTGGAAAAGGTGCTCAGTGATGGGGATGGTGGTTAATACTCAAACATAGAAAGTCATTGCTTAAAAATTGATTACCTCCCCACCCTGAGGTTAAAGGTAAGATCCTATTGCTGAAGACTCCACATGTTCCTGATGCAGAACATCAAGAGATTTGGCTAAATCTGGAAGGAAGCCAGGTCCCAGATGGTCAACCTGTATCATGCTGAAAAGTGCTACACAAGCTGCTGGGGAAAATAGCCAACAACATTATGAACAAGAACTGGGTCCTGCAATAAAAAGCAACCAGCCTGACGAGATAGTCACACCTGTTCAACAGTGGTACACAGCCTAGATGGGTAAATAATGGCTCTCTGATTGGCTCCTAGGTCTGCTCAGTGAAAAGGAACCAATAGCAGAAACTGTGAATGGCATCAGAATCCTATAGAGACCAAGATTATGGACTCTAATGAGAAGCTCTCAATAGTCTTTGTCCAAAAGTGAGGCTACACCAATAAAAATATCTCTAAATTAACCATGCTTATCCCCTTTCTCAGATCCTGATCTCACTGTCCATTGGAGAATCAGTTTTTCTTTCTCGGAAAGCAGCGAGAACTGAGGAAAACAAATATCTCTCAATAAGATAAAGAATAGATTGCTGACTCCCTGCAGATGAACAACCCTAGCATAGCAGTTAGGGCCCAGCTAAACAGAAGAATTGCCATGACGAGCAAGCGTGCTGCTCCATGGAGAGCCTGACAACCTGCACCAGGATGATGGAGACAGACACTGAGGAGACTCAAACACACCAAAGCAGAATCCAGAAGCTGCTGAGAGCTCAACAGCAAAGTAGAGTTATAACACACAACCAAGGCTCAGATAATTTTGTGGAAGAGGGGTTGTAAAGAATGTAAAAGGCACAGGGTGGGAGGGAATTTCCAGAGCCTCTCCCCACCCACCCCATGACTGACTGCTGCTCTAACAACTCATAATCTACAACTACATGGGGAATACCAGTAATCTCACTAAGGGGGGGGTGCAGGGAGGAGGGAAATGATGGTACCAACATGTGATGTATCCTTACAAAGTTTCTACTTAATAAACAATTCATGGGGGCTGGAGGGATTGCTTAATGGTTATGGCACTTGCCTTTAAAGCCAAAAGATCAGTGTTCTATTCCCCAGTACCCATGTAAATCCAGATGCACAAGGTGGCACATGCATCTGGAGTTTGTTTGCAATGACTAGAAATCCTGGTGTGCCCATTCTATCTGCCTGTTTCTCTCAATCTTTCTCTTTCTCTCTCTCAAATAAATATATAAAAATAAAATATTGAAGAATATCATGGAATGAGGTAAATGATAACAAAACTCCTATTACTTGCAGATTTGTTCTTTTGTGACCAAACTAAAAAGTACTGGACTAATTTTAATTTCTTGCTCTGTTTTCCATGGTATTAAGTCGACAAAACCAAGATGTAATCCAGCTGAAAATGGTGATTCCCGAGCCACCACATGAACTGCCAAACTTGGTCACTATTTTTAAATGTTGATTTGAAACAATGGAGTGTGAGGATCCACTGCTATTTTCTTTTGGCTAAAGTCTATGATATGCCTAACTAGTTTCATATAGATTGACCTGATTTCATGGAATCCTTACTGTGTGTTGGTTGGCTGATTCATTTTGGTAGGAGTGAGGTCTGCTCATGTGAGAAACAAAGGGCATCTTTGTAAAAGGAATATTCTTAATCAATTGAGGTGGTTGTTTTATCAATATAATGATTTGTGTTCAGAGAAAATCAAGTAGGGAGTGTAGAGAGGGAAGGAAGTTTGTTACCAGTGCAACCATACTAAGAAGAGAAAAAGCATTCCCCCAGCATTTCCTTACTTACAGCATTAGTCCTCTTAGTCCTTTAGCATAGCTGTCACAAGGCAGAGGTCAGGTTCAGACCCAGAGTATACAACCCCAAGTCCCCTTTCATACTGATAAATGATACAACATGCTCCCATAAAGGATGCCTTATCTCCATGGAGAGCCATATGCTTGTAACTATCCAAGGGAAGACATCCCATTGGTATACTGGAAACTGAAATAGCCCATAAAACTAGTGCAGATGAAACACTTTTTCTTCATTATCTGCTATCTCTCCCCAGCTCTTTCTTGCATCCTGCTCCCTTCAGTTGATTTTGTGCACATTAAAATTTCTATATTGCCTGCCATTTACTTTTGACAGAGAGCCTGTGGGTTTTGGTTTCTTAATTCAGAATCTCCAAAAACACAACCTGATCAGATGCTGAGTGGTGCAAGTGGGTGCTCATTCTAGATCCATAAATGAGAGAAGCTGCAACACACTGGAAAAGACCACCAAAGACCAGACAATGGAAGACAGGGACCTAGTAGATCCAGGGAAATACTGTCTTGGGCTATAGGCCATTGGTTTTCATGACATATCTATAGATGTGTGTCAATTCCTGGATGACCTGGTGTTCTCTCTCTCTCTCTTTTCAAATCCAACCATTAATTACTTCTATGTTTGCTTAGTGATTAAATTTTTATACATGCCAAAATTGACCACGGACCATGAGTAACATGAAGAATGATGCTCTCAGGGTGCCCAGACTTCTTCTTTTGGTTCTGTTATTGAATGATAATCTTTCCAGTTATCAAGAGTTTTTTTCTAGTTCTAGAAACACCACCACCTGAAAAGTGTGACCCTAAAACTTCATGGAAAATAATTCCCATGCAGTTTACATTCTACATGATAAGAATGTTATTTTTCAGAAATTTAGTCCTTGTGACTTCAAAATGCTAGATTATCTTATTGGCACAAACATGCTGCTGAATTTACAGGTTCTTACTATTTCTTTAGACATGGTTGAAATGCCAATGTAATTCCTTTCCCACATTTGGTTAGGTTTCCTAACTTGTCTTTAGAATTTGTTGTCTTGAACTCTGAAGAACAAATGTTGAACCTTGCCTGTGATTAATTTTCTCAGTTCATGGAGCTTAAAGCTGGGTCCAGGTTTCTTGCTACCATGCCCCCAGCTTAGCATACAGGCCCAGGCAGGCCTAATTTTTTTTTTTTTTTTTTTTTGAGAAACAGTCAATTGTATATATAGAAAGGTGAGCACTAGGATCCTAGGTCCAAAGCGAGGCAGTGTAAAGAGGCACCTTTTTAGTTGTTGCATTTTCTCTAGAGTGGACTTATGTTGTCAGTGGCAGAAATCCATGAACCACAAAGATAAAATAATGCTAACCAGAGTGCGAAGTAAAGAAAACAAAGATGGCTCCACAATTAGTAGCATTATATACACTATTGCTAAGTAACAGCAGATGTGTCTGTGGGTAGAAAAGCATTCCTTACAATCCATCAGAAGCCAAAGTCCTCCGACACCACCAGCCACTGTGGTTATGTTGAGCTCGGAGAGTGATGGCTGTGCACATTGGTTAGCAAAGTGGAGAGGCTGTTATAGGTGTTCCAGTCTACCTGTGTCATCTTTACTGAGCTGAACGCTTGTGCTGAGGGAACAAGGTGATGTGTGCTGTAAAACCCAGTTCTGTAAAGACATGCACTGGCCATGAGTCATTAGTAAGCATGCGGAGCTAATTGGCAAAATACTCATAAAAGATTTTGAAGGGGGGTTAATTACAATTCATTACACTGTAACCTGTCCCCAGGCTATTGTTAAAAAAATGCAGGAGTTTCAGGGCCCATTATTTTATGATTCATTTTGCCATGTTGTGAAAAACAGACTCTAAATCAAACTACATTTATTATAGGTCAGACCACAAAATCTTTATTGGTTTTTCCAACATTCCTCCCTTGTTATATGAATTCATATGGACTGCACATTTCTGTCAATTGGCAAGAAAGCATGAAATGAAATTTATGATATTTTCTTACCTTATCCTCAGCGTAGCCTTAAAAATCATAAGATCTAATTGCTTCCCCTACTTCCCAAGTTCATGAGAAAAGTAGGTATTTCAAAATCAGCCCCAATGTTCTGATGATTGAAAGCAACTGAAGGCTAATGAAGTCTGTCTTCCAAAGGAAGCACTTGCAAGAATGCAAATCGAAGGAGTAGCATCCACCTCCAGAAGTTGACGAGAAGTCCTTTTATATTTAAGGGACAATTTGTAGGTTTTTTTTTTAATTGGCTTTCAAAATGTTAATCCTGTCCTACCTTTAAAAACATCATTTTTGAAAAAGAAATCAACAATAGGAAAGCATAGAAGCAAAGAAAAAGCAACATTTACTTCTTAAGGAAAAGAATAAGAGTTGTGATACCACTGTATTCCTTCTGGTATTACCTTACATAGGCCTGATGTGACTTGCTTAAGGTTTAATAAGTAGTCATTCTGTGCCATTATGAGAAATTGTTGATTAATGCTTTCAATGATGTTGATTTTTACTATATTATCAAACCACCTTGACCTATGTCTACTATACCCATTACTAGGAATGAGCTAAGCACAAAATTCTGGGTTCACTTCCAGCCCTCAAAAGTTTATCTATTCGTTTGAACCTTATCTGAACTATCAAAAGTTTTGACTCTTCGAAACCCATGTTTGGGGAAAGGGTGGGAATATGTGGTTCAGGGAAGGCTACAGGGTGGAGTGGAGGGGGGATTGTTAGAAATTGTGCAAGAACTAGTTTCCTTGTGAGAGATGGCATGCTTCCTGATTCTTGCTGGCCAGAAATACCACAAAAGTCTTTATTAAAACTTCCAAGACCTTTTGAAGGCCTTCCTTCAAGCAGTTTTGCTACTTCTGCATGCCTGGGTTTTGTCCAAGGCTGGAGACAGATGTATGAGCAAGGGAAAACAGGTTGACTGAAAGTTATCTAGAAACATGAGAATTGCCATAAGAGGTTAACTTCTAATGGCATAAGCCTGATGGGCTTGGCTGGGATCAATGGTCTTTACCAGTCTAGACTCTCTCAGAAAGAGAGAGCTGGAAGGTGACATTACAAATTAGTAATCCAAGTGCTTATTTTGGAGGTGAGGTCTGGATACAAAGAAGCCATGACTAAGCCTATGCAGATGTGGATGAGAAAAAGTACTAAGAGCTGGCTGGGCAGCAGGACCAAGATGATAGAGTGCCCAGCCCAGAGAGGAAACATGGCACTTGGGCAGGGCAATGGGGCAAGATATATGGAAGTTGGAGAGTAAACAGAATGCAAACATAGGAACCCAAGGAGTGGTGTTTATTTTCAGTGAGTAGATGCAATGCAGAAAAAACTAAATTTGTTTGATGCATGTTAAAATATTTTATTTAGTTATTTATTCATTTATTTATTTAAGAGAGAGAGGAAAAGGCAGAAAGAAAGAGAAAATGGGCAAGCCAGGGCCTTCAGCCAGTGCAAATGAGCTCCAGACCCATGTGCCCCCTTGTGCATCTGGCTTACGTGGGTCCTGGGGAATCAAACCAGGGTCCTTAGGCTTTTCAGGAAAATACCTTAACCACTAAGCCATTTCTCCAGCCAGTTTGATACATTTTAAATCAAGGCACAAGAGGCTTAAATTTTGTGAAGGAAAGAGATAAGCATGGGATAAAGAAGTACATATGTGAGAGAGACACTGAAACATATTAATTTGCCAAACTCTGCTTCTTGGGACATAAGGGCAAAGCTCAGAATTCTCAACCTGAGTAAAGCCATTTTTTTTGAAGTATTTTCTGAGGAAAAAATATAAAGCAAAACAAAAAAAAATGAAAGAAAATGTTAATGATGGAACTTGAAGAAGTTAAGAAGAGTATTTTAATGCAGTCCTTTATTGTAACACCATTAACAAAACATCAGGAACATGGGTGGGTGACATTCAGAAGTTGCTCTATTGTTTAAAATGCAAATGGAATTTATAACATGGTCATTGTTTGGCATGAGAAACTTCAGAGTTGGGTTTCTGAAAGAAAAGGGTCTAAGGACCCTTCATGTATGATTACCCCAACTTGGATCATGTTCTCGTAACCAAGGTGTTTAGAGAATGAGGAGCTGGGCAAGAACCATGATCCCACCAACCTTTTCTCTGTTACTCTGGAAAACAGACCCTCAGACACATCATAGGACAGTGGGGGACTTGGGGGATAATGACATCAATTAGTAGTTCAAGAATATAAGCATGGGGAGCAACTCTGGGGAGAATATCAAGGAAAACAGCAACAACCACAAATTAAGTGGCACGTGGGTACTGATCAACACACAGGTGATATTAAAATAATAGATGACATTGACATGGTGTCAAGTAGCTGGAGTTTCTAACATGTGGTGAGTGATGTGCAAAGTAAATGAGTAATGTCCACAGGAAAGAAAGTCCTTGAAAATGGCAACATGAATACAGGGAATGCAGGAATGTTTTTCTGCCAAGTACAAACATGACAATATTAACTTCTCCCTCTTTTATCCAAATGGTCTTCCTCATTTCAGTAGCATCATCACATCTCTATAAGTTCCTATTCTGTTTCATGAAGGCTTTAGGAAGTACTCAGACTTGCTCCCTGCTGGGGATGTCTCAGCTAGCTGAAGCAGTGAAAGCTGTAGTTTTCAGAGCCAAGTGCAGAGAGCAGCTGGCTTTCAACTTGTTGTCTAAGACAGCCAAGCAAAGGTGCAGCTTCTGATTGCCCTGACTCGCTCGCAGGAGCTGGAGCCAGGCACCTGTCAAGCACTGACTGCCTCTCCTGACTTTCCTGTTCTCCCTTCTGCTGCATGCCTACTACAAGAATGGCAACCTGCACCACAACGTGTCTCCCTCTGCAAGGCCAGTTGCCAGCATACCCACTCCCTTGGCAAAGCCAGCTGTTAGTATACTCATTCCCAATCTCCTTTCCAGTAAATTTTGATTCCTAAGCAAGTTAATTTCTTTCTCTTTCTCTTTCTCTCTCTTTTATTTATGACAGCAGGGAGGCCCTAAAAGAAAAATGATGATGTCTCTATTTTCCCCTAAAGTAAGTGTTAGGTATAATAACACAGCAGATTATTCTTGAAAGAGGAAAAGCAAACTGTCTTGAATGTGAGCGTGATGGGAGAGATCTTACATTTGAGTCTAGAATGCTCCATTCAGCAATTAAGAGGTGAGTAGATGCAATAAAGATTCTTCAGTTCCTGGTGTGCTAGGTCCAGGCAGATATCTCCAATGCAGAATTATTTAGTGATAAAGAACAGTGAGATTATGTCATGGAAAATGCGAAATAAAGTAATCCAGACTCAGAAAGACAAACATCACATGTTGAACCTAAAAAGATGAAATCATGAAAACAGAAGAGGGACTACTAGGGGCTCGGGAAGGAGAAGAGACAGAGAGAGAGAGAGATTGAGAGAGAGAGAGAGAGAGAGAGAGAGAGAGAGAGAGAGAGGGAGTAAGTAATGGAGGCTGAGGGGTGAATATGAAAAAAATGCATCACATATATGTATGAAAATATCTTAATAAAACCCATTCTTTGGTATCATTATATACCCCAATGAAAAATGGAAGCAAGAAAGCTAGTGAGATGGTATGGTGGAAAAGAGAGGTTGCTGTGCAAACATGAGGACCTGAGTTTGATTTGAAGCATTCATGTAAAAAGATGAGCATAGCCCTTAGAGAGAACACCTGAGCCACAAGACACTGGAGAGAGCATGATGAAGACTGACCTTAATCTTCTACAGCTTCCCTCCCTCCCTCTCTCTCTTCTCTTCTCTCTAACACTTGTATATTAGTTATCTTTTTCTTCCTTTATTAGTGGGCACTGACCTGTAACTCTCAGTACCAGCATGTGGCTATCATCCACAATGAGCTTTTAATCAGAGAGACCTACAAGGTTTTCTAAAAGAAAGACATATTTCTGTCTGAATACTTGATGACCCACCAAAGGTTAGTGGTAAGACCCTATTGCTGAAGACACCTTATGTGGTTGACACGTAACATGGAATGGCATGGCTGGAAGCTGGAAGAGAGTCAGTCCCAAGATAGTCAGTGCATCTAGTGCCAGAAGGTGCTACATGGGTGACTGCGGGAAAATGGCCAATATCTGCCCAAGCAACTCATGTTCTAACCTACTTAGCAAATAACCTGTTGTGATGCCCACACAAGTACAATAGTGGCACACAGCCATTGTGGGGAACCAACTGCTCTTGATTCGGTTAACTGATCCCCTCAGTGGTACGGGACCCATAGCTGGAGGTGGGAAATAAGTCAGAACCATATGCAAACATAAGCCTGCTCTCCATTATCAAGCTACCATCAATCGTGGGCTACAAGAGGGCCTACACGTATTAAATTCTCTATAAAAAAGTAAGGGTTATCTCATTTTTCCTGGTGCTAACTTACTCTCCATTGGAGAATCTGCTTCTCTTTTTCAGATAGATGTAGATCCTAAGGAGAGAGCCACCCTATCATACCTCAGAAGGGCCCCAGCTGAAACTAAGAAAAATTGGCGAAACAAGCCAGGTGCTGTTTAGTTGGCGAACCGGGTACCAGCACCAGGGTGAAGGAGATCAACACAGAGAAGAATCAACTCCTACCAAATCAGAGATCCAGAGACCCAGAGGCCCCCAACACCTCACCACTGAAGCAGACCAAAAATGAACCCAACATGGCTCAGGGAAATTTTGCAGAAGAGGGGGCAGAAAGAATGTCAGAGCCACATGTTGGGTCATGATATGCAAAGACATTTATCCTACCCATAACTGTGGGCTAACCCCAAAATTCATGACCCATATACCTCAACCAGGAGGGTCCAAGGGGGAGGGGTAAGTCATGGATGAGCCTAATAATGGTACCAAACTGCCTGTATTTGCTTAATACAAAACTAATAAAAAAATTGATGAACACTACTGAAATACAAAACTAATTAAAAAAAAGAAATTAAAAAAAGATGGGTAAAGTTATGCATACTTGGAATCCTGGTGCATAATGATATCAGAGACAAGTGAATTACTGGGCCTTACCAATCAGCCAGTATAACCAAAAAAATGGGTGGCACCAGGTTCAACAAGAGACTCTGTGTCAAGGAGATAAAGTGGAAAAGCAATCAAAGATACAGCCAACATCATTCTATGGCCTTTGCATATGCATGCATAGGG
The DNA here is from genome assembly GCF_020740685.1 of Jaculus jaculus. Taxonomy (NCBI): domain Eukaryota; kingdom Metazoa; phylum Chordata; class Mammalia; order Rodentia; family Dipodidae; genus Jaculus; species Jaculus jaculus. Next base: position 87,270,310 of record NC_059109.1, read on the forward strand.
TGAGCACATCTGCATGCATGTGTATGCATCATACATATGTACATACCCATGCATACCACACATATTACACTCACACAGCATGAAAATGAAAGAGAAAACCTAAAATAAAAAATAAGAAAAGCAAGAGAGACTCAGCAAAGTAAACTCAAAACTGTGAGCAGGTGCTGAGGTTGCCTAGACCTGTGGTGCCTCAGGAGCCTGTGCTCACTGGGTAGGCTCTCCCTTAGGACATACGTGCACTGGCTTGGGAACCAAGGTGGTGTGCTCAATATGGACCTTCAAAACTCTCTTGAGGACTGCAGATATTGCTCAGTGGTTAAGGTGCTTGCCTGCAAAGCCTAAAAATCTGGGTTCTATACCCCACTACCTACATAAAGCCAGGTGTACAAATTGGTGCATGCATCTGAAGTTTATTTGCAGTAGCTAGAGGCCCTGGTGTGCCTATTTTCTCTGTGTCTCTTCCTTTCTCTCTTTCTACTTGAAAATAAATGAATAAAAATATTAAAAACATACACCAACAACTCTTTGTAGCCTTCATCAAGGTTTCTTTTCTTTCTTTTTTTTTTTTTTTTTTTTTAGGTATGGTCTCACTCTGGTCTAGGCTGACCTGGAATTTACTATGTAGTCTCAGGGTGGCCTTGAACTCACTGCAATCTTCCTACCTTTGCCTCCTGAGTGCTGGGATTAAAGGTGTGCACCACCATGCCTGGTTCATCAAGCTTTTTTTTATTCCATGTTTTAGTGGTCTCATTTGTGCAATGACAGGATTAGATCTCACCTCCAAAATGTCATGAATTTCCTACAGTTGGCCATTGTTTCTGGAGCGATCAGCCCTAACTAAAGCGTACAAACCAATCAACCTGTGTTAAGTTTCTCTCTTCATAGAGGAAGCCCCAAAGAACATGGTTTTGTTAAAACCCCAATGACAGGTCATGTTTTTAAAAAGAGGCAGTGTGATGACAACTCATGGCCCGCATTCCTTCCCCATGCCACAGGGAACAGGTATCTGCTGTTGTTAATTGCAAACTCCTCTAACAATCTGCCCTTCAGAAATGATTACTTCTGTCTGAGGACCAGATCACTGTCCAGCCTGTTCTCAGATAAAATTAAACAAGTAATGCTGACCCTGGAGTCTATGATTAGGATGCCTGGCTAAGTAAAGATGACCATGTACTTTCCCAAATGGAGCAGCTATGACCCGGATATCCAAAACAGGATAACACATGACTCATGCTGGCTCCAGAGCCCCTCTAATGCTGGACTTATAGCTGGATTTAGGGCTAAGTGGTAGAGGCAAATAAACAGGAGTAGAAGCAAGCTGAAGAGGGAATGGGGAGTGAAGGGAGTTTCCATCAAAGCTTTGTAGCAGCCGGAGTCCATTCAACTTTGTGGATGACTGTGGTTTGCTGGGATCAAGATCAAAGGGACCACCATGGGCAGAGCCATGACAAGTGAGACTCAGTCTGCTGAAACCTAGCATTAGCCCCTCTCTTAGGCTGCCGTCTAGACTGGAAATGGGTGCTCATGCCAGATCCAGCTGAATGGAGTGTCAGGGTGCTCCCTGGTGATGGGGCAAAGAACTCAGAAGAGCCTTCTTGATCCTTACAGGGAAGCTCTTGGCCAGGAGTAAGGAGGCCTAGGATAGCTATTGCTCTAATCATTTTACGGAAAGCTAAGGCATCTGTAATAATCATGGAATCAGGGAGTGGAGAGCAAGGAATTATTCTAGGAAAACCTATTCACCTGCCTCTGTATCTCCTGCTCTCCACCAAATTAGAAAGTGTGAATTTGTAGGTCCAAGATACTTAATGACAGAGACAATCTTTGAGATCTCTGTCCTTAAGTCTGACAGCATCAGCTAATGTAGCTTTTAAAAATTTTTTCTTTCAGGTGATCCATGTGGTGTCTTAGAGCTTCAGCTGATATTTTATTTTTACTACAGCCCATGGAAGAGGTGATGGAATACTCCAACCTCTAACAGATGATGCCACCTTCTGCACTGCTATTGTATTGTATGCCTTTAAGGACTCTTTGAATCTTTATTCTTGCTGTAGTACAAAATATTTGCAAGGAAACAAGCAGATATTCATTGATGCTTTTCAAGAATTTGGGTGCATGCGCAGTTTTTCTATTCATTGACCTAGCAAAGTGTGTCATCATAAGGCAAAGGTGTCATGAGGATTTTAAAGCAGAAGCTAAAAGAACTGAAATCAGAAGAGAGTTCAGTCCCGCTTCTGATAGGAGGTTGAATCCCTCAAAGCAAATCTCACATTCCACTTTTAGTACTTTGTTTTAAATTGGGAATGCCAGGTGGGCAAGGTAACACTATGCTGTAAAGATGTAAATATGTCCATCACAATACAATCAAAAGAGATTAATTTATAGCCTTGAAAATGTGGTGATAGCTAAATTTCTATACAATAATAAATAAAATGTCAAGTACCTGATTGGGTACTGAGTTTATAGCTTTGCAAAATTATATACAAGAGAGAAAGAATAAAGAAAAGGTAATAAAGCAAATTATAGCTAAAGATACAGTAGAGTATTTTCATTTTATATATTTCTAGCAACACCATTTTCTTACAGATATAAATAGAAATGATGCTAGAAAATGGAAAGAGAGACTGCCCCAAACTTTCAGAGTCCTGCTACTTATTAAAGTCTTCATCACGCTATCATCTCAAAGCTGCAATTTCCTTAACCAAATGAAGAGTATAAAACCTTCTGAGTATTCTGATCATACTTCGTGCCAGGTAATTATCCTTTCATGTGTGCTAACACATTTAATCTGCACAAACAGTGAGTCATGTGATTACCACACTTTACATATCAAGAAACTAAAGCCCAGAAAGGATAGACTGGATCAGATACCTATGGGTGGAGAATCCCGAAGTATATAAAGACACATTCCAAAGCCCATCACATGGACATGGAGCTAGTATACTTAAATTGATGGTACAAAATCACATCCTACTTCTTAGGAGCCCCTCCTGCTGCTGAGCTGACAAAAACAGACACATTTCCAAAGCTCTCATTATATCTATTAAGCCAAAAGAGTTGAAGATGGAACAGTTGGATCTGTTGGAACAGAAGCAAATATCAATTCAACATTTGGTTGCACGTATTAGTGGAATTCATCCCCTAGGGTTGGTGATCACAGAGGCACATTGGTAGAGCACACAACTAAATTTAGAAATGCATGTTTTTTTTTTAAGTGAATTAAATTAGGGATATTAACAAACATTTCTCAAAGTTTAGATTCTGTTCCCTAACATGTTTTGTGTGAGATAGTGGTTTCCCACAGACTCTTGATTGTCCTTTTGTATCAGTCTTCTGGGTTGCAGACAGTGTCTGCATGTTGCCAAGAGAACTCTTGAACCAAAGGCTTAGTTTTGTAAAATCGTTTTTTTTTTTTTTTAAAGGTAGGGTCTCACTCTGTTCCAGGCTGACCTGGAATTCACTATGGAGTCTGAGGGTGGCCTTGAACTTATAGCAATCCTGCGATCTTCCTACCTCTGCCTCTTAAGTGCTGGGATTAAAGACGTGCACCACTATGACTGGCCAGCTTTGTGACATCTTAAAGTCCAAAGGGATAGGAATGAATTTTAGCTACTAGAGTTTTCTCATGGGTGTGGCTCAAACAGAAGTTGATCAGGGAATGTTCTTCAGAGTGAGCATCTCTTTATATTGAGGTTTGTATGGTGGCTGCTTCTATCTGATCAGTTTAGGTGAGACAGAAGGGAACGTGCTCATAGATTTATCAAGAGTTTTCTCTGGAGAATTTTGACCCTTGGCAAAGCTGCCTATACCTTCAGAACAATTTTTATGGAAGATGATCCTGCAAGAAGAAAGGAGGGTCCATTGTTTGGTAGCACCTCTGCCTTAAGTAATAGAAAAAGTTAAAAAAAAAATGAAAATTAGGAGCAACTTGAAGGTCAGACCTAGGGAAAACAAGACACCAATGTGGAAGATGGGGGACTTGTTTCTCAGTTTCTTTGTCTTAATCTCTTTATCATAAATGTTCATTATTGAAAACTGGGTACAGTTATTACTTATAGATATTTTATTCCTCCATAAGTTGAGATGCAGGTGAAAAACAGTGAATAAGTGAGTTCTTTTGAAAATTTATTTAATTTATTTATTTGACAGGGAAAAAGAAAGAGAGAGAGAGAGAGAGAGAGGGAGAAAGTGTGAGCCAGGGCCTCCAGCCATTGCAAATGAACTCCAGACACCTGTGCCCCCTTGTGCATCTGGCTTACGTGGGTCCTGGGGAATTGAACTGGGGCGCTTTGGCTTTGCAGGCAAATGCCTTAACTGCTAAGCCATCTTTACAGCCTCATGAGTGAACTTTTGAATGAAGAAATAAACGAATGAGTTGTAGATGATCTATGTTTCCCAGATTTTGCTTGTGTTTAGTATCAAGTGGAAGCTGTTTCCATAATACAGATAGCCTGGTCACCCCACTGGGCTTATGATTCATTGACCACAAAGGAGTCCAGTATCCCGATTTGTAATTTCAAGTGCTCTCCAGACGAGTCCAATGTTCACCCAGGTTCTGGAGCGAAGGCCTGTGGTACAATTTTCACTCAGGGGTTAGCTTTCCTCTTCCTTCAAGAGATTGGCTCCAAACTGAAATAATTTTAAAGATTGATATTAATTAATCCAATACTATTTCTTTCTTGATCTGACTAGTTGATTGCCCTTCTTGCTAACTTTGTGAATTATATATCAAACCTGACAATATTTTGTAAGAATTTATATCTTAGAATTTTTTGGTTAACATAATTGAAGGTTCTCTGAACTGTTCTATCTCAAGTTGTAGAATTGTTGCTAATTCATGGTTAGAAAAGAGGACACTTCCTCAATATATGAGGATTAAAAATTCTTGACCTCAATGCCCTTTCTTTGTGTAATCACATATACTTACTCACCAAATATATAATGAGCACCTTCTGCTTTGTGGGAGTGTTGGAAAATCAAAAATGAAAGTTTTCATCCTCTCTTAAGGAACTCACAGACAAGTGTGAGTCAAATAAAAAACAGAACAAAACTGATCACTCTCCAGTCAGATGGGATAGAAGTGCATTGAACTTAGAAAAAGTGAGTATATATTTAATTATGGTATATATTGATGAAGTAAGTGAAACCCATGACTTAGATGCTGAGGAACATAGACATCATACCTCGAGCCATAGAGGTGACCCAAACTAAGCTGTGTATGTTCCAGAAGTGGAAGACAAAAGTAGAGATAGAGGCAGGAAGCATATTATTAATTACCTTGAATGTTATCCTAAAGTCTTAGGTTTTAGACTGAAGAATAGGTAATCTTACCAGGGACCTGAGTATGAGCTAGACATAAAGAATATTTATGCTTGAAGAAATATTCCTTTTTTGTTGTGGGTGGGGTCACTGGGTTGAAATTTGCTATAGTGGGAGAAGTAATGAGGACCTGAAGGAAATTGTAACCAAAACATCCAGAAAAGTGGAACAAAATATAAAATGGAAGCAGGAGCAATAATCAATGTCTTCATAAGACATGAATGTTTGTGTATGTCAGGATAAAGTAGGGAGACAATAGTATTCTCATATTTTAAATCTTTATCACCTAGAATGTGCAGGTTTCGTGGAAACAGCTGTTTGATTTTCCTATGATATCCAAGGAAAATGCTGACTACATTGTAATGAGAAGATATAGATCCAAACACAGGAGCAAAGAGTGCTTTTTTCTTTCTTCAAGTTCTTATCAAGGCTGAGAAATCTTCTAAGCACACATGAAAGAAACAACAGGGCCAGGACTACTTTGAACTTACTGAACATGATTCCTTTCATATAAGATGTGCTTGACAAACATTAATTAAGTTTCCCTGCTCCTCTTTGAAGTAATGTAGGAAATATGTACAGGTGGGTAAACTGAGGCCCCAGGAACTAGAAAGAGAGCCTGAGGACATACTAGGGCAGGTGCAGCATTTGAAAAGACCCTCATATGAGGCCCCTGTGTCTCTGATGAGGACAGATGTAAATGTTTGTTTCCAAGAAGAGGTATTCCAGTAAATTCTCTGAACTAGGTAAGATGATGCTGTCTGGTTATTCCTTCTGGAAGTCACCCTTTCTGACCTTGGATCTGGAAGTCTTGAGCTTCATAGCACATTCTAAACTCATCCTTCGTGATCATCTGGTCACATGCACACTGATTATTATGGATGTGGTAGGGATCATATGGAGCCATTCCTGAAAGAAGGTGTTGCAGTCAGGTTTACATTGCTTGCAGAAATCACCCGACCAAGAGCAACTGGAGAAAAAAGGGGTTTGTTTTGCTTATAGACTTGAGGGGAAGCTCCATTATGGCAGGGGGAAATGATGACAGGAACAAAAGGTGGACATCACCCCCATGCCAACATAAAGTGGACAATAGCAACAGGAAAGTGTGCCAAACACTGGCAATGGAACACTGAACACAATACCCATAAACCTGCTCCCCAAAATACACTGCCTCTAAGAGGTATTATTTCCCAAATCTCCATTAGCTGAAAACCCAGCATTAAGAACACCTAAGTTTATGGGGGATACCTGAGTCAAACCATCACATGTGCCCCTGGCCCCCATAAACTGATAACAATACATGACTTAAAATGCCATACATTCATTCAACTTTTAAAGTCCCCATAGTTTTATCAATCCTAATTATGATCAAACATCCCCATAATCAAAGGTCTTTTAACTGAGTCATAATACCAAAAAATTCCCCAAAACCCATAATGACACTTAATCAATACTCATACTGCAAATGATGGCATTGGACATAGGAAAGGAATATTCAACCAATATAAGATTTAAACAGGGCAAACATTAAGCTCTGTAGTTCCAAGTCCAACAACATTAGTCAGTGACAAATCTCCAAGTCCAAAGACTCCAAATGGCATCTCTATCTGCCACGGACATCTCAAGTATCATTGGATCTGTTGGGTCATGTGTCCCAAGGGGTAGAGCAGCCTGCACAGCAGCCTGGACCTTCTAAAGAACCTTCTCTTATTCTAGGCCCCACTGAAAACTAGTAGCTTTCTGAGTCACTTAGTATATGGGATGGAATAACATCCAAATAAGGAATATGCTGACTCAAAAATCCAAATAGGCCCACTAGATGCTGTGTTTGTTTCCTAGTGGTAGGAGGGGCCATATGCAACAACTTATAAGGAATATCTATGCATGCCCCAAAACACTGAACTCCTAGAAATTTTACTGAGGTGGAAGGTCCTTGAATTTTGGATAGATTTATTTCCCATCACCTGATATGCATATACTGTACCAGCAACTCCAGATTGCTCTGGGGGAAGGGCTCACTCTGGGGTAAGGATTTCCTCCTTCAATTAATCCTTCCTGGAAGTAACCTCAGAGACCCACCCAAAAGGAATTGCTGTGGATTACTAAACAGATGAAGTTGACAACACCTTAACACAGAAGGTTATGGCTGAAATCGGTGTACCCTAAATATAAGAGCCACATCTTCTGTCCATTTGACTAGGTGCATTCACAAAGATGAATCTTGACCAAATGCATCTGCTGCCTAGTTTCTGAGTCATCCATGTCATTCAGCAAGTTATTCAAAAATATATATATTTAGCACCTATGGTGCTAAAAATTAGATACCACAGTGATTAAAAAAATGATAAAGTTTCTGTAGTCATGAAACATCTCAGTAGTGAGGGGACATAAAATAAATGGATGAATATAGAAACAAAAAAATTCCAAAATGGCTAGATGCTTCAGGCATTATAGAAACAGACAGGAATACAGTACATAAACATATACACATATGTTACTGGAGAGAATAAAGGATGGGAAACATTTTCATTCTTATCCAGTGGGATAAAAATTTTCATAATAATGCAGGATACACAGGTCACTAGCAATTTAGGAGGATAGGAAAGAGACATACCTGGGACTTAAAGCAAATAATTAAAAAATGCTTTCATAGTATAATCAGCTTTCTTTTCAGCAAATGGTATGGAATAATTAAAAACAATTACTCAGACTTTTATAAGAGAAGATGTGGAACTAGTTGGGTCATACTATATAACATACAAGTAATAGTAAGTCAGTATTTTAGTACTTTATTATCTCCTTCTATCTTGAATTTATTCTTCTGAATCTATTTTCTTCCCCCCTTACTAGATGTGTTTTTTTTTTTTTCTGAAAGATTTCTCAGAGGAATCTTTGACTACCAACATATTCAGTTGCATCATAAAAGGTAGTAGACCCTTGTAATTCACATTCTTAGCTAGAATTTTGAAGGCATCCATTCACGTTAGTGGCATCTAGACATTTTGTTCATTAGTTTGGCTACCCATTGGTTTTCTACTTTATTTGATACATTTCCCTTTTTCCCTATGATTTAACTCTCTAAAATTTTGGGGTCGGGTTGCATGAAAGGAGCTATATCATAAATGCTTTTAAGGTCCATGTGATTTATACATACAGTACTCATGATTCATGTCTCAAATGGCCATGTTGTTGGATTTTTTTATTAAATTCCTGAATTATGTGAAATAGATAAATACATGGATCATTCAGAACAAGGGTGTCTGTGTGTATGGGTAGGGAGGGAAAGGATGGGAAGGATTTTGGATGTATGAATAACTCCCTATTGGTCTTAATGGGATTTACACAGGAAGACTCCTGTACTCCATGATACAGTCTTCCCTCACTCTCACATGTGGTTAGCTATATGGTATTGATGTTATGAATTTAATTTCCAAGCCCTGGTAAATCGATACATATTTTAGATGTTCCCCTGAAGGAAAGAAACATAAAGAACATGGCCTTTCTTTTTTATCCTGCCTCTTTTCATGTTGTGTTTGGAAAATTACCTTGACATTCTTCAATGTATTATCTCCCTCTGACTTTAACTTGCTTCACAGCTGCATGTTGGTCTTTCTCTGAGTTTTGAACAACCATGTTTTTAATCAGAATTTGTCAACATTATAGAAGAAAATGGAATCAACAATGATTTTGAACAATGGTAACATTTCATAAAAGGCAAGACTCAAACATTGCAACTATAGGAAACCATTTTTTAGTTCTCTCCTAGCTGCAGAGGGAACTTTCACCCTCCTCAAAGGTAGAGCTGAGTGAGAAAATGTGCATGTGAGTGTTTCACATAACCAAACCAATAAGTCTTATTTCTCTCCTTATTAGAATCAAGGGAGCAGCCATGCTAGTAAAATTGTGTTGAACAGTTCCTCTATAAACTCCCTCCCTCATCTCAACTCCACCTGGTATACTAGAAAATGTAATATACTTTGGAGGCATTTTAATAAAAATTTTTTCAAATGGCTCTGTGGCAACCCAAGTCATTTACAGTTTCCTTTTAGTTCACCTTATGGAAGTTTTAGTCTCTCTTATCTCACAGGGTAAAAAAAGTCACTGCTTTCATAACCCCAAACTTTTCTTTTGATTCACTCTGTTGCGTAGTGTTGCAAATATAAGAACAAAAGTAGTGCAATAGTGCTCATACCACTGTGATGTTAGAGTTGGCATTTTATGTGGGTCTTACATTATCCAGACATTTTTCATTATAAGACCCTGAATTAATTATATTATTTATGAAGGCTTAAAAATGAGACAAGGCATTTCATGATTTTTTAAAATTAAAGTAGCTGCAAGGTTATTCTATGTTATCCTCAAGGTCAATAGAGTGTTGTTCACTCATAGTGACTTCTTAAGTGCATAAGATTATTCAGGATTTGAAGGATTTCACAGCAAAAATATTGAAATGGCTTGTTGGAAAATTATCAGAGAAGGGACTATCCAAATGAAGGAAGGTTAGAGCCATTGAGCAAAACCCGAATGCCAACATTTTGAAGCTGACCTCCTTCTATTCTTTAGGACATGGCATAGCCTGGTGGAGGGAAAAATGAACACCACAGCCAGACTCAACTGGTCCTAGGTTTTCTATCAGTTTTCTTTCAGCTCACCTTAGTGAGGCTGGGTTTTCATGATGGTCCCATAGATTGTATGGTTTAAGGCCATGCTTTAGTCCTGATCTTCCCATCTTGCTTCTTAGACCTGGGGCTCCATGTAAGTGAAATATCTAAGAATAGAAAGATGAGGAAAACTCAGGAAATAGTGAAGACAAGTCCCAATATATACAATTGGAGGTATCAGATATTAGGTTTTCTTATACAAAATGATAAAGTAGGTCTCTTGCTTAGAAATTATAAAGAATTTTAAAGGTAGTAACAGTAGAGCTTTAATCCATACATGAGGTCTTACTGAATGCAGGACCTTGGGTGACTACACAGGTTGCACACCTATATAGCTGACCTGTACTAGTCACTCATTGATATGAGAGAGAGAATATGGCTGAAAATGGGAATTCTGGCTCAGTATCTTCGAGATGAAGACAGACACCAGTTTTGTGTTTCTGTTTGCTTAGTTGGGTATTTGTTCCTCTTTCTCCAAGTGTATGGCTGATGTTGATCATTCAGAATTATGGCCTTGGATATGCTACTAAATATTGGGTATGAAGCTAATTCTCTGAGTTCCAGAGTCCTTATCTCTAAAATAATAGTCTAAAGTAGACCTTCAAGATACCTCCACACTGGATTTAGTCCTAATATTGTTCTAAAGCAAGACAAAACTTATGAAACAACTATTATGGGCTCTGAGATAGCTTCTGGAAAATTTTGGGTACAAAGAGGTGCTTGAACTAGTCAATAATTAATATTTTTCTCATTTATCTCAAATGATAGCAATATACTGAAGTAGGACATTAAAGTTAGGAAAACTCTGAGATGATGTATATCTCAAATGGATTTAGGCTCAGTGTTTTATGTGACCCTGTGATCATGTGATCATGTGGCCTTAAACAAGTCACTGACCTTTCTGCTCCTCCTGAAAATTGTGGCCAGTATTATAGTTGTATCTGAGAATTGATGCTGTCATAAATTATACATACACAAATGGTACTTGTCAGGATCCACTCAGTCAGTCTAAGGTAGGAAAGAATAGATAAGGAAAACCAATGGTGATGATATTGGAAGCTATAGTTGTTAAAAGTATGAGAGTGAAATTAAGATCAATTTGTGAAAGATTCCTACCATTAGTATCCATGACATTTTGGGTAAGGTACTTGACTTTGCATCACCTATATCACTCAGCTATCACTGAAAAACAAACTACTACCAAATTCAGTAAATTAAAATAACTATAACTCATGCTGATGCATGTCACTGTGCAAAAATTAACTGCTCTAAGCTGGGTAGCTATGGCTCAAGTTGTAGCTCTGTTGGTACCTACTCAGTTTAAGTATGCTTTCCATTTTTGTTAGCAGTCTTGGATTTTTAGTTCTGGCTGATACATGCTTTCATAACAATAGTGGAAACCCAAAAGAAAAACTGTAAATCCATCTCAAGTTTTGCTATCAAATGCCTATAAATATTCTATTGGCAAAAGCAAGCTTCCTAGCCCAGTGCAGCTGACTTTTGCAAAGTCTCATGCTCAAGGCATGATAAGGACAGAGAAGCATACTCTATCTAGTAGGAAAAAATTATATGGTCAAGATGCAGATTCTCAAAGCAATAGGGCCAAAAATTCAGTTTCTTTCAATGCAATAAAGGATTATCATCATTTTATTCTACTTTCTTGAAATAGCCAAGGCCAGAGCATTTTATGCAGTAGTTTTTCAGTTCTCAGCTTCAGAGAATCAGGGGCACAACACTGGTAGGACCTCATGGTGATACCATCAAAATGACAGGAATAAATGCTTAGGGGCTTGGGAGAGATCACATGGTAAGACAAGAAGCCAAAGATGGCAAGTGGTTAGACTCATTTTTATAACAAACCTTCAAGAGATCTAGCTGGGGACCAATAAGTATATTGTTAATCCTTTCTGTGTGCGTGCTGTCAGTGGCTTATGCATCTCCAGCTAGGCTCTACCCCCAAAAGGTCTCACCACTTGTTTTTAACTTTGCCATATTAGGGACCAACTTCTAGCACATGAACCTTTGGGAGATAAACCACACTGAAATTATAGTAGATGTTAATAAAATAACCTCCCTCTTTTCTTGAAAATTAAATGAAGTAACTAATGTAAACAATTTGGTAGTCCAGGTACACAATTAGCATGTAATATATGTCACCTATGTTTCTAGTGATGATTCTGGTCACTAGAAGAGATGGTTTAGTGGGTAACATGCTTGTTTTCAAATTCTAAGGACCCAAGTTCAATTCTCCAGGTCCCATGTAAGCCAGATGCACATGGTGGCTCATGAGTCTCAAGTTCATTTTCAGTGGCTGGAGGCCCTGCCATACCATTTTCTCTCTCTGTGTCTCAAATAAATAAATAAATAAATAAAACTAAATGATCATATACTCCCAAGAGCTTAGATGAGAAAGAGGTTGTGGGCAAAGGAGTTAGAAAAGGAAAACTTTCAGCCCAACCTTAGAGGAGTGAAACAAGTTATGAAAAAATGTTCTCCTGGATGGGGCAGAAAGAAGGCAAAAGCCTAAAAGCCAATGGATGTAGTTAAACATTGCTGGAGTTCATCGTTTTGGATGAACAACCATCCTTTATTTCCACCATCTTCCTTCTAAAATCCTTGAGGTGAATAGTCATCCCCAATCCTCCTGTTTATTTAGAAAGGGAAATGAGTGTGTATAATAAACCAACTTAAACCTGTGATCTCTGCTGGGAACTTCCAAGAACATTGCCTTTCCTTGGTCACATGCTATGTCCCATAGGTCTGCTTGCGTGCTGACTGCAAAGAATGACCACAGGACCTCCCGACACCAAAAATTAAGAAATATACTGTAAGAGCTGTCCCACATTGTGGGCTTGAAGATTAGCTACTGCTTATGTGCAAGACTTGCCTCTGTGACTTCCATTGCAATCAGGATTTTAGGCAGAGGGCCATTTGAACAATCACTATAGCAAGCTTTTCCATTCAAGCTTCTGTATATACCATGCCCAGTTTCCAGCCCCACCACTGGGGCAGGATACTGTCTTGACTGCAGCATGGGGCACTCATTAACGACCGGGAGCAGAGAGCCTGCTGTGAACACAGCCCATGTTGTCCAGGCACGTTAACATCCTCCTCAGTAGCTACAGCCAGAAAAAGAGGAGAGGCTTCCCCACCTCCTCCCGGTGAACATATGTACACTTCCAGGGTGTGCTTTCAAAGACAAACATTTAGAAGACTCATAGATAGAATCAAGTCAAGCTTGGAGCCAGAGCTGGAATTCTTCCAGATTTTGCATTGTTTGATGCATGGGAAAATCTGCAGCCATGGGTAAAATTAGAACCCAATGACAGGATACACACTGTGTCCATCGGGGTAAGGTAGGGGAAGAGCTGTTATATCCAAAAGGAGGTATATGAGGAAGGAACTACTTTGCATATACATAGAATTAAAATAAACTGATAGATTTTGAAACGCCTTATGTATGCCATCAGTAAGGAGCTGTTGTGTTGTGGTTTGATTCAGCTGTCCCCCATAAACTTAGATGTTCTGAAACCTAGATTCCCAGCTGATTGAGATTTAGGAATGAACAGCTCTTGGAGGCAGTGTATTGTTGGGGGGGGGGGGCTTATGGGTATTATAGCCAGTTTCCCTTTGCCAGTGTTTGGTACATTCTCTTGTTCCTGTTGCCCACCTGATGTTGGCTAGGTTGTGATGCCCATCCTCTGCTCATGCCATTGTTTTCCCCTGCCATCATGGAGCTTCCCCTTAAGCCTATAAACTAAAATAAACCTTCTTCCCCCCACAAGCTGCTCTTGGTTGGATTATTTTTGCCATCTATGTGAATCTGACTGCAACTCACATTTACTGGTGAGGATGAGGACAAAAGGGATCCCTGTAAACTGCTGGTGGGAAGGTAAGCTAGTCTATCCCCTATGGATATAAGTATGAAGCTTTCTCAAAGAATTAGAATGATCTACCATGTGATCTAGCTCTAGTACTCCTGAGCATTTACCTGAAATATTCCAGGTCAACATACACAGACATATGTGAATTTCAAGGTTCATTGCTATTTATTGTTATTGCTGCTATTGTTACAGAAGCTAAATGAAGGGCTCAACCTAGGTTGATAAAATGTTAATATATGCACTAAATTTATTTTAGCTATTAAGAATGAAATTATGTCTTTTGCATGAAAATGGATACTACTGGAGACCATCGCATTAAAAAATTAATTCAGTCTCAGAAGGACAAATAATTCATATTTTTCCTCATTTGTAGTTCATAGAGTGTACAGATACATAAAATCACATATATACAGATGACATGAACATATGAGCAAAATTATCTCAGGGAATATAAAAACCTCAGCTAGCCAAGGCAATTCTGAGCAACAAGGTATGTGGGAGAGGTCTTACTATACCTGCCTTCTAGCTATATTAGAGCCATACTCAAAAATTCAGCATGGTACTGCAATAAAACCAGTAAAATAGAAAAATGAAACAGAAGAGAAGATCCAACATTAACTTGCACAGCTATTGCTACCTGATTTTTGACAGAAATCACAAATATACTAAGATACCGGAGAAAAAGACAGTCTAACAAGTGGTTCCATACAGACACACACACACACACACACACACACACACACACACACACACACATCTGAATATTACTTGCATAAGAAATAAGATCAATATTTGAGAAATAATAGTTCATGAAATTAAAAACTTTTGGATGAAGAGATGACTCAGTGGTTAAATGCTCTTGCTTTCAAAGTCTGACAGCCCAAGTTCAATTCCCCAGTGAACATAAAGTCAGATGCACAAAGTGGCACATGGGTCTGCAGTTTGTTTGCAGTGGTAAGAAGTCCTGGTGCACCCATATTCATTCTCTTTCTGTCTGCCTCTTTCTCTCTTTCAACAAAAAATAGGTAAATAAAAAATTTAAACAAGAAATTAAAAACCTCTGTGAAACAAAGAAATCAGTTAATTGAGTGTAGGTCAACCTACAGAATGGCAAAATATAAAAGCTTTGCCAGCCATACATTGGACAGTGAAACAATAACTAGCATATAAAAAACTAAATAAACAAGAGAAAGAGAAAGAAAAAATAATCAAAACTAATATACCATCCATTAAGAGTCAAAGAACTAAAATACAGAGTTCTAAAAAGAGAAGTACAATGGGTCAATATTTTCAGATGTGTTCAACTTTCTTAGCAAGGAAATGCAAATTAAAAACAACACTGAAATTCCATCTGACCTTTGTTAGAATGGCTTCCATCAAGAAAAAGACTGGTGTAGCCACTATGGAAATAAGTGTTGAGGTTTCTTAAAATCTAAAATGATAACTGCCATGTATTCCAGCTTTACCATGCTTGAGAATATACCTGAAGGAATGTTACTACAGTTACTTATTTGTCAATCTTAGGCCCACTCTGTTTATAACAGGGAAATGGGATCAGCCTAGATGTCTATCAACTGATGAATGGATAATAAATGGAATTCTATTCAGCAATGAAGAAATACAACTATGATATTTTCTGGAAAATGGATGGAACTAGAAAATATTACACTAAATTAGGTAACCCGGGTAACAAAAAAGATGGCAAACACTTCATGTTCTCTCTCATATGGGGATCCTACCTTACAACCTTTGCACATGTTTGCTGTTGTTAGAGTGTACAGAAGCCAGGAAACCAGAAGACAGCCCATGGTGGCATAGGGGGGAACAGGCTTCAAGATAAAAGGTAGGGAAGGTAGAAGCTCTTAAGTGATGTGAAAGTTGTAGGGAAATGAAAGTGAAAGCAGGTTAAGGAGTCAGGGAAATGGGGCAGAGGAGAGATAGTGATAACCAACATTAATATAGAATTTAAAAATTAAAGAATCCTGTTTGAATTGGATTTTCTACTACCTGCAACCAAAATATATGAACGGATATACACGAGAAGGGGAGGAGGATGTTTATACTTTCTATATACTTGTGGTCTTATATGAAAAGTCCTTAAAAATTCATTATTATAGGGCTGGGAATGCAGTGCAGGTGGTAGAGTGCTTGCTTTACATATATATGATTCTGGATCTGATCTCTAGGAACACAATAACTAAAACAAACAAGGTGAGAAGATACAATTATGCACCTGACACATTAGGGGCATAGAGCAAGACAAGATTAACCTACAAAAGGAGTTAGGAAGATCTATGGTGTGTGGGGGTGTGTGTGATAGCTAATTTAAGTTATAGATGGAGGGATGGGTCCAACGGGTGGGCAAAGGAGTGAGTCAAAAGCAGGAGAGGTCTAATGAGTAGTGCCAAGAAAGTGAGATGTGCAGCAAAGAAGGCTGGATATCCAGGAGAAAAGAAGCATATGTGTTAATTTAATTTTTTATTTATTTGAAATAAAGAAAGTGGCACAAAGAAGACAGAGAAACCAGACACAGAGCAAAAAACTTGGTGCACCAGGGCCTCCATCCACTGCAAACAAACTCCAGTTGCATGTGCCACCTTGTGCATCTGGCTTACATGGGTCCTGGGGAATCTAACCTGGGTCCTTTGGCTTTGCAGGCAAGCACCTTAACCTCTAAGGCATCCCTCCAGCCCAGAAAAAGAAGCATCTTGTGAGAGAGAGGAGAGGCAGGATACAAAGACAGGTGGGCAGAGGCAGGAAGAATTTTGATGAATTTGCATTAGAAGGAGGTGAACACATGTATATGTGAGGTTCTGAGTCATCATTCCTGCTGCTGCTGCTGCTGTGTGGAGAATGAAAGGAGACTGGACTGCCAGGATGTTACAGACACAGAAATACTCAGAATCCTTGCTAGGTTCTTGGCCTGATGTGAAGAGGCCCTGAAATCAGAAGACACAAGTGAACAGTAAACCTGGCCCATTTGGAATTTGTAAGTAAGGTTCCAGAACATGCCAAGACTTCCTTCCAGTGGCTCTCTTCTGAAGGTGTTTTCTGGCAGGTGGGGTTTCTTGGCCTGAGTACAGACCCTCAGGATGTGAACTCAGATAGTGTCATAAGCTGAATCCTCAGTTCATACACCCAGCTTCCTCATTCCCCAGGCCAGTTGTATTAGGTGAATTCAGTGTAGTCTCCCAGCAAAAAGTGGCAGTAAGCTCCAGTGCCCCTAAAAGTAACTTGCTCTCCTAGTTCCTTGTTACTACCTCCTACTCCCATTATTTTTCCTGAGATCTCCTCTTTAATAAACTATTTGAACCCCAACTTGATCTCAGAGAATGATTTGAAGAAAATCCAGCCTACAGTAGTCATTTCATTTTGTATGGAGTGATAAGAATGTAGGTGGTGGACTCCAAATAAGAAATTACAAGACTAAACCATTCATCAAACATAGATGTGAAAGAGTAGTGACTATTGAGGTTGATCCTAGCTTTCCTTTGTGCTCCTTATGACTAATATGTCTAGAATTTTCTGTGTTGGAGATGACAGAGGCAGTGCGAACCTGGTAAGTCTGTGTGACTATGATGGCTCATGCTAATGGGACACCGGATGGAGCTCTCTGACAGGAAGCTGGAAGTGTACAGGAAGAAGTGAATGGAACTTGAAGATGTTCCTTTTCTACAGAACATCTGTGAAAACTACTGTCTTTCAAATGGACTGTCTTTCTTCTTTTACTGTTGATTCAGCTACCTATCCCCAAACACTAATTGCTCTGACTCAGTGGAAAGCAATTTCCTGTCTGAAATTCCTTCCAGGAATTGAAAGTCAATTTTTAAACATTTTTTTTTTTTTCTGGGAGATTATCAACTCTGGGTGTGTTGACAAGTGTGTATCTTTCTATTCCGTGTTTCCTCTTCTGCAAAGCCAAGTATTATATGTAATATGATGACATTATTTGACTTACAAATTAGGACAGTTTTGAGAAGGAGAGAAAAAGCCCTATTTATAATTCTACCAGGGTATTAAGATTAAATCAGAGCTGTCTTAGGTAGGCTAAGTTATGTTGTCAAACTAATTACATGATTAAAGTTGTACAATGCAGACCACCTCAAGTATTTCCACATGTATGTGAAAATGTGACAGAGTGCACAAGGTCAGAGAGAAGAGTGACTAAGAGTGACTAAGACAAAGCATCCACCATCTGTTTCAAGTCCTTTGTGACATACCTTTACCCGCAATAGTTGTGTTTTTCCTACCTACCCCATTTGTGTGCATATAGGGTTGGTATTTTATCTTAACAGCTTTTTATCACTACCCTGTAACCAAGTGCCCAGTATATACTACCTATTACATGATTTTTTGACTACACGGAGGGAGGGGCATATTTCTCTGTTAAAATACTCAATTTCTTTGCTTCACATGGAAGTTTTCCTTCACTGAAAATGCTATGCTATCTCTTGTTAATGGCATAATTAAATATGATATAAAATAATGTTTGGTTTATCAGCTTAAGCATAGTAATTGGATCTCTTTTGATTCTATTCAATGTTCTCTTGTATTTTCTTCTGCGAAAGGGGTACATTACATATTTTTGTGAGGGTTAAGTGACACAGTCAGTAAAAGGACCAGGCCAATGACAAGTGTTTGCTTCATACTAGTTACCATTGTCACAGTTGTGTTTTCTATGGGAGCAGAGATGAGGTCATTTTAGTTATGGACAAATTTGGGAGACCCAAATGACTTAAAAATACATTATCCCATACGGGCAAACTTCATTTAAGCAGGTTTCTGATGGATTTTGGAGTCGTATTAACTATCACTGCTGTTATGATTGGAATCTGAAATGTCTCCAACAGGTTCATGTTTCTCATGTTTTGTACATTTGTTTACTTAGAGTCATATAACAAGAGGGTATTATCTTGGAAATGAATAAAAACTAATTTTTATTTACATTTTCACCTGAAGAGTATTTCCTGAGAATTTTTTAAAATGAAAAAATGCTTTTATTTGTAGTAGCAATCAGTGCTTAAACCACACATCTAGATGATCATGATGAGAAATTTAGTGGACTTGTTAGGCACGTTGGGACTTTGGTTTGCATCAAAGTCTTCTCTTGACTTTGTGATGTTTTTTCGTCTGCTTCTTTCATCTACTGAGAAACATTATTACCAAGTCTGTGAATGTTGGAGGTTTTAAGAAATGGGTCAAATTGCCTCCTTTTTAAAGCTGTATATTCTGTTTCTAATTTATCTTATCCATGCCGATGGATTTAAGAATCTTCTCACATCATTAAATTCCACATTTCTAACTGCAATACACACCTCTTTTTAGACTTTCTTAAATAGAACATCCTAGAAATGGACCATGTGACTCTCTAGTGTTCTCATTTTCTTTTTTTTTTTTGTTGTTTAAAAATTGTTTGTTTTTATTTATTTATTTGAGAGTGACAGACGGAGAAAAGGGGGGAGAGAGAGAGAGAGAGAGAGAGAGAGGGAGAATGGGTGCACCAAGGCCTCCAGTCTCTACAGACGAACTCCAGACGTGTGCGCCCCCGTGTGAATCTGGCGAAGGTGGGTTCTGGGGAATTGAGCCTTGAAGTGGGGTCCTTAGGCTTCACAGGCAAACGCTTAACTGCTAAACCATCTCTCTGGCCCTCCATTTTCTTCATGTTACAGAATGGCACCCATATAGTGGCCAAGTTAGAAACCCAAGGACTACTTTTTAAAAATATATTTCTTTATTTATTTGTTGGCCCCTCCCACTGCGAACCTACTCCAGATGTATGTGCCACTTTGTGCATCTGGCTTTATATGTGAGCTGGGGAATCAATCCTGGGCTATTGAGCTTTAAATTTTATTTATTTATTTATTTATTTATTTATTTATTTATTTATTTGAGAGCGACAGGCACAGAGAGAAAGACAGAGGGAAAGAGGGAGAATGGGCACGCCAGGGCTTCCAGCCTCTGCGAACGAACTACAGACGCGTGTGCCCCCTTGTGCATCTGGCTAACGTGGGACCTGGGGAACCGGGCCTCGAACCAGGGTCCTTAGGCTTCACAGGCAAGTGCTTAACCGCTAAGCCATCTCTCCAGCCCCTATTGGGCTTTATAAGCAAGTGCCTTCAACCACTTGTCCATCTTCCCAAGAACCATTTTTGATATCTATTTTTTTCGTTGATTCTCATGTTTAAGCCATCTCCTAATATAAATTAAACATAAAAGATATTTTTCAAATTTGTTACCCTCATTTCATCTCTGTTGATGACCAAAGCTACATTCTACTCTTACCTGAAACTTCTGCTAAAAGTTTCTTTTATAGTCTTGGTCACCCAAATATATACAAACAGAATTTTACACATGTACCATGTTATCATTAGTCCAGAACCTTGATAATTTTCTAGAATCAAGGGGTCCCTGGAATGAGCTCTAGCTTCATTCTTTAGCAACCATGTGGCACCTGGTTGGTGTCCTTAGGTTTTATTCAGACCCAAGTTCAAAGGCACTTAAAAGGATAAATTTCTTGATTCCCCAGACCATAACTGGGTAATATTTCCCATGTACACATCACATGGAATGTCCACTTCAGACCACTCAGCACAATGCAATCAAATCTTTACTATTGTCTTTGATGCTGAAAAGTTAACTGCCGTGAGGGCAAGTTACGCTACCACTCTCAGGCTCTGGGAAGTGCATGCACACAGTAAGTATCTCACAATTGTAGACTGGTTCCTTAATTGCATAATGGAACGTACATTTTTCTTGCCTGGGGTTAGTATGCTAGTCTGTCATTCTATTTCTGGGTTAAGAAGCTGATGGAGAAATGAGTTAGGTAACTTGTAATTTATATGTGATTTTAAGCCTCAAAGCAATGAGTTTGCTGTGAATAAAATGATGTGAGTAGAAAAGTGGGGTTTCCAAAACAAAGCATTATTCTCCTTTACTTGCTTGTTATTGCAGGTATCAACCATCTAGCTGTTCTGTAGTCAATTTTGAATCATTCATTGACTATTGTAAGTAGTTCTCTGAGAACACCACTTAAAAACTTTCAAGCTAATTTACTGCTATTACTCTATTATTTCACAGGCCAAGGCTTCCCCAAGCATTCTTGCCAGACTCTGACTGATGTTGTCAGCATACCAAGGTTCCTGATTTCCACAGACTCCCTAGTCCTTCAGAAATCATCACTGAAATCAATCAGGACATCATCTACTAGTAGCCTTATTCAGCACTGCAACCTTACAGTTTTCTCTGCCTCTTTTCAAACATGGATTTGAGACTGTGTCCCTCTTGCAGAAGGAGGGCTTGTGGAGTTCTATAAGAACTTTTCTTTGCCTATTAATTGCTCAACTGACCTTGTAACTAGTTTCCTCTCTTTGATCTGCTACTTGCTTATTTCACGCTTGCAGATGTTTTAAAATGTTCCAATATTTTCTCTCCTGTATAAACTGGATGCTTTGTGGTAGTTGCTGACGTAGTTTGCTTGGTCACTGTGGCTTAATTCTATAAATTTTATTAGAAAAAGAAATATTAGGGTTGAGGATGTGAATAATTTCCAGGGCACAGGGATTTAAATTTGAGATATTCTTCAATGAATTGCCTGATTAATGATAATATTTATTTATCAGTAGAAATAGGTTGATATGCATATGCTACAAACTCCTGAATTTTTATACATCAGCTGGCTCACTAATAACCAATCCCATTGCAGAAGTCACTCATTACCACAAAGGTATTAATCCCCCCTCCACAACAATGATATAATGATTAAAATGCTTCTTAAGGCCCCACCACCTCTTAGCAATGTCACACTAATGAATTCACAGCTCAATATATGAACTTTCAGGGGCCACATTCATGCCACAATACATACTCAAAGAATAATTACTAAATTCAAGAAACTGTTACAGGTGGTCTTCAGATTTGATGCTAATATAAATACAGCCATTATAAATAGTGAGATGGCTGTAAAAAGTAAATTCTATCTTTTTCTCTGTTAAAATATACCTTGGCTAGTGTCTCTGGGGATGACTTTTTTCATTGGTACTTATTCGTACTGTACTGTACACTTCTATCAAAGGCCTGCTATTTAGTTTGTGGATAGAGAACTCAGCTCTGAGTCTTAGGTATGTAATCCTGGCCTTGTCCCTTGATTAATTTGGTCATATCACTTCTTTCGGAAGGTAGCATCCACCTCTATAAATTTTCAGGATACCTACACCTCATTTTTGAGATATCTATGTGGATTAAATGAAATAAAGCATGACCATGCATTTTGAATATTTACTAAGGGTTGATTTTTTTTGCAGAGTCACTACTCACTTCATGTACTTTAAATGAGCTCTCCTGGTCAGTCCCCAAAGCCTTTATGTCTTTTACTGCACCCAGCTCAACACAGAAGGGTGTCATGTTGTCACATGTCCACATTTGCTAGTGTAATGGTTCTGGGTCACAAGCACATGGGATTCACAGAAGATAAGAACCAAGTCCAGATTTTCTGCTTATAGGGAAGCAAACTATTTTAACTTTATTAGCATGTTTCTGCAAAGAGCTTTGCAAATGTTCTGGGCTGAAATAATTCTGTTAGCTTGGGGCTGTTTTGCATGATAGCTAAGGAACACCTTCTTCCCCAAGAGGTCAGCTACATTTTATACATTTTTATATACTTTATATATAATGTCTTTATGTGAGATGCTGTGGTATTCACACAGCCGTGGTTCCTCACATTTGATGTCAATGAAGGCTCCAAGGCCACAACGGGTTCATGCTTTCACTGCGTCAATCTTTTGTTTCTCCTCAGGCATCTCTGAAACTTCTGTTGAACCTTAAGCTGAAACTAAGAAGCAAAACACAACCAAAATATGTGGCAGTAATAAAAATGTGTATGTAGAAACAGCAAATGATAAGGCAAATAAAATAAAATATGAATAATTTGTACATCTTTATCAAAGATAGATGAAAAATTTACTATCCTGCACATGTTCTCTGAATTTATTTCAAACTAAAAAGCCTTCTTAAGTTAATGTGGAAGAAAACTGTTTAATCTATGGTGTAGGTGTCATGGTATATTGTGAGAGATAATAGTGGAAGGGGACTAACAGATAACATTCCCTCCCCTTCTGCTTTGCAAGCAAGGACACGGAAGCTCACAGGAGGAGGTGAGCTCTCGAGTGCTATTCTGAAGAGTGATAGAGGTGCAAGAGCTGAAGGTATTTGCTGATTGGAGCCCACATCTCTGCCAGAGTTCCCACCAAGCTCATACAGAGGGTGAGGACACAGCTGGACCAATACAAACATGGGCTTTGCATTTCTGGTGCCTAAGCTAGAAAGAAAACAAATATTAAATAATCAGGTTGCATTAATTCAAAAGAAGAAACTCAGGGTGCCAAGAAGAGGAATGACAGGAGTTGAGGTCTGGCTTGTAGACCAGGTAACTTTTTGGAAAAGTGAAATATAAGGTATGAGTCAGGGCCACAAGGGGAGAGAGCTTTTTAAGTATCAAGACCATCTAAATAAAATGTATAATTAATAGTATGACCTGAAAAGAAAACAAAATGTGAAGCACAATGAGGGTGTTGATGTTTGAAACACTTTTCTCCCAACCACCATCGTACATGCCTGTACACATATGTTTTATCCATTCAAATTTCCCAGAAATTCCATTGACAGGGACCATTTCCAGTAAGTCTGGAAAGTTTTCTGACACATTGCTGTTTGGGTGATGAGAATTACCCAAATGACATGACGATCCCCACTGGTGGTGTAGGTGCATGTTGTGAGAAGCCTCCCCTCGATCACGGAGTGAACTCAAGTTTAAGACCCCTGCATACACATGCAACTTAAATCTCTTTGACCCTCGATGCTGACTGAGATAGGAAAAAAAGCCACTTGTGGCACTGAGGTGTGTAGACTGGTGAGCAGATAAGGCTGCAACCATAAGCCAAGAAACTCCCCAAACATGGAGGGAAATATTATTTGGAGTCTGTTTTGGTTTGGATGTGAAATGCCCCTCAAAGACTTGTGGGATGATTGGCTTAATATCTGATACTGCAGTGCTAGGAGGCTGGGCTCTGGGAATTGGCTGGATCATGATGGCTATGATTTTAGCAATGTATTGATCCATTGACAGATTTATAATTTAGTGGGCTACTGGGTGGTGTAACAAACTGAGGAAGTGGAATTTAGTTGAAAGGAGTGTGCCCTTGGGGGCTTGATCTTGCCCCTATGCTCCTACTGTTTGCCTTGTTTCTGTGACATGGCTGCCAAGATCACCCTACTGCTACGGCACTCTTCGACGCCTCAGGCCCCAGACAATAGAGCCAGGCAACCACAGAGTGGAGCTCCTGACATCATAAGCACAAACCCATCTTCCCTCCCATAAGTTTATTGTTTTAACACATTTTGTCATAGAATGGAAAGCTATCTTAACTCAGGAGTTTTGTGAGATTTCATTTGGAGCATGTGTATGTTGCCATGGAGAAAGTCAGGATTTCCCTGTGGGAGAAGCCAGTGGAGACTTTCTCAGAGTTGTTAGAAAAGAAGGGGAGAAGATGGGAACCACAGAGGATTCCCTGTGCCACTGCCACTATCTCCTATAGAGACACGCTTCTAAAAAAAAAAAAAAAAAAAAAAAAAAAAATCATTCCTTGATAACAATTGGGTTTGTTCCTACATGGCCTGAAGCAAAATTAGCAGATGTAATAGCTGTTGAAAAAAAATAAAACATTACCTGGTATGATGACAGATTTATGGTTTTGTTATAACATAAATTATAATAGGGGATGGAGAGAATGGCTTTCACAAGCACTGTTTCTATAGAGGTGTAAAGTCACTGACTCCAGCTAGTGTTAAATTTGCTAAACATAAGGTCTGTGGTATCTGTAAACATCACCTAGGCCTCAGAGGAAAACTGGATTATTCTGATATGAGAGACAGAAAAAGCAGATCCCCCAAGTTCACATCCCTGACAGGCCCCACACTTGTCAAAATTGCCTTGCTAATAGTATGGTGTGTGTCCATTACTGCACCATCACATAATTAGAAGCATACTTCTCTGGTTAGGAAGAAAGTTCCTGGTATATGCTAAATGAAAGATAACTGACTAGGCATACCAGGTTACATAATTTAATGAATAATACAAAGAGGGCACCCTGAAAAGTGTGATGGGGCACTCATTTCAGGCTAAAAATTAAGTCCTCAAGTTGAATATTTTTCTGTTAACTCCCAGCCACAGCTCACTTCTGAGTCAGTGAACTAAATGCAACCAAAGGCCCATCTGCAGGGCAGGCTAGTCAACTGTGACCAGACTATGTGGGTCTCTGCACTTGCTAGTCATATATCTTGGAAACCACTGCTGAATTTCATTGTGACAGATGAATATTGTTGAAAGCCCCCTGCTTTTTTTTTTTTTTCTTACTGCTTTATTTGTTCTTTATATGTGAACAAAAAAAGTGTGGTGGTAAATCTACCTGACTTTTTTGTTTTTTGGTAGGGGGGTTCAAAAAACAGCATCTTCTTGTTCTTCTTCCTTAACCACTCCTTTATTTCTTGTTCTCTCTTTCATCTGGCTTCTCCACCCTAAAAACCAAGGGAAGTGAGGTAACAATAACTTGTTGCATTTCACCTGGCCCACCCAGAGAAAGTCTATTTCTAGGCAAATGTGGAAAACCCAAACCTTGAGGAACGCAGCCGGCCCTTTAATCTAACATCCTCTGTGAGCTGCAGAGCCTAATGTTTAATTTGAAAAACAACCTGAAAATAGCATGAAAGGAAACATGGAATTTGCATAGCTATATATATGTTCAAGATAGTCGTTTTGGAAAACACTGTGTTTGAGAGCTGAGCCTTTCCTTGAAGCTGCCCAAATTTTATGGACTCCTTGAGATAAGGCATGTAATTTTCAGTTGAGTGATGGTTGCGTTTCTTCACTGCAGTCTTGGTATTAAGAAGATAGTTGTCCAGCCCTGTCATTCTGAAAACAGAATACTGATATTTAGAGCACTTTAACAGAATTCTAAAAGAACAATGATGACACAGATGTTATTTATTCCTAATAACCACTGCATTGCTCAATTTTTGAGAATCTAAAATCATGTTTTCTTTTACCAACTCTACTTTATCATATTTGTGCTTTTTTATTTTTACTTTGTCAAAACTTATTTATTTGCATGAGAGAGACACACACACAGAGAGAAACAGATAACATCAATATAATCATGCTAGGACCTCTTCGTTCTGCAAACAAGCTCTAGATAGATGCACCATTTTGTGCGTCTGGACTTATGTGGGTACTGGGGAATCAAAACTTGGATTTGCAACCTTTAACCATTGAGCCATCTACCCATGCCCTAATTTTCCTTTTGAATTTAATTTTCTATGTTTTTTTCTCTTTGGGAACTTTAAATGATAGTACAACATTGCTTTTTATAGACAAAGCTTTGGTTTGGTTTATTGTAACCCATATGCTTCCAGAAGAGTTCCTCCCCAACCAACCTGTTGGAGGTGAAATTTCACTACCAAAGTTCTAAATTCCACAGCTCGAATAGTCTATCACATACCTCATTCAGGTTGTTGTGGTTTGAAAGTGAAATGTACCCTATAAGCTCAGGTGTTGAATGCTTGGTCTCCTGCTGGTGGTGGTATTTTTCAGAGGTTGTATAAACTTTAAGAGATGGGGGCTTGGCCAATGGAAGTAGGTTCACTGGAGGCATGCCTTTGAAGATCATATCTTGTTTCATGCCTCACTTCCTGTTTCTACTATAAAGTGAAGAGCTTTCCTCCATCACATATTTTAGCTGCCATAATGCTTTGCCCAAGTGCATGGGACAAAGTGACCATGGGTTGAACCCTCTGCATCTGAGTCAAAATAAATCTTTCCTCCTTTAGGTTTTATGTGTCAGGTATTTTGTCATAGTAACACAAAAGTAACAAGCAGTATGCTGGTGCTTCTAGCATATTTATGGAGACTTTCAAGACAATGTTACTGATAGGTGCTGGGCCCTCAGGTGTGAAGCACAAGGTCCTCATTTGGTGAAAGAAGCTCTATAGGCCAAGAAGGGAAGGTGGGAAGACTACAGAACTCACAGGAGGAAAAACAAGAAGGAAGACTTGAACCCAGCATGTGCTAAGAAGCAATCGTTTCTAATTTTGTGGTCTATCCAAAAATGCTTATGGATGAAAGTCAGAAGGGAATGAGCTTAGGTGGGAATACACTACTTCCTTACAGTTACTAAGCTTTAGTGGACATTCTTTCCATCAATTATAAAATGGCCAATAACCCATGAGCACAACATAGTATACTAAAGTTGTTATGTTGAGACAGTCATCTCCAGAGATCTTTTATGCTCATTACTATTTGGAAATTATGCAAATTGGAGTCTCCACTACATCATTCCATTTAAAGCATTAAGAAAGGAACACATACACATTATTGTGATACAATTAAAACATTTTTAATTAGGTCTTTATAACTGGCTTTATGAATAACCTTAGTCTTTATAACTGGCTTTATGAATAACCTTAAACAGTTTATTTAAAATTATTATTTGAAGAAGCAGTTAATATGCTTCATTAGACTATGAAAGGAGTCCATAGCTCAGAGGATAAATGATTCTTCCAACTAGATGCTCATAGTCCTTGACTTTGGAGACAGTGAAGGCTGTGGAGGAAGAGGACAGAAGAGACTAGGGTGTTTCTTTGGGGCCTAGTAGAGTGTCTGCTTGCTTTCTTTGGTCCCTGTCAGACGGGAACATCTAGAGGAGGAGCAAAGTAACATGATCCACTGCAAGTTTTATAGCAAAGAAAAGTTTCATGTAATTTCTTTCCTTGTTTTGTACATGGTTTTCTTGGTGTTACCATCAAAATGCTTTTTAATTTTTTTTTAATTTTTTATTTATTTATTTGAGAGCGACAGACACAGAGAGAAAGACAGATAGAGGAAGAGAAAGAATGGGAGCGCCAGGGCTTCAAGCCTCTGCAAACAAACTCCAGACGTGTGCGCCCCCTTGTGCGTCTGGCTAACGTGGGACCTGGGGAACCGAGCCTCCAACTGGGGTCCTGAGGCTTCACAGGCAAGCGCTTAACAGCTAAGCCATCTCTCCAGCCCCAAAATGCTTTTTTATTCACTTTTTGTTAGCATACAGTACTCAGATTTAGTGATAAAGGTTTTGATAAGTTTTAGATGAATCTCATCCTCTTCAGTGTCACTTTGCCTTTTTTATTGCCAGCCAAAGTGCTGTGCCACTGACTGAGCCAAACGGGAGTTGTCTTGTTGTCTATGTTTTCACTAGTTTCTACAGCTAATGAAAAATACTGGTATGATTGCCAGACAAAAGTCGGTAGAAGCTAGAGATGGAAGTTGACAACTATTGTATAGGCTATACTTGATGACATATGATATGTAAGCTGTGGTACAGTGCATGTTACACCATGAGAACTCAACAGAGGCTCACTCCTGGGGCCCAGAGCAAGTCAGTATATCTGAGGTGGGAGTGGAGACCATCTTAGCTATAGCTGCTTTGACCTATCTGCTGGCTTTGAGTTTGAAATCCAGTAGCCAATCCTGTTCTGCCAGCAAAGGGATATCCTTATATAGGCCTGCTAACAGCCTGGCTTCCTTCTTTTACTCTCAACAATTCTGTTTTCTTTATTGAGTACATGGTATGGGCCAAGGTTTCTAGCTGAAAATGAAGTCATCCTGGATAATAGTTAATGTCTACCAGCTTAGCCAGTGTGCATGGTGTTCCTTACAGAGAGTGTAAGCACTGAGGTAAATGTATAGATAGATGTCTATCTGTTCCTTGGCTTTTATTTGTTTTGATATATTTTAAGAGGGATAATCATTTAACTGATATATAAATAAGATAATTTGTGTAAAAGTCATTATAAATGGCAACACACTGTTATAAGTCAAATTTTCTTATTATTACTGT
Organism: Jaculus jaculus; assembly: GCF_020740685.1. NCBI lineage: Eukaryota > Metazoa > Chordata > Mammalia > Rodentia > Dipodidae > Jaculus > Jaculus jaculus. The sequence goes on from NC_059109.1 coordinate 87,299,095, forward strand.
TCAAAATAAAAAATAATTTGACAGTTGACAAATTTCCTCTCAGAATCTCATGTCCTATTACCAAGGCAGGAGTCCTTTGGGGAGTGTCTGTAAGCTACAGTTTTGGCTGATAAGAAGCTGTATGGCAGGGAGCCACCAATTCGTAACATTATTATTTCCTATTTGACTGACATAGCTGCCTTGGATTTCACAAGTGGCTCAGCATTCTTAGTTATTTTCCTTAAAGAATGATGAAAAATTGGTTTGATGCAAAGTATGACACATGAAATTTTGGGTGGTTCTGCAAATTAATTTTATTTCTTATAATAAGTGATTGCCTAAATCTCATTCATAAATGAATTCCATTCTTAGATCTGTTCATTTCTTAGTAAGGACTTTTGAAAAAATTTAGTGTTTGGAAACCCTCATCATGGTCTCCAGCTTTTTCCCATTCAGATATAGATTAACTTGAAAATGATGCCTGTTTTGTCTCTGTGTACATCTTTAAATTAGTAACTATATTTTAATGCAAGTTAATATTTTACAGTTAAGATTAAGTTATTGTTTATGTGCTAGGACAATTTAGCAAAAACAACAAAAAGAATTTATCTACTTTTGAACTAAGGTGTTCATCTGGTTTAATTGTGATGGTACAAAGTTTGTAAGAAGTTTCAATTTGTCATATTTTTTTTCTTGCAGAAATGACTGTGGTAGATCCTGGGGCTGAAGAAAGAGAGAGAGAAAGAGAGCGAGTGAGCGTGCTATAGGTGTGCTGTGAGGGATGAATGCTCATTCATTGTCAAAGGGATTGTTATAGTGCTTTATCCAACCAGTGAGAGAAACCAGCTGGTTGTGTGATACGTGCTTCTGGTGTCCCAACACCTGTACTGCTTGCACACTGTGTCTTCAGGGCCATTTGCCCACACTAGTTTCATGATAGCTATTCCTAATGTCAAGTGCTCTTGTGCTTGCCTTCAAGTTTACAGTGATCATTGATTGTTTGAGTGACCTTTGGGTAATCACAAAGGCACAACTGACAGTCAGTATACCAGTTAGGTTGGACAGCCACCATGCTCTTGGAACCTCCTGTTTTTTTTTTTTGTTTTTTTTTTTTTCTTGGCTAGAACAGCTAGGAAATACTGCACTATAATTTAGCACTTTCAAATCCAAATTTTGGCTATACATTTAGGTTAGCTTATGCAAATTTGGCAGAAGTTAGTTTGTAGCTTTTTTTAGTGTAGGGTTTGATCATTTCCCTCTGGTTAGTGTGGAGAGAACTAAGGTCCTCTGTTCTAACCCAACAACCACAACCCAAATAGACCAAAAGACTAGGAAAATACCAGGACAAGTGAAACGAGGAAGGCCTTTTAGGGCAGCCAAGCTGAGGCACAGAGCTGGAAGCAAGGGCCTTGGCTTGCATGGGAAGTTTCCTGAGTGGTTGATCTTCTCATATGAAACTACACAGTGGCAGTGGTAAACCTTCCATCAACAGGAAAAATTTGCAATATTGTTCAGCTCTGTCAGCTATTGTCTTTTGTTATCTCCTCTGTGCTCCATTTTAATGACTATGCGAGTTCTTCCCTAGAGACACCATACCTTTCTTACTTTTAGTGTCTGAAGTTCAGATATGGTTGTCTCATTTTCCTCCCATGTTAACTATCCAGTGGTATCCACATGACTGATACCTAACTTATCACAGAACTGTATCCTCAGAAGTATAATTAATTTGGAATTGATCTTGGTATACCATCTAATCAAGAAGAGACAGTCCCAAGGGTTTTGATAGAGATTATAGGAAAGGGTCACTTTCCTTCTTTTAAATTAGACACACTGGTAAATGCAAACTGAGTACTCCCTGTGCTGTCTTTGTGACTACATGGAGGGAATAAACCAACCCAGAAGAAAATAGCATCTAGAGATAATGGAGGGTCTGTTCTTGATCACATCAGCTGACTCATATTACATGAGGATCTAACTCAGCATCACCTAAAGCTATAGGCCTAGGTAATCAATTGGCTTTTCATTGCATGGGCTGATGTAAGTCAGGCTTACGTTACTTGCAGTGAAATGTGCTTTGAATAACGTGCAACTTTTTTTTTTCCAGAACCTGTATATCACAGACTATGCCACAATAGTGAATTTTGAATTACTAGAATTTCAGTGACATCCCAAAATAATCATTTCTTCCTTTGTATGTATTTGTATTTGTAAGTTAGCAGGGACTGACCTTAACTGGGCTAAGTTCAGCTGGGCTTGTTTCCAGCCTGTAGGCTGGGTTATATCTATTCTATGTTCTTCTTAGTATTTTTGTTTGTTTGTTTTTGTTTTGGACAAGGGGCTGCTTGGGGAATGATGTTCTTCTTATAGTGACTGGCAGAAGTGCCAGACAGTAACCTCAGCCACACATGCACACATGCAGAGTTCAAGCCCTAGCCTGTGTCATGTTCACTCACATCCACTAGTGAAAACAAGTTCCTGTTGGTCTAAGCCAACATTAAGGGGGTGGGGAAAGGCATTCCTTCCATATAGATAGAGAAGAGGAAGTATTTGGTGAACAGTAATCTAATAAAGTCTACACTTAAATCAAAGAAAATAAGGATGACTTAACATAAAATTATGTAATTTTAAATCTATGATGAAAAAATAAACATAACAAACATTTTCAGCAGGAATGTAAAAAATAGGGTCAGGAATGGTTTGAGCTTTTGGTGTATTTCATATGGCAATGATTAGAACTGACATAATTAAAAATATGCATAGGTTTATCTATCCAACATTATTATTTCAGTGACACACAACAAACACATATAAACATGCATGCATATGCACGGCTATTAATTGATGTAGTTTCTTTCATTTGATTTTGAAATTCTTCTCACACGCAATGTATAAATATTGTGAATTCCACAGGGAGAAGAAAATTTTTGTAAAATTAAAGGAGAGCATATCAATCTATAGTAACAATGTATAGTATGCTAAATGTGTCCAAATTCTAAAATTCTGGTAATGGCCAGATTAAAGACATCTGCCTGAGTGTGTCTTATATCCCAAATGGAGCTCTGGGGTCATGCTCTGTACAGAGTTCTGGGTAAGGCAGGGAGGATGAGCTGCAGTTCCATTCTTGAAAGTTCTGCTGTTCCTTCTGGTTCTACTTTCTAGCAGGACGCTGGAGAGGATAAGGAGAGAAGAAAACTTAGAGTGGACATTTAAAAGAAGCAGCTAGGCACAGTGACTCTGTGAAGATCTTGTGAGATGGAGTCTTCTGTGCTCCATGCAATGGATAGAACAAGTGTTCTGCTAATTCACCATGAGGACTTAAAGCACAATACTCAGAAAAAGCTTAACCTGGGCATGGTGGCACACGCCTTTAATCCCAGCACTCGGGAGGCAGAGATAGGAGGATCACTGTAAATTTGAGGCCACCCTGAGACTATGCAGTTAAATCCAGGTCAGCCTGAGACCATACCTCAAAAAACAAAACAAAACAAAAACAAAAACAAAAACAAAAAGCTTTTTATGAAACATGTAGTTGAGGGAGGGCAGTCACTTTAAAAATTATTTTAAAAATACAAAAACCACAGTAGCTTTCTGCCTTGCTGATTCTGCTCCTAACCTTACAGGTTGAGTTGGTCATCACTTGCATCCCTTGTGACAGTGGCTTTTGGGTTTATTTAGATATGGGAACCTTTGTAATCACTCGATAAAAAAGTTATTTTAAAGGTGACATTGTCTCCAGTTGAGTACATATTCCAAGAGTTAGTATGCACATTACATAAATGATAAAAACTGAGCAGTAAACCAGGCGTGGTGGTGCAAACCTTTAATCCCAGCACTCGGGAGGCAGAGGTAGGAGGATCACCATGAGTTCGAGACCACCCTAAGGCTCCATAGTGAATTCCAGGTCAGCCTGGGCCACAGTGAGACCCTACCTCAAAACAAACAAACAAAAAAATGAGCAGTAACATGTTTCCTAAGAAAGAAGAAACATTGTTTTAAATTCTACTTGAACTCATACAAGGTCTTTGGATGGTAAACATGATTTCTTTTAAATCTTTCTTTTGAGGAGGGAACACTGCATTAGGCATAAAGAAGGTGGTAGTAGATAATATAGTCCACCCCATTCCAGAAAACACAGAATTAAAAAAAGCCTTCTCAGAATTTGCCATGTTTCTCCTTTTTCTATGTAACAATTTATGAGTGATAACATTGATCATCGCTGTGATAATACCTATGATACTATTTGCATAAGAATGTGATTCTGGAGCTGGAGAGATGGCTCAGCAGTTTGGAAAGGCTGATGATGTGATGATTCCCCAATACCCACATAAAGTCAGATTTACAAAGGGGCACATGCATCTGAAATTTGTTTGCAGTGGCCCTGGCATGCCCATTCTCTCTTTCTTTCTCCCATAGTAGATAAATAAAATAAAAATATGACCCCTGGTTGGAAAGATGGCTCTGAAATTAAGTACACATGTTTAAAAAGTCTGCTGGCCTGGGTTCAGGTTTCCAGAACCTTATGTAAAGCCAGATGGAAAGTGCCACATACGTCTGTTACTGGCTTGCAGCAGTAAGAGAGCCTGGTGTGCCCATGAGTGCTTGTGAACACACACACACACACACACACACACACACACACACACACACACACACAATAAACAATAAAATGAGAAAAGATTTCATTTATTAACAAAGAACATGATTTATTTAGAAGGCACTTTTTTTTAATTTTTAATAGTTTATATTTATTTATTTCTTTATGAGAAAGAAAATGAGAGAGAGAGAGGAAATAAATGTGCATGCTAGGGCCTCTAGCCACTGCAAACAAACTCCAGACGTATGTACCACCTTGTGCATCTGGCCTGGGGAATTGAACCTGGGGTCTAGAAGGCACTTTTCAAACAAGAAAAGCCCCACTTGAAAATAGTTGTGTCAGAAAGATGATTTCAGACACGTGGAGTCATGATTCTTGACTAATTTGGGCATGGAGGCAATTAGGTGTAGAGCATGTGCCCACTTTTCCTGGGCTGGGAGGGAGAGGAAAATAATCTCTCTCCCTTTCTCTTTAAATCTCCTTCTCCTCCTCTATTTTTAGGGATAGAGGGCTGCATCATCACTGGGTCAAGATACTAAGCAAATATTAGGGTTGGGAACAATAAAAAACCCAGAACAGTGAGTCATGCACCTGCCTCTGGCTAAATGTTGAGTGAATAGACAGGTACCCTGAAGGACAGAAAGCAGTTGATCTGTCAGAACATGAAAGGAAAGGAATTCCAAAGTGTGGCCTTTCCTGAGAAGTTCCTGCCTCCCACTTTGGAAGGTTTTATTCCAAAGACCCTGTATTAGAATACTTATGAATGAGAAATCAGCTGGAAATAGACAAAGGGCTTCATAATACAAATTGTTTTGAGTCTCTACATGGACTGGCATGACCCAACTATGTTATTGTTTTGTGACTTTTGCAACTCACTTAACAGTTCTTTCAATTTTTCATTAAAATTATATATGTGGTTAGCCAAATATATGGCTTTCATATTCCAAATCTTGGAGTCTTGTAGATCTCGAGGTCTCAGTGGCCTGGATTGCCCCAGGGCTGGAATGCTAAGAGACCACACAGGAGGAACTATTAGAATTCTCTCTGTTTGGATGCACAGCTCTAGCAATTTCTGTACTTAGCCTCTGGAAGCCAGTACACTTCTCTGTTGAAGCTTCCCTCTATCTGTATGATCAGAGGTGATTCTTGGAGGCAAAAGCAAGTTCAGAATTTATCCATTCTGTGAAGATATGAAGTCCAGCACATAAGTATCCCATTAGGTCCCCAGTATCTAAGCAACAAAATGACATGATCCATGCCCTGAAGGATTTTATGGTTGAATGAAGAAAAGACAGACAAACCTATCATTATGTTACAAGGTGATTGATTAAATGGATGTCTATGCCAAAAAGAAAGGGAATGTGGAGGGTAGATTGCTTAAGTCTAGCTGAGAGAGTGAGAGGAGGCTTCAAAGAGAAGGAGGCCCCCCAGAGCTGGGACTTGACAGGTTATGGGGAGATGTGTAGGCAAGTGTGCATGATAATTCAATCAGGCATGGTGGTACATGCCTGTACTCTCAGAGTGTTAGCACTTAGACACTGGAGGCAAGGAGACTATTGTGAGTTTGAGGTCAGCCTGGGCTACAGAGTGAGACTCTCTTTTAAAACAATGCACGCCATGTGCACACACACACACACACACACGCGCACACACACACTATGGTGTCAGTCTTTTGTTTAAGATTTGTCAAGTGTTTTCAAACTACATCCAAAATGAAATACAAACTCTTAGGGAAGTTATAAGGTAGTAATAATGTGACCTTCTGCCTTCCTCAGATGTTTGCTCACCATTATTATCCTATAGGCTCACTGGGGCTCAACCCTCCATGCTTTACAATGTTTTCACTTTCCTGTCCTCTGTGGCTGGTTTTAGCTCAGTCTTCCCTCACAGGTCTCCCTTTTCATGCTGGTGTCAGGATCGTTGCAGTTCCCACTAGCCAATATTTCCAGTTTCCCCTCTGGACATGAAGGAGGGATGACAACTTACTGGATTGGCCTAGCAAGGGAACATCCATAATTTGCTTTGTCCAATGTGAGTAGAAATTGCAATGCAATATTTCCAGAAAATGCATATAGATTCCATCATGAGAGCCTACACTGTTTGTGTGTGGATATGTGAGTTGATGCAGAGGAACAGTGCTGATAGTGCTGAGCTGTCACGTGATGAATAGATGGCTACAGAATCTCACTCACTTATGGGAGACTATCTATATGAGATGTAAGTGTGCATGCACTTTAGACTTTGCAATGTTTGGGTTACTGTTACCAGTGACCAGTGAGCGTACTAATTACAAGCCAATTCTACTCCCTTCTGGTACAAATCAAATACTTTCCTTCCTTCCCTCCTTCCTTCCTTGTTTCTTTCCTTTCTTCCTTTCTTTTAATGAGGTAGGATCATGGACTCACTATAGCCCAGGCTGACATGAAATCCACTATTTATTCTCAGGATGGCTTCAAACTCATAGCAACCGGCCTGCCAAGTGCTGAGATTAAAGGTATATATCACCATGCCTGGCACAAATAACATTATCTATTTAATTTTAATTTTAATTGCACTTACATAAAATTTTGTTGCTTGATTTTGATCTACTTTTCTCCATGAAAACACAAGGGCTCTTTTATGTCCTATTTCACATTATACAAGTCTTTGTTTCAAAGAGGATATTCAAGGGCTGGAGAGATGGGTCAGAGGTTAAGGCACTTGTCTGCAAAGCCTAAGGACCTGAGTTAGATTGCCCAGTATCAACATAAAGCCAGATGTACAAAGTGGCAAATATATCTGGAGGATTTTTTGCAGTTTCTAGGGGCCCTGAAATGCTTATTCTCTCTTTTTCTGATGGGCATGGTGGCACACATCCCAGCACATGGGAGACTGAGGCAGGGAGATTGTTGTGAGTTTGAGGCCATCCTGATACTACACAGTGAATTTCAGGTCAGCCTGGGTTAGAGTGAGACTTTTCCTCAAGAAAAAAACAGAAAGAAAGATGCAGATCCTAAGGAGAGAGACACCCCATCATACCTCAAAAGGGCCCCAGCTGAAATTAAAGAAAATTGGTGAAACAAGCAAGGGTACTGTTTTCCTGATGAACCGGGTACCAGCACAAGGGGGAAGGAGACCAACACAGAGAAAAATCAAAAAATCAAATTAGAGACCCAGAGCCTCAGAGGCCCCAACACCTCATCATTGAAGCAGACCAAAAATGAACCCAACATGGCTCAGGGAAATTTTGCGGAAGAGGGGGCGGAAAGAATGTCAGAGCCACATGTTGGGTCAGGATATGCAGAGATATTTATCGTACCAATAAGTGTGGGTTACTCCACAATGTATGACCCATATACCTCAACAAAGAGGGGCCAATGGGGAGGGGGTAAGTCATGGATGAGCCTAATAATGGTACCAAATTGCCTGTATTTGCAGAATACAAAACTAATAAAAAAAAAAGAGAAAGAAAAATAAAAGAAGAAAAAAATGGATATTTTAAAATGTTAAATAAATAGAGAGTACAAAGTGTATCTATGTCCCATAGGACCCTATGGTTAATATTCAGAGGAAGAAACTATTCTGAGAAAGGTAAGCTTGAGGATGTTTGAGTCAGTGGGCTCTTGATATTAGAAAAGATGCATAACAAATAAAATTTATTGTGCAGCCCTTCTCCATCTATTTTTTGAAGTCTTAGACTGTAAAATGCAGTACTTATGAATGAAAGTAGGGCTTATCCTAAAACTACATTACTCATTGACAAAGAAGTCACGTACAAATTTTGTGCTGAGTTTGCAATACAGATTTCTCATATTACAGTGAACTTTATGATGTTTTGTTTTTGTTTTAAAAGTGAACTTTATTATACATTTTGTTATTTCATATTATGCAGCAGAAAAAGAAACTATAACATTATTAGATATTGTATAATTTCCTTAAGCTCTGAGAGTCAAGACTACATATTTGGACTGAGGATGTAGCTCAGTGAGGGCTTGATTAGCATGTGTGAAACCATGGTTCAAGTCTAAGTAGAACCAAAACAAACAAACAAATATAAAAAACAAAATAACAAAACAATGTTGAATATCTAAGGCTTATTGTTCAAGTTGGCATTGTCTCCAAATATTTGAAAAATTAGTTACAGGTGTGACCCTCTAAGACAGAAATACTAAGAAGTTTAGTTGGGTAAAATAATGATTACAAGCCTGTAGTAATAGGAGGAAATTATTCTAAGAAGAACTTTTTCTATAGCAGTACACTTTAAAAAAATTTTTTTTGTTTATTTTATTTATTTATCTGAGAGCAACAAACAGAGAGAGAGAAAGAGGCAGGGAGACAATGAATAGGTGCGCCAGGGCTTCCAGCCACTGCAAATGAACTCCAGATGCGTGCGCCCCCTTGTGCATCTGGCTAATGTGGGTCCTGGGGAACCGAGCCTCGAACCAGGGTCCTTAGGCTTCACAGGCAAGCGCTTAACCACTAAGCCATCTCTCCAGCCCGGCACTGCACCCCTCTCCCTCCCTCTCAGTCTGTCTCTCTCTCCATTCATATATGTGTGTGTGTATATATATATATATATATATATATATATATATATATATATATATATATATATACATATTTGCAAGCAGGGAGACACACAGAATGGTTGGACTAGGACCTCCAACCACTGCCAACAAACTCCAGATACATGTACCACTTTGCACATCTGGATTTGCATGGATACTGGGGAATTGAACCCAGTTTGTAAGGCTTTGCAGGCAAGTGCCTTGACTGCTGAGCCATCTCTCCAGCACCGACACTGAACTTTTAGTACAATGAAGCAATGAAAGTTACTTTGAAATAAAACATCTTTTTCTAATGGTATTGAACTGCTAACCTCCCTTAGCCTCCCCTGGCACTGTGAAACCTATGGGTCTAATATCACTAGACATTCCAGTATGGCATATGTAGTTTCCAAATGAATGTTTTAGCTTGTGTCTTGACAGAAAGTATTAGAAGATCTGAAGGATTCCCTTCCCTTCTCAGAGAGGAGTCCAATGTTTCTGCCTTTGGATTGAGTTAAGTTTACAATCTGAGTTCCTTAATGTTATCAAGTTAATCTTTCTAACAGCAGATATTAGCAAGGAAACCTGGAGTCATGGAGGATGTTATTCTACTTTTCAGTACTGTAATCATCCCTAAGTAAATTCTACTGTTAACGCAAATTTTGGATATCAATGGAATTTCTGCATATCATTTGCTAGCAAGGAGCTGCAAAACATGGTATTATTGTCAAGGTTCTGCTGGCAGCTAGACTTGCATGTGTCCATGTTAGACACAAACTGTGAAAATGGCATGGTGATATGTGCCTCTACAGTTGTCAGGACTCAAATATTTCTTTTCCTAAATAGGGAAAATATAGCTGAATGGGTACATTTACCAATGGGCATGGGGACTGTCCCTCTGTACATTGTGTACGAATGGATTTAGGATTTGGCCCAAAACTGGAGATAAAACCATTAGGATTATTTTATAACATTTGCCTTTATGATAATCTTTGCAGCAAAGGGTAGAGAAGAGAGATTCTGTCCAAGGCAACATGGACTATGAAACTTCACAAGACAGACAAGACAGTGCAAACCTGTTTTGTGGGCAAAGTTATCATCCCAGCCACAATTACTTTTTAATTGTGAACTTATGTGAACACATTGTATAATTGGTCATATTTCCATCAGATTATACTCTTATATCCCCTCTCTTCTGTCCCCACCATTCCTCAGTTGGATTATCTGTAGTCAATGTAGGGTCATGAATGCATCAGCCAGTTTCTGGAAGGGGAGCAATGCTTCAGCTTACATCTTTGCTCCCTGTGGTTCTGACATTCTTTTTGCTTCGTCATCTTCAATGTCCCCTGAGCCATGGAGGATGCAACAGAAGTCTCCTTTAGTGTTGAGCTCTCAGCAGCCTCTGATTTCTGCTTTGATGAGTGTTGAGCCTCCACTATCTCCCTTGAGGAGGTTCTCAGGCTAGCAGTGAGAGCAGCCCTCATTATTAATCTGCCATTTCCTCTGCAATGTTCCTGTGCCTTGGCGCATGTGGTAGAGATGACCCCTTTAGGATCCTCAGTATTTGCCACTATCCATAAAAAGCAGATTTTCCAGCCAAAAGTGAGAGCAGCAGGTATCAAAGAGGATAAGCACAGACGTTAGACTACTTTTTGATAGACACAGACTCTCCTTTTAGTCAAAAAACAGTGACTTCCGTCTAGGGTCTGCGACCTTCCAAATCATTAGCTTCTTACTTTGCTCTCACAACCAGGTATGAATTCACTCCTACTGAGCAGGCTTCATATCCAATCAGAGAAGTCGATTACTGCCAGAGCTGCTGTGCCACTTTTATGCTGGTATAAACATTTTTGCCTGGCTGCTTGATCTTGTAGCTTGCAGGATCCTGTGCTTGTTCATGTTGTTGGTGACCTTTATCCCCCAGGGGCTTGCATAGTACTTTTGGGCACTATGAGAGCTAGCCAGCAGGGAGCTGACTTTCATCTCAGTTCCAGCATAATCTCTCAATGTTCTGTAACTGCAGCCTGTGGTGTCTTCAGCAATAGGATCTTGCTATTTAGTTCTGGTAGGTAACCAAGTATTTTGGTAGTGGCCTGCATTGTTTTGGGGGTCTCAGGGGTCTCGCTGACCAACAACAGTTCATTATGAGGGGTTAATCCAGTTCTTACATTGGAATTTATCAGCAAGAGCTTATGGTTTTAGGAAAAAAAAAACTTTTTCTATCCCACCAGGCTACTTTTGCCCAATCTCTTTATATCTCTCTCTCAGTTTTTAAGACAAATATATCTTTTAATTACTTAACCAAGAGAGAGGTTTCTGTGGTACTAATTCATGCCATCATTAGTTTTGTGTATCTCCACCCTCCCATCCCTTCTTTACCCCAGTCTTCCCCCACAGACCACTCCATGTCCTGTGTTCTGTCACTCCACTTGCCTGCCTACTAGCTCCTTCCCTGGTATCTCTTTTTTTTTTTTTTAAATATATTTTATTTATTTATTTGAGAGCGACAGAGACAGAGAGAAAGACAGATAAAGGGAGAGAGAGAGAGAATGGGCGTGCCAGGGCTTCCAGCCTCTGCAAACGAACTCCAGATGCGTGCGCCCCCTTGTGCATCTGGCTAACGTGGGACCTGGGGAACCAAGCCTCGAACTGGGGTCCTTAGGCTTCACAGGTGACCGCTTAACCGCTAAGCCATCTCTCCAGCCCTCCCTGGTACCTCTTTGATTCCCCTCTCTCCAAGCCTCATTCTAGCTTCCTGACCAGTATTGTTATTGCTTACTACAACTTATAAACACATCAAACTTCCATGTTAGGCATGCAAACAAGAGATGCATGTTGTGTTTGTTTTTCTGAGCCTGTATAACTTCAGTTATACAGTGAGATCAAATTTCAGAATGGTTTTGTTTTGCATGTCCCTGATGGCTAAAGATGTTGAACACCTTTTTAGATGTACGTTGGCCATTTGTATTTCTTACTTTGAGAACTATCTACTCACTTAACTGTCCCATTTTTTAATGGGTTGATTGAATTTTATTGCAAAGTTTTTTTTCGTTTGTGTTCTTTGTATATTGTAGATATTAAACCTCTCTGTGTTGTGTAGCTGGTGAAGACTTTGTCACATTCTGTAGGTTGGCTATTGACTCTGTAGATGGTTTGCTTATCTGCACAATAGCTTTTAAGTTTCATGAAATCCCAGTGGTTGGGTTTTTGTCTAAACCCCAGAACTACTGGATCCTTACTCAGAACATCTTTCCCTATGTTTATATCTTAGAGTGGTCTCCATACTTTTAATACTGTCTTTTTGATTTTATGTACTTGTTTTTAAATTTACAGGAAATTATAAGGAAATACAAGGGGTCCTGTGTACCTTTTACCTAGATCCTCACAATATTATCATCTTGCATAACTAATAAAAAACAAAACCAGGGGACTTCTGGCAAAAATGGTGACCACCTAACTGTGCTGCACATCTCCAGGAAAGAAAGGCAAGACATTAAGGGTTCACTGGGTCTTTTAGGGGAGAACAATCTCCACTAGATTTCCAGTGGGAGGGCACAGAGGGGAAAAAACAGGAAATTGCTGATACCCTCGCTTGTGGGTAGCCCACCCCTCCCCCCAAACAGCCACCATACCCGCAGTTCCAGCTTCAGGACCCCCCCCCCCAACTTACTGTAGGTAAAGGGTCCCAGGCCAACATAGTTCCACTTGCCTCACTGCACAGGGGCAATCACACTGCTACCCCAGCCCATGAGTGACCTTGGGCAGGCTATGTCTGCTGGCCCATTGGAGCTCAGGCTCATTTGATCAGTTTGTCCAACAAACGTGTGCCGCTGCGTGATCTGTGCTTGTACAAGCTTAACCGGCTCAGCCCATTTGCTCACTTACATTCACATGCTAGCTCAGACCAATTGCAACTGCCCAAGGGAGCTCAGACTGTCTCTGTCTGTGCTTGTGCTAGCTCAGTGCCAGCCCCTCCCTGTCTGCCTCACAGTTGGACTGCCATTTTCCTATTGTGGAGGAGCACAGAATGCTTCTGGGTCCCAGCGTTCCCCCACACCAGAGTTTGGGCTACTTTGGTGCTTAGGGCCTCAGTGTCCCTCCTAGGGTGAGCACAGGAAGCTTTGGCACACTACCATATGAGAGCTCAGGCAACTTTGGTGCCCCTGCCAGGCAGGAGCTCAGGAGGCTTTGGCAAGTGAGAGCCAAAGCCCAGACTGCTTGACAGATGCCTCAGGCTGCTTCAGCTTCCCACTGTGCTTGAGCTGAGGTTTATACACCCACCTACTTGCCCATACACTTCAATGGGCAGACCACAGCACAAAAGAAATAACATGAAAAATAAAATGCAAGAAAATCCAGTTAGATCACCCAGTCCTACAATGAACATCTCTAATCAAAACATAGAAGAAACATTAGGACCAGAACACCAAAATGAAGCTATGAGCAATGCAACCCTGACAAAGCTACTGGTAGAACTTGCAGAAAAGCAACAAAGGACTGATAATCATGTGGATGTTGCCATCACTAGACTAGATCTAATTGATAAGAAAATGGAAATGGTTCAAAGACAGTTAAGAGATATGAGGGAAAGTGAAAAAAAAAAGAGGACCTTAAAAATCAGCTGGCAATGCTAAATGAAGACGTAAAAAAATGCAAGGATGAATTCCAAGAAGCATCAAGAAAATCAGAAAATGATGTGAAAAGGTAATTTAACAGAGGGATGGAAACTATACATAGAAAAGTAGTACAAAACGCAAACCTAATTGAACAAGTCCAAAACTCTCTAGAAGCTCTCAAGAAAAAAGTCAGCCATGTGGAGAACAGAAACTCCAATCTGGAAGACAAGATGGAAGAAACAGTTGGAGAGTTCAAAAGTTTCAATAAATTCAAAATTTTCTGTGAACAGGACAAGAGGGAATTGTGGGATACCCTTAAACATCCTAATATCCAGATCATTGGAATACCAGAAGGAGAAGAAATTCAGACCAAAGAATGGAGAACTTATTTAACAAAAAAATCAAAGAAAACTTTCCCACTCTCTCAAAAGAAAGGCCCATCAAGATACAAGAAACTAACAGAACTCCAAAGAGACTGGACCAAAGGAAAAACTCTCCAAGACATATTGTCATTAAGACTCTAAACATTGACACCAAAGAGAAAATCCTAAAAGCAGCTATGGAAAAATAGCATACAACTTTTTAAAGGTAACCCCATAAGAATTATTGCAGACTTCTCAATGGAAACCCTGAAAGTTAGAAGGGTCTGGAATGAAACACAGCAAAGTCTAGCAGCCTATGGCTTCCAACCCAAACTACTCTATCCAGCAAAACTATCCCTCATAATAGATGGTGAAAGGAAAACTTTCCATGACAAAACTCAACTTTACAATTATATAAACACAAACCAAAACCTACAGAGAGTATTTCAGGAAATTCTCCACAGACAAGAATCAAATAATAAAACTCAAATGCCTACAAGAAGCAGAACACAATAACAAAATTCAGAGATGGCACAAAAGACTTTAAACACCATGAAAACACCAAACCACATGTACTATCAAATATGTCAGGGATCAAATTAAATCACACAGTCATTACCCTAAATATTAATGGCCTTATCCCCCATCAAGAGACACAAGCTAACAGCATGGATCAAAAAATTAGACCCCTCAATATGTTGTCTTCAAGAAGCCCACCTCACCACTAAAGACAGACACCTCCTCAGGGTGAAAGGGTGGGAAACAATATTCTAAGCAAACAGGAATAACAAGCAAGCAGGCATAGCTATATTAATATCAGATAAAATTGACTTCAAACCAAAAAAAAAAAAAAATCAAAAAAGACAAAGAAGGCCACCTCCTACTTATCAAGGGAATGATCCATCAAGAGGATATTACAATCATAAAGCTGTATGCACCAAATACAGGGGTACCACAGTTCATAAAACAAAACCTACTTAGCAATAAAACAGAAATAAGCACCAACACCATCATAGTTGGTGACTTCAATACACCATTATCAGTAATAGACAGATCATTAAAACAGAAACTCAACAGGGAAGTAAGAGAGCTCAAAAAAACCACTGATCAGATGGACCTAACATACATCTATAGAACTTTCTGCCCAAAATCCACAGACTACACATTCTTCTCAGCAGCCCATTGAACATTCTCTAAAATAGACCATATACTGGGTCACAAAGCCTGCCTCCACATATTTAAGAAGATTGACATACTTCCCTGCATTATAACAGATCACAATGTTATATTGCTAGAAATCAACAACAAAAAACCCACCCTACAAGAATCCCAATGGTACCTAGAAACTGAACAGCATACTTTTAAACAATAAATGGATAGTGGATGAAATAAAAAATGGAATTGCAAAATTTCTGGAATTGAATGATGATGAGAACACATCGTACCAAAACATATGGGACACAATCAAGGAGGTCCTTAGGGGAAAATTCATAGCACTCAATGCCTTCATAACAAAGACAGAGAGATCCCAAATCCACCTAAAGGCACTGGAAAAGAAAAAAAAAAATCCAACTGAAAAATCTCCAGAAGGAAAGCAATAATTAAAATCAGAGCAGAAATTAATTAATTTGAAACTAACAAAAGAATTAAGAAAATTGACAAAGCAAAGAGCTGATTCTTTGAAAAAATAAACAAGATTATTGAAAAACCTCTGGCCAATTTGATCAAGCAAAAAATCCCAGATGCTTCAAATTAACAAAATTCAAAATGAAAAAGGAGAGATCACAAGAGATGTAAGTGAAATCTGGGGAATCATCAGGAATTATTTCAAAAACCTCTACTCCACAAAAATGAATAATGGGGAGGAGATGGATAAATTCCTGGATGTATACCATCTATCAAAGCTAAACTCAGAGCAGATTAATCTCCTAAACAAACCTATCACACACATTGAGATTGAAAAAGTAATAAAAAACCTCCCCAGAAAGAAGTCTCCAGGACCAGATTGCTACTTAGCTGAATTCTATCAAACATTCATGGAAGAATTCAAACCAATCTTCCTCAAACTGTGCCACACTATTGGAGAACAGGGAAAACTACTGTTGCAGTCTGGTTCACATTGCTGGTAGAAATCATCCAACCAAGAGCAGCTTCTGGGAAAAAGAGATGTATTTTGGCTGACAGGCTCAAGGGGAAGCTCCACAATGGCAGGGGAAAATGATGGCATGAGCAGAGGGTGGACATCACCCCCTGGCCAACATAAGGTGGACCAAAGCAACAGGAGGGTGTGCCCAACACTGGCATGGGGAAACTGGCTATAAAGCCCATAAGCCCGCCCCCAACAATACACTCCCTCCAGGAGGCATTAACTCCCAAATATCCATCAGCTGGGAACCTAGCATTTAGAACACCTAAGTTTATGGGGGACACTTAAATCAAACCACCACAGCTACCCAACTCCTTTTATGAAGCTAGTATCACCCTAAATCTGAAATCAGGCAGAGATGCCACAAGCAAATAAAATTACTGGCCTATTTTCGTGATGCACTTAGATGCAAAGATTCTGAATAAAATTCTCACAAATCTGATCCAACAGCATATCAAAAGCATTAACCAACTTGACCAAGTGGGATATATCCCAGGTACACAGGAGTGGTTCAACATATGGAAATATATCAATGTAATACACCATAGAAACAAGCTTAAACACAAAAACCACATGACCATTTCAATAGATGCAGAAAAGGCCTTTGAGAAGATACAACATCACTTCATGATCAAAACATTGGAAAGAATTGGCATGGTTGGTTCATATCTTAACATAATAAAAGCAATATACAAAACTCCTAAGGCCCAAATAATACAGAGAGAATGGAGGAATTCTCATTGAGATCAGGAACAAGACAGGGCTGTCCACTTTCACCTCTGCTCTTCAATATAGTACTGGAGGTCCTAGTTCAAGGAATATGACAGGAGAAAGAAATAAAATGGAAACAATTTGGAAAGGAAGAAGTTAAGTTAGACCTATTCACTGATGATATGACTGTATATGTAAGAGACCCAAGAGACTCCATCCCCAAACTCCTGAAGGAGTTTAACTCCTGTAGTAGGTGATTAAATCCTATAGCAAAGTAGCAGTATACAAAATCAATGCAAAAAAATCAGTGGCCTTTCTATATGTAAATGACAAAGATATAGAAAAGAAATAAGAGGCATGGTCCCATTTTGAATAGCAAGAAAAAATTAATAAAATACCTTGGAATAATGTTAATCAAGGAAGTGAAAGATCTATACCACGAAAACATAAGAACACTCAAAAAAGAAATTGAATAGTACTTGAGAAAGTGGAAAGACCTCCCATGCTCCTGGATAGATAGAATTATCATTGTGAAAATGTCAATCCTACCAAAGGCAATATACAGATTTAATACAATTCCAATTAAAATTCCAACAGTGTTTTTCACAGCGATAGAAAAAATGATCTCAAATTTCATATGGAAAAGCAGAAGGCCTCAGATATCGAACATATCCTCAGCAAAAGAAATACCCCTGGAGGCATCACCATACCTGATCTAAAGTATATTATAAAGCCATAGTAATAAAAATAGCATGATACTCACATAAAAACAGGAGTATATATCAATGGAATAGACTTGAGGACCTGGACTTTGGGTCAAGCAACTATAGCTACTTGATATTTGACAAAGGCCTAGCAATATAGGCTGGAAAAAGTTAGCTTCCTCAACAAATGGTGCTGGCCAAACTAGATAACCATATGCAGGAAACTGAAACTTGATCCACACATTTTGCCATGCACTACACTCCCGTCTAAATGGAACAAAGACATCACTATAAGACCAGAAACTCTACTACTACTCGAAGAAAATATAGGAAGTACTTTCCATGATTTGGAAAGTCTTCCTGAACAAAACCCCAGCAGCTCACAAACTTAAACAGTCACTCAACCAATGGGATCACATGAAGCTGAAGTCTTTCTTTACAGATAAATAAGCAAAGTGAATATATATTACCCAAAGAAGGGGAGAAAATATTTGCTGGCTACCCAACTGACAGAGGCCTAATATCTAGAATCTACAAAGAACTCACAAACCTAAACAGTAAAAGTCAAATACCCCACTCACAAAATGGGGCAAAGAGCTGAACAGGAAGTTGCCTGAGAAAGAAATACAAATGGCAAACACACACTTAAGAAAATGTTCATGGGCTGGAGAGATGGCTTAGCGGTTAAGCGCTTGCCTGTGAAGCCTAAGGACCCTGGTTCAAGGCTCGGTTCCCCAGGTCCCACGTTAGCCAGATGCACAAGGGGGCGCACGCATCTGGAGTTCGTTTGCAGAGGCTGGAAGCCCTGGCGTGCCCATTCTCTCTCTCTCCCTCTATCTGTGTCTTTCTCTCTGTGTCTATCGCTCTCAAATAAATAAATAAAAAAATTTGAAAAAAAAAAAAAAAAGAAAATGTTCATCATCCCTAATTTTCAGGGAAATGCAAATAAAAACAAGTATGTGATTTCACCTTACCCCATTAAGGATAGCAAACATCAAAAAATCAAGTGAAAAAAAAATGCTGAAGAGGATATAGAGAATTAGGAACACTCACCCACCGTTGGTGGGAATGTAAGATGGTACAACCACTTTGGAAAGCAATCTGAAGACTCCTGAAAAAGATGAGTATAGAGATACCAACAGACCCAGTCATTCCCTTACTGGGTATCCACAGGCTAGAGGGATTTGCTCAACCATGTTTGCAGTGGCTCAATTTATAATAGCTAAGAGCTAGAATCAATCCAGATGTCCATCACTAGAAGAATGGATAACTATGATGTGGTATATCTACACAATGGAATTCTATACAGCAGTAAGAAAAATGACACAATGAAATTTGAGGAAAAAATTGTTGAACCTGGAAGAGATAATTCTCAGTGAACTTACCCAGTCACAGAAAGTAAATCGCCGCATAGTCTCACTTGTCTACAGCACCTAACCTGAATCTACCCAAGATGCCTTACATACCCAGCAAGAAGCTCGTGGACTAGACAATAGGATGGGTGGGGAGGGAGTGAAGGGCAATGGAGGTGGTGGGTAACACAAATCTAGACCCAAATGGCAATGCTACCATAAAATTCTACATCCTGCCGGGCGTGGTGGCGCACGCCTTTAATCCCAGCACTCGGGAGGCAGAGGTAGGAGGATCACCGTGAGTTCAAGGCCACCCTGAGACTACAGAGTTAATTCCAGGTCAGCCTGGACCAGAGTGAGACCCTACCTTGAAAAACCAAAAAAAAAAAAAAAAAATTCTACATCCTAAAAGGCAGACCAAATGGCTGAACCTTCACCAGGCCCTTAGAGGGAACACCTGAGCCACAAGACACCAGAAAGGGTATGATGAAGACTGACTTTAATCTTCTACAACTTCTCTCTACCCCCCCCCCCCATCACTCTCTCTTCCCTCTAACTCTTTTATATTAGTTATCTTTTTCTTTCTTCTCTTAGTGGGCACTGACCTGTAACTCCCAGTACCAGAATGTGTATCATCCATAATGAGCTTTTTATCAGAGAGACCTATAATATTTCCTAAAAGAAAGACAGATTTCTATCCAAGTACTTGATGACCCACCAAAAGTTATTGGTAAGCCCCTACTGCTGAAGACACCTTATGTGGTAAAATGGAATGGCATGGCTATAAGCTGGAAGAAAGTCAGTCTCCAGACAGTCAGCACATCTAGTGCCAAAAGGTGCTACATGAGCGACTGGGGGAAAATGACCAATATCTTTCCAAGCAACTAATGGTCTAAAACTACTTAGCAGCAAATAAACTGTAGTGATGCTCACACAAGTGCAATAGTGACACATAGCAATGGTGGGAAACCAACTACTCTTGATTTGGCTAACTGATCCCCTCAGTGGTACGAGACCCATAGCTGGAGCTGGTAAACAAGTCAGAACCATATTCAAACATAAGCCCGTTCTCCATTATCAAGCAACCACCAATCGTGGGCTACAAGAGGGCCTACACCTATTAAATTCTCTATAAAAAATTAAGGGATAATTCATTTGTCTAGTGCTAACTTACTCTCCGTTGGAGAATCTGCTGCTCTTTTTCAGATAGACATAGATTCTAAGGAGTGAGCCACCCCATCATACCTCAGAAGGACCCCTGCTGAAACTAAGAACAATTGGTGAAACAAGCAAGGGTTCTGTTTTCTTGGTGAACTGGGTACCAGCACAAGGGTGAAGGAGATCAACACAGAGAAAAATCAACTCCTACCAAATCAGATATCCAGAGACCCAGAAGCCCCCAACACCTTATCACTGAAGCAGACCAAAAATGATCCCAACATGGCTTATGGAAATTTTGTGGAAGAGGATTAAGAAAGAATTTTAGATCCACATGTTGGGTCATGATATGCAGAGACATTTATCCTACCCATAATTGTAGGCTAACTGCAGCATGCATGACCCACATACCTCAACAAGGAGTGGCCAGGGAGAAGGGGTAGAACATGGATGAGCCTAACAATGATACCAAATTGACTGTATTTGCTAAGCACAAATCTATTTAATAATAGTAAAAACCAGGGACTCTAAATTTCACTAGTTTATGTATATATTCATTCATGTGTGTGGGCATATATGCATCCAAAACTGCTGTTCTATGTAATTTGATCATACACATAGCTACTTACAACCACTGTCACCTCAAGTCAATATGCAAATGCTATCTATTCCAGTTTTCCTCCCTCTATTCCAAACCCTTGTGAAACACTAGTCTGTTGTCATGTCTGTGATTTTGTTATTTTGAGAATGTTGGCAGCTGATTGTGGTGGCTCAAGTTTTTAATCCCAACACTGGGGAGGCATAGGTAGGAGAATTGCTGTGATTTAGAGGCTAGCCTGACACTACATAGTGAATTCCAAGTCAGCCTGGGCTAGAGCAAAACCCTATCTTGAAAAAACAAAACAAAAAAAATTAAATAAAATTTGGGACTGGAGGGATTGCTCAGTAGTTAAGGTACCTGTTTACAAAACCTAATGACCCAGGTTCAATTCCCTAGTACACATGTATTTATTATAGCCAGATACACAACATGGGTCATGCATCTGGAGATCATTTGAAATGCTGGAGGCTATGGTGTGTCCATTTTGTCTATCTCTTTCTCTTTTATCTCTTTCTGCATGCAAATAAATAAATACAAATAAAATATTTTAAAGTAATGTTATATAAATGAAATCATACAGTGTATGAATTTTTGGTTAGTATCAGCCTACTTCACATTTTTGTATATGAAATCTTTATTGTATAGAATTTCAGGCCTTATGATTATTTTTAAAACATCGCTAATTTATTTTGCACATTGTGTGTCTGTGTGGGTGGGTGAGTGAATCAAGGTCTGGCATTAACACTCACATTTAGGTTTTTTTTAAGCTTTTTTGTTTATTTTTATTTATTTATTTGAAAGTGACAGACAGAGAAAGAGGCAGATAGAGAGAGACAGAGAATGGGTGCACCAGGGCCTCCAGCCACTGCAAACA
Source organism: Jaculus jaculus (assembly GCF_020740685.1). Classification (NCBI taxonomy): domain Eukaryota; kingdom Metazoa; phylum Chordata; class Mammalia; order Rodentia; family Dipodidae; genus Jaculus; species Jaculus jaculus. The sequence continues at coordinate 87,320,718 of NC_059109.1, forward strand.
AACTCCAGATGTGTGCACCCTTTATGCATCTGGCTAACGTGGGTCCTGGGGAAGTGAGCTTTGAACCAGGGTCCTTAGGCTTCTCAGGCAAGCGCTTAACCGCTAAGCCATCTCTCCAGCACTCACATTTAGATTTTGAGTCTGGCCTATAAGAATGGCTGGGAAATTGAACCCAGACTTTTCAAGCATGTTACTTGAAGCACCAAGCCATCTCCCCATCTCCTCTGTGATTTTAATATCACTTTAAAACTTGATTCCCATTAAGAGCTCAAGATAGAGCAATTGTTTTTATTGCCAGTTTAATTCTATGCCAGTTGGTAGGTTATCATTTATCTAGTATGCTTAAGGGGAAAGATCTGGAGATAAGTGATAGATGCTTTATTAATATATCATATTCATATATAACATTTTAAGTATTTATTTTATTTTATTTTATTTATTTATTTGCAAGTAGACAGAGATATAGAGAAGAGAGAGAGACAGAGAGAATTGGCACAGCAGGGCCTCCAGCCACTGCAAACAAACTCCAGACACATGTGCCACTTTGTGCATTTGGATTTATATGTATACTTTGGGGAGTTGAACCTGAGTCCTTTGGCTTTGCAGGCAAGCTACTTAACTGCTAAGCCATTTCTTCAGCCCTCATATAATATTTTCCATAGCTGTAAGCTCTTCAAGGTTAGAGACAAATGTCTTAAATTTTTTGCATAGAAATAATTTATACAAACTAAGAACCTGTTAGTCAAATAAAACACAATGCTTTTTAGTTTTATTTTATATACCAAGTTATTATTCTCCCCTTAATGATTAAAATTAACACATGGAACTCATGCCTTTGTTCCCATGCTCTGTCCACTTCTCCCAGAAAAGAGCATGAACATTAGTCATAGAATCAAATATCTCAGCATTCTACTTAACAATTTGTCATGCCATTTTACTTGTGTTTTATTCAATTCAATTTCTACCAAAGAGGATTTCTGAAAATAGAAATGTTATACAATAAAAGATTCCATATGCAAAAATGTGAGGTAGGTGGTTACTTTATTATTATTATTTTGTTTTAAAGTAGAGTCTCACTCTATCCCAGACTGACCTGGAATTCACTATGTAGTTTCAGGATGGTCTTGAATTTACAGTGATACTCCTACCTCTGTCTCTGAAGTGCTGGGATTAAAGTGTGTGTCAGCTTGATATTCCTATTAATTAGCTTTTATGAGTCCTGATTCTTGAATTATAGTTGCCAACTCCAATGTAGGACATTAGTGTACTAACCTCAAATTTTCTAAGTTTTAAAATGTGATCCCTGTTATTTCCCTTGAAAGTATACTTTGAAGAAGTCACTTTTGGAAATGTTGTATTTTTCCCACTCTCTCTATTCTCAAAACTACTTTGTGGTACTGGAATGGAATACTGACATTTGGTAGTCAACTTGTAAAGATGAAGGTGAGAAACACAACATTGGAAAGGGATAATCTTCAAATGAATGCCAGAATACTTTGCAGGTAGTTATGAGCTACTTCCTAGAAATCAGCCACAGTATTTATGTAGCAGTAAACAAATAAATAATTCTATTTGATAAGGTTCACCTGGGCTGGAGAGATGGCTGAGCAGTGAAGGTGCTTCCCTGAGAAGCCTAAGGACACAGGTTCGATTCCTGAGCACCCACATAAGCCAGATGCACAGGGTAGTGCATGCATCTGAAGTTTGTTTTCAGTGGCTAGAGGCCATTGTATACCCATTATCACTTTATCTGCATCTCTCTCAAATTAATTAATTAAATAAAAATATTTAAACAAAAGTTCATCTGAAGTTTTCTTATATAGTATGAGGATTTTCACTAATAATGGAAAATGACAAATCAAACTTTGAAGACATTGTGAAAAATTTTATTCCCAAATATGATCAAAATAATAATTACTGCCATGCCTGGTAGTCTTACAATGTGACTTTGGGACTTCTTTCATTGAGCAACTGAGTCAATGTCCCCTCCCTTGAAAATAAACGTGCACATAGTTATAGCAGAAGTGATGATAAGAAAGTATATTTGTTTCCATTGAGATGCTTGTCTTGGGTGCCAGTTGCCATGTGGTAAGGAATCCAGGACACATGGAGAGGCCATTCTTGGCCAGCTCTTCCTAGTTGACAGCTAGTATTGCTTGCCTGGCATGTGAGTGAGGAACCATTGGGGAGCACTTTACCACCAACCTCCATCTAACTAAAGCCTACAAACTCGAGGCGAACCTGCCTACAGGGTGAAGAGTAATAAAATAGCTTTTACTGTTTTTCTGCTACTAGGTTTGAGACAGTTTGTTGTACAGAAATAGATAACTAACACAGAGATCAATAATTTCAATACAAAGCTTTCTGTAGAGAAAAAAAGAGAAGAAGAGAGAAGGTACTAAAGATTCTTATATCATTTAATACCTTGAGAAATAGGGAACCTATGTTGTAAAATCAAATTTGAGGCATTTTGAAGCTTTCCACTTTAAAAAAAATGTTTTATTTATTATAATTGAGAGAGAGAAAGGGAGGGGAGGGAGAGAATAGATAGCTATGGCCTCCAGGCACTGCAAAAGAATTCAGGGTGCATGTGCACCCCATGTGCATCTGGCTTACATGGGTCCTAGAGAATCAAACTGGGATCCTTTGGCTTTGTAAGTAAATGCCTTAACAGCTAAGCCATCTCTCCAGCCTTCCACTTAAAATTTTTTTTTGTTTGTTTATTTTTATTTATTTGAGAGAGAGAGAGAGAGAGAGAGAGAGCCAGAGAGCGATAGAGAATGGGTGTGCCAGGGCTTGCAGCCACTGCAAACGAACTCCCGAAGAGTGAGCCCCCTTGTGCATATGGCTAACGTGGGTCCTGGGGAATCGAGCCTCGAACTGCAGTCCTTAGGCTTCACAGGCAAGCGCTTAACTGCTAAGCATATCTCTAGCCCTCCACTTTTTTTTTAATGAAGTAGAAACTTGGTGTGGACACATCATGTGAACAGAAAGACAAATTTCACAAATTCTCCCTCATACATAGTTCCTGACCTAGAATAGCTTGAGTTGCAGGCATACCTGACAGACAACCTGGGGGACAAATATTAAGAATGGAAGGGCTTGGGGGAAGGGGAACAAAAAGATATGGGAGGAGGGGGAGAAGAGATACACACAAAACTAATACAAAATAAATTGTTACCATAGAAACCTTCCTCTTGGATATCAGACTAAAATATACACCCCTCAATAGATCTATGGGGGGACTGTTTGGTGAAAGGGGCCCTGAGAAGGTTCTATATAATCTAACCCTAAAACATTTGGCTCTGGCTTTCAAGTCCCAGTACCATAAACTGGATACAACCCACATTAAGCTATTGATTGGAGAGACTTAGGAGGTCCCCCAAACAAGACAGGCTTCTGTGAAAACTCTTGATTGTTCATCTGAGGTAAAAGGTAAGAGCCTATTGCTGAACACACCACATGCTGCTGACACAAGTCATCAAGAGATAAGGCTGGAATCCGGAAGGAAGCCAATTTCCTGATATTTAGCCCATATAGTGCTGGAAAGCCCTACATGAGCTGCTGGGGGAAATGGCCACTAATATTGTGAGCAGAGTATAATGCTATACAAAAGAAACAAGTCTGACAAGATATATGCTTTTATTTTTTAAGTAATATTCAGTTTAGAAAATATGAAAACTTTATGAATCAAATCTGTATATTATTAATGACTGATATTATGATTCCTGACACTGATAATTTCTCTGCTTTTCAATCATGTTTTACAATAGCATATTCAGTGCTTTTAATGATTGTGTAGGACATACCATAGTGATAGGTGATATCATGTTAAAAAATCTTGTACTTCAACAAACATTTTCTGATCCCTTTTCTTGGGGCAGGTGAGAGCTTGTACACCAGGCATGTCTTCACTGAGATGTTTCCAACCACCATGCAGATTTCAGCTACTGTTAGGAATGGATAATATACAACCAAATAAAACCATAGGTTTGCATTTGCCAAGGCAGAAACATTGTGAAGATAGTGCATGGCACACTGGGTTAGGTAGGTCAGAATGAGATAAAGCAGGGAACTTAAGGATGAAAGGAAATAGTTGCGAGAAGGGATGAGGCAAGCGCTTGAGAAGGAAGCCCCTGGATTTGTAAGGAATGAAAGGGAAACAATGGTAAGTGTGCAAGTCTAACTGGGCTAGGAGAGGAGCCATCAGGATCTTAAGGCAGAGGCTAGCAAATAAATCTTGAGTTGGATATTAAACTTGGAACCTAATTGTTGCTCAGGGAAACCAGAAAAGAGGAGAGGGAATAAAAGAGTATATAATCTGTTAAAAAGAAAGAAACATTGCTTCAGAGAACAGGATTGTACATATAATAACTATATAACTCTTATTCTCTAGTATAACTTAGCTAAAGTGAGAATGGTATGCCAAAGTATGTCCTGTTTGATGCATTGGATTTTCTGGACTATTTCCCCAAATTTAACCCATTTGTCAGCCTTCCTCTTTCCTGCCCTTCAATCCCTCTACTTTGTCCCTCTCTCCTTCCTTCTCTTTCTCTCTTCATTCATCTTCCTCTTCTTCTTTGCCCTCCCCTCCTTCTGTTTCTCCCTCTTTATTATCTTCCTTTTTATTAAAAGAATTGTTAATGGGAAATTAAATTTAATTGACAAATATAATAATAAATGTAACAGGAGCAAATGAGCTTTGCTTTGCCAAAATGATTAGCAGTTCCTGTCTTCTTAACAATGTCTCATTTTATAATTTAGTATCTGTCAAGCTACTGATGTGGGCTGTAGAGATGGCTTAGCGGTTAAGCGCTTGCCTATGAAGCCTAAGGACCTCGGTTCGAGGCTCAATTCCCCAGGACCCACGTTAGCCAGATGCACAAAGGGGCGCACGTGTCTGGAGTTCGTTTGCAGTGGCTGGAAGCCCTGACGTGCCCATTATCTCTCTTTCTCTCTCTCTCTCTTTCTCTCTCTGTCTGTTGCTCTCAAATAAATAAATAAAATTTTTAAAAAAAGAACTACTGATGTTCTTGTCTTTTTCTCCTACTTGATATTTTTCATCTCACTTGACTTATTTTGTATCGACAAAGGAATATGTGTGTCTGCAAAAACAAGGATCTTGGGGGCCTTGACAGCTGCATTTTTCCAATGCCATGTGCATAGGCTGGGGTTGGTATGCTTCATCTCATCTCCAGAGTTAAGCACTTCTGTCGGGTACACATACACACACACACTTTTGGAGATGCACAGGTCAATTCTGCTTTGTAGAAGATATACCAGTGCATATCTCACAAAATTGTTTGCCAAAGAAAAACATTTAAGGGGGTTGAAAGTACAGAACAGAAGGCTCTTGAGTCACAGTTCAAAACCTGTGGGCACATTTGCAAAATTAGCTGTTATCTCCCTAAGCTTCCCCTCAAACAAGTAATTGCATCTTCACAATGCAGGGGATAAGCTGGTTCGCATTGGAAATGCTTGCAGCTGAAACAAACAGTCCAAGAAAGGGAACAAATAGAAACTATTTGGTGAGATGATTGAGAAGCATTTGTTATTGTATGCAACTTTAGTGTCTGACTTGCACTATTGATTCTGGTGAGCAAATGAGGAGGAGCAGACAATTTCACATGAGGTCAAAGATACAGAAAGGGAAATAATATTGATGACTTGACACTGTATGTTAGAAATTCATTCCTACAAAACTAATTGGTTAAGTCTGAGAAAGGTTTTCTTATTTTTATTTAAAAAACATATAGAGAACCTCATGTTTTCTAGAATTATATAGTGAAATTTATTGACAGTGTTTTTTTAAACAAAACATAGGCTTCATTCTTCTGATAGGATTAAAACTCTTTAGGAAAATTATAATATATTCTGTGTTTAAAAGTTAGTCTTAGTGTTAGCCTGCAAAGCCAAAGGACTCAGGTTTAATTCCCCAGGACCCACATTACCCAGATGCACAAGGGATGCATGCAATTGGAGTTCTTTTGCAGTGGCTAGAAGCCCTGGTATACTCATTCTCTCTCTCTCTCTCTCTCTCTCTCTCTCTCTCTCTCTCTCTCTCTCTCTCTCTCTCTCTCTCCCCTTTCTCTATCAAATGAATACATAAACATAAATAAATAAATAAATCTTTTTAAAAAGTCAGCCTTAGTAGGACAGCCCACTGGGTCAGCACTGTTGCTGGGCAGATTCATGATTAGAAATCTGAGCCCTGTCCTCAATACATTCTATTGCCCATGTGCAGGGAATAAAGGTGAAACACAAATCAATGCTGATCAGACCACAGAGTGCCCACTATGGATGTGTAAGGCAAAATGTGTGATCCCACACAGTGAATCCCCAGCATTTATGATCAGACCAAACTAAGTCATCTGACAGAGTTTGTCATTTGAGGTATAGTTACCTTGTAGCTTATAGGAACTGAGAAGGTTGGCTTTGCCATGTTACAGGCTGTAGGTAACATTATTCCACTTTGTGCTGTGGTGATTAGTTGAAATGTGTTGCTCTCAGTTATTCCATATTCAGTATGAAATTTGTTGAAGAACAGAACAAAACATGATAATTGAGGTTTGGAGTGGAGGCCATCCTTGTCAGTAACCCTGTAGAAGCCTTGGACTGGTCAGCATCTGTGCTAATTAATAGTTCATAGGTCACAATTGTTGACAAATACAAAGGCAGCCTATACTAATTTTCTTTCCTTCCCTTCCTTTCTTCCTTCCTTCCTTCCTTTTTCATCTTTCACTTTCTCTCTTTTTTCTTTAGAAAATGTTGGGCTGGAGGTAATGTAGATCTGAACATGGAGCCTAGTTTAAATAGGCAGAATTTTAGGGAAGCCAAAATACAAATGACAATTAAATATTTTAGAACTTCTTATCTCTTTCAACAGGCCAGTGACTACAGCATGAAAGGAGGCCATGGAAAGGAAGGCAAGATGCCTCTTCCCATTTTTTTTTTTTTTTAACTTCTGGGTCTTGGCTCTTTGTCACCATTACAAATGCAGCTGGATCCTATTTATAACCCATTTTCACATTTGTTTAAATTAAAGCCACAGATTTCTGTGTTTTTAAGGTTGGACATGCATGACAGCTAACATTTACGCAGACATTTCAGGAGGTACTGAGTAACTGGGCTCTAGAAAGGGAAACTCCACCAAACTCTTAAGCCACAGCGAAAAGAGAAAAAATAGACCCAAGCCTAAGACCTCTGACATTACTGCTGTTTTAGAGAGAGATTGTTCTGCTCTGAAAAAGTGCTGGTCATTTAAGTGTCTAATTATTGTAAATTACTTAAATTGGCTCTAATACCTGTGTTTTATTATTTGACATTAAAGAACAAACCATATTAGAAAGAAATTTACAATAAAATAAAAATTTTGGCCATAAGTTCTGGCAGCCATAAGCCTGAGTTTGAAAATACCTATGCTTTATACCCTACCACCTTAATTCTAATCTGGGAGTTGCTGTGTACTGTACCCCCAGGCTTTTCCAGTATACTGTTTATGTCTAAAGCCAACAGTCCAGCCATGCCAGCTGTTATCACATGGAAAACTCCATTGCTCAAAGAAAGTTATGAATTCCTATATTATTAGGCTTTAAATCCACTAAGACACTTCAAAGCAATTATAAGGTAAACTTACCAGATGGTTTTGGGGGGACAAGGAATAGACTAATAATTTTCCTTAGCACAATATTGTAAAAAGTATTTGATGACTTTATTGCTGTACAGCCCTGTCCTGGTACAAAGTTTATGAGCCAGAAATAAAACAATACTTACAGGTACCCATGAGGCCATTTGAGAAAAGCATGAGACAGGTTAATGACATCTAGGTCTCTATGACTCCAAGAATATTATTCTCACTTGAGCTGAATAATGGGATCTTGGAGGGGACATGGGGACACAAGATACTAAAAGGCCAGGGGAGTTCCAAACCAGCACCCTCCCCACTGCTGCTTCACTACCAGGTAGAAGTGGGGTCTGATCTCTGGTTTCAGAATCCCTTGGATTCTATGCTAGCACCTTTCTTCACAGGATAGGTGACCTTCCATGTGCTACTTAAAGCTCTTTGTACTGCCAGTTTTTTCCATCTGAAAAATGGACAACAGTGTCACTAAGGATGAAGCAATCCTCACCTGAGTGCTTACAACAGTCCAAGGCAGCCAACACAGGCTGACCACTCATCGTTGTTTAATTTTGATTTTTTTTTTCATTGATTTCAAGCAAACTGACCACGTGTACTGGAGCCTTGGTTTCCCTATCAGTTAAGTGAAAGAAGTTGGGACTCACTATGACATTCTTATCCATTTCAATTACAGTTTTAATGACAGTTCCAAGCCTAACTTGTATACTGTTCCGTGAGACCCAGCATTAGGCTTTCAAAGCAGGGGGAATACATGACAGGTGATAATGGTTAGAAAGGAGTTCAGAGGCAATGTCACTTAGAGTGGAGGAAGCTTCAGTGAAGGGGCAGACTGGGTAGAAGGTATCTCTGGCTTATATAATAAGCTTGGAGCTTGGACCCCTGCTTGGGAGTCATGGAAGGAAGACATGGATAAGTTCTATGATGATTAGAAGTAGGGTGTTATGTTGGTCATCTTCTGGGATCATATGCAAGAACACATTCTCTAAAACAACAGTGTCTTCCATCCTGCTTTTTTTTGTTGTTGTTGTTGTTTTTTGTTTTTGTCAGAAAAGGAAAAACCATCCTTTGGAAGTAAAGGGCAATGGATCAGGTGCTTGGTGCTGCTCTGGATGATGGTTCCCAGCAAAACCAGTGATTTGTATCTTGTAGTATAAGTAACCTTTGCCTCTTGGGTCTACGAGTATCGTTTGCACTCCAGCTCTCTGACAGCACCAGTGCAGGGCAGCTAGTTCCGCTTTAGGGACCAACTGCATGCTGCCTTAGTCTGTTGACATCTCCATCTTCTACCTAAAGAACAGGTGCTCTTTTCCCCTCAAGGAAGAGAAGATCCTTTTCCATCCTCAGAGGAAACTTCCCATCATCTGCAGTTGGTGGGGAAGCAAATGCTCTCTCTCTTTGAATTAAAAAAAAAAAAGGGATTGAACCCACACTTTGTTGGAGAAAATGTAACCATCTCCTTTTACAGAAAAATCCTGTATCTTGAGGTGGAAAATTTGTTATTTCTGTGTTCTACCCAAAATGTCCTTCTGCCATGTGGTCTGAAGCTTTAGGGATGTGAAGTTCAGGGGCACCACAGACAAAAATCTTCCTCAAATCCACATTCCCTAGAAACAGCAAATGAAGACACAAAGGCTTAAATTTTCTTTTAAGCATACTGCCCAGTTGTCCTACTGTGCAATATCCACATCTTTTCATTTGATTCATAAGCTATTTGCAGTTCATGTGGATAATGTCCATATATCTAAACAGGGCTATTTGATATAAACAGCATTTCTGTCATCTCCGAGTGCAGGACGCCAGCATCTCTCCTTTTGAGTCACCATTGGTCAGTGTTTGAATTTAGTCCATATAGTTCCATACAAGGTAAATCCTCAGCCCTGTGAAGTTCCAGCCGTCCATTTCCTATTCAAACAAGTTAAACACATGACACAAAATGAAGATAAATTCCTCAATGGACCCAGATTATCTAGGCAGGTAAGGGGAAAGATAGTTAGTTTTAAGCCAGCTCTGTTTCTGCTAGATTTTATCTTTGCAGCTCTTGAGAAAGAACCATCTGTCTCTGAGGTCCAGAGACTTTTATCTTTTTCTCACACTTGAGGAATTTCAACAATACATTTAGAGGTAGCTGGAAATGTGCCCCTAATAAGCCTTTCATTGCATGAAGGTCCAGTGTATGTGGGGAGGCAGGGCAAAGAGTGAGGTGGGAGACTTTAGAGTGGAGCAATGGCTTCAGGTATCTGCTGTGAGAGCACTAACACTATGAGGGGCTTCTCACAGTTAATTATTAGAAATCAGTGTCTCATGGGACATGATCAGTACATTTGTTTTGGAAGACGGGTAGAACTCATTTTTCTCTTCCTTAAAGTATTCTTTGCAATACAATATCCAGTGTGAGATTTTAGAATCCATTCCTTGCCTTTTTGAATGTCCTATTCCGTTTAGTTTTCAGGTTTTTATTCCATTCTCTTGTTTCATCTTAAATGTTATTTCCATATTAGGTGATTATATCAATAACAACTCTATGGGCTATACACATTTCCTCCTGGAAGCATGTTAGAAATATGGAATCTCAATCTCATCCCAGAAATTCTGAAATAAAACTGACACTTTGTAATATCTCCATGTGATTTCTGTACATTGAAATTTTGTTCTCCTTAAATCATTATTGGCTAATGCTCACAATACTTAATATTTGACAGTGCTAAGACTCCTGGTGTCAAATTATGCCATTTGACATGGTAGCTTATTATAAGGAGCTGAGTATATCAAAACAAAAATACTGAATGGAGGATAGGAAAGGTTCAGTGTTCTCTGTCTCTAATCAGCTGGATAGCCTTGGGAAAACCATTTCACCTCTCTAGTTATCAGGGTTAGTATTGATGACATTGGTCAATAGTGATTGAAATACTCAACAATTTTGTGAATAAGGGACTCTTGGTTGCAATGTGTCTGGTGTAAGGATACTTCCCATCTGTGAACTTCACTTTAACATCTCTGAGTTCTTCATGGTGCACCACAACATTTCATGCTGTTTAATTGCTTATGAGAATGGCCCACATTCTTGCATAAATAGTCACAGTCCTTGGAGGTAGGTGTAGCAAGACTTCAATTTTGAGGACTGGGTAGGTTCCAGAGTGAGTTCCGGGTCTGTTTGAGCTACATGATGTGATCTTGTTTCAAAAGAAAATGTAATAGGAAATAATTTTGCTGACAATCTAAAAAGACATGATTCGACGAAGCTGACATTTTGCCTAATAATGCAAAGGAAAGTGACACAAGGAAAAATAATTACCAGTGAAATCAAGGAAACAAAACTTTAATATTGAAAATAAATGTTTATTTATGCAATGTAAGTGGTGATAAATACCTTCAGACTGAATAACACATTGGATAAACTCTTTCTGAAGTTGGGTGAAAAGGATCCAAAATGAAATTGATGAGAAAGGTGACTAGGGGATAGAGAGGAAACCTCCAGAAAGTCTTAGCTCCCAAGAGAAGCTTTGAGAAACTATCAAAAGGATGTGAGCTGATGACTGGACTTCTAAAATTATAGAAGTCATCAATTTCTTTGTTGTAAACAATTCTGTTCTAGACAAAACGAGTAAAAAGACCAACTTCTTGTCTAAGCAAGAAGACTTTTTTAATTCTATAGGCAACCAGACATGGAACAGGTAGGAAAGGCTAAGTAAAATTTTAAAGTCATGGTGGCCTCTAACATCCTTCTGTTATATTAGGTGCCTGAAAATAATTACAGACAATGAATAGTCTATAAAGAAGAAAGTCATATTGTGAAAATAAGTCTATCATTACTCTCTAAAAATGAAATAACTTAAAATATGTAAAATGTAGTACAGCCATAATTTATTATACAATATGGAAAAAAAGGAAAAAGTTGAGTTTTTAAAAAGCTCATTGTAGTATTAGTAACTACTCAAGTGAAAATTAACATAAATTAGTTAAATTTGAGCTGATGTATGTGGGGTAAAAATAGAAAAAAATATGCATCTATACTAATCCAGCAATAATACTTGCATCTGCAAGAAAGATGTAGGAGAGGAGGGATAACAGAATGAATTATTTTTTACTGCAATATTATATTTTTCAATATCACACACTAACCAGATTTGTCCTTTTTAACTTGGCACATAAGTAGCATTTGTTATATGGTATTTTGAGATTGTTTTTGTGTTTCCTTAATTTTAAGAACTTAACCAATTGTTATAAAAATGAAATAACCAGTTTTTAAAATTAACATATGTGTATAAATATCTATATGTATGTGTATGTATGCCTTCAGTTATGAGTGCATATATATACACACATATACATCCATACATGAGGGTGATACAGCATCTAGTACTAGTGTCCATTAGATTAAGGACACTTTAGGCTTCTGCTTATAAAAAGGGATCTACTCTGTTAGAACAAATAGCAAAAGACTTAACTGATGTGCTCCATAGCCCAGGAACTGCACTAAGACATTATTTTAATGAAATACCAAATATTTAGTAAAATGACATTTGTGGCTGTTTACATAATTATAATTGAGTCCTTCATCCAGCTAATATTTATTATTTATTATGTTATATAACTCTGTCAGTACCCAAGTCCCAACCTTCAAAATGTTTAAGGTATGCCTATAGCAATGAAATATTTGAATTAGAAACCATGAAACTCTCTAGAATGATCAATTAACTTATTTCATTTGTGTGTTTGCATATACTAAAGCTTTGCCATTTAAAGGATTTTTATAAATATACATTCAAAGGCACTTATAACCTATTTTTACATAATTATACAAAATAGTTTATGTATTGTTACCATTTTGATAAAAATGAGAGTATAAACATACCTGTAGAGAAAGACATTGCTGATGCTTACTGTGGAATGCCATAAAATGTCTGGGAGTTATTTGCATCTGTATATTCCAATACTTAATAGTGTGCAAAAAGACCATTCTAAATTCAACATTGTATTCAAAAGTAAAAAGATGATGAAACAAATAAGTTTTAAAAGCATGAAAATGTTTATTATTAATAATAGCCAAATTTCCGTTTTAACTAAAAATATAAAATAAAACCACAGGAACCGATTTGGTTTATTGTTTGCCCAATCAATTGCAATGTTATTTGTAGATTTTTGTAATGAAAGTACAAAATTTTGAGTTACACAAATATTGGTCAAGAAACTATGTTTTTAATGATTTTCTTAACAAATACACATATACATATATGTTTTCCATTTGGAAATATTAAAATTAAAAACAATGCAAATATCCACTCATTACTGTATTAATTGAACATAATCCACAAAATTTAATGTATTGTAGTAACATATATAGGATGAAGCAGTTCCATATAAAGTTATATAGAAGTGAAAAAAGCAAGATACAAAACAATGTGTGTTATTATAGTTTATTAATATACATAAACTCATGAGGAATGCATAATGGGTATTTTAGCAGTGTGTGTTGAAGTGACCTTTATAATGATGAGGCAAGAAAATGAATTAAATTAAAACAGGTGGAGGAACAGAGAAAAAGATAAACAAAAACTAGAACACTAAGCTTTCAAGTTGAAAGGCTCTTTAAATTAGGCATAAATAGAACTTATGAGTAAGATATATTATGAAAGATGAAGTTCAACTCTGTTTAAGAAATTGGTTTCTATGTTTTCCAAAAGTGTTTTGTCATCTCTCTTATTGAAGTGGACATAAAGTTAAATAAAAATAAAGACCCTGTATTTGTTGGATAAAATTCCAAAGGCTGCTAGAGCCCAGAAAACATGTGACATAGTAAAGATGTCATGCATAGCAGCTGGCTGTGAAACCACCTTTAACTCCTGGGTTGCAATTTGATCAGAAAGTTCATTTTTATTGTTTAATTTTCCCCATCCTTCTGTTGCTGTCTGAATACATATTTAAAGCAGGTTTCAGTACACCTTCCAAGTACATCATGTTTAATTCTATTTCTACCATGCTAGATTAAATTTAGGGGTCACTGAAGTCAGCATCCACTGACCTTTGCTCTCTTAATGGTTCTCACCATTAATACTTGACCCTAGAAGCTATGTATACAATAAACTATATTTATAGGTGCAGAGGGAAGGGAAGGGCAGAAACAAAGTGAGTCAAGTGATTATTTGTTTTGCTATGCTGTTCAGAAATCAGGAATGTTCGCACAGTCCACTCTTTAGAGACAAAGCTCGCCTAGCTGCCTTTTTTGTGATGTTAATGGAAGACGGATTAGAATGACACTCGAGGGCACCTTCAGAACGACACCTTCACTGATCCCAGTCACTCAGTATTGCTGGTGCTCTAACCTCCACAGCACGCTGACATGAGTTCTTTCTGGTTTTCTTTGGATATGAAAGAAAAAAAATATAAAGATATATTTAAAATTGTCCTTCACAGAAGGAGGAAATAAATGAACACTTTATTTTCAAAGAATGGGATTGTGAATGCTTTCTTATAAAATTAGGGTTTTTTGGGGTGTGAAATGTCTTTCACCATTCTTTTTGATTGTCAGAGAGCAAAGCTAAGTCTTTATGATCTGATAGTTCAGATGTTTTGTTCCTCTCTTTACTCTTTGAGGTTAGTTTTGCTTAAAAATTGGGCCAAGTAGTCATTTTATTCTCTTTGCTTTCTCTTCTTTCTGAACATGTGTGGTTTACAGGACATTTCACAATTTGCATGATCAATTAAGACCTTCTTAAAATGATGTATTTCCTGGTGAATAACATTTAGAACATTTGGGTTGCCCATCCATTTCTAAATTTACAGAAAATATTGTATTCAATGATCCAGGATGTGTGTTACCATGAAATAGTGTACTGCATAAAACTACACTAACAAATACTGTACAAGCGGACAGAGTTCATTAACTTCCTCCCAGGAACAACCTCTGTAACTCTTAGGGTACTGACTAGACAAAATGTTTTCTGAGGCCTAGGATAATTATTTTGGCAATATTTGAACTATCCAAGAGGAATGCAGAGTGATTAAGGCAAAGAATTTCTGTTGGTCACAGATTGACAGAGAGTACTGGGCTTATAAAATACTCTATTTCCTCCATTAATTGTGTCCATGTGGAGTTGTAACCAAGTAGCTGAAACAAATAAAATTTAAGTAATATTGTTTCCTTTAAAAATATTTTACTTAATTTATGGAAGAAATTTGAACTCATTAAACATGCACAGCACCCTGTACCCTCCCCCAAGAGCTCTTCCACCTACGGCATTCCAACAATGCCCATAGCATCTCCATCCTTAGTGTGGGAGGCTCTTGAGCTACCCTCTAATTTAGGAAAGTAGGTGGAAAGACAAGCCGAGCATGCAGAGTTAGCCCCAACCTGCAAACCTCTTCTCATTTCCCTGTGAGGAACTAATAGTAGATTCTTTCCTACTGTAGTCTTGATGATGTCTCTTTTCCCTATGCCTCTAAATGCTTCAGGGAGCATTCCCACTACTTTGAGGATTCTTCTTATTAAAGTACAACATGGTTTAATAAAGAAGGTAGTCTTTTTTTTTTTTGTTCCACTCAGGACCAGGCAAATAATGGATGAATGTAGAAAGCCCCACATAAGCAGAGACTGGAAAGTGGGTATGTGGCGTGTGCAAGCAAAATTTGACCCCTGTTTTCTGCTGCTTTAGTGTAACTGGCCATTCCCTGAAGTGCAAGGCACACCGTGTTATCCTGAAAGCCTGGGCTTTGACAAATCCCTTCAATTCTTGTTTATACAGAGCCAAGCTGCTCTTTGATTATTGCCCTCCAGTTATCTTCATTTTTTTTGGAGAAGCCTCTGGAATGAATGGGTACTGTTTGCATGGTGAGCACAATAAGGTAATGAGTGATAAAACTACCTTTAGTTTATTTTTAGTTACTTATTATCTACACATCATCTACAAGTAGTCAAGATACATGCCAATTTGAGACCACTGGGCCAAGCAAGCTGAGATCTTATGGATTCTACTTGAAGATTATTTAAGAACTTTTTTTATTTTGCTTTTGTGTGTGGTGTGTGTGGCATATGCACACATATGCACGCATGTGGTACCTCCTGTGCTCACTTATGCTGGAGTGTACTTCCATGCAGTGGAGTATGATTGCCTTTGATGGCCTGGGCTGAACAGAAAGTGGGATGTCCCACTCCATTTTACTTCTGTCCATTATTGTTTGAGCTGGAGTCTTACTGACCCTGGAACTTGCTGATTAATGAGCTCAGGCGATTCCCTGGTCTCTACTTCCCTTAAGAGTTTAAGGCCCTGGTGGCCATGCCTAGATGTTCACATGAGTTATAGACATTCAAACTAGGGTAGCCTCAGGCCCCCTCAAACCAGAGATGCTTTTGCAGGAAGCACATGTAACCACTGAGCAATCTTTCTAGCTCAAGGACTTATTTCTTAAATATAATAAATATTTTTAGGTCCTCAAAATATCTACATAGAGATGTGTTCACTCTCTTCCTTCCTTTTCCTAGGGGGTGAAGCAGATCAATCCCCAGGTAGTCTTTATTTTTTTGTTTGTTTTTCAAGATAGGATCTCACTCCAGCCCATATTGACCTAGAATTCACTATGTAGTCTCAGACTGGCCTTGAACTCATAGCAGTGATCCTCCTACCTCTGCATCCAGAGTGCTGTGTGTGCCACACCATGCTAGGTCCCAGGTAATCTTTTCCTTTAGGGAACAACAGTTCAAAGGTTTGCTCCAAATATCTTCTGCAGAGAATCAAGGTTCTGAATTTACATGAGTCAGGGTTTTTCTGTTAATCTGAGTCAAACATTTTCATCTTTCACCAATTGAAATGCAGAGTTAGGTTACAGTCCTTTGAGATTTGGTCTTCAAACTTCGGGCTACATAGAGAGTGGCTACTACTTTTCAATATGATTCTTTTCTAAATTTCACTCTTTTCAACGTACAATGAGGAAAGAATGTAACTATAAATGCATTTGAGAGAACCTGCATGGAATGAACGTATTTTTAGAGAATAATTTTTCCATTAATAGAAACATAATTTAAATGTACAGAAAATAGGCAGGCTGGTTGTATGAGGTTGGTCAAGATCTCTTTATTCCAGGAAGAATTCAGTTTCTCATGTAAATGGCCAGCATTTAAATAAATAACAAGACAATGAAATGAAAGATTTCACTTTTATCATCTTAAATGAAATCTTTCAAAGGGTATTCTAGGCTGGGTGTTGACAGTTTACCTGTAATCTGAGGACTTGGTAGGTGATGGAAGGAAGATCTGAAGTTCAAGATCATGTTTGACTGCATAGTGAATTTGAGGCCAGCCTGTGCTACATGAGGTGCTATCTTATAAAACCAAACCAAAAGTGATAAAAATCCATCATGAATTCTTTTAGTAATGCTTATTAGTGTAAAATGAATATAATATAAAATTAATAATTATAACTATTTTTATGTGTACAATTTAGCAGCATTATAGTACACTGATAATGGCACACAATGATCACTACTACCCATTTCTGGAACATTTTCCTCACTTCCAAACATAAACTCCTTATACACTAAACAATAACTCCCCAATTCCCATCCTCTTAACCCCTGGGAGTGACCATTCTAATTTATGTCTCTATAAGTTTAACTACCATAGGTTTCTTGTCTAATGTAAGTGAACTCACATTGTATTTGTTCTTTTATGTTTGGCTTGTTTCACCTAACATAAAGTTTTCAAGTTTCATTCATGTTATCATGTATTTAAGGTTTTCATTCTTTCTGATTGATAAATAGTATGCTATTGAAAATCCTTGAGATTTTGTTGGACTAATCTGTTGATGGAAATTGAAATTGCTTACACTTTAAAAATATTGTGAGTAATGGTGCCCTGAAAATTGATGAACAAGGGTCACATATCAATCAGAGATGGCTGCTTGAAACCCTCCTTTCAATTGTTTTGCTTATATACCCAGAAGTGGAATTTCTCTATCCTATTGTTAGTTTATGCCTTTGAAGAGTTTCCAAATTATACTTCATGGTGGGTATATTGGTTTACATTGCTAACAGCAATGCGAAACTATTTCAGGTTTTCCATATCCCACAGCAGCTGTCCCAGTGGACACAGAAGGTGTTGCTATGGTTTTTATTTGCGTGCTTCTAAACCTTAACCTGCTTGTTAATTGTCTTAATTTCCTTAAACATTGATTTTACCATGCTACAATATTACTTATAGATGTACATATATACATGTGCTCCCATTATAATTTGTACACTTAAAATTTATTTTTCTTGCATTTTGCCTTTACCAGTTTAAAGGACCAAACCAAAAATATATAAACAACAGAAAACAATTTGAGCTTCTCTTAAGTTTTTTCCTTTTCAGTTCTTGGTTATTTCCAAAACAACCCAAGTAAAATGAGCAATAATTTATGTTAACATTAGTGCAAATGAAATCGTTTTTCACTTGACTCCTGACCTCTGCAAGCATCCAGCATGGGCAGGAAGGACATCTTGTCACATTTGTCTGTGTTTTTTTACTGTTTAACCTCTCCAAGTTTTCTCCTTCCTCATTTAAAAGTTGTTGTACTGGTGATCATTCCACAGGACTAGTGGAAGAACTGAGTGATGAAACATAGTAAGGTCTTCTACAAGTGTGTATCCTGAAAGGTTGAGGTTGGGAAATACTCCCATCAACAGAGAAAGTTCACGGTCTACACCTCCCCCTGTTCTCCTAGATGTGTAGCTGAAAGCTATGCTTTGGATTTTACCACTATTTTTGTGGTTCATGACAGGAAATTCTCAGCATTTGAGAACTAGGCAAGTAATTTACAGTTTTTCAGATGTCTGGTACATTTAAAAATAAAACAATGAATTAAGAGATAATCTCTTTTATGAGATTTTTAATTCTTGTTTCTAACATGTTAATATAACATGTGGTTACATACAAATACAATGGCTGTGTTTGATATTACTTGGAAGTAGCTTCAAAAAGTCTGAGTTTACAAGGTGTAGTGACGGGGGAGGCCTAGGTCACAGAGTGCTCCCGGCAGTGCTTTCTACCCTTTGCTTCTAGCTTACAGGTGGCCCTAAACACCCTAATAACCCATAACCTTGTAGAATAAATTTGAATATGATTGTTTTAGTCTAATCTTATTTTATACATACCTACCTCTGTCATTTAATCTATAAGATAAATACCTGAAAGGAATGATGCAAGCATGAAAATTATTTATTAATTAAGATATACATGTAGCTCTAGAGAAATGACTTGAAATTAATATTGAACTCCAACCACTAGGAGCTGCTAACAGTTACTTTGCTTTATGTAAGTTAATTGGAAAGAAATTGCAACCATAGTTACCCAAAGAATCTCTCTCTCTCTCTCTCTCTCTCTCACACACACACACACACAAATACAAGTAAACCTACAGTAAAGATTTTCTCTGTTTTAAATTATTTGCTCTCTCCCTTTCCTGCTTTTTCCTCCTGTCCCTTGTTCCCTCTTCTTAAGAATTCCACTCTTCCTTTTCCTGTAAATATCCTTTTACAAACCATACAGATCAGGTCAGTAGTTGTATGAATCAAGAACAAGGAGCAAGTGCTCAAATTTTCCTGCTTGGTTAGCAGTGTATGAAAACACATACATACAGAAGAAATCTTAAACGGCTGGATTGAGCACAGCAGTGCAAAACGGCATGTGCAACACAGTCCTTATGGTATTTATTCATTTCATATGATGGATGGATCTAAGATGCCATCATTAGAGAACATAATCTTTAGTAATGTATTTATGACATGGAAAGATGTCATGTGATGAAGTGTTTACAACATGTAATGAAGTTATGTAAGTCTCTTTACAGTCTGCAATTACACTGGCTAATTCCTTATAGAAATACTCAGTAATGTGCTTTTCATATGCATGTTATCACAGCACTGCCTCTACACTGCAAAATCAAGCACCTTGGATGACCTGTTTCCTATTTAAGGCCCAAGAAGGATCTTGGGTGTTTGTTTAGGAGACACCAAAGGTTTCCTCATATTGGAAGGGTAACTAACAGAAGGCACATGTGACAATATTCTTATGAATTGAGTGGTGGCTTTATACCTGTGGTCACCATCTTTGTACATATTCCCTCCATTTATATTAAGGAAAGAAATGTGCCCACCTGCTTATTGACACCAAGGGTTATTATTGTCAGTACCTGGCCTTCTACTTCAGTCCTTTAACTATTCATTTCCTGCATAATTTTTAACTAGTGAAGCACATAACTAGATGTCAAAATATGGGGCAGAATCTATGTTCCTTATGAAATCATGTGCATGCTGTATTTTGTGTGACCATGAAGATGGATTTAAAACCAGGGAGAAAGAGTTGCTCTGTGCCTAAGTAGAGGTACTGGAACTGAATTTTTTGTGTAGAAGTGATCTTCCAGATGTAGGTGGGAAAAAGTTGGATCCATCCTGCAGATGTAGAAGATGATGAGAGGAAGTTAGTACTTGGATGATGAACAAAGACAAGCAAGATGCCTGAACATTACGGAGCTCTCTCACCAAAGTACAAGTCATTGCATGGGTTCTTTGACCAACAGACATTAGTATACATTGATCAGAAACAAAAGTATAGCAGGGTAGAAATAGTTGGTTTGTAAGTATTTGAAGAATTTTACAGTTGTGGTTGATTTAACAGTGGATAACTATACAAAATTTCATCGTATTGAAATGTGCTTGCCTCTTTGAGATGGGATATAATAAAATACCCTTAATTTTAATAAAATGTGGCTAGCCCACTGGAATGAATTTATTAAGGAAGAAATAAAACATGGTCAGGTTGTCTAATCATATCTTGCATTCATATAAGTCTTATAACTTCCCAAACACATTACCTAACTTACATTAATCAAAATCTAGAGCTGTTCAAGCACTTAGAGAAAGTTTGCTTTTTATGCCTCCAAAAGAAGAAAAATCAAAAGTAAAGTAAAGTTAAACATTTACTTCAAGGTTTTGGAATGAATTAATGTGGATATTCTAGGCTTGCTCATCTGAATGGCTGTTGAGAATTCCTTGTCCTCAGGCATGGCAGAGGCACCAAATAGCCTATGGCCAACCAGCAGCTCAGCAGCTCAAAGGAGTTCCACACATGCAGAGATAGCACCACATGGAGCATGATGGCTTTTATTTTCTATTTGTTCAAAGACCAAAACAGTGAATGTGAGGTAAAAATAGAGCCTCAGAGGTCCTGCTGCCAAAATGGAGCCAGGGCTTAAAGCCATTAGCGATTCATGTCCTTCAGCATCATTTCAAGGAGAAGAATCATTAACACATAACTTGGCCTATGGATTTTTATTTTAAAGTTGTTATTGACAATTTTCATACAAGTATTTTTATCAAACTCTTCTCCTCCAACTCCTTCAACTGAACCCCTTCTTCTTTCCAACTAGTCACTGTTCCTCTTTGATGTCCATGTGTTTATGCATTCATTGCCCTCTTCCACCATCCATGAAGGGATGCTACTGGGCCCAATATGGTACAGGTCTTATGCAGTGAATGACAGCCACTGTGAGGTCATGAGTGCAGCAGCCACTTCATGCCTGGAAGACAGTATTCTATAGCACTCCTCCATATCCTTTGGCTCTTACATTTTTTCTGCTCTCTTTTCCATAAGACTCCCTGAGCCATTGTGGTTGTGATAGAAATGTCTCAGTTAGTGTTGGGCACTCAGCACTCACTTGTTCTCAGCAATGGCAATTATTTAGTCTCCCGAACAGTGACCTTGACTGGAAAAAGAAGCTTCTTGAACCAAAGGTGAGAGTGGGCCTGTGGTTTGTATTCTTTGCCACAAAAGAGTTTATTTTAATAACACCTGGGATGTGATTTGGTTTTAGAATACTCATCTTGTCTGTGGTGTCCTCTTCTCCCTCCAAAATAATTCTATATAAAAAGAAGTTATTGGATCTAAGCAGAGAAACTTGCTTTGAAAGCTAACAGGTTCTAGATAATGACAAATTAAGGAAATTTAGTAGAAATTCTATGGTCATTATTTTATCTCACTCTGCTGTGAACATTTTTATTAAATCTTTTACTTTTGTTAGCTTCAAGGAGTGAGTGAGAAGATACACACCAAGGAGACAATATTGTGAGGCCCTATAATTCAGCTGTGATGATATGCATACTTAATGAGTGTTTTCTTTTTGTTTCTTGATATGTGCTTTCTCGTAAATGAATAGGCAAATTCAAACTACATGAAACAGTTATTTGTGGCTAGGAAGTTAATAGAGGGAAAAGAATCACTGACGAATGTACTGACTACATCACAGCCCTAGAAAATTTGCAGCAAAGACTCGAAGGGTTTCTTTCTAATTTTCAAAGCAATTTTAAATTTGTCTTTCATGTTCATTCAAATTTCAAAAGAAAGTTTTAAAATTTACTTTTAAATTGAGTACGACCTTTCAAAAAGTATACATGGCATTGACTTTTGATTGTTATCTCATCTTAAGCTTCAAGGAGGCACATTTAATTTCCTCTTCAAAGCCAACATGTATGTCTGACAACTGAGAATGATTTCCTAATGTTATGACATATGCAGAAAGTGTTTTTGAATTCTGAGTTGTAAAGACAATGATTTCTTCATAGTTATACTTTTAACATGTTGGTATTACAAGACTTTAACATATGATTCTGCCTTGAGAATACCAACATAGAAAGTGGAAGGAAAAAGAGGAATTAAATTTATTAAAGTTACTGCTAAAGCACACAAAATCTTAAGATTGTATCTTACTCTTTCAAAACATATACTGAGAATCTGTCTCCCTAAGGTGATAGATACATGGTAGAAATAATCAAGAAGCAATAATGTGTGAGAAATGAAGTTTATATTCTTAGTCATTGGTGTTTGAATGTGAAGGACACATAGCAAGATCTACTTATTCATCTTTAAGATCCCTACAATGCCAAACAAAATATTGGATGTCTTTATAGTTTTGTTGAAGAATCCAGCACATAAGTCATATTTTTATGCTAAGCACGGGCAGATTCTGTTTTGTGGACCACTTTAGATTATCTTCTCATCAGACCTTTCCTGTTAGACTCATAACACTTTATAAAGTAAAAGACATCCTTGCAGTGCTTCACGATTTACAAGATGCTTTTTGAATTACCTTATTTTATACTAAGTGTGCTGTCTTCTCCTTCCTATAGATGAGTAAATTGTGCCTCAGAAAAGCTAAGGAACTTCCTGAAGGACTCATCACTATTAACAAACAGTAAGCTTAGGATTGAGTCTATTGATGCATGAAGTTCCTACCATACCTCATTGTATGCATATAGCACCATAAACCCCATATCTCATAGTCTGCCTTAACTTATTTTTTGTCATCTCCTTTTGGAAAACGTGACTCTCTGAGAGCAAATAAATGCAACATTGCTGTGGGTGGAACATTTGCAGGACTACTAAAAGTGGATGGCATAATAATGGAATAGATTAGTCTACCAACACTGATGCAGGGAAGGGATCTCCTCTGCTCAGGTGGACCTGACTTGTCAGCAGTATTTCCTAACCACAGGGTATGACCTGGTTTTTTTATGTGACCTGATGAAGATGAGGAATGATGGAAGAGAAACAGACCAGAAGGCAGACTGATCAGACCAGCTAGTCCCAGTATTGGAAGTGAAATTAAACCTTCTAAGTTCAAGGGACTGCTTTTTTACAGGTCACTGGGCCGGGGCAATTGCTGCAAAGAAAATAAGATCTCCATCAAGTACTAGTTAAACAACAACAGCAACAAAAAGACCAGAATCCATAATTAGAAGCAGCATCAAGTTTGCAATTTAATTTTTTTAAGTTAAAAAAAATGTATGTAGTAGATTTTAAGTTGAGCATTTCCTTGAGTGAGAAAATGAAAGCACTGCTATCACCCTTGATATCCAGCAGTTCCTGAAAACAATTAAAAATATATCAAGAATTTTTGTGAGACAATTGAGGTGAACAGTTTAGAATAGTTCACTGATGTATTTATTAATTTGTAGAAAGTACATTATAATCAGAAAGATAGTACTTTAAGAGAAAAAAATTACACATCACTGGATCATGAAAGGGATGATTTATAGTTTGCCAAGGATTTATTGAAATAATTAGATTTATTGTAATCAATAAAATCTATGAGCCAACTTTAATTAATTAAAGTGTCAATTTCCTGTTGCATAATTTCCTCTGCATGATTTTAATTCAAAAGCAAATGGAATATTTATATTACAGATGCCAATAAATGTGTGCACTTAAGGAAAGCCACACTAACTAAGCCTAATCAATATGTGCTAGTAAAAAATTATTTTTTACATTGATCAGAGATAAATTTTCTAACCTGAGATGATCCCAGAATAGCCAGTTCCCACTAAACGAGTAGTTTGCAGAGAAAGTGAGTAAAACAAGTCAAAGTAAGTACTACATTGTTCTGACTTTCAACTTAGAAGCAATAAATGAACATTAATGGTTTTAAACTACTTAGTCTGGAAAGGGTTTGTTATACTAAAACTAAGGTTTGCCATTGACATCAGGCGTGAGCTGCATGTTGAGGAACTAAGTGCATGTCTTTTCTGGATTCCAGAATGTTAAGAATTATAAATACAATAGCTTCTGTGACTGTACTAAGCACTAAGAAGTCATATATCCTAAGTTGAACATATTTTCTATTCTAGGCTGAGTGCTACCCTTCTGTAAGCACATAGTGGGTGAATTAGGGGTGTTAGGAGTTACATTGTTGAGAGGAGAAAATGCTGATCTTAACTTGAAAATAGAGCCTTATAGAAGTAATCAAATTAAAATGAGGTCATTAAGGCAGATCCCAGGAATATTACTGGTCTTTATACAAAAAGGAAATTTGGAAACAAGGTCAGCTATTCCCTGAGAGAGGCACTATGAAAACCCAAGGAGAAAATGACACATAACTCAAGCAATGTAGCTAATAACCACACAGTAAAAAGATGGCATGACAAACCTGGAAGTAAGAATAGACAATGAAACCCTGCCAAGACCTTGGCTTTAAACTTCTGGTCTCCAGAATTGTGAGCGAAGAAATGTTTGTTATTGTAGACAAGCAAATTGTTGATGATTCTTTATGGTTGCTGTGGGAAATAAATAAAGGACAAGGCAGAGGAAGTGGTTGACAGTTCAAACATAAACAATTCTAATCTAACTTTGTGGTTATACTATTAAAACAATTTACCCTAATTTACAAGTTAAATTATCTGATCATTTTGTCATCAACTGGAAAAAAAAATTAATGCATAACCATCATCAGATTAGTCATTATAAACTCATAGTCATGATCTAAAGCAATTGTCACTGCTGGTGTGAAACATATATTTTAAAATCATCTGATTCATTGGAACTACGATTGAGTTTGTTTGAGTTCAAGTAAAATACAGTTTCAAGATAACAAGCTAAGGAGATCAAAGACCATTTGACAAACCCAGATAATTGCTAGTGGGACAGAAATAAAATTTTTCATGGAATGAAATAGATGAGAGAGATTTCAGTATATAAATAAGTCAGTGTTGATGATGTGGTAAAACTATAAATGCATATGATAATAAGGAGCCAAAGACTTTGCATAAAGATGAAAATTCAATGGCAACTGGACATTTCTTGTCCTAGGGCCAATATATTGATATCAATATAATCCTTTTCATCTAGAAAAAACCAGCCCCAGACCTCAAACACACAATGTTTTCACTAAAAACTTTTAAAATATCTGCTTCTTCAGCCTAGAACATTCTTCAAATATTGGACTCTGCACTGAGATCCCAGCCTATTCTCCAATGTCACCTTATCAGAAAGAACTTACATTTAAAAAAATTTTTTTTGTTCATTATTTATTTATTTATTTGAAAGCGGCAGACATAGAGAGAAAGACAGATAGAGGGAGAGAGAGAGAATGGGCGCGCCAGGGCTTC
The DNA here is from genome assembly GCF_020740685.1 of Jaculus jaculus. NCBI lineage: Eukaryota > Metazoa > Chordata > Mammalia > Rodentia > Dipodidae > Jaculus > Jaculus jaculus. The sequence continues at coordinate 87,346,261 of NC_059109.1, forward strand.
CAGCCACTGCAAACGAACTCCAGACGCATGCGCCCCCTTGTGCATCTGGCTAACGTGGGACCTGGGGAACCGAGCCTCAAACCGGGGTCCTTAGGCTTCACAGGCAAGCGCTTAACCGCTAAGCCATCTCTCCAGCCCAGAACTTACATTTTTATCTCATCATTTCCTGTAGATTTTCTCAATTACACATCCATAGGAATGTAAACTCAATGTGCAGGGATTTTGTTATGTTCACTATTGTATGGATTTAACCAGTTCTTGGAGCTTGGTAAGCTCTCAATAAATAATTTTTCAATGAATGAATAAATGAATTTAAGAGAACAATAAGAGCTGGATACAATAAACTGGAATAATAGGTAATTCTAGACTGGTTATTTTTCTTCATGAATTTTTGAACAAGAGCTTTGTTGATATTGGAGAATATTAAAATGGTGTGTGTGTGTGTGTGTGTGTGTGTGTGTGTGTGTGTATTAGAAAACAAGAGATTGTACTGGATTAAAATATACATAATACAAAATTCCAATCTTCTGAAATTTCTATCTAGTCCATCATGTATTTTGCTGAACATTGGGTATTGCTTGTCTACATGCAAAGTTTTGCCTATTGTGCCCTTTTAACTTTGACAATAATGGGTACAGAGAATTATGCCCAAGTATATTCAGACTACAAATGCCTGTTTCTTGAACAGAAAGTCCAGCCCATATATTGGTTATTCACAGAAGATACTAGTATCCTCCACTTGATTCTGTTTTGCTAAATTACATTTGGTTTCTAATGTTATTTCTCAATTCCTCTTTTAAGGAGCAGGAGTAACTGCTAGCTAATATACTCTGTTCTCCAACCTGTCAAAGAACAAAGTATTCATATTTTTCTTTCTCTTTCAATGTCATATTATTTGTTACATCTTTTTATGTTTTTCTTGGTGGAAATGGCAAGAACTAGACAGGAATCTGAAAAACACTGAGTACATTCAGAAGGCTACAGAATTGCAATTTATGTGTTTTAACATGATAGTTATTACAACACAGTATTCAGGGGGTCTAAAGACCTTGGAATTTGTTCTTCAAAGATAGCTCCAAAAAGATGTGAGTTGATAACATTTAAGACATGATTGAAAGTTTTGTGCCTGGAAATCAGCTTTTTACATTTCATATACTTCTTTTTGTCAATTTTATTTTTTGTTTATAAGTTTGCAAAACTTTATTTAAAACAGACTCATTAAAAATTTAAAATCTAGGGAAACCTCCTGATTCCCCCCAACATATTCATAAATATGGACAGCATAGCAAATTTAATTTAAAACAATTCTGTTAAAAATGGTGAAAGACAATTTCCTTGTCTCAGTTCTACTCTAATTTTGAGGGACAGTGAAATTCTTGAGCAGCCAGTGTATGGGGTTGTAACGTTCTGACATCATCTAGAATTGATTGCTTAATCCTCTACTAAACAGGAAGGAATCTGACTTCCATTTTCCATGCAGGTGATGTGTTGGCTTTAATCAAACAGAGGTTCTCACTGCATATCTGTGCAAAGTTAAGCCCAGGCATGGGCAGGCTATCATTCACAGATCCCCTGGAACACAAGCCATGGGTGTGTGGACATTGCCTCAGCTTCACCAGAATCTTTGAATCGGGAAATTCTCTGCCATGGATATGATATCTCAATACCTATGAAAGATCTTAATGTACACAAGTAAGAGACAGAATCACAATACTAGTAGTGCTTGGAAAAGAAAAAAAATGGAAGTAATGGAATAAAATAGTATGCATGCTATGGATTCATGAATTAATTTAATCAAATGTAACTAATTTATCTAAGTGCACTAAAGTCCATTCAGGACAAGGTAAGTCCTTACCAAGAGAATTGTTGTCTCATATCGACCTTTGTTATCCAAAGCACTGTCTTTATATCCAGCTCTAATCACACTAGAGCTTGTTAGAAATGCAGCCTCTCAGGCCTCAACCTAACCCTTTAGCAGGTACTCCAGGGTTCTGTGTTCAGTAAGGTTTGGGACATCCTCTGCTAGAGGATGTTTACTGTAATCCACTCCTAGAAGCTTGATTACCTCCCAATTTCCCCACAAGGCATGTGCTTCTGGTTTCTTGGCAAAATCCACCTTTTAAATCATGTTGAGATGTTTCATCCAGATGAGAGAGATTGTTCAATCATGGCAATAATCTGTCTATCCTTAAGACAACTTCCACAAATGCAATATGTCTGTCAAGATTTAATATAATAAATAATATCTTCATAGTACCAAAGCCTATGATAATTTTTAAAACAATTTCTAAAAATATTTTTATTTATTTGTGAGAAAGAAGAGAGAGAAAGAGAAAAAAAGAGAGAGAGAGAAAGAGAGGGAGAGAGCTGGGCTCACCAGGGCTTCTTGCCATTGCAAAGAAACTCCAGATGCATGATGCAAGCACCACTCTGTGTATCTGGAAACTGAGTACTGAGTACTGGGGAATTTAATGTAGACTAGGAGGTTTGGCCAGCAAGAACCTTTTAATCACCAAACCATCTTGCCAGACCCAAATATTTTTATATATTTATTTGAGAGTATGGACATGCCAGGACCCTCCTGCTACTGCAAACTCCAGAGGCATGCACCACTTTGTATATCTGAATTTACTTTGGTACTGTGGAGTAAAGCCTGGGCCATAAGGCTTTATAAGCAAGTGTCCTTGATCACTCACTCAATTATCCGGCCTGGGCTACTTTTATTTTTCAGATTCCCAGTATGCTGGTAATTCTGACAGGGAAGTCAGTGTGTACAGAAAACCTCCCAGCCTGAAGAAGCATGATAGGCAAGACCAACACTCTTCTTAGAAAAGTTTTTCAAACCCTGGATGGAAAACCATGGATGCCTCATAAAATTAATATAGTGGGTCATAATAAGCATGGGAAATAAAATAAAATTGCCAAGAACAGAGAGAAATGGAGTGGAATAGAAAGCATAAGGCACAACTCATAATAAGGAAAGTTTTGTTTGATTACACTTAATGTTCCAATTAAACTTGTACACATAGGTTTGCACTGTCTCTAAGTAAAATGTTTCTGAATTGGCTACTAGTAAAAAGAATAAAAATAACTAGGATAGAATACAACTTTGAATATATTCTTAGGGAAGGACACAAGAATTTTAGTCACTAAAATGTCAATGAGAAAAATGTCTTGTTATCCAATAGTCATGAGCTATATTTTATAATAAAACTTTGAGATGAAAATCTGTTACATTATGTGTTATGATTTCCACACCAAGACCAATATTCACAGTTTATATAAGGATCATAAAAGGAAATCCATCATTAGCTCAGTGTTTCTTCAGATACATGGGTGCCTGGTTAGGTTTTGGAATATGGGGTTTGCTTATGAAATACAAGTTTGGAAACAGCGCTGCCATGACTCTAAATAGCAGCAGCCAACTATTATGTGGATGTTCATCCGACAGAGTACCATGCTGGAGTGCTGGGGAGAAAGCCACATTTAAGGCTTCTCCTATAAAACTTATTGAACATGAAATCTCTCCTACAAATCAAAATATTAGATAAATGCAAAAACACAGGAAATATACTTATTTGACTTAGTACCAGGTTCACATGAGGTAATCTAGTGGCAAATGTTAGTTTGGACTTTTTTCAAGCTAAAAATCATCTAAAACCATACAAAAGAGAATTCCCTGTTACCCCAGTGTGATTCTTGTGTCTTATGCACACACACACACACACACACACACACACACACACACACACACGTGAATCTTTTATACCTAAGCTGTAAAATAATGTACCAGAATGCCACATATAATCAAATCATTCTGATTCTCAATTGTCACTTTTTAATTGTCTTGGCTATTGTTTAGGAGTATTTGTAGGCTGAATGTCAACATGGTACTATGTTTCTAAGTCAGAGAATATGTGGGCTGCTTAATAAAAAATTAATGATAATATACCATCAGAATCGTTCAACGTGCTTTTGTCTGAAACAAATTCTGATTCAATGGCTGTTCTATAAGCTAGTTTCTAGAGAGTAGTTTTCTTTTCTACTAACCCAATTATTATCTTTTGTTAAACAACTAATAACATATGAACATATATTTTACATATGTCTCTGCATTAATTTGATTCTTTTAATAATCTATCCATCCTGTTTATTGACAAAATCAGTAAGTATATGTCCTATGTTTGATTTTTAATAGCAAAAATATTTGAGCTTATTTTGAGAAGAGAGACAGAAAGTAGTCCAGATATATTTGTTTTAGCTGTATCCCAGTGACATGAAAGAGACTTTTATGGAGGATGTATAGAAATGATACTTAAGTGGTCTTGTTCAGACTGGCTAGATAAACTAGAGAAGTTTTCCTTTTGGAATATGGATTCAGATTCTCGATGAAATATTAACAACACAGAAACACAAGCAGTTAAGAACATTAAAGCAATCTGATTGAGCTTCCCACTTGAGAACAACTCTTAAGAAAGTGATAGTGTAGTAGCATTCTCCAAAAGAGAACACATCAGACTATCTGGCCGCTGTTTAAAATAATTTGAGTTAATTAATAAAAGCATGATTCAGTACTTTAGCATTTAGTCAAAGGACACACAAACACTTCTGTTTCTTGGCAAAGCAAAAAAAAAAAAAAAAAAGTGCGATGGTAGTACACAAAAAGCCTGTTACATCAGATGCCTAAAATAGCAAGTTGTAATGCTTTCTGGTAGAACTGTAAATAAATTATGTTTACAACATTAGAAGAAAGATTGCCTTTCTGATTAGAAGTGAAAGGAGTGTTAGGCAATACGTGAGAAGAGTTGACTCTTAATTTTCTGCCTGTTTTTGTGTTAAGGGATCATTTGATTTTTTTTTTTTTCTGGGTTTCTCTTAGAATTTTAATTCATAAGTGAAGAAGTTAAAACAGAGTTCTTTCACTTTATGAAGTTATGGAGAAATATCTGTGCCTGGGCTATAGTGAGTAATGCTTGGGTTTACTTCTGCTTTGAGGGTCTGGATGTACTGGTGATTGTAATTACTGCTCATGCCTTAAAGGCTAAAAAGTCCCGAAGAACAATTCATTCATTGTCTTTTCTTACATCTGGGTTAATGTTTCCTTCTTGGAGCATTCTGTACCATTCCATTCTTTGCTTCTTGCCACAAGATAGATGCCAATTTCCCTCTGTTTATTTGGAAGTCTTGAGGCTGATGTATTGGTGTTAGCCACAAATTAATGGAATTTTTTCCAGCTGCAATGTTTGTAGATAGTAAGACAATAAGCCAAAAACACGGAATTACTTGGCTGTTTCTCTCAATTATGTGTCACTCTCAGAGATGATGTAAACACAATTACTCATTGAAATGACCATAGCATTTAAGATATTTGAAGGAACTAGGTAAAAATCTTATGTAAAATAGTGATTCCAAACATTTTCTTTGTATTCTGAAGCTAGAGAGAATGTCATCTCATAAAAGAGAGCATTGAAAAGGGAGAACTGTTCACACTAAAGAAAATGGTATTGAGGTCAATGTTTGAAATCTGGAATTTTACATTTATGCAGTATCCATGTTGTCAGGGATAACAGCACTGTTTAAACTCTGCTGAAATCCCCATCGGAAAGGACTAGAGTACAGGAGCTACAATGATGGGCTACTAGAGTCTACCTTCAACTAGAGGGTGAATTGGCTGTCCTGTCACCTGGCTAATTTGAGCACTGGATATCTTTCAAAGCCAGTGATTTTGTTTTGAACTTAAGAGTCATAAAATATGCAGACAAGTAAACCCAAATGAAGTTCAAAGAGCAAGTTGACCCCTTAGGCTGGATGGAGAGATTCTAAAATGTAAGGCTTGAATCTTAAAATCATCATTAATTTACCCTGTACCTTGTAACATTTTGGCAGTCTCAATGTAATTATTGGATTGAGTTAATGCCAAAGTCATTTTGACTGTCAGTTCAGTTTTTTTGAATTAGTCAAAACCTTTTTCACTCTTGGAAAGCATAACTTAATCTGACTTGGTCTGTAGAATAGTGGTCTTTCGTTGGCCTTTCCTTTAGTATGATCTTGACGTGATGGGTGTTAAAGCAAATCTGGCCTAAATCCAACTCAATCTCTTTCTTAAAAAAAAATATTTTTATTTATTTATTAAAGTGAGTGAGTAAGAAAAAGAGAGAGAGAATGGGCATGTCAGAGCTTCCAGCCACTAAAAATGAACTCCACATGCATGTGCTACCTTGTGCATCTGGCTTACATGGGTCCTGGGGAATCAAACCTGGGACCTTTGGCTTTGCAGGCAAGTGCCTTAGCCATTTCACCATATGTCCAGCCCCAAACTCTATAGCTTAATGTGTAGACAGCAACCTGTACTCTAATTTGCCATGTAAACAAATTGCAATCTAAGAGCATATTCTTTCTTGTTAGCATATATCAACTATAAAATTAGTTGATTTCATTATGCCATTTACATATATGCATTCATGTAATTGGATTATACTCACCTCTGTATTACTCATCCTTCTTTTCATCCCTCCTTTTCCCTCCATATTCTCAATAGTCCCTTGTTTACTGTCATGGTTTTTATATTGTTGTACCATTAAACTCTAAATGCTATAGAAGAGAGAAACCATGTAATACTTATCTTTCTGAGACTAAATTCCCTTAACATAAAGTTATCCAGTCTCATTCATTTCCCTGTAAATGACATAATTTTATTTTTATGGCTTAATAAAACTCCATTCTGTATACATACCACATTTTCTTCAACCATACATCCACTGATGGGCACCTTGATTGATTCCATGACTTGGCTACTGTGACTAGGGCAACAGAATCATGTATGCATCCCTATATTATGCTTATTTTGACTCTCTTAGGTATAAGTATATACCCAAGAGTATATACTACTATATAGTCATACAGTAGTTCTATTTTTAACTTTGAGAAACTTTCACAATAATTTCCATAGTGAGTGAGCTAATTTACATTAATATCCATAGTATATATTCATTCTTTTTCCTCTAGCATCCTTTTCTTGCGAACATTTACTATTTTAAATTTTCTTGACGATAGCTATTCTAAAATGGCGAAGATGGAATTTTTTTTTAGTAGTTATGTATGTATACAGCCATGATGGTGCCATTGCTGGCCTTTTCCCTGTTGTTCCCCCATGAGGATTTTGGGTGTTGTATTGTGGAGGTGGCCATCAATTACGGGGGAGAGGCTCTTTGTTTTATCAATTTTCTTAATTGAATTTTTTAGCTTCCCATTTATTAATTTCTGCTCGCAACTTAATTATTTCTTTCTGTCTGGAGCTTTTTGGGTTGAATACTTCTTGTTTTTCCAATGCCTTTAGGGGGTTGTTAGCTTATTGATTTGGGATCTCTCTGTCAGTTGTGAAGGCATTTAGCGCAACTAATTTTACCCTGAGGACCACCTTCATTGTGTACCATATGAATTGGTAGGCTATGTTCTCATTGTCATTCATTTCTAGAAATTTTGCAATTTCATTTTTCATTTCCTCCACTACCTATTTATTGTTTAAGAGTGTTTAATAGTGTTAAATATGTCTAGGAGTTTCTAGTTTCTTTTCAGTTTCTAGGAGTTGGTTGGGTTTCTGGAACATCTTTTGTTGATATCATGCAGGAAATTATGTCAATTCTCCTAAATATATGGAGGCAGGCTTTCTAACCCAGTATATGATCTATTTTAGACAAGGTACCATGGGATGCTGAGAGGAATGTGTAATCGGTGGATTTTGGGTAGAATGTTCTGTAGATGTTCATTGGGTCTAATTAATCTTTGATGTTTTGAGCTCTCTTACTTGCCTGTTAATTTAATGTTTGGATGATATATCTATTGCTGATAGTGGTGGTTATTTCTGTTTTATTGTTGAGTAGGTTTTCTTTTATGAATTGTGGTGCACCTGTGTTTGGCACATAAAGATTAATAATTGTGATATCCTCTTGTTAGATTGTACCCTTGATAAGTAAGAGGTGGCCTATTTTATCTTTTTTTGATTACTTTTGGTTTGAAGTCTATTTTGTCTGATATTAGTATAGCTATGCCTGCTTGTTTCTTGTTCCCGTTTGCTTGGAATATCATTTTCCACCCTGTCACCTGAGGAGGTGTCTGTCTTTAGTAGTGAAGTGGGTTTCTTGAAGACAGAAGATTGAGGGTTCTAATTTTCTGATGCACCCTGTTAGCTTATCTCTCCTGATGGATGAATTAAGGCCATTAATATTTAGGGTAATAACTGTGAGGTTTTATTTAATACCTGTGATATTGAGGTGGTTTATGAGGTTTGGTGTTTTCTTGACCTATGTAGTTAGTTTTTTGTGCCTTCTTGAAGTTTGGTTATTGTGGTCTACTTCTCGTAGGCACTTGAGGTTGGTTATTTGATTCCCTGAGGTACTCTCTGCAGGTTGGTTTTGTGTTCATATAGTTGTAAAGCTGAGTTTTATCTTGGAAAGCTTTTCTTTCACCATCTATTATGAGTGATATTTTTGCTGGGTAGTGTCATTTGGTTTGGAAATCATAAGTTCTTAGAGTTTGCAGTGTTCCATCCCAGGTTCTTCTGGGTTTTAGGGTTTCCATTGAGAAGTCTGAAGTAATTCTGATGGGGTTTCCTTTATACATAACGTCCTATCTCTCCCTCGCTGCCTTTTGGACTTTCTCTTTGTGATCAGCTTATAGTCTTAATGATAATATGTCTTGTAGAGTTCCTGCTTTGGTCCAGTCAGTTTGGAGTTCCGCTAGCCTCTTGTAACTCGATGGAACTTTCTTTGGAGAGAGTAGGAAAGCTTTCTTCAATAATTTTGTTGAATAAGTCTTCCATGACTTTGGTCTGAGTTTCTCCCCCTTCTGTATTCCCATGATCTGAATGTTGGAATGCTTAAGGGTATCCCACAGTTCCCTCATGTTCTGTTCACAGAAATGTTTGAACTTGTTGAAACTTTTTGACTCATGAACTTTCTCTTCTGTTTTGTCTGCCAGTTCTGAGTTTGTATCCTCCACATGGCTGACTCTGTTCCTGAGACCTTCTATAGAATTTTGGGCTTGCTCAATTTGGTTCATATTTTCTACAGTTTTTTTATGTATAGTTTCCAACCCTCTGTTGAGTTCCCTTTTCACATCATTTTCTGATTTTCTTAATGCTTTTTGGAGTTCATCCTTGTATTTTTTTAATGTCTTCATTGAGCTTAGCCAGTTGGTTATTGAGATCGTCTTTTTTTTTTTTTCCTCTCCTTTCAGATTATTTAACTGTCTTAGGGACTCTTTCTGGTTCTTTTCTAATAGGTCTAATCTAATGAGTATATCTTTCATACAATTATTGGTCCTTTGTTGTGTTTCTGCAAGTTCTGCTATTTGCTTGGCAAGGGTTGCAGTGTTTGTTTCTTCATTTTGGCATTCTGATCCTATTGACTCTTCTTTGTTTAGATTAGAGACATATTGGGAAATCTTGCTGGATTTACTTCCATCTGATTTTTCGTGCTATTCCTTTGTCTGCCCATCACAAAGTTTCAGAAAGCCTAGGGTGTGCGATGCTAGCCTGTGGCCAGTGTTGAGGGGGCAGCAGTGAGTTGGACAGCGATCACCCACAGAGTTCAGAAAGGCTAGGGAGGAGACACTAGCTTGGGTCCCTGTTCAGAGGTGGGAAGGCGGCAGCAAGTGGGATGGCGTTTGCACATGGGGCTCAGAAGGGCTGGCTGGGAAAGGTGTCTGGGAGGGTGATTGTGTCCTGGTATCAGAAAGACTGGGCTAGAATGGTGACTGGGATGGAGATTGCCTGTGCGAGGATCAGCAAGGCTGGGCTGGAATGGCATTCACACACATGGGAGTCTGTAAGGCTACGCAAGAAGGGCGACTGGGGTGGTCTTTGTGCCCGTGGAGCTTTGCCCAATGGTAGGAAAGCCTAGGATGGAGGACCTAGCCTGCTAGCTTGGGTCCACTTGGCCTGCAGTTAGTGCAGGAGGGACCTCCTATTGAGGCTGCAGCTAGGATGGCTGCTTGAGGGGATTGGGGGAATGGTGAGCTACCTGGGTGTGTGGGAATCAGCAGATTCCCTAATTGATTCTCCGCACACTCCCACTGGTAACCTATTTGAATCAGCAAACCCCTAAACAAACAAACAAAATAACCCCTGAACCTTAAGGGTCTTACCTTTTCTTCTCTATGAAATGAGGCAAGGCTAGGCAGACACTATCTTTCTGATGCGACTGAGATGGAATCTTAGTGTAGTATTTAATCTGATTCTCTCTTTTGGTGGAACTAATTGTGCATTTTCTCATGCATTTATTGGATATTTAAATTTCTTTATTTTTTGAAAACTGCCTGTTCAAATCATTTGTTCATTTACCAGTTATGTTATTACTCTTTCAGTGTTAAAATTTTGGAGGTTCTTTCCATATTCTGGGCACCACTTTCTTGTCACATGAATCTCTGCAAAATATTTTCTTCCATTCTCTATGCTGTCTTTTCACTCTGTTGATTGTTTATTTTGCTATGAGGAAGCTTGTAGTTTGATATCATTCCTATTTATTGTTGTATACGCTAATGAAGTCCTATTTAGAAAGCTATTGTCTATGACTACATCTATGTTTCTTCTAGGTTTTTCTCTAGTAGTATTAAGGTTTTAGGTTTTACATTAAGGTCTTTATTCAATTTTGAGCTGAATTTTGTACAGGCTAGGGAATGCAGTTTCAGCCTTTGTTGGTGTCAGATTCACATTGCTGGCAGAAAACACCCAACCAAAAGCAGCTTGTGGAAGGGTTTATTTTGGCTTACAGACTCAAGGGAAGCTCCATTATAGCAGGAGAAATGATGACATGAACACATAGGTGGACCACAGCAGCAGGAGAGTGTGCCAAAACACTGGCAGGGGGAAGCTTGTTATAATACCCTTAAGCCCACCCCCAACTATAAATCACCTCTAGGATGTTCAGTTTTCCAAATTGCACCAGCTAGGGACCCAGTATTCAGAACAGTTTATTGGGGACACCTGAATCAAGCCACAATACCCCTCTACTTGTGGATATCTAGTTTTCACAGCATCATTTGTTAGAGAGGTTATTTATTGTTCAATGTATATTGTGGGCACTTTTTATGTATTACATGGCTGTATATTTATAAGTTTGTTACTGGTCTTTTATTTTATTCTATTAGTCTACATGGCTATGCCAGCACCATACTATTTTGGAAACTATGGCTCTGTAGTACAATTTGAAGTTAGGTTTTCCTCTGTATTTCAGTTGTTTCAGGTTTGTTTTTTGCTCAGGATTGCTCTGCCTATTGGGTGTTTTGATGTTTCACTATCCTTATAAATAGTTGAGTGTTAGCCAATCATAGCATCCATGATTCAGCCAATGATGAGCTTGAAATATATCGGACCATGACCATATAAGTCAAATGAAAAGCTGCAACTAATTGAGCCATTCCTGGATGGCACTTCCTTTTCTTGAGTTCTATTATTCCTGGCTTACATTGCTTGCTGAACTTCTACTGATTAGCGATGTTGCCTGACCTGTGAATAATCCTTTACCAAAATAAATTTTGCTAAGCTTAATATTTTTAATATTTTTAATTTTGATATGTGTATAATAATGATGGAGCCATTTTGTCATGAGGTCTATGTATGGGTGTATCTTATTTGTTTTTCATATAATTTTAATGTTTGGCAAAGGTTAAAAAGTACTAACAAAGAGAATGCCAAACAACTACCAGCTAAGTATTAGAGGAAAGATTTTGTCTTATTTTATGTTTCTCAGTTTATTTATAGCCATATTATTCTATATATAAGAAACCCTTCTATACATTACATATGTAAAACACAATCATAAAACTCCTAGAGCTGATGTATATGTTCAATGAACTGACAATATACAAAACTAACATACAAGAACCAGTGGATTTTGCATATGTCAATGATAAACATACTGAGAAATAAATCAGAGAAACAGTTCAAAATGGCCTAAAAGTTATTTTGGGTAAACTTTATCAAATAAGTTAAATATTTCTACAATGAAGACTATAAGAAATTGATCAAGAAAGTTGAAAAAGACTTTAGAAACTAAAAACACTTCCCATGGTCCTGCATTAGAAAAATTATAGCACCATGCTCCAAATAAATAGAAATCCTAAAATCCATTTGGAAGCACAGAAGATCCCATATAACTTAAGGAGTTTTGGGCCAAAAGAATATTACTGGAAGTTTCACCATATCTGATTTCAAGATATATTACGAAGCTAAAATAATAAAAAATAGCATGGTACTGACACAAAACAGACATATAGGTCAATGGGATAGAATAGAGAACTGAATTATTAGTTCATACAACCACAGCCAGCTGATGTTTGTCAATAATGGCAAAACTGCACACTGGAAAAAAAAAGAGACAGAAACTTGATATTCTCATGCTGATGACTGAAGCTAGGTCATTATCTCTCATCCTGCACAAAACCCAACTCCAAATTGATCAAAGACTCATGATAAGACCTGAAACTCTGGAAATATGAAAAGAGAATATAAGGAGTACTGTTGCAGTCAAGTTCGCATTGTTGGCAGAAATCACCTGACCAAGAACAGCTTGTGGTAAAAAGTGTTTATTTTTACTTAAAGACTCGAGTAGAAGCTCCACGACAGCAGGGGAAATGATGGATGAGCACAGGATAGACATCACTCTCTGACCAACATCAGGTGGACATCAGGAACAGGAGAGTGTGCCAAACACTGGCAAGGGGAAACTGGCTATAATACCCATAAGTCCACCCCAACAATACACTGCATCCATGAGGTGTTAATTCCCAAATATCCAGCAACTGGAAGCCTAGCATTCAAAACACCTAAGTTTATGTGGGTACCTGGATCAAACCACCACAAGTATCCTACTAATTATAGGCATGGGTAAAGACTTTCTAAATAGGACTCCAGACACTCAGTAAATTAGTACAACAATCAATAAATGGAACTTCAATAAATAAAAAACCTGTACAACAAAGGAAAGTATCATTGAATGAAGAGGCAATCTACAGAATGAAGGAAAATCTTTGCAGCTTTTCATTTGACACAGGATTAATAACTAGATTATACAAAAGAGCTATAAATAAAGAAAATAAACAATAAGCCCAATAGAAAGGGCTATTGAACTAAGCACAGAGATTACAAAAGAAGAAATAAAATAGCTATTAGATATCTAAAAATGTATTCAACATTATTTATTTATTTATTTATTTATTTATTTATTTAAGGGGGGGAGAAAGATAATGGGCATACCCAGGCCTCTAGCCACTGCAAATATACTCCACACACATCCATAAGCCAGGATTCATAGACTCCACATGCAAGCACTTTAATGACTAAGCTATCTTTCTAGCATATATTCAATATTTTTAATCTATCAAGGGAATTAAAATCAAAATTTCTTTTAGATTGCATTTCTCCCCAGTTAGAATGGCTATCATCAATAATAATAAAAAAAAGATAACAAATGGTAGATAGGATGTAGGGAAAAGGGAACTCTTATTCATTACTGGTAGGAGTATAAACTAGAAAACCTTATTTTTATTATTTATTTTGAAAGAGAGATCCAGAGAGAGAAAGAGACAGAAACACACACACACACACACACACACAGAGGGGGGGGGATGGGTGCACCAAGGCCTTTCAGCTGCTGTGACCAAACTCCACATGTGTCCATCCTCTTGTGCATTTGTGACATTGCATGCTTATATCACTATGCATCTAGCCACATGGGACTTAGAGATTTGACTTGTGTTCTTTAACTACTAAGCAATTGCTCCAGCCCCGGAACACTTATTATGGAAATTAAGGAAGAGGTTTCTCAAAAAGCTAAAATATAACTATCATAATACCCAGATATAATACTTTGGGCACATACCCAAACTCTATATCCTACCACAGACATATTTGTATATCTATATTTACTTCTGTTCTACTCACAAAAGCTAAGAAACACAATCAGTTCAGATGTCCATTAGCTAATGAATGGCTAATCAAAATGTGGGTTACTTATATAGAGTAGAGTTTTATTCAGTTTTTAAGAAGAGAGAAAGCATGAAACTGTTAAGGAAAATGAATGGAATTTGAAAATATTATAGTGAGGTAACCATAGCTCAGGAAACAACCACCACATAATCCTAGGCAGATCCTGGCTTTGAATGTTTAGATTTGTGTGTTTAAGCTGTAGTTAGTGTCTATAGAGGGCAGTAACCTAGAAAGGAGATGGAGGAGAGAAATAAGTATTTTGTGGGGGTAGTATAGATACATGTGACATGGAAGCAGAGGGGAAGAGGAATAGGGATGGGGTGAAGGAAATGAAGTTTGAGGGAGTATCCAAAGCTAAAGCTATATGAAAAAGTCATATAGAAATATGTTACTTTGTAAGATAATTCAAAATACAATTTTAAAAAGCCAGCTTGAATAAAAGTATCTTATATGAGTGTGGTTAAAGTTGCTCCAATAAGCCATAGATTATTAGTAGAGAACCCTCACTGCTAGCAGCGAGATACCTCCATAGAAGCTGTTGGTAATTAGAAATAACACAGGCTATTAACATTGCCATTCTTTGCCCATCAGTGCTAGATCCCTATTGCTAAAGACACCGACAACATGTGTGTGTGTGTGCGTGTGTGCAGGATAGGGAGAAATCAATTTGTAACTGAGATGGAAGTTTCCTCAATACTAGTTAGCTTTCATATTTGTAGAAAGTGTTATTTATTCAAGCTGCTAAGATAGGAAAGTCATCAGCAATGTTACTCAGCTATGAACCCTGTGTGATACACAAATGACCTCTTAGACAAAATGTGCCCAGTAGTGTAATAGTGGCATGGCTGCTATGAGGATACCCAGCAACTTTCTGATTACATTTGCAACCTACTCCACAAGTATATACTCCTGGTATTATAAACATAATGAAAATTCTATGGCTGGGGAAGTCATAGGCCTTAGGGGGAAACTACTGCTGTTGTTTTCCTAAATGGGCATGTTCACAAATTGACTCCTAAATATTTATACTTTGTTGCAGTCAGGCTTGCATTCCTGGCAGAAATAAGGAACTTGGAAAAAACAAACAATACTCTAATACTAGCTAACACAAGAAAGCAAAGGTAGAACCAGAACCACAAAAAAAAAAAAAAAAAGGCAAACAGAAATACACACCTTTCACTAATATCTCTTAATATCAACAGCCTCAATGCCCCAACCAAAAGACACAGGTGTGCAGACTAGGTTAAAAAGCAGGATCCTACAATTTATTGTCTCCAAGAAACTCACCTTTCTATAAAGGATGGATATTATCTTGGGGTGAAAGGTTGGAAAACGGTGTTTCAAGCAAATGGGCCTAGAAAACAAGCAGGGGTCACTATCCTAGTATCTGACAAGGTAGACTTCAGTCCAACGTTAGTCAAGAAAGATAAGGAAGGTCACTTTATATTGATTAAGGGCACACTCAAACAGGAGGACATTGCAATCCTAAACATGTATGCACTGAATATGGGTGCTCCCAAATTCATTAAACAAACACTATTAGAACTAAGGTCACAGATAACACCAAACACAGTGGTGGTGGGTGACTTTAACACCCCACTCTCATCAATTGACAGGTCATCCCAGGAAAAAATAAGCAGAGAGGCATCTGGATAAATGAGGTCATAGAAGGAATGGACCTAACAGATATATACAAGACATTTCATACAAAGGCTACAGAATATATATTCTTTTCAGGAGCACATGGAGCATTCTCTAAAATATACCATATATTAGGACAAAAAGCAAATCTTAACAAATTCAGGAAAATTGAAATAATTCCTTGCATTCTATCTGACCACAATGGGATTAAACTGCAAATCAGTAGCAAGAAAGGTTATAGAGCATACAAAAATCATGGAAACTGAACAATACACTACTAAATGATGAATGGGTCAATGAAGAAATCAAGAAGGAAATCAAAAAATTTATAGAGTCAAACGACAATGAGAACACAACATATCAAAATCTCTGGGACATAATGAAGGCAGTTCTAAGAGGTAAATTTATAGCCTTAAGTGCCTATATTAAGAAATTAGAAAGGTCTCAAGTAAATGACCAAATGCTTCACCTTAAAGCCTTGGAAAAAGAAGAACAAGACAAACCAAATATCAGTAGGTGGGAAGAAATAATAAAGATTAGGGCAGAAATTAATGAAATAGAAACAAAACAAACAACAACAACAACAAAAAACAATCCATAGGATTAATGAAACAAAGAGTTGGTTCTTTGAAAGGATAAACAAGATTGATAAACCCTTAGCAAATCTGACCAAAAGAAAGAGAGAAGAGACATAAATTAATAAAATTAGAGAAGAAAAAGGTAACATCACAACAGATGCCAAAGAAATTCAAAAAATCATAGAGACATACTATAAAAGCATATGCTCCACAAAGTATGAAAATCTAAAAGAAATGGATGGTTTCCTTGATTTATATGTCCTACCTAAATTAAATCAAGGTGAGATTATTCACTTAAATAGACCTACAATAACCATGGAGATCCGAACAGTTATCAAAAATCTCCCAACGAAAAAAAAGCCCAGGCCTAGATGGATTCACCGCTGAATTTTAACAGACCTTCAAGGAAGAGCTAACACCATTGCTTCTTAAGCTTTTCCATAAAAGAGAAAAAGAAGAAATTCTACCAAACTTCTTCTATGAAGCCAGCATCACCCTGATACCAAACCAGGCAAAGATAGAGCAAAAACAGAAAATTACAGACCGATCTCCCTCATGAATATAGATGCAAAAATTCTCAACAAAATATTGGCAAACAGAATGCAAGAATATATGAGAAAGATCATTCACCCTGACCAAGTAGGCATTATCCCAGAGATGCAGGGATGGTTCAATATATGAAAATCAATAAATGTAATGCATTATATAAACAGATTGAAGAACAAACATTACATGATTCTCTCATTAGACACAGTAAAACATTTGACAAAATCCAACATCCCTTCATGATAAAAATCCTACAGAGACTGGGAATAGAAGGAATATATCTCAATATAATAAAGGCTATTTATGGCAAGCCTACAGCCAACATATTACTAAATGGGGAAAAACTGGAAGCTGTTCCACTGAAATCAGGAACAGGACAAGGGTGTCCAATGTCCCCACTTTTACTCAATATAGTACTGGAAGTCTTAACCATTGCAATAAGATAAGAGAAACACATAAAAGGGATACAAATTGTAAAGGAAGAGATCAACTTATCATTATTTGCAGATGACAAGATTCTATATATAAAGAACCCTAAATACTCTACTAGCCAAGTGTTAGAGCTGACAAACATCTACAGCCATGTAGCAGCGTACAGAATAAATACCCAGAAATCAGTAGCCTTCATATATGCTAACATCAAACACACAGAGCATGACATCAGAGAATCACTCCCATTCACAATTGCATCAAAAAATAAATAAATAAAGTACCTTGGATAAACCTAACCAAGGAAGTAAAGAATCTCTACAATGAGAACTTTAAAACACTCAAGCGAGAAATTGCAGAAGACACAATGAAGTGGAAAAACATCCCTTGATCCTGGATTGAAAGAATCAATGTTTTGAAAATGGCAATCTTACCAAAAGCAATCTATACATTGAGTACAATCAGCATCAAAATTCCAAAGGCATTCTTCATGGAAATAGAAAAAACAATCAAAAAATCTTTTGAATCACAAAAAAACCTTGAATATCTAAAATAATCATGAGAAACAAAGATAAGGCTGGTGTTATCACCATACCTGATTTTAACCTACACTACAGAGCCATATTAACAAAAACAGCATGGTACTGGCACAAAAACAGACATGTACATCAGTGGAACAGAATAGAGGACCCAGATGTAAGTCTAGGTAGTTATAGCCTCCTGATATTGGATAAAAATGCCAAAAATACTTGTTGGAGAAAAGACAGCTTCTTCAGCAAATGGTGTTGGGAAAACTGGATATGTATCTGTACTAGGGTGAAAATAGATTCTTCTCTCTCTCCATGCACAATAATTAAGTCCAGATAGATTAAAGCCCTTAACATCAGACCTGAAACTCTGAAACTGCTAGAGGAAAAGTAAGGGAAACCCTTCAACATATGGGTTTTGGCAAAGATTTTCTGAATACAACCCCAATTCCTCAGGCAATAAAACCATAGATTAACCCTGGGACCTCATGAAATTACAAAGATTTGGCACTGCAAAGGACACTGAATAAAGCAAAGAGGCAACCTACAGAATGGGAAAAAATCACCAGCTATATATCTGATAGAGGATTAATATCTAGGATATACAAAGAACTCAAAAAGTTAAATAATAAGAAATCAAACAACCCAATCAAAATAGGGGCTATGGAGCTAAATAGAAAGCTAACAAAGTAAGAGATACGAATAGCATATAAGCATCTAAAAAAATAAAATGTTCTACATCCCTAGTCATTAGGGAAATGCAGATTAAAACTACATTGAGATTCCATCTCACTCCTGTCAGATTGGCCACCATCATGAAAACAAATGATTATAAATGCTGGTGGGGATGTGGAAAAAGAGGAATCCTTCTACACTATTGGTGGGAATGCAATATGGTCCAGCCATTGTGGAAATCAGTGTGGAGGTTCCTAAGACAGCTAAAGATTGATGTACCATATGACCCAGCTATAGCACTCCTAGGCATATATCCTAAGGACTCATCTCATTTCCTTAGAAGTATATGCTCAACCATGTTTATTGCTGCTCAATTTATAATATATGGGAGATGGAACCAGCCTAGATGTCCCTCAACTGATGAGTGGATAATGAAGATATGGCACACTTAGACCATGGAGTTCTACTCATCAGTAAAGAAAAATGAAGTTATGAAATTTGCAGAAAAATGGATGGATCTGGAAAGGATTATACTAAGTGAGGTAACAACAGGCCCAGAAAGCCAAGTGCCACATGTTCTCCCTCATATGTGGATCCTAGCTACAGATGATTGGGCTTCTACATGAGAAAGAAAATACTCAGTAGCAGAGACCAGTAAGTTAAAAAGGAGATATAAAGGGAAGAGAAAAAAAATAAATGAGGAGGGTACTTAATAGGTTTCTATTATATATATGTAAGTAGGAGAATAGACGAACGGGGATGAAAAGGCCCAAAGTGAGGTCGGGGAAGAGATTGAGTAAAGGAATGGTGGAGGGAGGGCTCATCAAAATCTAAGAGGATGCAAATAAATCATACAGAATCCTCCGTTTTTGGACAATGGAAAACTCAGGAGCATTAGATCATTGTTAGAAAATGTTCAGTGCCAAGGATGGGATACCTCCAGTGCGTTGTTGGCCAGAGATGACCTTGATGCCCCCAAAATATTATAGGCCATTGCTGAGGCCCTTGGTTTCCAACCAGGAATCAATGGTAAGACCCTATTGTTGAAGACTCCACATACTTGGGCTCCAAGGCCACAAGAAATCCCGCTGGAACTGAGCTGATAACCTCCTCCATGTAGACCAGCTGACATAAAGCTGAAAGAAGCCATTCTACATGTAGTTCAAAGGGAGAAAGAGAAGTGAAGATACGTAACAGTGGACATTGCAAGCCTTATAATTGGCCAGCCAGGCCAAATGAGCCAACCAGTGCAATAGTGGCATGTCTGTCATGGTGGAAACTAACTGCCCTCCAATTGAACTGGAGGCCTGCTTCATGTGGGGGGGAACACATCCCTGATACTGAAAACTTAAAACAGGTGTAGTCATGAGCCCTAGAGGTGTAACATTGGCTGATGTCTGGAAAAATGTATATACTATGCTTATCAAACTGCCCAGTAAACACTTCTCTTAATACTTATACCCTTATATTAATGCTACTCTTACTTTGGGTAGAAAATCTTCTGTTTTCAGATGGCATTGATCTTGGGATGACTCAGAAGGTATCATAGTGCTGGACAGAAGTAACTGGAGTACTGAGTAACATCTCGATCATACCTTCCATGGCCTAGGGTCTAATGCAGAAGAGGTGGCGGTAAGAATGTAAAAGCCAAAGGAAGGGTAGAACTCCTTACAACATGCTTCCTCCAGAAATAAAATGGCCTGGATATCCAGAACCTCATAGTGCCTGACACTACCTACACAAAACCATCATAAACCTCATAGTGCCTGACACTACCTACACAAAACCATCATAAGAGGAGGAAAAGATCGTGACATCAAAATAAAAGAGAGACTGATTGAGATGGGGAGGGGATATGATGGAGAATAGAATTTCAAAGGGGAAAGTTGGGGGTGGGAGGGAAGGTATTACCATGGGATATTTTTTACAATCATGGTAAATGTTAATAAAAATTGAGAGGAAAAAAAAAAGAAAATGGTAGTTCAAAGACAGTAAAGAGATATGAGGGAGAGTGAAAAAAAGAGGACCACAAAAAATCAGCTCGTGATGCTAAATGAAGACATAAATTAATGCAAGGATGAATTCCAAGAAGCATCAAGACAATCAGAAAATGACGTGAAAAGGGAAACTGACAGAGGGATGAAAATTATACATAGAAAGGTAGTAGAAAATACAAATATAATTGCTCAAGTCCAAAACTATAGAAGCTCTCAAGAACAGAGTCAGCCATGAGGAAGATAGAAATTCTGATATGAAAGACAAGATGGAAGAAACAGTTTGAAAGTTCAAAAATTTCAGTAAGTTCAAATGTTTCTGTGAACAGAACATGATAGGATCGTGGTATACTCTTAAACATCCTAATATCAGGATCATTGGGATACCAGAAGGAGAAGAAATTCTGACCAAAGGCATGGAGAATTTATTCAATGAAAATAATTGAAGAAAACTTCTCAAGTCTCTAAAATAAAGGCACATCAAGATACAAGAAGCTAACAGAACTCCAAACAGACTGTACCAAAGGAGAAACTGTCCAATACATATTGCCATTAAGAGTCTAAACATTGACACTAAAGAGAAAATCCTAAAAGCAGCTATGGAAAAACAGCACACCACTTTTAAAGGTAACCCCATCATAATTACTCCAGACTTCTCAATGGAAATGGTGAAAGCTAGAAGGGCCTGGAATGACACACTGCAAAGTCAAAGAACCTGTCTTCCAACCCAAACTACATTACCCAGCAAAAGTATCCCTCATAAAAGATGGTGAAAGAAAAACTTTCCATGATAAAACTCAGCTTTACAATTATATGAAAACAAAACAAAACCTACAGAGAGTATATCAGGAAGTTCTCCACAGAAAAGAAACAAATAATCAAACTCAAGTGCCTACAAGAAGCAGATCACAATAACCAATCTCAGAGTAGGCACAAAAAAATTCAAAGTCTATGAAAACACCAAACCACATATGCCATCACAATATGGCAGGGATCAAATTAAATCACACAGTCATTACCCTAAATACCAATGGCCTTAATTCACCCAACAAGAGACACAAGCTAACAGGATAGGTCAAAAATTAGACCCCCCATATATATGACATTTATTTGTGAAAACAATAATATATGGGCTATAGAAATGGTTTAGTGGTTAACACACTTGCCTGTGACCCCTAAGGGCCCAGGGTTGAATCCCTGGTGCCCATGTAAGCAAGATGCACATGGTGGCACATGCATCTGGAGTTTGTTTGCAGTGCCTAAAGGCCCTGGCATGCCCATTCTCTTTCTCATAAATAAATCAAAATTAAAAAACTGAAAAAAAAAAATTAGACCCCTCCATCTGCTGTCTTCAACAAACCCACCCTACCACTAAAGACAGACACCTCCTCAGGGTGAAAGGGTGGAAAACAATATTCCAAGAAAATAGGAATAAGAAACAAGCAGGTGTAGCTATATCAATATCAGATAAAATGGACTTCAAACCAAAAATAATCTAAGAAGGCCACTTCCTACTTATCAATGGAACATCCATGAAGAGGATATTACAATCTTAAATCTGTATGCACCAAACAAAGGGGCACCACAGTTCATAAACCAAAACCTACTTGACAATAAAACAGAAATAAGCACCAACACCATCATAGTTGGGGAATTCAATACACCATTATCAGTAACAGACAGATCATCCAAACAGAAACTCAATAGGGATGTAAGATAGCTCAACAAAACCACAGACCACTTAGACCTAACAGACATCGACAGAACCTTCCATCCCAAATCCATAGACTAGACATTCTTCGCAGCAGCCCATGGAACGTTCTTGAAAATAGATCATATACTGGGTCACAAAGCCTACCTCTACATATTTAGGAAGATTGACATAATTCCCTGCATGATATCATATCACAAAGCTATATTGCTAGAAATTAAAAACAAAAGACCCACCAAGAATCTCAATGGTACCTGAAAACTGAACAGCATACTTTTAAACAATAAATGGATAGTGGATGAAATACAAAATGAAATTGAAAAATTTATAGAAATGAATGATGATGGGAACACAACGTACCAAAATGTATGGGATACAATAAAGGCAGTCCTCAGGGGAAAATTCATAGCACTCAATGCTTTCATAACAAAAACAGAGAGATCCCAAATCAATAACCTAACCATCCACCTAAAGGCACTGGAAAAGCAAGAAAAAATCCAACCCAAAGAGGAAGAAATACAAATGGCAAACACACACTTAAGAAAATGTTCATCATCCCTAATCATCAGGGAAATTAAAACAACTATGAGATTCCACCTTACCCCAGTAAGGATAGCAAACATCAAAAATTCAAATAAAAATAAATGCTGGTGAGAATGTGGAGAAGCAGGAACACTCATCCACTGTTGGTGGGAATGTAAGATTGTAGAAGCATGTTGGAAAGCAATATGGAGACTCCTGCAAAACCTGAATATACAGTTACCAACAGACCCAGTTATTCCCTTACTGGGCATCTACCCTAAAACCGTTAAACCACAGGCCAGAGACATGTTTGTAGTGGCTCAATTCATAATAGCTAAGAGCTGGAATAGAGGTCCATCACTAGAAGAATGGATAACTATGATGTGGTATATCTACACAATGAAATTCTATAGAGCAGTAATAAAAAAATGACGCAATGAAATTTGAGGAAAATTGGTTGAACCTGGAACAGATCATTCTCAGTGAACTTACCAAATCACATAAAAAAAAAAAAATTGCCACAGACTCTCACTCATCTACAGCCACTAACCTGTATCTACCCAAGATGCCTTACATACCCAGCATGCATCTCGTGGACTAGACAATAGGTTGGGTGGGAAAGGCAATGGAGGGGGTAGGAAACACAAATCTAGACCCAAACAGCAATGGTATCATAAAATGCTACATCCTAAAAGGCAGACCAAATGGCTGAACCTTCACCAGGCCCTTAGAGGGAACAACTGAGCCACAAGACACTGGAGAGTGTATGATGAAGACTGACCTTAATCTTCTACTTCTTGTCTCTCTTTCCTCTCTAACACTTTTATATTAGTTATCTTGTTCTTCCTTTTCTTAGTGGGCACTGACCTGTAACTCCCAGTACCAGCATGTGGCTATCATCCACAAGGAGCTTTTGGTCAGAGAGACCTACAATGTTTCCTAATAGAAAGACAGATTTTGGTCAGAGTACTTGATGACTCACCGAAGGTTAGTGATAAGACCCTACTGCTGAAGACACCTTATGTGGTTGACACATAAAATGGAATGGCATGGTTGGAAGCTGGAAGAGAGTCAGTCCCCAGACAGTCAGCACATCTAGTGCCAGAAGGTGCTACATGGGCAACTGGGGGAAAATGGCCAATATCTGTCCAAGTAACTCGTGGTCTAACCTTCATAGCAGCAAATAACCTGTTGTGATGCTCACACAAGTTCAATGGTGGTGCACAGCCATGGTGAGAAACCAACTGCTCTTGACTCGGTTAACTGATCCCCTCAGTGGTATGGGACCCATAGCTGGAGCTGGGAAACAAGTCAGAACCATATCCAAACATAAGCTCTATCTCCATTATCAAGCTACTCCCAATCTTGGGCTACAAGACAGCCTACACCTATTAAATTCTCTATAAAAAAAGTAAGGGTTATCTCATTTGTCAGGTGCTAACTTACTCTCCATTGGAGAATCTGCTTCTCTTTTTCAGATAGATGTAGATCCTAAGGAGAGAGCCACCACATCATACCTCAAAAGGGCCCTCCCTGGATGAAACTAAGAATTGGTGAAACAAGCAAGGGTGCTATTTTCTTGGTGAACCAGGTACCAGCACACGGGCGAAGATCAACACAGAGAAAAATCAACTCCTACCAAATCAGAGATCCGGAGACCCAGAGGACTCCAACACCTCATCACTGAAGCAGACCAAAAATAAACCCAACATGGCTCAGGGAAATTTTGCAGAAGAGGGGGTGGAAAGAATGTCAGAGCCACATGTTGAGTCACGATATGCAGAGACATTTATCCTACCCATAACTGTGGGCTTACTCCAGAATGCATGACCCATATACTTCAACAAGGAGGGGCCAGGGGGAGGGGTAGATCATGGATAAGCCTAACAATGGTATCAAATTGACTGTATTCACTGAGTACAAAACTAATTAAAAATTTAAAAAAAATCAGAAAATTAAAAATCCTATGAAATTATGACAGGAATAAAGTGGGAGGAAGGTATTTAGTGGAGGAAATCAGCAAGGGTAATAAAAGGTGACTGTAATCAAATTATAACATATATATTCATGTATAATATTTTGAAAAATAAAATTAAAATTAATTAAACTAAATAGATAATGTTAAGGTTTTATTTATTTATTTATTCATTTTGATTTTTCAAGGTAGGTTCTCACTCTAGCCCAGGCAGACCTAGAATTGTGTAGTCTCATGGTAGTCTCCAACTCACAGTGATCCACCTACCTCAGCCTCCCAAGTATTGGAATTAAAGGCATGCACCACCATACCCAGCTGATAATGTTAAGTTTTAACCTTAAAAGATGAGTACATGGATGGCATGTTTATGTTTTAAAAAATATTTTTCATCTATGGAGATAGCTTAGTGGTTAAGTGTTTAAACACTGCATAAGTCCGATGACCAGAGTTCATCTCTCCAGACCTCATGTAAAGCTAAACACAAGTAGCACACACACACATGCAGTCCCAGCATGCCTATGGTAACAGGAAGTGGAATCAGGCAATACAGAAGCTACTGGGCCAGCTAGTCTGGTGTTGTCAGAAACATGCAACAGAATGGCAAACAAAGGAGGCCCTACCTCAAACAAGGTAGAAGACAAGGATGGACATGACTACCAAATGTATGCCCTGCGTCCTTAAATACAAACAGCCATATGCTACCCGCACAGAAAATTATCTTCCCTGCATGGTAATTTTATTGCTTAAAGTA
The DNA here is from genome assembly GCF_020740685.1 of Jaculus jaculus. Taxonomy (NCBI): domain Eukaryota; kingdom Metazoa; phylum Chordata; class Mammalia; order Rodentia; family Dipodidae; genus Jaculus; species Jaculus jaculus. The sequence continues at coordinate 87,371,594 of NC_059109.1, forward strand.
AAACATTCAAACACACATATATCCATATGCACATATATCTTCCTCTAGAGAGAGAAAAAAAGCAAAAGAATAGAGCTTATGTGAGGTTCTCTAAATTCATTAAACTACCTAACAATGCTATTGATTTGTAGGAGTGGATATTTGAAATTCAGAAAAAATATGAGAAAGCATATGTGCTCCAGACTGTGTATTATAGGATAAGATTCATCTTTTACAAAAAGAAATAAAATATAGGTAAAAGGTAATTAGATAGAAATAAAAAAATAAATAGCATAGAATAAAAATGAATACATGCCAAAATTTACCATACCAGTAATCTCAAGATTTCCCTCAAGCTCATATTCTTTTCAGCTATGGTATTGATTGATGAAAGAAACAAAATATGATATGTTGACTGACTCTATGAAAAACTGAAGTTTAAAACATTCATATTTATTATTCATTATTAACAGAAGAAAATAATCACCACATAATAGCTCTATGAAAAGGAAAAAAAAAAACAAACGTATGTAATACATGAGTGAATATGATAGTTGTTGGAAAACAAAACTCCTGAAATATGATGATGTTGGTTGATCTGCTCCTGTCTAAAATAACTGTCAGGAAGAAAACCTCTTCCTGAGTCTGAATTTTATGAATTCATGTAGATACAAATCAAATCCAGAACTGGAAATTAGTAAATTGACCACATACTTCAAATGGCTTTTATAAATTGATCCTGTATTTCTTGGGAAGGCATATCATGAGTATGAATGACCTATTAATTTGTACTATACAATAAGTCATTTTTGTAGCTACTTAAATTTCAATCAGAAATCTAATCACTTCTATAAGAAGTTGGATACTAGATTCATATTCATTCCCTTAATTTTTTCCTCTTCCACTTAACAAAATATGTGGTCCTTTCTTCACAGATACATCCCCTAGTTAAGAAAATACATTGATTATTAACTTTGCTAAAGAATTTTGTAAATGGTTTGACTACTTTCCTGGTCTTCCATTATTGTGGAAAGGTTTTAAATAAATGATGAGAACATGTATGCCCTCCTTCTACCAAATATCCTTAAATGTTCATCAGCTCCTCAAATCTTGCTCTCTACTAGGAACAGACATTTTTTCTTCTTGTCCCTATTCCCTAACCAATACAGTATATAAGGTATTTAAATAATATGGTAGTTTTAAAGTAAAATCTATACCCCAAAATGTGTTTGCAATTAAACTTCATACTTGATCCCCAGCTGGTAGCAGCATTGGGAGGGGGAGCCCTACTGAAGGGGATGTGTCACTTGAGGTGGGACTTGAGATATGATAATTCACTCCCCTTGCCAGTGCTAGCTAGCTCATTCTTTTTGCTTCCCATGGAGATATGAAGCCCAGCTATATGCTTAGGCCATGCTTTATTCACCATGATGACATTTCTTAAAAGAGTAAGCTGAAATAAGCCCTTCCTTTTATAAGCTGCTTCTGGCTGGGTATTTTGTCCCAGCAATGAGGCAATAATTGCTACAAATAGCATTTATACTATATTAACATTAGAAATAACTGACAAATAATTTAAACATGTGTGAAAATGCACACATGTTATATGTGAATGTTGAAATATTTTGTGGAAAATATATTAGTGCCTGTGTATTTTGATATCTAGAAGCATGGTGATGGGGTTCTAAACTTAACCCTTCATGTGTACTGAAGGACAACTGTACTTATAATGAGTAGTATATTTTCTTCCTGAGATTGATCAAATTCCATTGAGTTTAGGCTGCTTTTAGATATGTGATTTTTAAACAGTATTTGTTAAATTTGCATGTACACTTGGACATTATTGTTTATTTATCTCCTTCAGTAAAATAGGTTAAAAGTTGTTGAATTCGTGGCAGGTCTTCTTATCCTTTCCCTTACTGATTTATACACCAAACTGATCCTCTGAAAATTTGTTTCAACTGCTAGTATGAAAGTTACCATATGATGTAAAGATGTAACTTATTCTTCTGAATTAGAGAACAAAAGTACTTTTTTTTGTTATTTTGCCTTATCAGTTCTTCTAGCACTACTGGCAAGTGAAATGCATGGAAGGATGGATGCAAGAAAGGTGAATGTGGCAAACTGATACACTACATAGCTGGTTTTCAGGTGTTGCTTAGAAAACAAATGGAAATATTGGCTCCTTTTCTTCACATCATCTTCTGTAGATTTACCTTGATGTCTCATACACACACACATACACACACACACTATATGTGCAATGTATGTATGTATGCATGTATGTATTCATGCAACCATGCTTCTCTCCCTTCAGTTAGTAAGTAACTTGACTCTGGATTTATCCAGTGTCCTATGGGTAGAAGCAGCCACCCGCCATTTCTAGCCTATGAGCAGAGATTCCTGCCTGCCTTCATATGTCTGTAACATTATCAGGGGAAGCATCTTACCAGCAGTCACTGCTGCTTCCTCTCCCAAGCTGTAGACTTAAACCCAGGACTTTCTGAGCAGGTTGTACATATAGCCTCCAGCGGGCTCACATCTGTTGATCTGCTCAGGAAGCAGAATGATGCTAGATACCTCAAGGAAATACTTTTCTGCATCAGTTAAGACTAGTATAGATCAGCCAAACCCTCAATGACTGGCAATGGGATGTGAACTATGATCCACCATTCTTTCAGCTACTGAGACTTGAGATAGAGGAACCAGTGTTCCTCTGGTTTTATTGATAATTGGCTCCCAAGTAACTCTCAATTTGGACTTCTTTCTGAGCTAGCCAAATATGACAAATGAAGCAGACCTCAAGAATCGTCATCCTCTTCTCTGCCTTGCCCTTCATGTGCCTTCATGACCTTCTTACTCTATCTTTTGTCTCCTAGCTATCAAGGACTCAAGCAACTTCACAATACAGAAAAAACAGTCAGTATTTGGAAAGATAATAACATGTATTCTCGAAGATAGACTAAAATATACATCTCTCAACAGGAGTAAGGAGGAGCACCTGAAAAATAGGGCCCTGGAGAAGGTGGGAGAAGCCTAACCTTAAATTTGTTTTATCTCTAGCCTGTAACTTCCAGTACCTGAAATAAGTTGCTACCCACAGTGAGGTATTCATCAGAGAGACCTATAAGGTTCTTAAAACAAGACAGGCTTCTGTCAAAGCACTTGATTATCCACTTGAGGCAAAAGGTCAGACCTTATTGCTGAAGCCACCATATGCTGCTGACAAACAGCATGGAGAGACCTGGCTGGAATCCAGAAGAGAGCCTGTCCCTAGACAGGTATCCCGTCTAGTGCTGGAAAGCGCTACATGAGCTACTGAGGGAAAACCACCAACAATAGTCTGAGCAACCAGAGTTCCAAGATACTCAGAAGCAAACACTCTGGCAGGATGTTCATGCCAGTGTAATAGTGCCACACAGCCTTTGTGGGTAACCAATAGCATTCTGATTAGCTAAGAGATCTGCTCAGTGTAAAGGAACCCATATTTGGAATTGGGAACCTGGTCAGAATCATATGGAGACAAAGATTATGCTCTCCAGTGTCAAGTTCTTACTAGTCTTTGTCTAAGAGAAGTTACATACATAAAATTATCCCTAAATTAATAATGCTTATTCTACTTAAACTATGTTGACTTCAATCTCCTTTGGAGAATATGTTTTTATTTTTCAAAAGGTAGCAAGACCTGAGGAGATTAACTATCCCTCACACTTCAGCCAAACCACAGCTAAAACCACAGAGCTATTGGGGAGATGAGCAAGAGTGCTGCTTCCATGATGAATCAGACAACCAGTGCCATGGTGAAGGAGACAGACCCTGAGGATACTCAACACCTACCAGAGTAGAGACCCAGAGGCTCCTAAGAGCTCATCACTGAAGCAGACTTAAAACATAGCACAGCTCAGGGAATTTTGTGAAAGAGAGGGCAGAAAAATGTAAAAGCCACAGGTTGGGACATCATGTCAATGCAAAAACTGACTGCTGCCCCCACAGCACATAACCCACAATCCCATGGGGAAAGCTGCAATCCCACAGAAGAGGGCCCCAGGGGAATGGGGGCAGGGACAAGGGAAAAGAGGATACCAACACATGTTGTATCCATACAAAATATGTTGTTAATAATAGTGAAACAAGATAATGATTCAGATGTTGCCTTTATCAATATTGTGGTTAACATGTCATTTTATGTCTGTGCATTGTAGTTTCCTCTTCTCTAAAGTGAGGATAACAAGAGCCTTGTCTCAGGGGACTATGGTGAAAATTGAAATATATGATACATAAAAGTGCTCTTTGGAATGAATTAACTAACTCAAGTGTGTCTTCTATGAAAGTTGGCATTTTGTAAGGTGTACTAAGTATAGTTCCACATATCTATAAAGACTTAAATCTTCATCTTTCACTCTCATTTATCTTTTGAAAACTATTATTATGACTTCTTTAACTCTAAAGTTCATTATTTGGCTTCATCTAGAAGATGCACCCCCTCAAATGATCAAATGATCACTGTGCACCATTGATATATGTCTTTAGTAGAAAAGATCAAATGCTTTATGCCAATAATTTATTATGATTATTGCCTTGTGCTTGTGAGAAGTATGCATTACTAGCATGCTACATAATTTTAAGTCAAATTTAAATGGTATAAGCAATATTTGTAGAAAAATACTTAAAATCTTATCTCTCACAATATTCAGAAGTTTAAAAGTGATTTAAAATACTGAAAGCAATTCACAGGAATCCTAATATCAGACAGTTTTTCTGCATGTATGTAGTAGTATGCAAGAGGCGTGTACATGGTGACTTCCGGTCAAGATGGCGACCGCCTAGCTGCACTACAGACAACAAGGAAAAAAAAAGGCAAGTATTCAAGGGAAATTAGAAACATTTTGCAAGAGGGAGGGCACAGATTAGGGTAAAAGAGGGAAGCACACACCCCTGTGACCCATGCCCCGCCACCTCGCCCACCAAGACCCGCCGCATCAGGCGGCCCTGCAAGCACCAAGCCCCACGCGCCCCGGCAGCCCCATGGGCCCCACACCCCCACGTGCCCCACAACCCCCGCGCCCCACACCTGCTCACCCCCCCCCCGCCCATCACGCCCTTCCCGCCCTCCCCCCCCCTGTGTGCCCCACGCTCCCTATCCACATGCAGCAGGTGCGCCCTGAGCGTCCCGCGGCGTCCTGCGCCCCGGGCGCCCAGGCGTGCCCCGCACAACCTCGCCACCCGTGTGCCCCGAGACCCCCGCGTCCCCCTGCGCACGGAGCCCTACCCCCCTCCCCCACAGATAACTCAAGTTCTTAAACAGTCACTCAACCAATGGGATCATATGACTCTGAAGAGTTTCTTTACAGACAAGCATATAATAAGCAAAGCCAATAGAATACCCACAGAATGGGAGAAAATATTTGCAGGTTATCCAACTGATAGAGGCCTTATCTCTAGAATTTACAAAGAACTCAGAAGTCTAAACAATAAGAAGACAAATACCCCACTCACAAAATGGGGCACAGAGTTAAACAGGCAATTCACACAGGAAGAGATACAAATGGCAAACACACACCTAAGAAAATGTTCATCATCCCTAATCATCAGAGAAATGCAAACTAAAACAACTATGAGATTCCACCTTACCCCAATAAGGATAGCCAACATCAAAAGGTCAAATGAAAATAAATGCTGGCGAGCATGTGGAGAAGCAGGGACACTCATTCACTGTTGGTGGGAATGCAGGATGGTACAACCACTTTGGAAAGCAATATGGAGACTCCTGAAAAAGCTGGCTATAGAAATACCAACAGACCCAGTTATACCATTACTGGGCATCTACCCTAAAACCTTCAAACTAAAACCCAGAGAAATTTGCTAAACCATGTTTGTAGCATCTCAATTCGTAATAGCTAAAAGCTGGAATCAACCCAGATGTCCATCATTAGAAGAATGGATAACAAAGATGTGGTATATCTACACAATGGAATTCTATACAGCAGTAAGAAAAAACGACATAAAGAAATTTGAGGAAAAATGGTTGAACCTGGAACAGATCATTCTCAGCGAACTTACCAATCACAGAAAAAAAAAATCGACACATAGTCTCACTCATCTGCAACACCTAACCTGAATCTGCCCAAGATGCCTTACATACCCAGCAAGCACCTCATGGACTAGACAATAAGATGGATGGGAGGGCGGGGAGGGAATCAAAGGGTGGAAAACAGTAATCTGGACACAATCAGCAATGGTACCATAAAATTCTACTTCCTAAAAGACAGACCAAATGGCTGAACCTTCACTAGACCCTTACAGGAAACACCTGAACTACAAGACACTGGAGAGGGTAGGATCAAAACTGACCTAAATCTCCTACATCTTCCCTCCCTCCATCTCCCCCTCTCCCCTCTATCTCTATCCTCTCTAACTCTTGTATATTAGTTATCTTTTTCCTCAATTTCTTAGTGGACACTGACCTGTCACCCCCACTTCCAGCTTGGGCCTACCATCCACAATGAGCTTTTGATCAGAGAAACCTAAAAGGTTTCCCAAAACAATGACAGACTTCTGTCAGAGTACTTGATGACCCACCAAAGGCCAGTGATAAGACCCTATTGCTGAAGACTCCATACACAGCTGACGCATAAAATGGAATGACATGGCTGCAAGCCAGGAGAGAGTCAGTCCCCAGACAGTCAGCGTGTCTAGTGCCAGAAGGCGCTACATAGGCGACTGGGGGAAATGACCAAGATCTGTCCAAGCAACACATTGTTTAACCTAATTAGCAACAAATAACCAGATGTGATGCCCACACAAGTGCAATAGTGATACACAGCCATGGTGAGGAATCAATTGCTCTTGATTTGGCTAACTGATCCACTCAGTGGTACTAGACCCATAGCTGGAGCTGGGAAACAAGTCAGAACCATACCCAAAAACAAGCCCACTCTACAATATCAAGCTACCATCAATCACGGGGTATAAGAAGGCCTAAACCTACCATACTGTCTATCAAAAAAGTAAGTCTTATTTCAATGTTCTGGATGCTAATTTACTCTCCGTTGGAGAATCTGCTTCTATTTTCCAGATAGATGCAGATCCTAAGAAGAGAGCTGCCCCAACATACCTCAAAAGGGGCCCAACTGAAACTAAGGACAACTGGCGAAATAAGCAAGGGTGATGTTTTCCTGTGAACCAGATACCAGCACAAAGGGGAAGGAGATCAACACAGAGAAAAATCAACTCCTACCAAATCAGAGAGCCAGAGCCTCCGAGGCCCCCAACACCTCAGCACTGAAGCAGACCAAAAATGAACCCAACATGGCTCAGGGAAATTTTGCGGAAGAGGGGGCGTAAAGAATGTCAGAGTCACATGTTGATTTGCAGAGACATTTATCATACCAATAACTGGGGGCTAATGCCACAATGCACGACCCATTTTCATTAACAAGAAGGGTCTAATGGGAAGGGGTAGATCACAGATGAGCCTAAATAATGGTACCAAACTGCCTGTATTTACTGAAAAGAAAACTAATAAACTAAATTAAAAAATAAAATAAAATAAAATATGAAAAAAAAGAGGCATGTGCATGTTACATGATGACATGGCAGTCTATGCACACCTGTGGAACCCAAACAAGAGTACTACATGTCTCATTCCATTGCTCATCTGCCTGTTTTGACACAAGTCTCTGCACTGAATCTGAAGCTTAAGCGTTTTCAGAAGCCCATTCTCCGCTCCCCACAGGACTGAGTTATAGACATGTGTGGCCATGCCTAGATATTTACATGGGTTCTAGGCATTTGAACTCATTCATTCTCAGCCCTCCTCAGGCCATCATGCTTGTGCATGAAGTGCTCTTAATTACTAAACCATTTCTCCAGCCTCAGGCTAGGTAGTCTTAAAGTACAAAAGTTTGGTTGACAAAAGAATAGATGTGTATAAAAATTACAAATGTCAAGTAAGTGCCAATCTTTAGATAAATTCACATTGGGAAGGTGATATTTACAAAAATCAGCCAGAGACTGAAGACAGACTGGGGCTTCAGGACTTCACATTCTGTGGAAAACTCACAGGTTGGAGACCACAAAACATGTATGTTCACAGCTCTGTAACTGGCTCAGTGGAGCTAAATCCAGCGCTTTTGTTAATGTAAGGCAGGGAGTTGGTTAATGATGGTGGGTTAATGAAGTGAAATCATCCTCAGGTGGTGGGGAGCAGGGAGTGGGGACTTCAGGCAGAAGTATGATAACAAGATCATTTTGGAAACACAGTGGAGTGGACTCTAGAAGTCCAGAGGGAGAAGCTGTGTGCATGCTTCTTCAATCAGTTGTGAAGTTCTGATAAATGAAGTAGTCCAGAGGAATCCTTTCAGGGTGAAATGGGACCCCACTGACTGCCTAAGAACTCCTCAAGCAAGCAGACCCTGTCAGAAAGGGGACCTTATTTACTACAGGAAGCAGGGTGCTATCTCCAAAGTAATGGAGCAGCAACAAACTTAATGGGTAACAGTCACCATCAGTCAAGCCCAGAGAGGACTTCAGAACCAGAAAGAGCACCACATACAAGTTGACTCAGAGGAAATGGATTCAGCTTCCTTAGGTTGTACAAGATATCCAAGGGCTCATTATTAAATTACCAGATAGGAATTCCAGGTTGTGCCTACTGACAGTGAGGGGATCCTTAGTATGCTCTGGACACCATAGGTTCTTCATTACTTGAGACTAGAGAACAGTTAGGGCAAGCAAGCGGTGATCTTTGAGGTCCCAGACTGAGAGCCAGGTGATCTTCTCTACCTCCACCCTTGGTGAGAGTGTGAGGCAGTGGGCTTGTTTCCTGCTCTGGCCACACCTAGGATGACTGTTAGGGCTAGAGAGAGAATTTTAGATTCTAATCAAGTGTTTCTCTTACTTAACAATAATCATTTATGTTGTAAAACTACACTATCTTTTACAATGGCATTTATTTATTTACTTCTGTTCTTTTATATTTCCTTTGCTAAATTGTGTTTGAGAGCTTTAATAATATACTGGCCTTTCTAAAAATGTGATTTGATTTCTGGCTCATGCAAACAATTGAGTGTCTTTGAATACAGTGACGTTTATAAAACTATGTAGTTCATGATGCAGTCTTATTCTTAATGGCTTTTTCTGGAATGTAATAATCAGATTTAAATGTTTTTCAAAGTAGCTTGTTTAAATTAAAATATAGAGCTAATTCTTTGCTTTATTTCAAACCAAGTTCAATCAGATTTTTCTGAGCCAATAATTCCAGTAAGTTTAAGAACATATCATTTAAACTATTAGACGTTTTTACAATGCAATTTGCTTTAATTAGCCTTTGCTATTTCAAAGAAGTCACGTATATAAAGAAACTACAGCAAGCTTTACATTGACATGCTGGGTCGAGTATAATGAGAAAATATCTTGGAGTTTTAATCTCAGTGATGCCATAAAGAACAAAATAGGAAAGGATGTGTGGTCACTCAACAGTAAGTTAGGCTAGACCTAGTTAAAGGTCTGTTAATTCTTCCTATAAACATTTTTTTAAAGCAAAGGTTGTTATCTCATATTTCAGTTTGTTCATTCAAAGAATAAAATCACTGTGTAGCGGTATTCTTAAGGCTAATTATATATCTATGAAGTAATTAAAGCAACTGTCAAAATTATCTAATGGCCTGAAATATATCTTAATAGCTTTTTTTTTTTATTATTGGCACTGTGGATCTTTTTATTTGGCTGCTATTATTTCCAAAGTAATCCATAATTATGATAAATGCAATCAAGGACCTTTGTTAGGGTAACCTCATAAATTTGTTCTGATACCAATTGAGGCTTGCTTGATTATCTTGAATTCACCAAACACCCCTTTTATGATATTTCATTGGGCACTTTAGCAGTGTAGAAAACATAGATGAGAATCGGTTGGCACCTAAATGAGTGACTAGTAGACCTACCAGTAATCTCTCCTGTCCCCTAATTCCTTTCATGTGTTTTCACTGTATTTTGTTAATCTTACTTTGAATCCTGTATTGTAAATTATTTATCCTCAAAGCAAAACAAAATGTATAATTTTGTAAGGGTGGGGATAAGGAAAAGTAATGTGGAGTGAATCTGATCAAATACATTATGTACATGTATGCAATGATCAAAAGCTAAATTTAGAAAAAAGTGAGTGGAGATAAGAGGCCATCTGAAGCAAATGGAACAAATGAAACTTCATCTTTTTGATGAACACAGACCTAAATATTCAATATGAAGACACTCAGGTCAAAGACAAGATGCTTTAAATGTTTTATTTTTTTCACTTTGACATTTTCATACATTTTATAATATTTTTATCTTTTTCTCTCGAAGCATCTTCTATTGTGTTCCTCCCCATCCCATTAACATTAATCCCCATCTCTCATGACTTAAAAAAAAAAAAAACCTGATTGAGTTAAACTGGGGATGCTTGCATGATCACAGGTGAAAGGTTATTTACTGTGGAATGGGCAATGTACCAGTGGATACACCACTGATGAACTTAACTATTCTGTCTGAGAAATCATTAGCTACTCTGGGAGGTCTAACGTATCATATATCCTCCCTCCATCAATGGTGAAATTTTGACAGGCTCAATCTTACCCTTGAAACCACAGCTTTGCTGAGTTCATGAGTGCAATGGCTTAAAACTTATGTCCCTATCCATAGGTTTTTGGCCAAATTAACAGTACCAAGTATAAATCCAGCCTGTGGAGTGGGCCTTGTTCTTTGTTATCCCCAAAACCTATATTATAAGTCACTTTTGTTGAAGACACAACATGTTTTGATCATAAGACATAGAGAAACTAAGCTAAAATTGAGCTTCCTTCTTGCTTGATAACTTTCTACATAACAGAAGGTGCTATGCTATGAGAGAAATGATATGAACAGACAAATCTAGGTGTGGACCCTGTGTATTCTACAAATGCAAGCAAAGATAAAACTTTTGGGAAATAATAAAACAGGCCTATTAAGACTGAGTATGGAGACAGGTAAGCTATAATGTCAGAAGTAAGAAAATACATAGCATGGCTTGCAAGAACTGGGGACAAATATTGGGCCTCAATAGAAGAGAGGAGCTTTTGCTTCTGGACAATGGAGTAAATAAAACATTGCCTGGCCTCTTCTGTAAAGTTCTTTACAAGATAAGTTAGAATTTGAGCAACTCAAATAAATGTCTAGGCATCTAGAACACTAAATATGCAGTGTGTAGAGAAAATAGCAATTATTTATCATAAATAAGTGGATGGAGTAGGCATAAATGACTTGGTATTAAGAAAACTAAATGAATGTGACTTTGAGGACAGAGTTGGGAGATGGTGATAGGCAAATAAATGACATCCAATAGTCAGTTTCTTAGGCCTTGCCACCAGCCACCTTCTATGTGCAATAAACAAACTTGTTCCCATCCCCTGTACTTGCAGGAGTTTGGAAGTTTATTTTCTAGTGCAACTAACTAAAAACTGCCTCTAAGATTATATGGAGGAGGAGCCAGAGGTGGTGTCTTGATCATAATATATTAAGAGTCTAAAAACCAAAAGGTTAAAAAAAAATCATTCCTGGGCTGGAGAGATGGCTTAGCGGTTAAGCGCTTGCCTGTGAAGCCTAAGGACCCCGGTTTGAGGCTAGGTTCCCCAGGTCCCACGTTAGCCAGATGCACAAGGGGGCGCACGCGTCTGGAGTTCGTTTGCAGAGGCTGGAAGCCCTGGTGCGCCCATTCTCTCTCTCTCCCTCTCTCTGTCTTTCTCTCTGTGTCTGTCGCTCTCAAATAAATAAATAAAAAATTTAAAAAAAATCATTCCTGCTTGTAGTCCTGCCTTAGTACTTAGATTAGACCTTAGATATGCACATCCACACTGAACTGGGGAGGGTATTTTGTTTAGTTTTTGTAGAAAACCAAAGAGTTCTAGAAACAAGACCAACAGATTCATATGATTTGGGCCACCGGATCATTCAGCCATCTTTGGATGATTTTTTTCTGTATGAATACCACAAGTAAAGCTTTAATAAACTATGGAACTCTTTACTGGATGTGTAATCTAGCAACATTTAAGAAAATTCTATTCCAAGGAAGATACAGGCTAAAGAAAATAAGAGAAAAGAAATGTGAGGAGAGGTGACATGAAGAAAAACTCAAGAAATTATTATCAACTATCTTGAAGAAATGTGAAATCATTGTACCTTAAAATGCTGTCCAAAATGGAATAGCCATAGCATATGAAAGAAATTTTATTAAGTATGGGATAACATAAATGAAAAAAAAAAACTATGGAAGTTAAACTTAAGACAATTGATTAGAATATAAAACTTTAAAAAGAAGATGAGTAAGTAGGATAGGAATTATGAGTAATAATTGCTTATTTCAGATGCCCTAATAGCTAATGGAACAAATCATTCTCAGTAAATTTACCCAATCACAGAAAAAATAAATCGCCACATAGTCTCACTCATCTACAGCACCTAACCTAAATCAACCCAAGATACCTTACACCTAAACCTTCTACATCTTCCCTCCCTCCCTCTCCCTCTCCCTCTCCCTCTCCCTCTTCCTCTCCCTCACCCTCTCCCTCTAACTCCTGTATATTAGTTACCTATTTTCCTCATTTTCTTAGGGGGTACTGACCTGTAGCTCCCAGTACCAGCATGGGTCTATCACCCACAATGAGCTTTTGATCAGAGAACCTACAAGGTTTTCTAAAAGAATGACAGATTTTTGTCAGAGTACTTGATGACCCACCAAAGGTTAATGGTAAGACTCTATTGCTGAAGACACCATATGCTGCTGACACATAAAATGGAATGACATGGCTGGAAGCCAGGAGAGAGTCAGCGTGTCTAGTGCCAGAAGGTGCTACATGGGCGACTGGGGGAAATGACCAATAGCTGTCCAAGCAACTCATGGTCCAACCTACTTAGCAGCAAATAACCTGTTGTGATGCCCACACAAGTGCAATAGTGGCATACAGCCATGGTGGGGAACCAACTGCTCTTGATTCAGCTAACTGATCCCCTCAGTGGTACAGACCCATAGCTGGATGTGGGAAACAAGTCAGAACCATATCCAAACATAAGCCCACTCTCCAATATCAATCAATCATGGGCTACAAGAGGGCCTCCACCTATTAAATTCTCTATAAAAAATGTAAGGGTTATCTCATTTGTCCTGGTGCTAACTTACTCTCCATTGGAGAATCTGCTTCTCCTTTTCAGATCGATGCAGATCCTAAGGAAAGAGCCACCCCATCATACCTCAAAAGTGCCCTGGCTGAAACTAAGGAAAATTGGCGAGACAAGCAAGGGTGCTGTTTTCCTGATGAACCGGATACCAGCACAAGGGGGAAGGAGACCAACACAGAGAAAAATCAACGCCTACCAAATCAGAAAGCCAGAGCCCCAGAGCCCCCCAACACCTCATCACTGAAGCAGACCAAAAATGAACCCAACATGGCTCAGGGAAATTTTGTGGAAGAGGGGCGGAAAGAATGTCAGAGCCACATGTTGGGTCATGATATGCAGAGACATTTATCATACCAATAACTGTGGGCTAACTCCACAATGCATGACCCATATACCTCAACAAGGAGGGGCCAATGGGGAGGGGGTAGCTCACGGATGAGCCTAATTATGGTACCAAACTGTCTGTACTTGCAAAATAGAAAACTAATAAAAATAAATAAATTTTAAAAATAGCTAATGAATAAAAAGCTGAGGAAAGTCAGGAATATAAATAGAACAAAATAAACAGGAAAGCATTATACTTAAACAATGTAAGAAAATTGATCAGTATCAAGGCCATTGAACAATTCCATAAAGTTTATAATGTGTTTAATAAAAAAGATTCACATAAATCAACATTTTCATTGTTGCAAAATGACTTTGGGTACCACACTCTTTTTTGGTTGTTGTTCACTTTTATTTATTTATTTGAGAGTAACAAACAGAGAGAAAGAGGCAGAGAGAGAAAGAAAGAGAGAGAGAGAGAGAGAGGAGAAAATGGGCGCGCCAGGGCCTCCAGCCACTGCAAATGAACTCCAGACTCATGTGCCCCCTTGTGCATCTGGTTAACGTGGGTTCTGGGGAATCAAGCCTCAAACCAGGGTCCTTAGGCTTCATAGGCAATTGCTTAACCACTAAGCCATCTCTCTAGCCCTGGTGCCACACTTTTAAGAAATAGTTTCTTCACAGCCTTATTGATTTCAGCATTATGGCTAAAGCTATGAAGTCTTAATGGAAACATCATACTATTTTTAAAGGCAACTATAAAATCTTCCAAAAGGGGAAAATAAATTATAAAAAGTATTAGGTATTGGAATGATATAAGACAACAATAATGAAAATTGGACTGCAATGGGAAAGGCCTTTACCATTGTGAGAAAATGGTTTGCAAGCTGCAATTCAATTGCTAACAAATCCATCATTCAAGTGTTAGGACAGAATAAGGTTCTTAGAACAAGCACTTGATTTTAGGAAACTACTGGATGGAAGATATGTTTTAGCAGAATAAACAAATGATTTTTGGATTCAGGGAATCAACATGTAAGAGGGGCAATTGACAATTAGGCTTTGTAGGATAAAGAAAGTGAGAAGTTCTGGATAGCAGGTATTGATAACCCAAGAAAACACAGCACAGAATGGAACAAGATGTCCCTAAGAGAAAAAGATTCAATGGCAACTGGTCAGTCAGAATTGTCCTTGAAAGACTGTTTTCAAGGGTATGTCATTAGAGACACTAGAGAATGTGAGATGTAAAAATTTTCTCTACAAAACAAATTACCACCTTTGGTTTGAAGATTTTCTGGTCTTCCCAACCATCATTAAGACCGCATAGTTGGGCTGCAACGATGGCTTAGCGGTTAAGCGCTTGCCATGAAACCTAAGGACCCTGGTTCAAGGCCCAATTCCCCAGGACCCAGGTTAACCAGATGCACAAGGGGGCGCACGTGTCTGGAATTCATTTGCAGTGACTGGAGGCCCTGGCGCGTCCATTCTCTCTCTGCCTCTTTCTCTCTCTATCGCACTTAAATAAATAAGAATAAACAACAACAACAAAAAGTTTTCTTTTTTTAAAGACTGAATAGTTGCCTAGGTCATTTACAATTGACCTCTCTTCCTTCTTCCACTGAAGATCAGATTGGCTTCATGTTCTTATAGGTCTCTCATCCTTCCCTAGCCTGCTTCCCATGTTCTTTTGCAAATCATTGTTCTCTTAATGAAGGTTACATTTAATCCTGTCATGATGCCTGGTTCTTGGGAGACTCAAACTCATACACCATTCATTACAGTGGGCAGAACTATAATATCTAGATATTGATTGTGCTCCTAATTATACTTATGTA
Source organism: Jaculus jaculus (assembly GCF_020740685.1). Classification (NCBI taxonomy): domain Eukaryota; kingdom Metazoa; phylum Chordata; class Mammalia; order Rodentia; family Dipodidae; genus Jaculus; species Jaculus jaculus. The sequence goes on from NC_059109.1 coordinate 87,386,920, forward strand.
GTGTTTCTCACATAGCAATTTCACATATAATTCATCATAACCCATAAGGCAAGTATTTTTTACTTCCCTTATATTAGTGGCAAAGGTTAATGGATCAGGCACAGGTGAAATAATTTCCCATAGTTTGCACACTGCTTGAACATCTGCATCAGTCTTCCTCTTTAGCACTAAGCTAAGATTCTATAAAGTGTGTATATAGATTGCTGAATGGTTAGTGTACCAGATTTATCTAACAAACATCCAGATATTCTGGTCATTATGCTCTTCTGAAGATAGGGTGAAAGTGATATGATTGATAATATAATAATCGGTCCTGGTTATGTACAAAGGCCAGTTTTCCATCAGGAGCAAACTGTGAAGGAAATATTTCAAATGGATGTAGCTCAGTGTTTTATGCATCATATTCAGTATGTAGTAAGCTGGATAGTGGATCCAAGAGAGATGTCCACATCTTAATCTCCATATCCTGTGACTGTCACCATATGTACCAAAGCAGTAAACATTGATTTATATAGCAAAAGATGTGCTTAAGAATTACAAGACACTTCCAAAACGCAAGATATTTAGAGTTCATTGGGTCTTCTAGGGGTGAGCAGACTCTAAAAGACCTCCAGTGGGAGGGCGTGGAGGAGCAAAGTAGGGAATCCGCTGATTCCTAGGCTCTCAAGCAGCCTAGCCTAACCATAGTCACAGTCACAGGTTCCTCCTGCATTCAAGATGGCCAATGCTGCCCCACTCTCCACCCCCCTCCAACCCCATGAGCTGATGATCCAGGCCAGCAGGCCAGCATTCCCTCAGGGAACCTCTAGGCGCAGAGGCTATCCCACTTACCACCGCCCACATCCAGGCCAGGAGCCTAGAATTCCCCCAGGATACCTCCAGGCATGAACACTGTCCCACTTGCCACCACACCGCACCGCACCCCCTGCGTGGACCCACGCCAGCAGGTTAGGATCTCTGCCACCACCACCATTCCTGCCATTGCAGAGCTCCACACCAGAACTCTGCCGACCCCCACCCCAGTGCACAGACCCAGACCAGCAGGTTAGCTTTCCCCCAGGGGACCTCAACATGGGAACACCAACCAACTTTCCACTGTCCCCCACCCCAGTGCACCAACCCAGGCCAGCAAGCTAGCATTCCCCCAGGGGCCTTCCACACAGGAAGGATGTCCCACTTGCCACCACAACCCACCTCCATACAACGACCCCTACTGCCACCACCAGGGACACCCATGCCACTGCCCCTCCATGCAGACCCAGGCCAGCAGGCAAGGGTTTCCCCCTCCCTAGGCTCTCCCACCACAGGGCACCTCCATGCCCCCACCACATGGCACTTGATCCACAGCAGTCCCATAGCCTCACCCTGCCCTGTCATAGGAACTGGCAGTCTCATCCACCCCCTGCCACAGGGTCCCAAGGTACCACCCCTTCAGTATTACAGAACCACCAGGCATTCCCATGCCCCCCCCCTTTATCCCAGCCACAACACCAGTCTGCCTTGTCCTATTCTCCCCTACTCCCTGTGCCCTCTGGCCACCTGACCACACAGTCCCATACCCAGAATCACAGAACAAGCCCTTTCATCAGGTCCCTGGGGCCCCCACCAGAACCTCATGGGTCCCTTCCCTCTGAGCAGGCAGGCCCCATTGCCATCAGAAGCCTAGTGGGAGCAAACAGAAAAGAAAATAACCACTGAAGACACTTCAAGGGTAGACTACAGCTTCCTCCTAAATTAAATAAGATTCCTATATTGTGGTGGGCAGACCACAGTGCAAAAGGAATAACATAAAAATTCAAATGCAAGTAAATCCAACAAGATTGCCCAGTTCCACAATGGATGTCTCTAATCAAAACATAGGAAAGGACTCCTGATTAAGATGGTGGCTAGGAACCATGCCAAAGCAGCCTAGGGGAGAAAAAAAAAAAAAAAAAAAAAAAAAAAAAAAACCAGAAAAATGAGCAAAATATACTCTTTCACTAAAAAGTGAGGTATATGAGAAATTGTCAACTGCAGCAGAGAAGGAGGAGAGATCCAGAGCATCTAAAGACCACAGCAGCAGGCAGAAGCCACAAGGCTTGCCCTGAGCCATAGGAAGAGCCAGGTGAGGAAATTTTTTACTCACACCATCCTTCTAACAAACTCAAGAAAAGTGAAGGGAAGATGGCAGGGACCAATGGAATGGCTCCTGAAGAAGGGATTGTGAGGAACAGCAGGAGAACTTCAGCCACCATCCACAGCTGCTTCCCCTCCCTCAGTGCCAGAGCAAGCACCAGCAAGCACCAAAGACTTGGGAAAAGAAGGTCACCTACACAGCACCTGGCACAGGCAATCTGAACAATGAACCACTGACCCAGATAGCCTACCTTAGCCCACATCACAGCAAAGAGGGACCCAAGTGGGTGCACAGCACAACTGAGACCAAAACCATCCCAAAAGGTAACTGAGATTACAACAGCTCAGTACCTTTCAAACAAGCCTAGGACATAGGCTTGAATCAGAAGTGCTAATTGCACCTTCCATGTCAGGGAAATTGTATGTTAAATCTGATGGGTGGTTAGATTTGACATTCTTAAATAAGCTATATTTTGGGCTTTTCATTTGTTGCTTCCTGATTTATAGTGCCTTTCTTTCCTCTTCTGTAATTTGTTGGTGAAGGGTCTCACTTGGTCATAAGCTGACATGGAACCCTCTATAGATCAGAAATCACAGCCTTCCAGTTGACAGAATTAAGGGTGTGGGGCAATATACATCCTCAGGGACTGTGACATGGTTAGAGGATCTGGTTGTCATAATACCTACTCTTGCATAAATATTCTGTGCTGTATTTCATTGAATGTATGCATTGTTTACTTAAATTTTAGACTTTGACTGTATTTTGTTCCACTGAGCCTATTTGAATACTCTCATAGCAGGCAAACCCAATACCTACGGTTACTGTTGTGGGTACTCTGAGAGTCTTAAGCGCCACATCTAGCACCTGAAGCTCCTACCCCGAATATATATACAGCTAATAATACTGTAGATAATTAGAAAATCCAAGCATTAAATTAATCCATGATGCAAAAATCTATACATTATAAGAAACACAAAAAAATTCAAGATAATATAAATCCACCAAAACATATTAATGCATCAGAAATTAACACCAGTCAGACTGATTTAGAGGAAACACCTGAGAAAGATTTCAAAAGAATGATTATAAATATGTTCAAAGAAATCAAAGTGGAAATCAAAGGAATCAAAGAAGACACGGGAAAGCAATTTAATGAAATGTGGAAGGCCAATAAAAGACATAAATAACGAAACAGAAATAATAAAGAAAAGCCAATCAGAAACACTAGCAATGAAGAACATAGTCAGCGGAATTAAAAAACAAACAAACAAAAAATTGTAGAAAATGTCACCAGTGAAATGGATGAAGGATTCAGGATGAAGGAGAGAACACAATGTCTAAACTAGAAGAGGAGGTGGTAGATCTAATACAGTCCAACAAAGAATAAGACAAACTAATTAGGAAAGGTGGAATAGCAATTTCAAGATATTTGGGTCACTATAAAAAGATCAAACATAATGATTCAGTGTATACCAGAAGAAGAATTCCACTCCAAAGGCATTGTAGGTGTTTTCAACAAAATCATAGAAGAAAACTTCCCCCAAATTGGGAAAGAGATGCCAATGCAGATACAGGAAGCCTTTAGAACAAACAGACAAAACCTGGAAAGAGCCTCTGCTTGCCATATTATAATTAAAATACCAAACATACAAACCAAAGAAAACATGTTGAAAGCAGTTAGACAGAAAAATCAAGTCACAAACAAAGGATCACAGCAGATTGCTCAAAACACACTCTAAAAGCCAGAAAGGCTTGGAATGATGTATTCCATATTCTGAAAGAAAACTGTCAATCAAGGTTTCTTTATCCTGCAAAGCTATCCATTCAAATAGATGTAGAAATAATAGCATTCCACGACAAAAACAGGCTACAGGAATATCTTAAGACAAAACCAGCTCTACAGAAAATACATGACAGGATATTCCATGCTTAGGAAAAAGAAATGCACACCTGTAAAGAACCTGGAAAAAACAAACCATACTCACGTACTAGTTAATACAAGAGAACAAAGGTAAAACCAGAAGAACTACAAAATAAGAAAAATGGCAAAACTACATGTACACTTTTCAATCATCTCTCTTAACATCAATGGCCTCAATGCCCAAACCAAAAGACATAGGTTTGCAGACTGGGCTAAAAAGCAGGATCCTACAATTTGTTGCCTCCAAAAAACTCACCTTTCTACAAAGGATGGACACTATCTTAGGGTGAAAGGTTGGAAAAGGGTGATCCAAGCAAATGAGCCTAGAAAACAAGCAGGGATCACTATCCTAATATCTGACAAGGTAGACTTCAGACCAACATTAGTTAGGAAAGATAAGGAAGGTCACTTTATACTGATTAAAGGAACACTCCAACACTCCAATCCTAAACATATATGCACCTAACATGGGGGATCCCAATTTCATCAAACAAATGCTACTAGAACTCAAGTCACAGATAACACCAAACACAGTTGTCATGGGTGACTTCAACACCCACTTCATCAATTGACAGATCATCCCAGCAAAACATAAACAGAGATGGATTTGGATTAAAGGATTCCAAAGAACAAATTTACCTAATAGACATGTACAGGACATTTCATCCAAATGCTACAGAATACACATTCTTTTCAGCAGCACATGGAACATTCTCTAAAATAGACCATATATTAGGACATAAAGCAAATCTTATCAAACACAGGAAAATTGAAATAATTCCTTGCACTCTATCTGATCACAATAGGATCAAACTACAAATCAGTAGCAAGAAAAGCTATAGAACATATACAAAATAATGGAAACTAAACAATACACTACTAAATAATGAATGAGGAAATAAAGAAAAAAATAAAAAAAATACATAGAGTCAAATGTTAGTAGGAAACACAACATACCAGTACTTTTGGGACACAATGAAGGCAGTTTTAAGAGGGAAATTTATAGCTTTACATACCTATATTAAGAAATTAGAAAGGTTGACAGTAAACAACTTAATTCTTCAACTTAAGATCTTGGAAAAAGAAGAACAAGGCAAACTGAAAATCACTAGATGGGAAGAAATAATAAAGATTAGAACAGATAGATCACATCTTAGTTATCCATTTGCCTAGTGATGGACATCTGGTTTGATTTCAGCTCTTAGCTATTATGAATTGAGCTACTATAAACATGGTTGAGCAAATCTCTCTGGACTGAGGCTTGAAGGTTTTAGGGTACATGCCCAGTAAGGGAATAACTGGGTCTGTTGGTAACTCTATAGTCAGCTATTTTAGGAGTCTCCATATTGCTTTCCAAAGTGGTTATACCATGTTACATTCCCACCAATAGTGGATGAGGGTCCCCATTTCTCCACATCCTCACCAGCATTTATTTTCATTTGATATTTTAATGTTTGCTATTCTTACTGGGGTAAGGTAGAATCTCATAGTGTTTTAATTGGCATTTCCCTGATGATTAGGGATGATGAACATTTTCTTAAGTGTGTGTTGGTCATTTGTATTTCTTCCTCTGTGAACTACCTGTCCAGCTCTTTGCTCCATTTTGTGAGTAGGTTGCTTGACTTTTTATTGTTTAGGTTTTTGAGTTCTTTCTAGATTCTAGAGATTAGGCCTCTGTTAGTTGGATAATAAGCAAATATTTTCTCCTATTCTGGAGATAATTTATTGGCTTTGCTTAATATATGTTTGTTGGATGTGGTATATCTACACTATGGAATTTGACACAACAGTAAGAATAATAAACAGCACAATGAAATTTGAAGAGAAATGGTTGAACCTGGAACAGATCATTCTCAGTGAATTTGTCCAGTTACAGAAACATAATCACCACATAGTCTCACTCATCTACAGTACCTAACCTCAACCTACCCAAGATGCCAACATTCCCAGCAAGCATCTCGAGGACCGGACAATAGGGTGGATGGGGGGGGGAGGGAGAGGGGCAAGGGAGGATGTGGGGGACACAAATATGGACCTAAACAGCAATGGTACCATAAAAATTCTACATCTTAAAAGGCAGACTAAATGGTTGAACCTTCACCAGGGCCATAGAAGGAACACCTGAGACACAAGGCACTGGAGAGGGTACTGGAGACTGACCTTAAGTCTTCTACAGCTTCTCTCTCTCTCTCTTTCTCTCTCTCTCTCTCTCATCTCTCTAACTCTTTTATACTAGTTATCATTTTCTTCCTTCTCTTTGTGGACACCTACCCCTAACTCCCAGTACCAGCATGTGGCCATCATCCCCAATGAGCTTTTGATCAGAGAGACCTACAAAGTTTCCCAAAAGAAAGACAGATTTCTGTCAGAGTATTTGATGACCCAACAAAGGCTAGTGGTAAGACTCTACTGCTGAAGACACCATATGCGGTTGACACATAAAATGGAATGGCATGGCTAGAAGCTGGAAGAGAGTCAGTCCCCAGACAGCCAGCGTGTCTAGTGCCAGAAGGTGCTACATGGGCAATGGGGAAAATGGCCAATATCTGTCCAAGCAACTCATGATCTAACCTACTTAGCAGCAAATAACCTGTTGTGATGCTCACACAAGTGCAATAGTAGTTCACAGCCATGGTGGGAAACCAACTGCTCTTGATTTGACTAACTGATCCCTTCAGTGGATAGTCACCCACAGCTGGAGATAGAAAACATGTCAGAACCATATCCAAACATAAGCCTACTTTCCATGACCAAGCTATGACCAATGTTGGGCTACAAGAGGGCATACACCTTTTAAATTCTCTCTCTCTAATAAAAAATAAATAAATAAATAAATAAGGGTTATCTCATTTATCTGGTGCTAACTTTACTCTCCATTGGAGAATCTGCTTCTCTTTTCAGATAAATGTAGATCCTAAGGAGAGAACCAGCCTATCATACCTCAAAAGAGCCCCATCTGGCTGGGCATGGTGGCACATTCCTTTAACCCCAGCACTCCGGAGTCAGAGGTAGGAGGATCGCTGTGAGTTTTATTCTACCCTGAGACTACATAGTGAATTCCAGGAGAGCCTGAGCTAGAGTGTAACCCTACCTCAAAAAAAAAAAAAAAAAAAAGTGAGGGGGGCATCTGAAACTCAGAATAATTGGTGAAATAAGCAAAGGTGCTGTTTTCTTAGTGAACCAGGCACCAGTACAAGGGTGAAGGAGATAGACACAGAGAACAATCAACTCCTAACAAAATCAGACATCCAGAGACACAGAGGTTCCCAAGACCTCATCACTGGAGAAGACCTAAAATGACCCTAACATTGGCTCAGGGAAATTATAGAACAGGGGGTGGAAAAAATGCCAGAGCCACACGTTGGGTACATGATACAGAGAGACATTTCCTCCTACCCATTACTGATGGCCAGCCCCACAATGCATGACCCATATACCTCAACAAGGACACCAGTGGGAGGGGTAAGGACAGGAAGGAAGCTAACAATTGTATCAACTTGACTGTATTCACTGAGTATAAAATGAATTAATTAAATAAAAAAGATTAGGGCAGAAATTAATTAAATAGAAACAAAAAAATAACAATCCAAAAATCCAAAGAGCCAATGAAACAATGACTTGGTTCTTTGAAAGGATAAACAAGATTGATAAACCCTTAGCAAATCTGACCAAAAAAAAGAGAGAGGAGACACTAATTAATAAAATTAGAGGTGAAAAAGGCACCATCATAACAGATACTGGAGAAATTCAAAAACTCAAAGTGACATAATATAAGAACATATACTCTACTAAGTTTGAAAATGTAAAAGAAATGGATGATTACCTTGATTTATATGCCCTACCAAAATTAAATCAAGATGAGATTAACCACTTAAATAGACCTATAACAAGTATGGAGATCCAAGCAGTTAAAAAAAGTCTCCCAGCTAAAAAAAGTCCTGTCCCAGATTGATTCAATTGTGACCTTTACCAGACCTTCATGGAAGAGCTAACACAATGCTTCTTAAACTATTCCATAACATAGAAAAGGAAGGAATCCCATCAAGCTCCTTCTAGGATGCCAGTATCACCCTTATACCAGACAAAAATAGAACTGCAACAAGAACAACAACAACAAAAAATTACAGACCAATCTCCCTCATGAACATATATGCAAAAGTTCTCAACCATTGGGGTTCTATTCACAACGTTTTTGCCAATACAATATATTCAAGAATTGGTTTCCTCTACTTTGTCCTCTAGCTGTTTCAGAGGTTTGGGTCTGATATTAATGTCTTTGATCCACTTGGACTTAATTCTTGTGCATGGAAAGGCAGAAGGATCTATTTTCATCCTTCTATAGATACATATCCACTTTTCCCAGCACCTGGGCTTTGGGTCAAGTAACCACATCTACTTGATATTTGACAAAGGCCCTAATAATGTAGGCTGGAAAAAAGATGCATCTTCTTCAAGTGGAGTGTGACAAACTGGGTTACCATATGCAGGAAAATGAAACTCGATCTGTATATCTCTCCACAAAAATTAAGTCCAAATTAATCTGAGACCTCAATATATGACTAGCAATGTGGCCAATACTGGAAGAAACAACAGGAGGAACTTTCCATGATATAGGAATGGGAAAAGGCTTCCTGAACTAAACCCCAGTAACTCATGAACTTAAACAATCACTCAAACAGTGGGATCTCAGAAAGCTAAAAATTTTCTTCACAGACAAGCATATAATAAGCAAAACCAATATATTACCCACAGAATAGAAGAATTTCTTTTACTGGCTATATAACTAACAGAGGCCTAATTTCTAGAATCTACAAAGAACAAAGAACTCAAATACCTAAACAATAAAAAGTCAAACAATCCACTCACAAAATGGGATAAATAACTGGACAGGGAGTTCTAAGAGGAAGAAATACAAATGGCAAACACACACTAAGAAAACTTTCATCATCCCTAATCATTAATTAAATTCAAATTGAAACAACCATGAGATTCCACCTTACACCAATAAGTATAGAAAACATTAAAAAATTAATTGAAAAAAATGCTGGATAGGATGTGGAGAAATAGGAACCTTCATTCACTCTTGGTGGGAATGTAAGATGGTACAACCACTATGGAAATAAATATGGAAACTCCTAAAAAGGTTGACTACAGAGTTACCAACATACCCAGTTATTCCCTTACTAGGCATATTCCCTAAAATCTCCATGACTCAGTTCAGGGAGATTTGCTCGACCATTTTTATAGCTGGTCAATTCATAACAGCTAAGAACTAGAATCAACTCAGATGTCCATCATTAGACAAATAAATAACAAAGATGTGGTATATCTACATGATGGAATTCTATACAGCAGTAAGGAAAAATGACACAATGAAGTTTGAAGAAAAATGGGTTAACCTGGAACAGATCATTCTCAGTGAACTCACCCAATCATAGAAAGATATTCATCACATGGTCTCACTCATCTGTGCCACCTGAATCTGCCCAAGATGTTGACATACCTAATTAGCATCTCAAGGACTGGACAATACAGGGGTAGAGTGGGAGGGGAGGGTAAGAGTGGAGGTGGGGGACACCATACTGGACCCAAATAGCATTGGTACCATAAAATTCTACATCCTAAATGACAGACTAAATGAATGAACCTTCATCAGGTCTTTAGCGGGAACAGCTGAATCATAGGGCTCTGGAGAGGGTATGATGAAGACTAACCTTAATCTTCTCCTGTTTCTCTCTCTCTCTCTTTCTCTCTCTCTCTCTCTCTCTCTCTCTCCTTCTCTCTCTCTCTTCTTTCTTTCTCTTTTATATTACATATCTTTTTCTTCCTTCCTTCCTTGGCGCTAACCTGTAACTCCCAGTACCAGCATGTTGTTAACATCCACACTGAGTCTTTGATCAGAGAGACCTACAAGGTTTCCCAAAAGAAGACACATTTCTGTCAGAGTATTTTATGACCCACCAAAAGTTAGTGGTAAGACATTACTGCCAAAGACACCATTTGCTATTGTTATGGAACATGGAGCAAACTAGCAGGAATATGGAAGAGAGTCAGTCCCCAAACAGCTTGTCTAGTGCCAGAAGGTGCTACATGAGTGACTGGGGAAAAAATAACCAATATATGTCCAATCAACTCATGGTCTAACCTGCTAAACAGCAAACAACCTGACATAATGCTCACACAAGTGCAATAGTGGCACACAGCCATGGTAACAATTGCTCTTGATTTGACTAACTGATCCCCTCAGTGGAATGAAACCCATAGCTGGAGCTGGGAAACAAGTCAGAACCATAGCCAAAAAATGAGCCCACTCTCCATTATCAAGCTCCCACCAATTGTGGGCTACAGAGGGCCTATACCTATTAAATTCTCTCTAAAATAATAATGGTCATCCCATTTGCCTGGTGCTGATTTCACTCTCCATTGGGGAATTTGCTTCTCTTTTTCAGATGGATGCAGATCTTGGGGAGAGAAGAAACCCATTGTACCCTACCAGGGCCCCAACTGAAATCAAGTGTAATTGTGGAAATGAACAAAAGTAATGCTCTCTTCATGAACCTATAACCAGCACAAGGATGGAGGAGATTGACATAGAACATTCAACTCCTGATAAACCAGATGTCCAGAGACATAGAGGCTCCCAAGACCTCATAATGGAAGTAGACCTTAAACAAACCCATCAAGGCTCAGGAAACATTATGAAGAGGGGACAGAAAGATTGTTAGAGCCACATGTTGGGACAGTATGCACAGAGACATTTCCTCTTACCCATAACTGATAGCTAACCCCACAATGCATGACCCATATTTCCCAACAAGGACAATCCTTGCAGAGTGGGGAGGACAGGGAAGAGGCTAATGATGGTACCAACATGGCTGTGTACACACTGTATACATAACTAATAATAAAAAAACAGAATTATAAGAAGACCATTGATCATAGAGTTTCTTGATCAACTCCAAGAGGAATCAAATGTACGCATTTACAAGAGTCATAGAGTTTGGAGCCAGGCTTATGAAGTCAGTGTGAAGATTTAGCATGAGAGATATAGCTATAAGAAGAGGGATGATATAGCTGCCAAAAGCCACAAGGAAGAACAGGAAATTGCACTACAGCCTCTGGAGGTAACATCACCCTGATAACAACTTAATTTTAGTCTTCTACCTTCCAGATCTGTGGGAGAATGAATTTCTCTTGTTTGAACCTAGCTAAGGTTATGAAAGTTGTAACAGTTGTTCTGGGAAACTGAGACAAATGGTCTGCACAATATTTTCTGTTGAACACTAAATAAAGATTTAGCAGTCCCAGTATGGCGTAGCTAGGAACACTTCAGAAGAAGAGCAACTATTTAAGTTTATTTTTGAAGGCTTTTATCTGGAAGAAAATAAAAAGCATCCAAGAATAGGGAAAATGACATGCAAATATAATGAGAATGAAGTGTATTATCATCAGGGAACAAAGGGTATTTTGGTGATTGTGGACCGAAGAAAAGGAAGGACAACTAGACAGGGAGAGTATGCGAAGAGGTCTTAACCAGGATACAGAAGTCCTGGGTGTGATCATGGCCTGATGGTGCTGACTGGCCAAGGCTCTCTTGGCCAGACATGTACGATGGGATATAATTGAATAGAACCCTGTGAGATCAGAAATGGGAACTATGCTGTCAGTGAGGAGAATATTGTGATAATCTTGCAAGCGGGAAGAGTCATGGCTTTGGACTAAGTTTCAAACTAAGAGATGTTGATTAAATGGGGGAGGTTAGGAGAAGAAGTAAGTCAATAATGACAGAGTCCAGATCCAGATCTATGTGTAAAGAGTGACAATGAGAAAAGAAGACCCAGATATCATTCTTTTTTTTTTTTTTTGTAATGTGGGAAAATATTACATTTAATGTATGCTTAATCAAATGAGTAGGAAACAAACAAACAAACAAAAGCTGGGCATGACCACACACATCTGTAACAGTAATCTTGCAGAGGTAGAGATGAGAGAATCCCTGGAACTCTGTGACCTAAAAGAGTAGCTCCAGGCTGAGGGAGAGACTCCATCTCGAGGAAGTAAGATTGAGCCAAAAAAAGGGGATATTAGTGTTCTCCTCTTGCCTCGGCATATACACACACAGGGTGCATACTTCTGCATACACATTTGTATATGCCATTCACACATCACAGACTGTACACACATGCACACACACAAGGGTGAAGGATGGAGGGAAGGAAGGGAGGGAAGGAGGGAGGAAGGGAAGGAGGAAGGAAGGGAAGGAGGAAGGGAAGGTAGAAAGAAGGGAAGGAGGGTTGCATATTCCTCCCTGATTGACACACTCATGCCTAGGAGGTTTGTCAGTGGGTCTCCCATATTGGGACTATCACATCTCTTGTAGAGGGGTTATTATCCTGAACTTGTTCTATCACTGAGCGAACTCTTGCACTGATAGCTGTAAGTGTGAGAGCTGATTCTACAGGGTTTCCTCATGGGAAAGTGTATCTGCAGCCCTGTGCTGTAGTGGTGGCTCTAAGAAGTTCTAAATATAGCTATGGTCTGCCCAGGAATGCAGAGAAGGGGCCCCAGTCCTGCAATGTAACTACATCAACCAGAAGCTCGGCTCTGCTGGTCTCTTGTGTTTTAACTTTCACAGATAGCTACCCAGATATTATTCTTAAACAGATAAGAAGACATTGCTGTCATATGTGAAATGTCTGTGGGACTGAGGAGTGAGTGAGTATCCAAATTTATTAGCACATGACCCTGATGGCTGTACCTCTGCAAGCACCAACCATCCTATCTACAAAGCTAGTGAAGCTGGGTATCGAGAGGAAGGGCAAGGCCTTATAGTGGCCTCTTGCTATTTTCTTGTCTGTGTGTCACCAACAGAGTTAACTTACAGTTGCTTGCATAAGCAGGGGCAGGAGTTATTTACTACAGTATGGGTCACTTACGAGTGGCTATGATACTGAGAAACTTGACTTTCCAACCCCATCCCCAGCAACCATTAACTATCAATAGCTTTCAGTGATGGGCGGGATTAGTTTTAATTTTCAACTTTACTTCAAACTATTGTTATTGTCAAAAGCATAATAAAAGTATGACAATGCTTTCTACAAGTTAGCTTAATGAATGTGAAAGGTGTTTTTTGGGTTAGCTATATATAAACTTTAGGAAGAGAAGCACATATTATAAACTTCATCATCTTTTTAAAACTGTTTTATAATCGGGGAAATTTTGCCCTTAAGTGAGTACTATTTGTAAATAATCCTCTCTAACTGAAGGCTTAAAATGTCTGGGCAAAACCAAAAATGACTCCCTACCCAAGGTTTAGTAACAGTTTAGGTATTCAAACAGGAGCAGCCTGAAGAATCGTGCTTTGGTTTGATCTTAGTAAACCTGTAATTACTCATCTCCCCAGCTAGACTTTCTCTGAGCAAAGCAAAGGGTAACCAAAGTGCATTAATTGCTCACTGATGACTCAAAATAAACAAAACCTTATAACTTATCATCTCTGAAATAGGGCATGGTGTAGGTAGAAAACAAGTTCTCTCGTTTGTGCACCCGGCTAACATGCCAGATCTCCAAGTCCACTGCCTATTTCCAGATTTAAAAATCTGTACATAATATAAACTATTCTTTATAAACTTAATGGAATAGCATGAAATACTAATTTTACAGGTGCATACAAGAAAACGGCAGGTCCAAATATCAGAGTGCCATTAAGTGTAATACATTCCGTATGCAGGTGCAGTTAATTTAATATTAAACTAATAAAACATTTGCCAGTGCCGGTGAAAGTTTTGGTTGTTGACAGCAGGCTAGGTGTCCCACAGTCATGCTGTCTTTTCTGTTTGCTGGCCAGTTTTACACAGCTGCCTTCTTCTGGAAATCATGCCTTATTTGAAGCCTTCACAAAGTATGGCAAACGGCCTCTCTAAGCCTCAGTATGGTGCAGAAGGTTGGAAATATTTAGGAGCATTTATTAGCTTGCATATAAAATGAGATTTTGTGCAGCTCTGGCGTTTGGCTGTATAGGGGTCTCGTTATTGTAGGAAATGTACCTGCTCAGGTACATGAATCTTTTGCAGGGAAAGACATATAATAATCACCCTGTGAATAATGTTATATTCAAACTGCACTGAAATTCTAATATAGAACCAAAAAGTGGAAAATATTAAAAAGAAGTCTTTACTTTTAAAGGCCCCACCTGGAGGTATTATTGATCTGTTGGTTGTCATTATAATATAACATATAATAGAGTTCCTTAAACAGGGAAGTTCAAACCTCTGCAAGATATTCAGAATTTATAAGAAAATGATATTTGAGAGAGAAAAGGCTAGGTAGTAATTAAATTGTTTGAACAAGGCTGGGTGTGAACAAAAGGTACTGGGCTGAAGTTGTCATGGGAAGCCCACCTGGCTGCTGGATAATGAAAAAGGGTTTGATATGGATGTCTCACAGTAAGTAGGAGTGGGATAATTCATATGAAACCATAGAGACAGGGAGAGAGGAGATAAGCTTAGATAGGTTGAGTAGTATAATTGTAGAGGCACTTCAATATTAAGATAATATTATATATTTTCTTTGCTGCAGGAAATAAGTGTGTATATGAGGAAGGCTTTGGGAAATTCCTTTATAGTAACTTAGACTAATTAATGTGGAGGAAATTGAAAAAAATTTTCAGTATTCTCAGAAAATTAAGTAATGATAGACCTTGCTGGGTTGGGGTTGGCAGTGAAAAATAGGAATGAAATGTTTAAAGAGTCATTTGATGGAAATATTATAGGACCTGAAATCTCATTTGGTGTACACTGTGATGTGTAGGCAGGTCCAGGCAGTTTCTGAAACCTCAAGCTTAGACTATTTGAAGAACAACAATAAAATAAAGTTAAAACAAAGAGGCCTTAGGTGAGGTTAATTTTAGACAGGTTGAGAAATTCACATGTAGATACTTAAGTGGTTTGTGAAAGTAGAGCTGAAAGGTAACATGAGAAATGGATTTGGGTACCATAGCCAACAAAGAGGTGTTTGCAGAAATTATGAAAATCAGGGAGATTTATGAGAAAGGAGAGAGCGAATTTATAGCATGCTAAAAATACTAGAGACAGAACTCTTTTTTGGTTTCCATATGTTTGGTACTGATAGAAATGCCCAGAGTTAGTGGAAAATTGAATCTTTTGTTTTAAAACATCTAGTCAATAAAAATACTAAATTGAAGACTGAGAAAAAGTGAATGTATTTCTTGACTAAACACCTATGAGAGAAAATTGGGAAAACAGTAGAGAAAAAAGTTCTCAAAGGCTAGGTAATAAGTGGATTCTTTGGAACAGAAGCCATGAGTAGAGACCATTCTAATGAAGAATTGGATGTCAAAAAGAGAAATGTTGCTGAAATTTAAGAGAAATCATTAAAGACCCTGACTAGAATATGCCTCATCATAGGAGATAAAGATTCTAATATAATAAGCTTCTCCAAAGATCACTACAGGGGGAAACTAGAAATGATGGAGTAAAAAGGAGAAAAGTATAAATTAACATTAACAGAGAAGTTTGGAAGAAGGAACTGAGTAGCCACAAGATTCTCAGCCATATAGACAGCAAGATTATCCATTGGCACTCAACTGTGGGAAATTTAACCCTGGGGAGTGTCTTCCACATTTTAGAATGCTGACTTGGATAGGGAGAGTTAACCAGCTTCCTCTTACTCACCACAGCTTGTTTCTGGCTGCTGGAAGCATAATTCTTTGAGAAATGCCTTTAAGAAAACCCTGACCCAGCACTGGGGCGGCCGCGCGTGAGGCCTGCGAGTGCGGCTCCCGCGCTGGCTCCCGGACGACGGGACACAGGCTGAGGTAACTGCGAGCACGACGCTGTCCACTGCCTTACAGACCTAGGGCATGTCGTTTCTCAAAATAACACAGAAATGAAAATGAGCACAGTTAGAAATGAAGATGAGAAATCTTGGGCATTGTCACTTGAGTGAGTACCAGCATTGGCCAGAAAACTAGGAAGCCGACTAAAATGCTGATTTTCAGTTTCTACCTCGGACACCGAGATAACAACTCTATTTGATAATGTGAGAACATGGTTTTGTGCATTGCTGTTATCGACAATGGAAGAACTCATTGGATTTGGGTTTATGTAAGGAGAGGTCCGAGAAAGCAGAAAAAAAAAAAACAAAAAACCCTTAAGTTTTAGGTTGATTTACTCAAATTACAGATGTCTGACAAGCTACATTGTCAACCTGTAGGAACTTGAGGCTCCACCCTAGGCTAACTGATTCAGAGACTCTTAGATTGGGAGCCAAAACACGAGTTCATCAAGGCCTGCAGATGCTTCCCACATGTCCTAAGGAATAAGAATCAGATTCTAGGCAACATTGGTAAAGCATGCTAACTGAGGCCATAAGCAGGTAGAAAGGAAAGTAGTTTAAAAAGGCTCTAATCATGAGGTTAAAAGTTCAGAAGGAAAAGTTCTCCGAAGTAACAATATCATATACTAAACAAGAGCTCATGTAAATAAACTAAGGGAAAGGACCATGTTTGTTTGCTCTTTGGACTCAGCCAGCACTTGTCTGATGATTTTTTTTTCCCCATCTGTAGGCAAAGTATTTCTTCCAGACAGTGCATGGTTTAAGAGAAAAGGAAGGATTTTGAGAGGGAAAATAGACAATGAAACAGCAAAGTAAGTAAAGCAAGTCCAGCTTAGTGTGCTGAAAGGCTAATTACAGATAATCCTGCCCTTTATTGGAGCAGGATGTACCCTTAGCAAACTGGGCTCCATTGTGACACTTATCTCACCTACCTGAAATGATTGTATTGTTCCAGAAAGTCTTCTATGGTTCTATTCTATTTACTCTATTCTACTAGAATCTGTTCCTCCTGGTCCAGGGCTAGTTGAAGAAGGCTGAGGGGAATTGGCATTTTAGGACTCGCCACTATCAAGGAAAGCTAGTAGTGTCACCTTGCCCACTGCCCAGATGCTCTTCCATGTGTTAGACCCTAGCCATGTGCATCTATTTAAATTCTAGCGATAAGAATGAAATTGCATTAATTCCTAAGACAGAACAGTGACATACCTTGGGTTCCATATTCACCTATGACAAATGGCTGCTATATCTGACAGCAATATTGACAGGATATTTCCATCGGCTCAGAAGGTCCTGTTGGGTTTCTGATACAAGAATTTTTATGTAAGATTTGCAAAAACAAGGCTCATCAAGGACATGCTCTTCAGTGTTAGTACTCACTATTTAATTACTTAGGGAGGCTTCTTCAGGAAACCAAATACTACAAATGCACTATAAACAGTGACTCTAGTGAGTAGCCAGAAGAGTCTAGTGCCTGAGGGAATCTGATGAGTTCCTTATAAATTTAGGTTTATTATTTCTCATTACTACTATTATATTAGTAGTACTACTGTTATTATTTTCTTTTGTGAGTCTCACTATGTAACCCAGGCTGACCCCAAATTTATGATCATTCCACCTCAGCTTCATAAGTGCTGGGTCACAGCACACCTAATATACTTTTAATTTACTTCCAATCTGCCTCTCACGATCCAGGCTGGAAGGGAAGGGTAGGGTTGTTCTGGAGCAGCTGCTTGTGCATCTTTCTGTGGAAAGGTGAAAGGCTTTCTTTTGATGGGACCTAACATGCTAGCAAAGAAAGCAAGGACAAACAACAGAAAACAAAAGCAAACAACTTTTTAATCATTGATTCAAAGTTCAAACTGTTATCAATTTAGGGCCTGGGAGTCAGATCTAAGGTAACAAAACACTTGGATCAGCAGGAAAGCCTCCACAAAGGTTTATGTCTCAGAATGGAGATGTAGACCTCGAGGCTTTAATCTATAATCTGGTGTTTTTACCTTGCAATAAGAACTCACGTGGGTATATACAATGATAAAATTTATCAACCATAAAATGCCATATTGATTATACATATGTATAACTCCTTTGAAAAATCTGAAGTGAGGTAGGTATAGTTCTTTCTTAATATATGAGAGTGTGTGCAAGCATGTGTATGCATGTGTATCAAGGTGGTCTATCTAAGATAATAAATCAGGGCACTGCCCTGGGAGACCTGTAAGATGTTAAGTGAGAGGTTTATGATAGCATGTCTTGTTTATTATATGTTAGTTCTCCTTTGAGGAAACAGGAAAATATGTCTCATTTTTTTCTGTTTTGAAAATTAATTTTTTCTCACACTCATCTGAGAAGAAACTTCTATGTCTTTTTGCAAGGATTTCCATCTGCTCTGTGAATCTTTGTGACACTCTAACAAGCCTTTTCTGGGCAATTAGCCACATATAATTTTCCTAATTATATATTTTAGTCTGACATGTTCCTCTCTAAATTTGGTGTGCTGCTTGTTTATTTGACTGAACTCAGAAAGAAACCTTTACTACTACAGGTGACGCTGAGGAGGGGAAAGGTCAAAAATGCTATCTCTGAGAAAAACTATTTTTCTAGAAGTTTCTCTAAAAATTACTTCTCAGCATATTTTTGGAAAATGGAAAGCTAGAATTTTTCCTGTTTTATTATGATTCTTTTTTATGAAAAATTAAATAATTTCATGACATAGAGCAAAAAGTTAGTGTCATTTTGTCTAGTTTAATATTTTAACTAACATTGTGCTTAGGTCAAAATTATGGAAAGCTAAGCATAGGCAGAATTATTCAATCATTTTGATTGTGTGATACCCTTTGTATTCAGAATTTCTAGCATCTATCTGAAGAACTGTTAGATAAAATATCATCCCACCATCTAACAAAATAAACTGAGATTCTTGGAAACTTTCAAACTTCCTTCTCTTTCCCAAGTTAAACATTTACTTCATTTTATTTTCTAAAGGTCTGATCCTCCTGGTGACAATGAGTTAATCAAAGATTAATTAGATAAGCATATCATGCTAAAGTATTAGGTTGCTAACTTATTACTCAGGCCCCATAAGCCTTAATTCAGTTGCATGTCTGTGTTGCCTAGAAACCCTTTGGACTATTTGCAAGAAAAGGAGTTCCACTCAGAAATGGAAGGAGGAAGGAGTGACATTCTAGAGCTTTTAGCACTTTCAACAGGGAAAAATTCTATTGATGGCTCCCTTCCCTCTTCCACAAGGACCATTGGCAGCAGGACAGCCTATAACTCCAAGATGAAGAACTGAGGACAGAGAATAGTAATGCACATGTAGAGCACAGTTTATTTAGCAAATTAAAGACAATAGGTAGTTGATAAAATTTATGTTTGTTCCAAATTGGTTTTCACCCTATAAAAATGTACCATTTTCTTGTCATCCATACTGAAAATGTCTAATTCATTTTCAGATCTTTCTTACCTCTTCCTGTCTGTGGGAAATGAAGTCATCTAGATCATACATCTCATGATTCTTATCATATTCTTTTAAAGTCCAGAGTTTCCTCTCTCTTCTCTCTCTCTCTCTCTCTCTCAACCCCTGTCTGGCTTTTACATGGGTGCTAGGAGTTCATAATCAGATCCTCATGCTATTCCAACTAAGCACTACACCAGTCAAGCCACCTCCCCAGCCCTAAATCTTTCAAATTTTGATAAAATCCAATACATCAATTCTTCTTATGGACTGTGCTTTTGGTTTGTCTAAGTGACTTTACTGACTTTTTCATCTTGAAATTTTTCTTGTGTTCCTTTTTCTAAAAGTTTTATAATTTCATGTTTTACATGTGAGTTCTTGGCCATTTTAAAATGGAAAAGTTTATGTTGAGATTAATTTATTGTCCATAATGTTTCATTACTTCATTATTATTTATTATGACTCTCCTTCCTCCATTGAATTTGTTTTGTAAGGTAATCAAAATAAAATTAAGCTTATTTTGGATGAATTATTCTGCATGTTCTATTTTGTTTATTTGACTGACATGTCCATCCTTATACCAGTACCACATTGTTTTGATTGCTGTGGCTATACAGAAAACCTAAAAAAATGGGGCTTTTAATTGCTTTCATTTGAATCTGAGATGTCCTGATCATTTAATCTGTATACTTCTGTATAACTTTTTGATTTAAAAGTTGCTGAAATTATGAACTCTGAAAAAGAACATAATAAAATCATATTTATAATAACAAAAATACCTAGAAGTAAGCAACCAAGGAAATGAAAAGTCTATACATTAAAAACTATAAAAGGTCAATGAAATAAATTGAAGTCAGTACAAATAAATGGAAATATATTTCATTTCCATGCATTAGAATAATTAATATGAAAATGTTCATAATAGTGAATATAATGTACATATTCAATGTTATCAGAGAGAAAGTCCTGGTGACATTTTCCATAGAAATAGATAGAAAACCATAAAATTTCTATTAAAAGAAAAAAAAGAACTCATTAAAGAGGCAAAGTGATCTTCATGGCGATCCTACCTCTGCTTCCCAAGTGCTGGGATTAAGGCGTGTGCCACCATGCCAGCTCTTCTGTTATTTCTAACTGGCCCCAAATATTGTCTGTGTGATTTCAACTTCCTTTAAATTTCCTGACATATAAGTTATGGCTAAAAAATATGAAATATCTTCTGAATACTCTGTATGTCCTTTAAAAGTGTATTCTTCGGTTATTGTTGGCAGGGGGCGGGGATTCTCTATGTAGCAATTAGATCCTGTTGGATTTTTAATTAATGTCATTTCTTCTCTGTACTGATTTGTTTTTTGCCAAGTACTTGTACCACTCTGGAAAAGGGGTATTATCATCTCTAACTGCAATTTTGGATATTTTATTTTGTTTGTATATATTAAGACCTTTGTCACTTCATGATTTTTTTTTCTACCATCCTTGTGGCTCTTTGAAATCTTTTCCTACTTGATGGTTACATAGAATTTTTCTGATTCACTCTTGAGTAATATTTCAATGTTGAGTTTATCACATTTTATAGCATTCTTTTTAAGATATTATGTATTTCTTTATATCTGAGAGAAAGAGAGAAGAAGAGAGGGAGGGAGGGAGGGAGAGAGAGAGAGAGAGAGAATGTGTCTGGAACTTTTGCCACTATAAACAAACTCCAAATGTGTGTGCAATTTTGTGCTGCTGGTTTTATGTGGGTACTGGGGAACTAAACCCAGACCAACAGGCTTTGTAAGCAAGATCATTTTCCTACTGAGGCATCTCCCAGCCCTGTATAGCTTTCTTAATAGCGTCTCTGCTAATTATAACATATATGTGATGTCATAAACCATTTGTATCATTTTACTTCTATGAGTGAAATATGGAAAGTTAACATATTCAGTTTCCTTTACATTTCTCACTTCAAATATCACTGTTTTGAATATCAGTAGTATTACATTGATTCAATCAACAAATTAAATTTCTAGAACTCATAAGAATCATTAAGTTTGGTATATTCCCTTGTTTCTTTTCTATTACTTCTTAAAATGTCCATCAATTAATCTTTTCAGACAATTCTGCAAGTGATAGGTTTCTTCATCTTTACTCTCACTAGAGAATGTTTTCAATTTGCACAAATGCATGAAGAGTTATTTCAGTGGGTAAGAAGGTTGTAGTTGACAGTTCATTCCTTCAGTTCTTGAAAAGTGCCCCATAATTTTCGTCTGAACTTCATGATTTCATTTGTTATAAGTAACACCTTGAACCTGTCTGGCTATTTTTAAAATTTTCCCTTGTATTTCCAAAACTGTAAGGTGCATTGTTGTGGGTTTCTTAGGGTCTGTCTTTTTGAGTGATTTCATACTCTTTAAATCTGTAAATCTGCCTCTCCATACAAATTTATTTGTTTTTAGTCATAATTTGTTCTACTTTCTTTCCTGTCTCATTCTGTAACTCTGTTGAGATGGCTACTTTTTTATTTGTTCAAGTTACTGACTCTTCAGGTTTGTTTGTTTGTTTGGATTGTGAAAAGGCTATTAATTTTCCTTGTTGTTTGATTCTCACTTCTCTCATCATTCTTCTCTTTATGATCCAATTCTATATTACTTTTATTGTAGTTTTTCAATATTTAGGTTAAATATGCATATTTTGTAACGTTTTCTTTTATGAGATTTTTCTAATTTTTGTTTCAAGAGGATTTGCGTTTCTTGTTGAAGCATTTTTATGATGGATGCATTATAATCTTTGAAAGAATAGTCTAATATAGGATTGTATCAATGATGGCATCAGTATTTTCTCATTTAAGCAGTGATTCTTCTATATTTTGGTCTGACAGATAAATGTGTGTGTGTGTTCTGGAACTCAGGATATGTCATGTATAGGTATTATAAATTCTATTTCAGCATACATGTTCTGAAATAGAATTTTTCTATAATATTGGATATTATATATATATTAATTTGTATTTTATATTACATTTAATATATTATATTTAATATATATGGGTAGGTCTATGTATATGTATAAAATCAACTACCCACATTACATTTCACATAGTTGTCTGAACCACACTTGTGACTATGGTTATAACATTAATTTAATTTTTTAAAGCTTTGCACTGTTCTTTTGACCTGCATGTTTATTTTCTTTGTATGAGGCCCCTTAGGCCTGGTTTAGCTGCGTAAGGGAAGAAGGAAGGAAGGAATGAAGAAAGGAAGGAAGGAAGGAAGGAAGGAAGGAAGGAAGGAAGGAAGGAAAGAAGGAAGAAAGGATGGAAGAGTTAACCATTTGGCAAGGAATTATTTTAGAATCTAATAGAACATATTTAAAACTAACCTGCATAAAATTATATGTCATGAAATCAGTCCTCAGGTTTGTAAGAATATTTGTGTGGTGAAAGAATATGCAGTTTAAAGTTAGTTAACTCAGGAGATTCTCAGTTAGCCCTGACACATTTAATAAGAAATTTTCATATATTCAAACTTAATTATATGCACTAATTAATAGATAGATTATTTATTTGCAAGATCTTCCCAGGCTGACCTTGAACTCAGTGGATAGCCCAGGCTGGCTTTGTGGCAATCCCCCTACCTCAATGCCCCAAGAGCTGTGATTACAGGTAATAACAATCACACCTGGATATATTTATCCTTTTAAATTGTTTATTTTTTTCAGGGAGGATCTAAGGCCTCTGTCTACTCTTGTTTTACTTATGTTTCAAAAGAACAATAAAAACAACCTGGAATGAAGGAAATGTTTCATCATAAGACACTTTAATATTTTATGAGTAGCAGGTTGATATTTTGGTGACTAAAAAATTCAGTAAAGTCTTGCAAACCCCAGTCTTTCCATGGACCTGCTTGCACTTTGCCCAACAAATATTTGCTGTGTTCCTACTATGTGTATAACAAAGGGGTGAGGGGAGTTTCAAAGTTGAGTGAAAGAGGCAGGATCTCATTTACAATCTGGTTAAAGAGATGGAACAATAAATTGAACTCACAAACAAATGCACATAAAGAAGTACATGATAAGTACCATAGGAAAGATACAGATAAAGTACAAAATATCTTGAACAGAAAGACCAGACTGAGTGACTGGAGCAGAAGCCAATGGAAATGGAAATCCTATACCTAGATCTTAAAAGAAGGATAGAATTTCATGAATTAGAGATGGCAACAGGTGCATTCAGGCACACACAAGTTGACTTGGGAAGAAACTTTGTCTAGAGTTTGGTAAAATGGGAGGAAGACAATAGCAAATTACATGGAAAAGTCTAGGTAAAGGCTTTGAGGTTTTGTTTGAAGGTATTGAAGAATTTCTGAAATATCAGATTACAAGAATGGCCTATCTCAAAGGCTTTGGGAAGAAAGCTCTCCTGAACACTATCTCAGGAAGAACAAGGCATGGGGAGCTAGAGACAAGACCAGCTATGGGGCTACTAGCAATGAGGTGATGCCTTTGAAACATGATATAAAAAAGCCAATATAAGGAACAAAAGATAGGAAGCTTGAGCAAGACTCTCTCTCTCTCTCTCTCTCTCTCTCTCTCTCTCTCTCTCTCTCTCTCTCTCTCTGTGTGTGTGTGTGTGTGTGTGTGTGTGTATGTGTGTGTGTATGCTCACTCATGTTGGAGCTAGATAGGGGTGTGTGGGTAGAGCAAGGAAAATTAATAACATTCTTTACAGAAAAAAAGGAGAACAACTGTTTAGGGGTTAGGAAGCCCTAAATTACAGATACTCTATTAGGGTTCTAGTGAGTCCAGGAATCCATACATCCCCATTTCTAAAGTTTATAAATTAACATACTTTTATGCTTTCCTGCTTGTAGGGTATGTTTCTTCATGCACTGATACAAAGTAGTTATTTCTTGATAAAATATATGTTCCCTATTCCATCCCTTGCTTTTTCATTTATTCCCACAGAAACTAATATGTGTGAATTCTTGAACATGTCTCTATTAATGCTCAGGATATTGACATATTATTATTTTATTAGATAAATTCAAATGAAATTTAATACATATTTTAGTTTATAATTTCTAAAAACTATAATTTAGTATATGAATATATAAAATTCATAGCATTTTAAAAGTAACTTGCTTTAAAATTTTGTCTTACTGAAACAAATATCCACAACATTTCCCATTATAAAGACAGACAAATAAAATTGGATTGTAACTTTGAAATGTTTCTTGCAGAGGAAGGATACTTTTGGCAACCACATCCAAATAATGATATGATATTTTTATTAATTAATTTTTGTACTCAATGAATACAGTCAAGCTGGTACCATTGTTAGGCTCATCCATGTCCTACCCCCTCCCCATGGCCCCTCTTTATTGAGGTATATGGGTCATGCATTGTGGAGTTAGCTGACAGTTATAGGTAGGAGAAATGTCTCGGCATATCATGACCCAATGTGTGGCTCTGACATTCTTTCCACCCCCTCTTCCACAAAATATCCCTTAGCCATGTTGGGTTCATTTTTGGTCAGCTTCAGTGATTAGATGTTGGTAACGTCTGTGTCCCTAATATCTGATTTGGTAGGAATTGATTGTTCTCTGTGTTGATCTCCTTCACCTGGTGCTGGTACCCAGTTCACCAAGAAAACAGCAACCTTGCTTGTTTTGCCAATTATTCTTACTTTCAGCTCGGGTCCTTTTGAGGTATGATGGGGTGGCTCTGTCCTTAGGATCTGCATCCATCTGAAAGAGAGAAGCAGATTCTCCAATGGAGAGTGAAATCAGCACCAGGCAAATGGGATAACCCTTATTTTTTATAGAGAATTTAAAAAGTGTAGGCCCTCTTGTAGTCCAACATTGATCATAGCTTGATAATGGAGAGTGGGCTTATGTTTGGATATGCTTCTGACTTGATTCCCAGCTCCAGCTATGGGTCCCATACCACTGAATGGATCAGTTAGCTGAATCAAGAGCAGTTGGTTCCCCACCATGGCTGTGTGCCACTATTGCACTTGTGTTAGCATCACAACAGGTTATTTGCTGCTAAGTAGGTTAGACCATGAGTTGCTTGGACAGATATTGGCCATTTTCCCCATTTGCCCATGTAACACCTTCTGGCACTAGATATGCTGACTGTCTGGGGACTGACTCTCTTCCAGCTTCCAGCCATGCCATTCCATTTTATGTGTCAACCGCATATGGTGTCTTCAGCAGTAAGGTCTTACCACTAGCCTTTGGTGGGTCATCAAGTACTCAGATAGAAATCTGTCTTTCTTTTAGGAAACCTTGTAGGTCTCTCTGATCAAAAGCTCATTGTGGATGATAGCCACATACTGGTACTGGGAGTTACAGGTAGGTGCCCACTAAGAAAAGGAAGAAAAAGATAACTAATATAAAAGAGTTAGAGAGAAGAGATAAAGAGAGAGAGAGAAGCTATACAAGATTAAGGGAAGTCTTCAGCATACCTTCTCCAGTGCCTTGTGGCTCAGGTGTTCCCGCTAAGGGCCTGGTGAAGGTTCAACCATTTGGTCTGACTTTTAGGATGTAGAATTTTATGGTACCATTGCCATTTGGGTCTAGATTTGTGTCTCCTACCCTCTCCCTTGTCCTCCCCTCCCTTCCTACCTACACTATTGTTCAGTCTTTGAGATGGTTGCTGGGTATGTTGGCATCTTGGATAGATTCAGGTTATGTGCTATAGATGAGTGAGACTATGTGGTGATTATCTTTCTGTGATTGGGTAAGTTCACTGAGAATGATCTGTGCCAGGTTTAACCCTTTTTCTTCAAATTTCATTATGTCATTTTTTTTTTCTTACTGCTGTGTAGAGTTTCATTGTGTAGATATACTACTTCTTAGTCATCCATTCTTCTAGTGATGGACATCTGGGTTGATTCCAGCTCTTAAATATTATGAATTGAGCCGCTATCAACATGGTTGAGCAAATCTCTCTGGATTAATGTTTAAAAGTTTTAGGGTACATGCCCACTAAGGGAATAACTGGGTCTGTTGGTAACTCTACAGTCAGCTTCTTTAGGAGTCTTCGTATTGCTTTCCAAAGTGGTTGTATCATCTTACATTCCTACCAAAAGTGGATGAATGTTCCTATTTCTCCACATCCTTGCCAGCATTTATTTTCATTTGAGTTTTTGATGTTTGCTATCCTTACTGGGGTAAGGTGGAATCTCACAGTTGTTTTAATTTGCATTTCCCTGATGCTTAGGGATGATGAATATTTTCTTAGGTATGTGTTTGCCATTTGTATTTCTCCCTCTGTGAACTGCCTGTCCAGCTCTTTGCCCCATTTTGTGAGTGGGTTGTTTAACTTTTTATTGTTTAGGTTTTGGAGTTCTTTGTAGATTCTAGAGATTAGTCTTTTGTCCTTTTTTTTAAAGGAAAACTTGTTAATTTGGCTTCTCTGTTTCAATTTCTTTCCCAGGGTTAAATTTAAGGTGTTCTAAGCTATCCTCTGAAATTTAGTCTGTCAGTTTTTCATGCCCCCCCCCACACCACCATACCAGGTTTCTGCTGTATGATCTGTATACCATGATTTTTAAAAGAAAAAAAAAACAAAAAACCAAGCCCAGACTTTTAGATTATAAACATTATTACCTCTGTCCATTGAATTTATACAAATGGCTGATACTTAAACCCAGGGGAATATTTGTACTAATACCATGGAGTCAACAATACTCATTGCCACTCCAGTTTTCATCCATAGGTCAGCAACACAAAGGAAGGCCCTTCTTTCATTAAGATTTTATATCCAATTGTCCCTTCCCAAATTTTATGTACATTCATTTTGTTGATGAGCTAAGTGAAATGTTTGGTCACAGCTCTTTCAAAAGTGGGGAGCTTTATCCTTCCACCTCTTACTTTTCATGTTCTCTGTCATCATAGAAATCAGGAAGTAACACCAAATTATTTTTAACCAATTCTGGGCATCTGTGTACTTCTTTTCTGCAGAAAGCAATTCCAAAAGTGTCTGAGTCTTCAAAGGTGGAAACACTTTCTGAAAATAATCTTTATGGGATTTCATTTTTACTAATGTAAATAAAAATTAGTGCTAAAAATAACCTCATAAAGTAAACTAATAGTATCTGTATCAGATGATGAAAATGAATTTCTCTATAGGACAGATGATTTAATTAAAATTTAGAAATTAACTAAACTCTACTCAATGTATGCAACAGATTATCATGAAAAAAATATTCCCTAGGCCATTTGTTTTCAGTAGAATTTTTCTTTCATTAGTGAACAAAATGTCTATGATAATTCATTTTGGCTTTAGAAGTGTTTCCTTCACATTTCATTTGCTTCAAGTCAAAGAGATACTGAATTACTGAGCTCTAATGATGGACGTTACTAATGGTGTCATAGAACTGGAGCTGTATTCCAGTTTATGAGAGGTGTGCTTTATCCTTGGGGCATAAGCATGCTAAGTGTATAGAGTTTTTCCCAAAAGTCACAAAAATTCAGTGTTTCTCAAAGGTCATTGCCACCCCTAGACATGTCATACAAGTGGTCATTTCCAGGAAAGATCTACAGTGGCATGACTTTCAACTCAGGGCTTTTCCCAATTGTTATTTTCCTTCCAGGGATGTGCTAACCTTTAATTTAATTTTTCTAGCTCTGTGCCACACATAGGAATAGAAATGATTGCTTTTCCAGAGATAAGGTGAGATCAGGTTCCATGTGAGCCCCTCCTGTGATGCAATGTGAGTGCTTTCCACACTATATATATATGATTCACCTGTCTGCTTACTCTCTTGTGCACACATAAACACACCATCCTATGTGTTTATTTTTTAACCCTATTATCTAAGTATCATCAGAGCCAGTTATATTTTAGAAATACTGTATAAAAATGTGTATGGATAGCTGGGTGTGGTGGCACATACCTTTCATCCCAGCACTCAGGAGGCAGAGGTAGGAGGATTGTCATGAGTTTGAGGCCACCCTGAGACTCCGTTGTGAATTCTAGAGTCAGCCTTGACCAGAGTGAGACCCTACTTTGAAAAAAAAAAATGTGTATGGATGCATAAAATTGTGACAATGTTTTAGATATATTGAGTCCAATTGGTTGATTTTCAAAGTGTTGGAGAGGCAAAGTAGAAGAAACTAGGAGCCAGGGCTAAATATTCAACACCAGGGTTTACTTCTCTCTTTGCCTCAGACTGAATTTTGTAAGGGTAAACAACTTCCATACATCAGAATGGATTTACACATTATATATGTGAAAATAGGATTTTGAAGGATTTTAAGTTATTATGAATCAACCAACTCAAAAGAGAAGGTTGAAGATTACATTTTTTTGTCTCTCTGCTTTTTAATCACACACTAAATCATGCACAAACTTTTGCTGATTGGGTAAGCATATTCATCCACCAGAGCATGCTGGTACATATCCCTTAGCTGAGAGCTGTAGCCACCTACCAAAGTACTTCATTTAACTGTATCTTCCAAACCTTTCTCTTAATGGTATATGGTAGAGAAGATTCTAACTTAGCTTGTTAGATGCTCATGTTTAATGCCAATTGTGAAAGTAAGCTAGACTGTGATCATGCTGGAGAAGTATGGATAAGAGGTTGATAATGGCAAGCTCTTCAGAAGTAACAAAGATTATGATTACAAGAAACCATTGCAAGACACAAGTTAAGCTTAGTTTTTATCAATGCTTCCTTATCATAAGATGCTGATTAGAATTCAATTGCTCTTATTTCTTCTTTTCTGTTTAATTTAGGACATAAGTATACTCAAAAAGTTCTCCTAGCTCGACCAGTTTATATTCTACTTTTTACCAGAACAGTCATCATCATTATAATTATCATCTAAAGTTTTCCTGTCCAAGAAAAATTTTGTCCCAAGTGTTAACCAGGTTTTGCAACTAGATTACAAAATGGAATTAGCAATCTTTAAGAGTTATAGAGCAAATGAAAAATGACAAACACACTATGACAGTTCATAATATAAAGTTTTATATACTTATATTTATATATTTATACTTATATTTCTATACTTTATATATTTTTATATGGATCAGCAAGTTTTACATTGATTTTTAAATAGCCATTGTGCAGGTGGTTACTAGCAAACAAGTGGCCATTGTGGGGAGTGTGGATTTGTAACAACCATCATAATGTCTCCCAGTGGTTGTATAGCACAAGCCAGAACCACATCTTGTCAGACCCCTGCTAACCCATATGTGATTGCCTGTTACCATTCTCCTCTCACAAATGAAAAGATGAACTGATTTGCCAGAGATAATAGGAAAAGAAAGTGAAGTAGATAAGCATCAGATCCTTACCAACACTCATTTCCCTTGCCCCACCAAAAATGTAGTCAAACATATACATACTGCTTTTTGATACATTATATGATTTAAAATAATAACTCAGTACTTGTGATAATTTTAAATGTAATACCATTAATAATTGGTGTTTAAATACAAATGAGTTTTACCAATTCAAATATCTCACTGCTACAGAAGTACATAGAATACAAAGTAAAAACTGACAAGACAAATATTTCATGGAATTATTGCCTTTTAATACTATAAATAGCAAGAGAAAATATTCATAATTTATATAGTTTTGATGTGCCTTCAATATTAGCGTTCTTAGTGTGGTTAGAAGATTTGTCACTGGGCTGGAGAGATGGCTTAGCAGTTAAGCACTTGCCTGTGAAGCCTAAAGACCCCAGTTCGAGGCTAGATTCCCCAGGACCCACGTTAGCTAGATGCAAAAGGGGGCACACGTGTCTGGAGTTCGTTTGCAGTGGCTGGAGGCCCTGGCATGCCCATTCTCTCTCTCTCTCTCTCTGCCTCTTTATCTATCTGTCATTTTCAAATAAATAAATAAACATAAAAAAAATTTAAAGTTTTTTTTTTTTAAAAAAGATTTGTCAGTGGTGGTTTGTCCCCAAAAGCTATTGGAAATATTATTTTAATAAATGGGGTATAGGACATGACACAAAACAATGTTACACATAGGCAAAGGCAGTGAACACTTGGACTTGCTCAAATATATGAGATGTGTTAAGTCTTTGAATGTGTAATATACTGGGATAATATGATAAATATTATATGATAAATATACTGGGACAAAGTGATCTTCTAACATTATTTTTATGGGAGAAAGGCCTTCCAAAAGTTTTTAGTAGAGTCTCTTTTTTCTTTTCTTTTTTTTTTTTTTTTAATTAGATTTGTACTCAGTGAATACAGTCAACTTGGTACCATTGTTAGCCTCCTCTCTGTTCCCCTCCCTCCACATAGATCCACCTTGTGGGGGTATATTGGTCATGCATTGTGAGGTTAGCCTTCAGTTATGGGTAGGAGGAAATGTCTCTGTGTATCATTACCCAACATATGGCTCTGACATTCTTTCCACCACCAACCTTCTGCAAATTTCTCTGAGCCATGTTGGGTTCATTTTAGGTCTGCTTCAGTGATGAGGTTTTGGGAGCCTCTGTGTCTCTGGATATCTGATTTGGTAGGAGTTGATTTTTCTCTGAGTCAATCTCCTTCACCCTTGTGCTGGTACCCAGGTTCACCAAGAAAACAACAGTCTTGCTTGTTTTGCCAGTTATTCTTAGTTTCAGTTGGGGCCTTTTAGAGGTATGATAAGGTGGTTCTCTCCTTAGGATCTGTAAAAGGAAGAAGATTCTCCAATGGAGAGTAAAGTTAGCACCAGATAAATGTGATAACCATTATTTTTTTAGAGATATTTTAATACATGCAGGCCCTGTTGTAGCCCATGATTAGTGGTAGCTTGGTAATGGAGAGTGGACTCATTTTTGCATATGGTGCTGACTTGTTTCCAAGCTCCAGCTATGGGTTCCTTTCCACTGAGGGGATCAGTTAGCCAAATCAAGAGCAGTTGGTTTTCCACCATGGCTGTGTACCACTATTGCACTTGTGTGAGCATTGTGACAGGATATTTGATGCTAAGTTGGTTAGCTCATGAATTTCATGGAGGGATATTGGTTATTTTCCCCCTGTCGCCCATGTAGCACCTTCTGGCACTAGCACACTGACTGTCTGGGGACTGACTCTCTTCCAGCTTCCAGCCATGTCACTCCATGTTATGTGCCAACAGCATATGGCATCTTCAGCAGTAGGGTCTTACCACTAAGCTTTGGTGGGTCTTCAAGTACTGTGAGAAAAATCTGTCATTCTTTTAGGAAACCTTTTAGGTTTCTCTGAACAAAAGCTCACTGTGGATGATACCCACCTGCTGGTGCTGGGAATTACAGGTCAGTGGCCACAAAGAGAAGGAAGAAAAAGATAATTAATATAAAAGAGTTAAGCCGGGCGTGATGGCGCATGCCTTTAATCCCAGCACTCAGGAGGCAGAGGTAGGAAGATCGCCAAGAGTTCGAGGCCACCCTGAGATGACAGAGTTAATTCCAGGTCAGCCTGAGCCAGAGTGAGACCCTACCTCGAAAAACCAAATAAATAAATAAATAAATAAATAAAAGTTAGAGAGAAGAGGGAGAGAGAAGGGGAAGGGGAGAGAGTGAGAGAGAAAAAAGCATAGAAGATTAAGGTCAGTCTTCATTATACCCTCTCCAGGGCCTTGAGATTCAGGTGTTCCCTCTAAGGGCCTGGTGAAGGTTCAACCATTTGGTCTGCATTTTAGGATGTAGAATTTTATGGTACCATTGCCATTTGGGTCCAGTTTTGTGTCCCCCACTGCATGGCTCCTCCCCAGTGGGTAGGTAGTGCTGAGGAGGGACCAGGCCCACTGGTTCCTCCCAAGGGATTGAGGAGAAGGATGAGCGTCAGACGACTCAGAATCTCTCCTAGTCACCAGAGAAAAACCACACTGAGTCAGGAGTCTTGTCGAAGCAGGAACTCACTTTATTGTTACAATCAGTTGCCTATATATTGTTGGGAACAAAGGTGGGAATTCTAGGATGAGGGGCAAGGTAAGGGCCAATAGTAAACTGTGACTATTGAAATGATAATTCCAACTCCTGCGCAAAAGTAGCAGGCAAGAAGCCATTAGGTGTCTTGCTGAGTGCTAACTGGCCAGAGAAAGGTTGCCAAACTTTAGCTAGGCTCAGGAAGTTCCACTAGGCCTCATGCCCAGGCCTCTCAGGGCCCCAAATCTCTCCCTTTTGTTTTTGCAAGAGCATTAGTCACCATGGCCCCTGTCTTAGGTTGTCCTCCTCTGGGGATCTTACCTGTCACTGGGTAGCAGGTGTTTAGCTTGCTGAGAACCCACTCCATGGCCTGTCTTAGGTTGTCTCAGTCAGTCTGAGATCTTACCTGTCATTGGTCACATGGAGGACAGAGGAGGTGGCAGTGGGTCATCTGAGGAACTTAATTCCTGAGTTGCCAGCCTGTGGTAATATATCTCAACCTGATGGAGTTTTATTGCCTCTAGCCACTGGTGAATAAATTGTGTAATTTTGTTAATTGCACAAGGACTGACAGTGAGGATAAGGAGGAAGGGAAGGAGGGGCCTAAGTAGAGGGAGGGGGTAGGGTAAGAAGTCATGTAAGACCATCCACAGTGGGCTGTCCTGGAGGTCCCGCCTCCTCCTCTTCAAGTCTTCCTGGAGCCTCTTAATCTTGTCCTGGATGATTCCCAATTTACTGGTATAAAAGCAGCATTTTTCCTGTAAAAATATGCATATGCTTCCCTTTTCAGCTGTTAGTAGGTCTAGTCCCCTTCTGTTTTGTAGGACTACCTCAGCCAGGGAATCTAGCTTCTAGGAATGATATCTACATCTAGGATTAAGGTGGTGGCCGGGGCTCAAAGGTCTGTGCAATTGGTGGGCAGAAAGTCATAGGCTATCCCACCTCCACAAACATAAACCATTCCAGAAGGCAGGCAGAATTGAGCACTGGGCTCAGTTGTGTTACAAGTACATAAGGAAGGATGAATGTACCACACATCTATACTGGAATTATTAGAGGAAGGTGGGGCCCAAATGCAAGTTCCAGAGGAAACATTGGGTAAAGCTGGATGGGTGGGGAAGGTAGAACTGTAGGTAACAGATGAGGACCAATGTTTTTGTGAAGGGGATAATTGTTTATCTTCTTTAGAAAAATTTAAAATATTTAGGGTAAATAATGTCTTTTTTAGTTGGTCATGTAAACTGTGACTATTGAAATGATAATTCAAACTCCTGCACAGAAGTAGCAGGCGAGAAGCCATTAGGTGTCTTGCTGAGTCCTAGCTGGCCAGAGACATGTCACCAAACTTTAGCTAGGCTCAGGAAGTTCCACTAGGCATCACGCCCAAGCCTCTGAGGGCCCAAAATCTCTCCCTTTTGTTTTTGCAAGAGCATTAGTCACCATGGCCCCTGTCTTAGGTTGTCCCATTCTGGGGATCTTACCCATCACTGGGTACCACTTTTGTTTTTGTAATTGAACCTTGAGAGTCTGATTATTCTATCTTTAAAATTTTAGTTGTACTATGGTAGTATAAGCCTTATATATTAGGTATAGAAAGTAGACATAGCTCATATTTTAAATATCTAATACTTAAAAATATCTCACATTTTAAATATTTAACATTTATAAACACAGGCAGAACCTGTCACCAGTTTTGAAAACATTACCAATTGATTTCTAGACTAACTCATTTAACCTAGAATTTTTTAGCATCTGTGTTTGAAAACATGTCTGATTAGTTTAGATACCTGTGTTGGCACAAATTACCCAGAGAACATTGGAAACAGAACCATAGAGTTTAATAATTTTATTTTTATAATGTATATATTTTTGCATCTTGGATTAAGTTAATGCCTGAATTTTCTAGTTAGCTGGGTATTCTTAGCTGTATCAATTGATCTCATGTTATATATCTTCAGGGTAGGAGTTTAAGGTGTTATATATCTTGAGGGTATGAACGTAAGGTGTTAGGTGTGGCTCTTAAGACTCTCAGAGTATTTACAATGGTGTTCCTAGGGGTTGAGTTTGCCTGCTATGGGAGTATTCAAGTAGACTGAGTGGAATGAAATATAGGTAGATTCTAAAATTTAACTGAACACTGTATACATTCAATCAAAAACAGCGCTGAGTATTTATGTAAGAGTAGGTATTACAACAACCAGATCCTCTATCAACAAAGAGGTCAAGATTTCTAGTCTGTTGAGGGATCCAAGTTGGTTTATGACCAAGTGAGACCCTTACCTGGTGCACCAGTTACTTTTTTGGATGATTTTGGTTTCAGTCAGATTGCTAGCTGGGTCATTGGGCTGCTGTTCTGATTTCTGGAGCTGGGCACTGGCTTTTCCTGTTGGGCAACCTGAGCCTGGCAACTGTGGCCCTGCAGATCGGCACCCCTATTGTGGAACTGCTACTGCTGCTGCTGAAGCTGCTGCTGCTGAAGCTGCTGCTGCTGAAGCTGCTACTGCTGGATCTGCCACTGCTGCTGCTGTAACTGTCACTGCTGTATCCACTGCTGCTGCCTCTGAAGCTGCCGCTGCTGGAACCGCTGCTGCTGCTGAAGCTGCTGCTGCTGAAGCTGCTACTGCTGGATCTGCCACTGCTGCTGCTGTAACTGTCACTGCTGTATCCACTGCTGCTGCCTCTGAAGCTGCCGCTGCTGGAACCGCTGCTGCTGCTGAAGCTGCCACTGCTGGATCTGCTGCCGCTGGGGCCACTGTTGTTGGTGCCAGAGCCACTGATGTTGCTGCCGGACTCTGCTCCTGCTTGGGTCCCGCTGTTGGCTCAAGTTGGTGTGACCAGGTCCAGAGACCACTGCTCTGTTTGCTGGAGCTGGGCACAGGCGGTTGGGGAAAGGAGGGGGCTGATGCTGCTCTAGTTCTCTCGCTGTTCTACATGTTTTTCTACCTTGTGATCTGCTCCTCCATTGTTCACTGATGCTCTCCCTTCACATTTCTAGAATTTGCGGAGAGCTCTGGTGTTAGTGGAAGCTCCCCTCACCTGGCTTTTCCTGCGGCTCAAGCTGAGCCTTGTGGCTTTCTGGTGTGCTGCCGCCATGGTCAGCAGACCTGCTGGGGGTGCTTTTGCCAGCCTGTGTAGGCTCTGGATGCTCTGGATCTTTTCTACTTCTCCACTGCCATTTCAATTTCCTATACATCTCGCTTTTTAGTAAAAGTGTGTATTTTGCTGAATTTTTTGGTCGTTTTCCCCCCTAGGCTGCTTTGGCCTGGTACTTACGCCACCATCTTAACCTGAAGTCCTCAGTAATTTTATTTTTAAACCAAAACAGCTAGCTAAATTTTAATATAACCCTTGATAAATCTTTTTGAAAGAAACAACATTATTTAACAACCCATGATTTTGGCTTAAGCTTGATAGTTATTGATTTTATGTACCACAGAAACTTTTATTAACATAAAACAATTTTATGTTTTACCCATGACTTAAATTTGATAAAGCTTAAGCAAGCTATCCTAACATATCCCAGGAAGATGAAAGTTATCATTATTGAAATTAAATCACTTAAACCTAAGGGGTTAAACCTAGTTATGACCATTCAAAAGAATTAGCATAAATAAAACAGAAGCTATTTTTAAAGTTACAATGTCTTTAGGTATGAGTACGTCACCTTAGGAAAATAACCATTTCTATGTGAGCCTTTATCTTAGGAATAGTTAAAACCTTGATGAAAAGATGAATCTAATTTACTTTACTGAGTGTTAAATCCAGTTTTATAATCCTTCAATTATAACAAATTAGCATCAGTGACCTGTTAATGAGTGAGGTCTTATAAGACTCAGTTTCTCCATTGATTAAAACCTTGGCATCAGGTAAACATTAGATTTAATCTAATTAAATGTTTTAATGAAGGGGCCCTTACCCTGATATATACATTAGGTAAGTCTGATGCTTATCTTATGTAAGTATTTTGTAACCTGGTCAAATACCTTGACTCAGTTTAACTATTTAACATTTTTTCTAGTGAGAAATTTTATCTAACAGATGTGACTTTAGGTGTTTAAAAGAGAAGAACTAAAGAGAACCACAGTTGTATGTTGTACTCCTTTTTCTTTGTCACAGACAATTGGCCATTTTGTCTCTAGTCAGAGTCTGGGGGACACATGGCTTAAACTTGTATGGGGTCTGAGATAAAAGGGGTTTATCCATTTTTTTAGAGTCTAGCTTTCCATGAATTTAAGTAGCATAGGTTGGAAAGCAAGAGCAAAATGAAATTACAGAACAGAGAGATAAGCATCCTGACATTTCTTATCCTATTCTGAAATTGTTTGTTTTTACATAGCAAATGTACCCATTTGCAAAACACAAGGTGATAAGACTTTTGTCTATGTTTAACCTAGTTAAACCTCCAATTACATCTGTACTTATGACTTTGTGACCCACCTAGCATAGGCATCACCTGTGTCTAATGTAAGAAGAATTTAGATTAAGACTATGTTCCTATATAAAACTTCTAGAGTATCCTTAATAGTCTGGAAACAGTTGAAAACTCTCTAACTTTAGTCATGGCATTTAGGTTTAGCCTGAAAATTTTTTCTTACATACGCACATCAATCCATTATAAATTTAACCTTGATTAAACTCTCTGGGCCTGAGCAGCAGGATGCAGCCAGCCCTTATGCCAGTAGCCCAGTTCCAACAAAATCCTCCGCAGTCTTTCCTTTCTCTTAGAAAGCTCATAAGCCAAGCCTTGAAGTTCAATGCTGTTTTTTTAGATTCTCATCAGAATAGTCCATAAAATTTGGCTTACCACTCCAGAAGAAACCTTCAGTTGCAAGCACCCAGTCCATGCCTATTCCTCCAAAACAAAGGTTCCAAAAGATCAACATCCACATGGTCAGGTTCATCTCAGTCCACTCCTTGGTACCAAGTTCTGTATCAGACAGCTTTCGGTTTACTGATACGAACTTCCAGACCAAGTACAGTTATGGAGGAAGGGATATTTATTATAGGTTAAAGATCCAGGGGAAGTTCCATAATGGCAGAAAAAGCTGGCCTGCCTTCATAGGCCCAAGCAGAGAGAGAGAGAGAAGCACAAGCCTAAAGGTCAAAAGCCACAGAGTGTGTCCACTAGGGACATATGACCTGTTTAGAAATACAAAAGCTGCAGATGAAGCTTGCCGGAGAACCAAAATTGAAAGGAAAGAAAAAGAGAATGAAGAGATGTTGACAAGCAAGTACAGGTTATAGAAGCAAAGTTTAGTGCATTAAATATGAAGATTGCCTCATAACTTATGAGGGTACTCTCACCTGCACATGTACACCAATTGACCTCCTCAACAAGAATGCCTCTCACAGAGCACTAGTCTGCCAGGTTCCTAGAGCCCCACATTATGCGCCAGATGCTGGCTTCCTCCCCGGCAGGTAGGTAGTGCTGAGGAGGGACCAGGCCCGCAGGTTCCTCCCAAGGGATTGAGGAAGAAGGGATGAACGTCCAATGACTCAGAACCTCTCCTAGTCACCGGAGATAAACCACACTGAGTAGGGAGTCTTGTTGAAGCAGGAACTCACTTTATTGTTACAAGCAGTTGTCTATATAATGTTGGGAACAAAGGCACGGATTCTAGGATGGGGGAGAGGTAAGGGCCAACAGTAAACTGTGACTATTGAAATGATAATTCCAACTCCTGCATGGAAGTAGCAGACAAGAAGCCATTAGGCATCTTGCTGAGTCCTAGCTGGCCAGAGACAGGTCGCCAAACTTTAGCTAGGCTCAGGAAGTTCCACTAGCCCTCACCTCACGCCCAGGCCTTTCAAGGCTCAACACCCCACCACCTCTCTTACCTTCCCCTCCCTCCCCATCCACCCTATTGTTCTGTCCTTGAGACGTTTGCTAGGTATGTCAGCATCTTTGGTAGATTCAAGTTAGGTGCTGTACATGAGTGAGACTATGTGGCAATTATCTTTCCATGATTGGGTGAGTTCACTGAGAATGATCTATTCCAGATTTAACCATTTTTCTTCAAATTTCATTTTGCCATTTTCCCTTACTCTTGTGTAGAATTCCATTATGTAGAGACACTACATCTTAGTTATACAAAACCTCTACTCCACAAAATTGGATAATATGGAGGAAATGGATAAATTCCTAGACACATACCATCTACCAAAGCTAAACTCAGAGCAGATTAATCTCCTAAACAAACCTATCACACTCATTGAGATGGAAAAGGTAATAGAAAACTTCCCCCAAAAGAAGAGACTAGAACCATATGGCTTCTCAGCTGAACTCTATCCAACCTTCATGGAAGAACTGAAAACAATCTTTCTCAAACTGTGCAATACAACTGGAGAACAGGAAAAGCTCCCAACTCCTTCTATGAAGCTAGTATCACCCTAATTCCACAACCAGGTAGAGATGCCACAAGAAAAAAAAAAAAAAGTGCAGCCCTATTTCCCTGATGAACTTAGGGGCAAAGATCCTGAACAAAATCATCACAAATGGAATCAAAAGTATTATCTAACTTGATCAAGTAGGATTCATCCCAGGAACACAGGGGTGGTTCAATATATGGAAATCTGTCAATGAAATACACCACATAAACAAGGTTAAACAGAAAAATCACATGATCATTTCAATAGATGCAGAAAATGCCCTTGACAAAATACAACATCACTTCATGATCAAAATTTTGGTGAGAATTAGCATGATCGGTTTATATCTTAACATAATAAAGGCTATATATAAAGCTCTTAAAGCCCAAATAATACTTAATGGAGAGAGACTGAAAGAATTCCCTTTGAGATCAGGAACAAGACAGGGTGTCCACTCTCACCTCTGCTCTTCAATATAGTATTGGAAGTCCTAGTTCAAGCAACAAGACAAGAGAAAGAAATAAAAGGGATACAATTTGGAAAGGAAGTTAGCTCTATTCGCAGATGACATGATTGTATATGTAAGAGACCTGACAGCCTCCATCCCAAAACTCTTAAAGGTGATTACCTCCTTCAGCAAATTAGCAGGACACAAAATCAATGCACAGAAATCAGTAGCCTTTCTATATGCAAATGACAAAAAGACAGAAAAAGGAATAAGTGACATTGTCCCATTTTCAATAGCAACAACAACAAAATAAAATACCTGGGAATAACATTAACCAAGGAAGTGAAATATCTACACAATGAAAGCATAAAAATATGCAAAAAAGAAATTGAGGAGGACTTGAGAAAATGGAAAGACCTCCCATGCTCTTGGATAGGCAGAATTAACATTGTGAAAATAGCAATCCTACCAACGGCAATATACAGATTTAATACAATCTCAATCAAAATCCCAACATTTTTCTTCAAAGAGATAGAAAAATTGATCTAAAATTCACATGGAAAGGCAGAAGGCCTTGGATATCCAAGCATAACCTCACTAAAAAGAACACCTCCAGACACATCTCCATACCTGATCTAAAAGCTATATTACAAAGCCGTAGTAATACCAATAGCATGGTACTGGCAAACTGATTGGAAACTCAGTTACTACTGGGACAAAAAAATAGGAGGAACTTTCCATGATATAGGAATGGGAAAAGACTTCCTGAACAAAATTACAGTAGCACAGGATATTGAACAGTCACTTAACCAATGGGATCAAATGAAGCTGAAAAGTTTCTTCACAGGCAAACATATAATAAGCAGAGCCAATAGATTACCCACAGAATGAGAGAAAATATTTGCTGAATATACAACTGACAGAGTCCTAATCTCTAGAATCTACAAAGAACTCAAAAACTTAAACAATAAAAAGTCAAACAACCCACCCACAAAATGTAGCAAAGAACTGGACAGGCAGTTCTCCGAGAAAAAAAAAAAAAATACAAATGGCAAACACATACGTAAGGAAATGTTCATCATCCCTAATCATCATGGAAATGCAAATTAAAACTACTATGAGATTCCACCTTACCCCAGTAAGGACAGCAAACATCAAAAAATCAAGTGAAAATAAATGCTGGTGAGTATGTGAAGAAATAGGAACCCGCATCCACTGTAGATGGGAATATAAGGTGGTACAACCACTTTGGAGAACAATATGGAGACTCCTAAAAAAGCTGAATAGACCCAGTTATTCCTTTACTTGGCATGTACCCTAAAACCTTCAAACATCAGTCCAGAGATTTGCTCAACTGTGTTTATAGCTGCTCAATTTGTAATAGCTATGAGCTGGAGTCAACCAAGGTGCTCATCATTACACGTATGGAAAACTAAGATGCAGTATAGCTACTAGATGAGTCTCTTGAAGAGCCATGATGTACATTGGCATATAACCTGCCCAGCACTGATATAAGAAGTAAAGGTGACAGTGACTGTTATGGGAAAATTACACCCAACAAATTCCATACCTGACTTCACCATAAATCCATCAGTGTAAATCATATTCCTCTTCATCTTTCTTTAATATTGAAAGGAATAGCTGAATGTGAAAATAACTTGAGACTATTACCAGACATCAATTATAGCCTACACTTTTACTTTCAAGGTCAAATATTAAGACTAGTACAAATAAATTATCAATTTTTAAAGTTTACACTGATAAAAGTGACCAAGTACACTTCTACTTTTCTTAAGATTATTTTCCTTCATCATATAAAACATATATTGTACATTATTGACTATGCTTTTAGAAACCACAATCAATGCAGACTTTTCAGTGACAAAGTAAACTACATTGAATGATAAGTATTCAATTTATTACTTTGAAGAGGAAACAGTCTTCTAGTTTTGCATATGAAATGCTCCTTAAGCACCAGGAATGTTTGGGAGGTGAAGAGCCCTCACATTCCACAAGGGCCTCACAGACCCCAGAAGACTGCTCAGTGGGCTTGGATTGAAGTACATTCAGTCTGTGTCTTGCATTTCTTTTTCTGTTGCATGTGGGAGAAGGGAAGCATATATGACTAAGATGTGTAGACAGTTGTTATCAATGTATTTTTGAAAAGTCTGGCTGGGTCTTCCAGTTGGACATTGGACATCCTATCTCAGGGGATGGCTCTTTGTTTTAAAGTAGATCCTGACAAATAGAAATTCATAAAGAATTGTTATCTTTTTATTCATGTTGGGTGTTGAAAGATTGGCTGTTTATACTAATGACATCCTTTCCTCAGGAGTGCATGCAATAATGACATCAAAACTCACTGAGATTTATTGGGTTAAGTTTTACACACATAAAATTACAGCATGATGTAGAAATCTTTATCACCTCCAAATCCCTATATTGATGTGAACAACCA
This sequence comes from Jaculus jaculus, assembly GCF_020740685.1. NCBI lineage: Eukaryota > Metazoa > Chordata > Mammalia > Rodentia > Dipodidae > Jaculus > Jaculus jaculus. Next base: position 87,428,390 of record NC_059109.1, read on the forward strand.
TCTTCTTGATTTATAAAATGTAGAATCTGAGAAACAGGACACTACCAGTCTAGAGATTCATAATGTAATTTTCTTTGGAATTTAACGTAAATGTCTGGAATTTTTGAATGTGTATGGGAAGTTTCACAAAATAAAATGAGAAATCTTTGATAGGCTTTATTCATGTGTATTACACTATTGCTAAGCATTTTGTATGTTGTGATTTAATTCTTGCATTACTTTTATGACATACAGACCCTTCTCCAACTCATTTCATAGACAAGAAGACTCTTAGGAAAATGATTTAGATAGTTTGTCAAGGTCACACATCTAGAAATTAAAAAAAAAAAAACCAAAAAACTGGAATTTAAATTGAAATCTGCTTGACCTTGGGCTTCTGCCTCTTCATTTTCCATCAAACCACAGCCAACCTCCCCTAGCTTTTACTAACAATCCATAACAGGGATTATCACCAATCATTTGTTCTTTTTTTTTTCTCACATTGTTTATACAAATGATGTTAGTCATCTGCTTATTTACATGATGGGGAAGTCAGTTATAGATATAGGTCTGAACAGTAAAACACCAATGAGAAAAAAACAAAAACCTGTAGATATAAAGATATAAAGAAGGACAAAGCAACTGTTGCATGAACACAGCTAAGAATGTAAAGGGTTGTGTGGTCCTCCTTTGTAAGAGATGAGAGATCTGTACTGAGCCGTCACTTCTACCATTGAAACTCAGTCATCTGTAGCAGAGCCAAGTTGGTATAACCAGCAGGCACTATGGACATTGTTTATAATATGGGGAGTTTACAAAAATCCTATTTACAACTCTTTTTCAACCCTTTCTGTGTGTGTGTGTGGTGGGGGGGGTATTTCTTATGAAGTACATTTTTCAAGATGGACTTTCAGAATATGATTACTCCTGGGAAAATTGTGATAAGATGGTCTTATCCTTCTCCTTCTTTCCTCTTTATTTTCAAACATTAGAGGTTTTTCCTCCATCATGATCAAGGGACTAGATATGCCAAAGTTTGCCTGAATCAGACAATAAGAAACTAACTGTATATGGATCAGTGGCAAGGATGTATTGAAATGAGTCTAGTATATTAATGTACTAACTCTTCTCTCCTCCTTTGTCCTCTGTCCTTCCCTCCCTCCCTCTTCTCTCTCTGTCCCTATGTCCCTTTCCTTCTTTACACAGGCAAACAGGATGAGACAGTGGTTCAAATGGGTGTGACTTTTCCACCTCTCCTCCCACATACTCCCCTTCCTCTCTTTCCTCATGTGTTTCAAATTGGAGCAGTGGTGGGTGGGAGAAGCAAGAGCTGCTCTGTGAACTATAAATAGTAAAACCAAGAGCTCTGAGTGTTTGAGGAGGGAGGTCATGGGAGATAGCAGGGTGAGGGAGTTGGGTAACTACCCAGCTGTAATCATTTGCTTAGCTTCAAACCAAACCAACTCCTGCAGCATATTATTGAGTATTGAGTAAATATGTGGCCAGCCTCAAACCCAACCTGAAAAAAAAAAAAGCAGCTATAATAGAGATGGTCCTGACAGATAGTCACCTCCCTTTACTCTTTGGAAAAATACAGTTATAGTCAAAGTAAAGTGGACCAAAACCCATGGAAAGATTGATGGAAATTCATTTTAGAAAGCCACACACATGAAAATAATTTACACAGCAGGCTTCCCGCGGCACAGCTGTGCTGCTTATTTGTTTTGGACTGGTTTTTGCAAAAAGTGGTACCAAAGGTGGACTGTATGCTTACTTGATAACCTTACAATGTTAAGCTAGTCCCCTGAACTCACCACCCCTTTCATGAGCAGCCTTTTGTGTAAAGGCAGATATTCTTTGGAGTCTATAGACATTAATTTCTTTTAGCTTTTATTTTAAGACTCCACCCTTGGATTTCATCATTTCCAATCTATGTAAGGCTTGGTTCTGTTTCTCCTACAACTTAAATACTCCAGAGAGGTGAAGTGGAAGACAGAGAACTGAATAAGATGACTCCTAAGTGTGTGAACCTGTTTATGTCTCAAGGTGGGAAAGGTGCTTGTAAAGAGGACTCCCAGACCCATAAAAGTAACACAAAAGAATTCTATGGAGGTGTGTTGCATAGCCCCAGACCATAGACATCAGAGGCCAGTGCTGCACCTGCTTTTACATTGCTGCTTTTCCCCTAAGCCTCTGAGCCAGGATGAGGCAAGTGGTTTATAGGAGTTCAATGCAATTTACAGGGCGGGATCTCCACTGCACCTTGAAATTCAGTAAAGCTTGGTGCCTCAAAGCCAGCCAGCACATGTGCCAGGGGTGTGACATTTATTCAAGGGATTTGGAGAACAAGGCCTCATACACAGGCAATCAGAGGCATCTGGTGTCATTATTCATTGAATTACCTCTGGCAAAGGAGATGGAGCTTGATGGATCAAAACTTGGCTTTTGTAAAAGGGACATGTTGGTATACTTCTGATCTGTTTCATAATCTTATTCATTATTAGGATTTACTTGCTGTCTTTCTTCTATATTATCAAATTTTTTCTGATCAATCAAGAATTACAGCAAATTTGGGCTGGAGAGATGGTTTAGCGTTTAAGTGCTTGCCTGTGAAGCCTAAGGATCCTGGTTGGAGGCTTGATTTCCCAGGACCCACGTTAGCCAGATGCACAAGAAGGCACATGCATGTGGAATTTGTTTGCAGTGGCTGGAGGCCCTGGTGTGCCCATTCTTTCTTTCTCTCTCTTTCTCTCTGTCTCTCTCTGTCTCTGTTTGTCTCTTTCTCTGCATATCACTCTCAAATAAATAAAAATAAACAACAAAAAGTTTAAAGAACAAGAATTACAGCAAATCAACTCTCTTAGGTCAATGTAAAGTTCAATTATAAGGTCACTTTTCTCAGGGATGGACTTGTTTGAAGGAAGGATTTGTCCCATGAAGAAATGCTCTTTTTATATTTTTTATTAGATCCTTTGTTGCATCTTAGAAGGGAGGAGGGAAGTTGAAGTTCCTTTCTATGTCTGACTCAAACATAGGCACAGTGGGTTAATGCCCATGTTCTTTCTCTACAGATCAATGTGATAAAATGCAGGGATCAAACAGTGTTCATAAGTCTCATAGTCTGTCTGGAATAAACCTTAAAGTCGTGCTAAATTCATTCCACAATTCATTCTTTCTTCACTGAAAACACAACATGTGGCCAAAAATCGACTTTGACAAGCACTGAAATTCTCACTGCCCTAGCCCAATATATTTAACTCAGGAAGGTTGATTTATCAGATATTTTATATTCTTTCTTTTGCCAAGTTTATATTAGAATCACAAGCAACTATAAAAGCATATTAAAGTAATGAGACGCCATAAAAATTAAAATCTTAAAATTTAAGATTTTTTCTCCCACATTAATTTATCAATACACAGATGTTAAATTCCATTTCATAAGAAGAACCAAAGGTAGTATAATATCAGAGAGTGAATTCATCATCAATTATGAAAAATTTTCCTGTTTGTAATACTTGGTAGGTTTAGCACAGTTCATTAGTTTTTGTAACTAATGAAAACATTTCTTAAAGAGAGCAAAAATGAGTTGATGAAAACCACAAAATCAAAATTTCTGTATGTTTTCAGTAGTGCATTTTAATATCAACATTGTAATTAAAAACAAAAGCACCCATTTGGTAGTGCACACTTTTAATCTCATTGCTTTGGAGGCATCAGTAGGAGGATGAGTTCAAGGCTAGCCTGGGACAAGAGTTCCAGGTCATCTTAGGCGAGAATGGGACCCTTCTTAAAAAAAAAAAAAACAAATAAACAAACAAAAATGTAAACAGATACCCATTTTAAAAATAAAATAAATTCTTATTTTAAAAGACATATTCATGTCAAACACATCACCTTTCAAACTGCAGAAAATTATTGCATACATTTGGCAAAATAAATGATACCCCATTTTACTCCTAGTCTTGAATGATATTCTTCTGCCAGTATCTTGATAAGAGTTCGTAAACATCAACAACCTTGAAAATAAGTCTTATGTCTATGTCCAAAATAGAAAGAAATAGGCAATTGTACCACCAGGGGGCAACAGAGTTTCCAATCCAGATTTCACCAAAGAAAATGGAGTGAGCAGATATCTTGTAATTTCTTTCTTGTTGGTATCTTTTGGACACTTGGCATCTATCAGAAAATGTTCTTTCTCCTGTTTTTGTTACTGGGAAAAGCAAATTCTCAGATCTGTTGATGGCTGCATGGTGTAAAGGTGATAATAGTTAAACCAGACACTCATCTTGCTTTCCTTACCCAGGGAAGCAGATACTGTGTTCAGAGATTTGAGGGAGCCTCAATTTTTTTACTCATGCAGGGTGAGCAGGCCTTTTAAATGAATGTAAATGTAGTGACAACAGATTAGTGACAGCAAGATCAGCTGTGTCACCTCCCTGTTCAGACCTTTCCCATAGAATATTTGATAGACTGCTTATGAAAGTGATAGTGACTCAACTATGGAGATCAAAAGATTATGATTAAAAGTGAAGCTAAATCAATGATGATAAGATGAATTTTAGAGAAAATCCCTCAGGTTAGCAAACCAGGAAAAATGTCAGGAGGTAGAAGTAAGTACATGTTCATATAAAACAATTCAGAGCTGGAAAGATGGTCAAGGTGCTTGCCTGCAGAACCAAAGAACTCAGGTTTAATTCCCTAGGACCCATGTAAGCCAGATGCACAAGGTGTTGCATGTAACTGGAGTTTGTTTGCAATAGCTGGAGGCCCTGATGCACCCATTATCTCTCTCTCTCTCTCTCTCTCTCTCTCTCTGTCTCTGTCTCTCTTGGATCTGCCTCTTTCAAATAAATAAGAATAAAATATTTAAAAAAACTTAAATCCGTGATTTAGTAAAATTTTAGTGATTCAAAAATACCCTTTGAGTATAAATAAACACATATAACTGTCATTTGTGTTAATGGATTCATAGTGTTCAGAATTTGGAATTTGTGTGGATGAGTTCAGAATCTAAAGTGATATTAACCCACCATCTCTATAGCTCTAACTCTACCTACATATAACTCAGGGGCAGGGAAGAGATATACATCTACTATCTCATGTCAAAGAAACACTGACAAACTAGAGTACCCAAGAATGACTAGGCCATTGAGAACCTGGACATCATGTCTTGTGGGAACAAACTGGAAGTACTTGGAAAAGGGAGATGCAGGAAATGATTGTTTCAAAGTACATCAAGGACAAAGGAGGTTTAGAAAGCCCAGATGTAAATGTGAATGCAAAATAATAAACTGTTTGAAAGTGGGACTGTCTCCTTCAGTTGAGTTCCTCTGTCTCCAGAGACTAAACAAAGAAAGGGTAGTGTTCTCTGTTTGTTTGTTTTTTATTTCCTGAGGTTGTTCAATTATCAGATACCACTAATTTATCCTCCAGTTTAGAGACTCAGTGATTTTGACATTATCTATAATAGGTTTAAACCCTAGATACTTTTTAGACCAGCATGATTCTGCTAATTAATACCAACATTACCATGATCTGAAGCATTTAAAATTCCCTAAAGTATAGCCTTCCCTAGTACATGTCACAGTTGGGCAGAAACCCTTTGTACTTCACATTCAAAACTCCTTGAGTGAAAAAAAAAAGAGAGAAAAACTGAAACAAAACATGCTCTAAAATATTGTTTCGTGGGGAGTCCAATTCTAATTAGTATGTTAAAGGCTTTGAAAGCTATTATGTTAAAATTTTATTAATCCAACAATTAAACTCTTCAACAGAACACTCATTGTCTCCCACAATATTTCCTCTTAATTTTTCAGCCTCAGTGTCTGTAATCCTCCCTTGTACCTTTCACTTTTGGCTCCCAGTGAATTATCCTGACTTGGTATTTCCTTCATTTGGAAAGATGTAGTTCTTACTTTTGTCCATAAGGGTCACCCATCTTGAATGCAAAGCTTACCAGAACCTAGGTCTACCATTTTTGAACTCATAGGTGAAAATGATTACTCCTCACAGTACACTAGGATGCATTAGGTAACTAGGATAAATTCTGATAGACCTTGCACACTTTTTATGATGTTTTTCATTAAGCAGATGTCCAACAAACTTTTTGAAGTTATTAAAGAAATTCACAGGTTAATTGGAACTCAATTAAAAAAGTTAAAGTCAATGTAAATGTGCTGAATTTTAAGGGCACAATTTAGACCTTTTATAATTCTGGAAAACAAACACTTAAACACTATCAGACTTTTTAATATGATGCCCTGATAGAACCTATATTTTTTTTTCTAAACAAATTGCTATCATTATTGCTATGTGGAGGTACTAGATCTTAGTGTATGAGCCATTCTGTTTTCACTAGTCTGTCATTAATATATTGTTTCCCTTAGAAGTATTGGGCTGCATCTTTGTCTGTAGTTGGGCACCTCGATTCTCATCACAAGTAAATTAAATTTACTGATTCTTCTCTATAAATTAATATAATAACATATTTTAGGTGTTCATGTTAACTGGAGGTAAAGAAAAAGAATGACCTGTATTTTAGGTTTTGGAGTTCCTGATTTGGAGAACCTAGGCAAGGGTTCCTAAACTCTTCCAGTAACATAGCTCAGGAAAAACAATGACTATTCCTTTACATGATTTAATGTAAGATGCATTCGCTGTCTTAAAGTATTGATTTGCTTTTTAAAAAAAATCTCCTAGTTTTTATTCTCTTCAGAAAAACATAACAAACATTTCCCGAGCTTACTTTCCATAAAATCATCAATGGAATCAATCACCCTAGCCACACTTAAATCAGAAGTCACTCAAACAAAAATTGACAGAGTCATCATCACAGAAAGAGATAGACTATTTCTACTACCTCTTTCAAAACTCACTGCCTTATATTCATAACTTTCAGCTCAACATCAGCAATGAATAAGGATAATTGTTTAAGAACAATGGTTATGATTAAAAAGTTATCCTGCAGCTTAAATTAAAAGAGTGATGAAGACATTAGTCTAAGTAATATTTAGATCTTTTCAAGAAGCTTTTATTCTTATTGAAGTTTATAAAAGAATTGAAGTTTAAAAACTTACTTAAGCAACATACATAGAGAATAATCTAGTATCCTTTATTCAAAGCAGATTTTATTGAATAATTACCTAGTTAGTTCTTACTTTTTCTTCTCTCTACTTTATTTATAGCATCAATACTAGGATTAAGAAGCATAGTAATAATTAGCCTACCGCTTGGCCTTTTAATATTTACCATGAAATCCTTGAAGAAGCATGATTCAGTGACCATGAAAGTCTAATAAAATGCCAAGTGAACTAAGGTAAATAGGATTAGAAAGGAAATCATCTTCTTTTCATGACATAATGAAATGAACCTACATGTTATGCAAATGAAGAAGTGCAGGGCTCAGTTCTAACTCTGAATGACTTTGGCATCTGTTCCTTCTCTGATAAGTTTCATGGCAGACTCCCAATTTATAAGTTCATTTACCTTCTAGATAAGAAGGTGAGGTGTGCTCTACCTTATTGAATTATTAAGGGTCTTAGCTAAGGAATGTCCACACAAGTGGAAACCATAGGAGACTCTCAAAGAGCTATTTGGCTTTGTAATACTCAAAACTATACTAAAGCAGTCACTTCTCCAGGCTGTTAGGACTTTTTTCTTGCCTCAGTGGGGCAGATGGCTATTTTCATTACTGTGATGTGATTACTTCAGTAATGTGAGGGCCTGGCTATTCCCAAAGTCCTCCCAATGATCCTGTGGTTTTATTAGAACCTTTGACCCATTGTCCTTTAAGAAACTTATCAATTATGTTTTATATCTGACTCATTCTCTGCCTTTCCTTGGTAAAAACGTGAATCTTAAGCTTTCCTCAAAGATTAATTCAAACTAGACTTCCATCTTTGAATTCACATCTCACCCCAGTCAGAATTAAGAGAATCATACATGCTCTCCTGTGCCAATAAGAGTCCATGCTTAACTTTTATTACAAAGCCTTTTCTCCCTTCTCCCTTCAACTAACCATTCTCATTACTTGATCATAGTCTCCAGTGACTCTCCAAGGACATATCTGTGTTCCCTCCACATTCTCTGTCTTCCAAGGCCACTGTCATTCCATTTCATATCTTTTGGAAACTTCCTAGTCTCTCCCTATCAACAGTATAGCATTTATATATCATCATCTTGCCTTCTTCAGTACTTTCCTCTCAGATTGCTTATCATCTGTTGCTCCTTCTTTCTCTTCTTATCTCAATAAGTTTTGCATTTTTTCCAAGCAAAAACATTGAAATTCTTATCTACTGGATTTATTTATTAATTTTTCTCATGAGGACTTTAGCAATCATTTTATTTAGGGGTGGGGGTGTCAGGTCTGATGGTAATAGCCAGTAATCCTACATAGAAGAGAGGCTCAAAGAGGAGAATTATACAGGCTCTAGAGGAGTTTAAGATCAACCTGGTCATTTTAGTGACCACAGTCTCAAAACAACACAAAGACCTGAGGATGTGGCTCAGTGATAAGAGCACTTGCCTCATATATGTGAGGCCCTGCATGCAAGCCCCAGAACAAAAACAGGAATCATGTTGTGGATATCAGTAATTAAATTCTCATTCTTTCTTTGTATAGTATAATCATTCTAAGCCTATGATATTATGATTGCTGATGGATGAGTTTGAGGTTTATGTGCAGAAAGCTGGAATTAGGAAAGCATGGAAATATATCACATTACACCGATTCATTGACCAAGTCAAAGTCATTGACAGTAAACAGCCTCCTCTTGCCACTGCAAAGTCTACAACCTTGCTGTTTTCCCCTTGGCTGTCTTTTCCCCTGTGAGCATATCCAACACTTGCCCAGCTTTCATCCCAGGCAGGCTTACCTCACTAAGTTTTCCACTTGAGAATTTAGTACTTAAGTGACTTCCTCTCTGTTTTACACTATCCAACTATCCACCTTTACTAGATGTTCCATTTGCAAACACTTCATCCTACAAATTAATAAGGAATTTAATGCTTTCCTTAAATGCCTTTCCATTCTAGTCCTTTTACTTCACACTATTCTCAAGATCTGCTGTCACTCATCCTACCAATACTTCTCTCAGGAATCAGATGGTCACTCTAGTCCTTCCATCACATTATTCTCAATACTTACTGTCACTCATCCTACCAATAGTTCTCTAAAGAATAAGGTGGCCATTGTAATATCACTTCTTCACCAACTTTCTACTCAAGTCAGTTTGATAGGGGTGCATTCCCAAGCTGCACTACAATGCTGTCAAGGCTAATGCTAACCTGTAGTAGAGAGACAAAAAAAAAACCTTGTTTCTGCCTTAGAGTTACTGGATCCCAAGTCAGCAGCTGATCTATTTGTTTCTTCTCTTAAATTCTGGTCATAATAGTTCTAACATGATGGACTAATATAATGCTACATCATGGACTATCTTTTCTGGCTCTTCCTTACTTGGTTGATATTCTGCTATTTCTGAAGTCTCTCTTTTTTTCTTCTCATTTTCCTCTGTTTTCTTGCTCTCCTCTCCCTACTCTCTTTTCTCTTCAAGTCTCTTCCTTCTTTCCTTTGTAACATTTTTATAGATGATCTTACCCACATTCATGACTTCAAATAACATTTCATACATGCTAAAAGAGCAAGGTCCTGTGCCTTTTAACACTCTCAGTACCCTGTTTCTTAATCCAATAATTTTAAAGCAGAAGGCATTATAAGAAGGTACTCAGACTCCTTTAACAAAACTCCATAGTCTGTTAAGATCACACAATGGAAATGTATTTTATACAGTTCTAGAGATGAGAAAAGTGTCAGCATATAGGTTTCATTCTGAGACCCCTTCCCTTGGCCTATAGGAAGCCAACATCAGACTATGTGCCCACAGGATCTCTATTTTATAAGCATGGAGAGAAAAAGAGATCTATTTTGTAAGGGTACTAACATCATCAGACCAAAAACTCACCTTCATGACCTCATCTAATCCTCATTTTCTTCTGAAAGCCCAGTTTCCAAATACCATAACATAGAGGAATAAGACTCCAACATATGAATTTGAAGAGAGGACAATAATTATCCAAACACAGTTCTCCTCAAATGTTTTTGTATAAACTATTTAACATTTAAATTTAAATCAATTAAATCTAACAAGCTCAATAAATTAAATTTAATTAAATAAATTAAATTTCAAAGATCAGTTACATAATTTCACTCAGCACATTTCATGTACTCAAAAACTGAATGTGGCTATTGAGGAGTACAATATTGAACACTACAATACTGAAGACTACAGATATGGACTACTTGTATCATGCATAATGTTCTCATGAACAAAGCTGATCTAGATATTAACTTCTAAAGTTTATATGTACCACAGAACCACTTTGATACACAGACTCAAACATTCCAACTTCTTCCGCCATATGATCTTCCTTTTTGTTTCCCTACTTCATACCACTAATTAATACTTTTTACATAAATTATTCTGAGTTTTAACTTAAACTTCTTTCTTTTCCTCATATATTAGCAAGTCCTATCAATATTTATCTAAAATTTCACCACCCTTTTTGTCACCACTATCTTTTCTTGCACTATCTCACTCATTCCCTTTCTGTCTCCCTGACTATATATTTATTGACTCCAATAGTTTTCCACATAGAATGCAGAGTCTTATTTTTGGGCAAATCAGATTATAATTTTCCCACAACAGAAAACACAAACTGTCAACTATCAGCCTGGTCGGTATCTACCTTATCTCACCCATGTCATCACCTGCTATTCTTCTCCTTGGTGACTATTATGATTAATATTTATGATAAATTTGATAGGATCTAGAATGACCTAGAAGACAAGATTCTTGGAAGTATGTGGAGTTTCTAGGCTCAGTTAAGTGAGGTGAGAAGACCCATCATATCTGTGAGCAGCACCATTCCATGGAATTGGGGTCCCAGACTGAATAAAGAGATAAAAGTTAACAGAGCACTAGCAAACATAGCTGCTTCATGTTCTGGCTGCTATGATGGACTGTATTATGTTGAACCATAAGACAAAATAAATCATTCATCCCTAATTGTGTGTGTGTGTGTGTGTGTGTGTGTGTGTGTGTGTGTGTGTGTGTGTTTATCATAGCAATGAGGCAAGTAACCAAACCAAAATTGGGCCCTGGAAGTGGAGCCATCTTGGTGATAATACTAATTATATGGTTTATAGACCTTTGGAACTGGTTTGTGTGAGGAATGTTGTTTTGGAACTTTGGGCTAGAAAATCCCTAAAAGAGTATAATCAGAGCTTAATGAGACATTCTAATGGAAGTTTGGAGGACCAGACTGCCACAATAAGCAAAGGCAGTTATGGCTCCATCCATGAGGCTTCAGAGGGATTCAGGAACTCTATTAGGAATGGGGCTACAGATAGTGTTTTAGTCTAGTAAAGAATATCTACTATTTTCCCATGTTCTGGGAACTTGAATGGGGCTGAATTAGAAAGTAATGGAATAATTTGTTTTGTGGAAGAAATCTCAAGACAGGGTACCATCCAGGTTGTTTCATGGTTATTAATCATTGCTCTCATCCATGTATATAATGAGACAGGAACAAATGGAGCAGAAAGATATGAAAAACATGCATAATTTGACAAAGAACAGGGTATGAGTGAGGTTAAGTTCCCAACAAGAAGCATTCATAAGCAGCTCTAATTGTTCATGGGATTAGTAATATCAAAGAGAAACTTGGTGCTCTGCACTTGGCAACAGGGAAGGATACCCAGGGGCAAGAATCTACTCACCTGAGGCTCCACCTTGTGAAAGTGCAAATTTACTTGAAAGGAGAGAGCTTAACCTGAAAATGCCCCTGAAGATGTTCAAAACAACCCTTTAGGAAAGTGTTCCCTGAGATCAGACTAGGAAGCACATAGAAGGTGATGCATCTGGGCTCCAAGGGGACAAGACTGCATCCTGAGCAGAAAACTTGGTATCATCATCCATGTAGTGCTGTTTTTATAGGAATGAAAGATGTAGGATTAAGGGAGTCAGTTTTACACCATGGTTTCAAAATGCTGCTGTAGACAAACCACCTATGACAAGGCTAGAGACCCTGCAAGGAGAGGTTTAGAGGCCATTGGGTGAAGCTGTGAACATGAAGTCTTGCAACAGAGATGTCAGGGTATTGGAGATATCAGAATCTTGAGATATCCACCTAAGAAAGCTTTAGGCACAGTACAAACATGGAACAGACAGGAGGCTCTGTGTGCTGCAGGCAGTAAAGCTGGAGGAATGGAGGTATTCTAGCCATTTGGATCTGAGACAATTTTATTATGTGTGCCAGAGGCCAGACATAGAGCTGAAAGATTTGGGTTTACCCTACTGTATTTCAGTCTTACATTGTCCAGTCTTCTCTTACGAGGTTCTCATTCCACCCTTTTGGAATGGAAATGTTTATTCTGCACTGCTGTAGATTAGAAGTATGTAATTTTGTATTTTTAGTACTATAAGGCTCTCAAACCATTGCTTTAAGTTTCAGAAGAGAATTATGACTTTTCAATAGTATTAACTTGCTTAAGAACTAAGGACTTTTGAAGTCAGACTTTGAAGTTGGTGAAAAGTTATGGCTTAAAAGTGAAATGTTTTGACTTCTGGTTAAGATGGTGGTGTAGGTAAAACACCAAAGCAGCCTGCAGGGGTGGGGGAGCCAAAAAATCCCATCAAAATACACACTTTTACTTAAAAGGTGAGGTATATAGGAAATTGAAATGGCAGAAGAGAAGTAGGAGAGATCCAGAACATCCAGAGCCCACACAGGCAGGCAGAAGCAGTTCCGGCATGTCCACTGACCACAGTGTACCCGCAGTGCACCCGAAAGCCACCAGGCTCAGCTTGAGCCACAGGAAAAGCCAGGCGAGGGGATTTTCCACTCACACTGGAGCTCTCCGCAAACTCAAGAAACGTGAAGGGAGAGAGGCAGTGAACAAAGGAGGAGCAGATCACAAAGTAGAAGAACACGTGGAATAGTGAGAGAACTAGAGCAGCATTGGCAGACTCCCCTTCCCCACCTCCAGTGCCCAGCTCCAGTGAACAGAGCAGTGGTCCAAGGACCCAGCCACGCCAACTTGAACAGACAGCAGGGCCCAAGCAGGAGCAGAGATAACTAGGATTACACAAGGGAAGGGTCTCACCTGGTCATAAGCTGACTTGGAACCCTCAACAGATCAGAAATCTTAACCTCTTTGTTGTCAGGATTAAGGGTGTGGGTGGGGCCCCACACACCCTAAGTGACAGAGGATCTGGTTGTCATAATACCTACTCTTGGATAAATACTCTGAGCTGCTTTACCTTGAAAGTTTACATTGTTTAGTTAAATTTTAGAATCTTCCTGTATTTTGTTTCACTCAACCTACTTGAATACTCTCAGAGCAGGCAAACCCAACATGTAGGATCACTTTTGTAGATACTCTGAGACTCTTGAAAGCCACACCTAATGCCATAAGCTCCTACGCTGAAGATATATAACATCAGATCAATTGATACAGCTAAGAATACCCAGCTTACTAGAAATTCCAATCATTAAATAATCCAGGATGCAAAAATATATACATTATAACACAAGAAACACCAAAAATCAAGACAACATAAATCCACCAGAGTATTAACGTATCAGAAATGACCTCCAGTGAGAACGAGTTAGAGGAAATGCCTGAGAAAGATTTCAAAAGAATGATTATAAATATGTTCAAAGAAGTCAAAGAAGAAATCAAAGGAATGAAAGAAGAAATCAAAGGAATCAAAGAAAACACAGGACACTAATTTAATGAAATAAAGAGGTCAATACTAGACATAAATAAGGAAATAGAAATAATAAAGAAAAACCAGTCAGAATTACTAGCAATGAAGAACACAATTAATGAAATAAAAAGCTCTGTAGAAAATCTCACCAGTAGAATGGGTAAAGGGGAATACAGAGTATCTAAGCTAGAAGAGCAGATGGCAGATCTAATATAGTCCAATAAAGAGAAAGACAAACTAGTAGAAAAGTATGAGTGGGAATTTCAAGATATTCGGGACACTATGAAAAGATCAAACATAAGAATTCAGGGCATAGTAGAAGAAGAAGAATTCCACTCCAAAGGCATAGTAGGTGTCTTCAACAAAATCATACAAGAAAACTTCCCCCAAATTGGGAAAGAGGTGCCAATGCAGATACAGGAAGCCTTTAAAACACCAGCCAGACAAAACCTGGAAAGAACCTCTCCTCACCATAAATAATCAAACTACCAAACACACAATCCAAGTAAAAAATATTGAAAGCAGTCAGAGAGTAAAATCAAGTTACCTACAAAGGCAAGCCCATAAGGATTACAGCAGATTACTAACACAAACATTAAAAGCCAGAACGGCTTGGAGTGATGTATTCCAAATTCTGAAAGATAACAACTGTCAACCAAAGTTACTTTTTCCTGCAAAGCTATCCGTTCAAACAGATGGAGAGAGAAGGACATTCCATGACAAAAGCAGGCTAAAGGAGTATTTGAACACAAAACCAGCTCTACAGAAAATACTTGAAAGAATCCTCCATGCTGAAGAAAAAGAAAAGTGCACATATAAGGAACAGGGAAAAAACAAACAATACTCAAATAGTAGTTAACACAAGAGAGCAAAGGTAAAACTGGAAGAAAAAAATGGCAAAACTGCAAAAAAAAATGGCAAAATGAATACACACCTTTAAATATTATCTCTTAATATCAACAGGCTCAATGCCCAACCAAAAGGCATAGGGTCACAGACTGGGTTAAAAAGCAGGATCCTTCAAACTGTTGCCTTCAAGAAACACACCTTTCTACAAAGCACAGACACTATCTTAGGGTGAAAGGATGGAAAGCGGTGCTTCAAGCAAATGGACCTAGAAAACAAGAAGGAGTTGCTATCCTAATATCTGACAAGGTAAACTTTAGTCCAACATTAGTTAAGAAACATAAGGAAGGTAACTTTATATTGATTAAAGGCACTGTCCAGCAGGAAGACATTACAATCCTAAACATATATGCACCTAAGATGGGGGCCCCCAAATTCATCAAACACTATTAGAACTAATGTCACAGATAACACCAAACACAGTGGTAGTGGGTGACTTCAACACCCCACTCGCACCACTTGACAGGTCATCCTGGGAAAAAATAAACAGAGAGGCATCTGGAATAAATGAGGTCATAGAAGGAATGGACCTAATAGATATATATAGGAAATTTCATCCAAATGCTGGAGAATATACATTCTTTTCAGCAGCACATGGAACATTCTCTAAAATAGACCATATATTAGGACACAAAGCAAATCTTAACAAATACAGGAAAACTGAAATAATTCCTTGCATTCTATCTGACCACAATGGAATCAAACTACAAATCAATAGCAAGAAAGGCTGTAGAGCATACACAAAATCATGGAAATTAAATAACACACTACTAAATGATGAATGGATCAATGAAGAAATCAGGGAGAAAATCAAAAAATTTACAGAGTCAAATGACAATGAGAACACAACATACCAAAATCTCCGTGACACAATGAAAGCAGTCCTAAGAGGTAAATTTATAGCTTTAAGTGCTTATATTAAGAAATTAGAAAAGTCACAAGTAAATGACATAATGCTTCACCTTAAAGCCTTGGAAAAAGAAGAACCAGGCAAACCAAAAGTCAGTAGATGGGAAGAAATAATTAAGATTGTGGCAGGAATTAATGAAATAGAAACAAACAAACAAACAAAAACAATCTAAAGAATCAATGAAACAAAGAGTTGGCTCTTTGAAAGAATAAACAAGATTGATAAACCATTAGCAAATCTGACCAAAAGAAAGAGAAAAGAGACACAAATTAATAAAATTATAGATGAAAAAGGTAACATCACAACAAAGCCAGAGAAACTCAAAAAATCATAGGGACATACTATAAAAGCATATACTCCACAAAGAATGAAAATATGAAAGAAATGGATGATTTCCTTGATTTATATGACCTACCTAAATTAAATCAAGATGAGATTAATCACTTAAATAGACCTAAAACAAGCATGGAGTTCTGAAAAGTTATCAAAAACCTCCCAACTAAAAAGAGCCCAGACCCAGATGGATTCACTGCTGAATTTTACCAGACCTTCAAGGAAGAACTAACGTCATTGCTTCTTAAGCTACTCCATAAAATAGAAAAAGAACAAATCCTACCAAATCCCTTCTATGAAGCCAGCATCACCCTGATACAAAACCAGGCAAAGATAGAACAAAACCAGAAAATTACAGACCAATCTCCCTCATGAACATAGATGCAAAAATTCTCAACAAAATCTTGGCAAACAGAATACAAGAATATATCATAAAGATATTTCACCCTGACCAAGTAGGTTTATTCCAGAGATGCAGGGATGGTTCAACATATGCAAATTGATAAATTGAGAATAGAAGGAAAATATCTCAATATAATAAAGGCTATTTATGATAAGCCTACAGCCAACATATTACTAAATGGGGAAAATCTGGAAGCTTTTCCACTAAAATCAGGAACAAGTCATGGTCTCCACTTTTATTTACTACAGTACTGTCAATCTTAGCCATAGCAATAAGGCAAGAGACACACATAAAGTTGATACAAATTGGAAAGGAAGAGATCAAGTTACCATTATTTGCAGATGGCATGATTCGATATATAAAGGGCCCTAAAGACTCTATCAGCATACTGTTAGAGCTGATAAGTACCTGCAGCCATGTAGCAGGATACAAAATAAATACCCAGAAATCAGTAGTATTCCTATATGCTAACAACAAACACACAGAGGATGAAATCAGAGAATCACTCCCATTCACAATTGCATCAAAGAAAATAAAGTACCTTGGAATAAACCTAACCAAGGAAGTAAAGAATCTCTACAATGAAAACTATAAAACACTGCAGCAAAATTTTGTAGAAGGCACTAGTAAATAGAAAAACATCCCTTGCTCCTGGACTGGAATAATCAATATTGTGAAAATGGCAATCTTACCAAAAGCAATCTACACATTTAATGCAATTCCCGTCAAAATTCCAAAGGCGTTTTTCACAGAAAAAGAAAACACAATCCAAAAATTCATTTGGAATCACAAAAATCTCGAATATCTAAAATAATATTGAGCAACAAAAATAAGGCTGGTGGTATCACCATACCTGATTTTAAACTACACTACAGAGCCATAGTAACAAAAACAGCATGGTACTGGCACAAAAGCAAACATGTAGATCAATGGAACAGAATAGAGGACCCAGATGTAAGCCCAGTTAATTATAGTTGCCTGATATTTGATAAAAATGCCAAAAATACTCATTGGAGGAAAGACAGCCTCTTCAGCAAATAGTGCTGGAAAAACTGGATATGTATCAGTAGAAGGATGAAAATAGATTCTTCTCTCTCTCTCCATGCACAAGAATTAAATCCAAATGGACTAAAGACTTTAACATGAGACCTTAAAGTCTGAAATTGCTAGAGAAAAAAGTAGGGGAAAGCGGTCAACATGTTGGTCTTGGCAAAGACTTTCTGAATATAACCCCAATTGCTCAGGCAAAACAACAGATTAACCACTGGGACCTCTTGAAATTACAAAGATTTTGTACTGCAAAGGACACTGTGAATAAAGCAAAGAGGCAACCTATATAATGGGAAAAAATCTTTGCCTGTTAGAGGATTAATGTTTAGGATATACAAAGAACTCAAAAAGTTAAATAATAAGAAGTCAAACAATCCAATTAAAAAATGGGCTATGGAGCTAAATAGAGTTTTCAAAAGAAGAAATACGGATGGCGTATAAGCATCTAAAAAAAATGTTCTACGTCACTATTCATCAGGGCAATGCAGATTAAAACTACATTGAGATTCCATCCCACTCCTGTCACATTGGCCACTATCCTGAAAACAAATGATCATAAATGGTGGCAGG
Organism: Jaculus jaculus; assembly: GCF_020740685.1. NCBI lineage: Eukaryota > Metazoa > Chordata > Mammalia > Rodentia > Dipodidae > Jaculus > Jaculus jaculus. The sequence goes on from NC_059109.1 coordinate 87,446,310, forward strand.
CATGTGGAGGAAGAGGAACCCTTCTACACTGCTGGTGGGAATTCCAGCCATTGTGGAAATCAGTGTGGAGGTTACTAAGAGAGCTAAAGATTGATTTACCATATGACCCAGCCATAGCACTCCTAGGCATATATCCAAAGGACTCATCTCATTTCCTTAGAAGTACATGCTCAACCATGTTTATTGCTGCTCAATTTATAATAGCTGGGAAATGGAACCAGCCTAGATGTCCCTCAACTGATAAGTGGATAATGAAGATGTGGCACATTTATACAATGGAGTTCTACTCAGTGGTAAAGAAAAATGAAGTCATGAAATTTGCAGAAAAATGGATGGATCTGGAAATGATTTTACTAAATGAGGTAACCCAGGCCTAGAAAGCCAAGCACCACATGTTCTCTCTCATATGTGGATCCTATCTATGGATGATATGGCTTCTGTGTGAGAAGGAAAAAGCCTCAGTAGCAGAGACCAGTAAGGTAAAAAGGAGATATAAAGGGAAGAGAAAGGAAGGGAGGAGGGTACTTAATAGGTTGGTATTGTCTATATGTAAGTACAAGAGTAGATTAACAGGGGTGAAATGGCCCAAATTGAGGTCAGGGGAAGAGATTGAGTAAAGGAAAGGTGGAGGGAGGGCTAATCAAAATCTAAGATGATGCAAATAAATCATATGAAATCCTCCTGTGTTGGACAATGGAACACTCAGGAGCCATAGATTGTTGTTGGAAAATTTTCAGTTCCAGGGATGGGATAGCCCCAGGGATTTGTTGGCCATGGGGGTCCCTGATGTCCCCAAAACATTATAGGCCATTGCCAAGGCCCTTGGTTTTCCACCAGGAATTGATGGTAAGACCCTATTGCTGAAGACTCCACATACTTGAGCTGCAAGCCCACTGAAAAATGCTGCTGGAACTGAGATGATAACCTCCATGTGGACCAGCTGACAGAAAGCTGGAAGAAGCCATTCTACATGTAGTTCAATGGGAGAAAGAGATACCACCAGTGAAGACACAGTGGACACTACAAGACTTATAATTGGCCAGCCAGGCCAAATCAGCCAAGGGGTGAAATAGTGGTACATCTGTCATGGTGGAAACCAATTGCCCTCCAGTTGGACTGAAGGCCTGCTCCATGGGGGGAATACATCCCTGATACTGAAAACTTAAAACAGGGTTAGTCATGAGCCCTAAGGGTATAACATCTGCTGATGTCTGGATAAGTGTATATGCTATGCTTATCAAAATGCCCAGTAAGCACTTCTCTTAATATTTATACCCTTTTATTAATGGTACTCTCACTTTGGGTAGAGAATCTTCTCTTTTCAGATGGTAGTGACTTTGGGATGACTCAGAAGGTATCATAGTGCTGGAAAAAAGTGACTGTAGTACTGAGCAACATCTCGATCACACCTTCCAGGACTCAGGGTCTAATGCGGAAGAGGTGGCAGAAAGAATGTAAAGGAAGGGTAGGACTCCTTACAACATGTTCCTCTAGACACAAAATGGCCTGCATATCCATGACCTCCTTGTGCCTGACACTACCTAAACAAGACCATCATAAAAGGAGGAAAAGATCATGACATCAAAATAAAAGAGAGACTGATTGAGAAGGGGAGGGTATATGATGGAGAATGGAATTTCAAAGGGGAAAGTGGGGGGTGGGAGGGTATTACCATGGGATATTTTTTATAATCATTTAAATAAAAATTGAGAAAAAATGTGGGGGAAAAAGTGAAATGTTTTAATGTCAAGTTTACAGGGGATATATGTTAATATTGATTGTCAACTTGAAAAGATCTAGAGTCACCTAGGAGACAAATATGTGAGCTGAGCATGTCTGTGGGGGTTTCTGGCTTAAGTTTATATGAGAAGACCCACTGTAACTGTTACAACACTATTTCAAAGGCTTGGGTCTTGAACTGAATAAACAGACAAAAGTGGGCTGAGAACTAGGATTCATGGCTCTCTGCTTCCTGACTGTATGTTGAAGGGGACTAGTCACTTCCTGACATGATAGACTATATCTCATCAAAATGTAAACTGAAATAGACCTTTAATTGCTTCTTGTTAAGTATTTTGTTGCAACAGCAAGGAAAGTAACATAGCAACTTCTTCCAAACCCTTTGTTCCTGTTACTGGTAAGCTTAGAAATCCTTTTGCTGGTTTTCACAGGGTTCTTAGTCTTGTAGATAAAGGAATTCCAAAATAGAGTCAAAAGAATCTGAAGGACATTTTTATTACAGTTTCAGAGAAAAAGAAAACACAATATGGCAGGCAAGCTAAAGGTCTCTTTAGCTACTAGAAGCTGGAGAATAGATAAGAGAAGAATGTCCTGAATGTCAGAGCAAGCAGGATTTTGACTGATGATGTCTTAAAGAGAAAATAAAGGGAAAAGAAAAACAAATTTCCCAAGTTAGAACCTAGACAGCAGACAGGCTTAGCTCTAAGGTATTTTGAGCAACCACATTGATAGAGGTATTTCTTGGGTCTATAAGCACCTATCTCATAAAGGGCATAGGTATTCCTCCAAGTTTCTTAGCATAGTTTCAGGTATGTCATTTTTTTTTTAAGTTACTGGAATAGACAGCTTTCCTGAGGGACATTTTTCTATCCAGCTGATTGATGGCACATTTGATTAAGTCTTAAGGGAAGCTGTATGTTTGTAATATAATCTTTTGGGCAGATTAGAATTCATGTCTCCACTCAAGTTTAGGAATACAACTCAGTTCCCATTCTTTTGACTAAAAGTCATGTAGAAATGTCAGAGAATTAAAGAAAAATTTAAAAAGTATCTCTATAGCCACAGTTTATCAAGAAGAAATAACCTTGCTTTAGTAGGCTTCAACAAAGTCCTAATATCTATACACCATCCTCCCTTTAATACAGGATTTAAATCTTTTCTTTAAATCTTTACTTATTATAGAGTGTGTGTGTGAGAGAGAAACAGACAGAGAGAGATAGATAGACAGAGAGAGAGAGAGAGAGAGAGAGAGAGAGAGAGAGAGAGAGAGAGAGAGAGAGAGAGAGACAGAGAGAGAATGGGTGCACCAGGGCTTCTAGCTAATCTAAAGTTTTTGGTTTATTTTTATTTATTTATTTGAGAGCAACAGACAGAGAAAGAGGGAGAGAGAGAGAGAATGGGCATGCCAGGGCCTCCAGCCACTGCAGATGAATTCCAGATGTGTGTGCCCCCCCCCCCATGTGCATCTGGCTAACTGGGTCCTGGGGAATCGAGCCTCGAACTGGGGTCCTTAGGCTTCAGAGGCAAGTGCTTAAATATTAAGCCATCTCTGCAGCCCACTAATCCAAATTTTAACTCCAGATGCATGTGCCACCTTGTGCATCTGGCTTATGCGGGCACTGGTGAATCTGGGTTCTTAGGCTTATAGGCAAACAGGAAACCATTAAGCCATCTCTTCAGTCCTAAATTTAAATCTTACGAAGAGGGCAACTGTGATGCTTCTTTCTCTCCTTCCAATGGTATTTCAAATTCTAATGAGGGGACCTGGAGGTATGGTTTAGCCATTAAGGCACTTTGCTGCAAAACCAAATAATGAAAGTTCAATTCCCCAGGACCCACATAAACCAGATGCACAAGGTGGCATGTGTGTCTGGAATTCATGTGCAGTAGCTGGTGGCCTTGACATCCATTCTCTATTTCTCTCAAATAAATCAATAAAAATACAAATAAATAAAATTCTAATAAGAGTCACTTGTGACACTTGCTCTTCCTTAAATTTATTGTGTTGCTGGGGACACAGGAGGGGCATTTAAAGCTGATTATCAGGAAGGGAGTCAATCTTCAATGACATCCAAGTCTGCTAATATTTGACTTGCTACCTAAGATGATTATCTATGTTCACTTTGGTCTAGAATCTTCTTACACTTTTCTTGGATGGTTCTTAATCATTGATTTGTTTTTGAGTCATGGTTATCTCATTGTGATAATTTATTTCATCTTAAATGTTGAAGGATTCTTCTCAGTTTTCTATATCAGATAATTTTATTTGTTATCAATCTATAATATATTATGCCATTTATATAGTTGTTTAGTTTCTTCTACCACATATAACCTTCTCTGAGGTTATGGGCCTTGTCTCCCATTGCTTATTCCTACCATATCAAGTAATGTCTGGCAGATGACAAGTTCCTAGCATAAGTCATTCATTAAGACAATGTGTGTTTTGTTTTGAACCTGTGAACAAATTAATGAGCAAAATAATTCATCCATGACTTGATATGCTAATCAGTGGATTTCAGAAAGGAATTTTGTCAGTGAGACAGATAGAGTCAATCAGAGAAGTATACTATGTTTTGAAAATGAAATTTTCTGTTGGATTCTTGCTTATTATCCACTTACTTTTCTCCAAGGAACCAGACAATTACTACTCATGTTCATAAAAATATGAATTTTAGGGAAAGAAAATGCCTCATGTTATACCACAAGGACACAAGGATATAATAAATTCAACCAGCAGGAAGAAAAAGTGTATATTGATCAATGCCTTTACCTACTTCTAAGGCACTTGACTATTTACCATTTACATTTGCAGCCTTGACACCAATATTTCATCCAATGAGAAGCATATGCAAGCACTGTAGGCTCACTTGCATTTGTGGGGCACAACTCATTTGAGAGGGAAATTCTGTCTCCACATACCAAATTATAGTTAGGAGTAAATTCAATCATACCAACTGATTATTTAATATGAATATTATTAAAATCATAGGCCCTGTAGCTTAACTACTTTGTGTTTCTACCAAAGGTCTGATGCTACTTCCTAGTAATAGAATAATTATTTAATCACTTCAGATGCCAGTCTTCTCTTGGAGTCAATAACAATATTTATTTTATACATGCTCTGTATGTCATATGTAAAGGAGAACCTCAACATATATCACAACAGCATTAATTTGAAATAAAAGGAAGTAAAAATAAACTACCTTATTTTGTGTAGGCCAAAAGAAACTCACTCAAAAATTAATAGGAAGTGCTGCAGTTTTCCATTGGAAATAATTATTTAATTTGTGAATAAATCCTAACATTGAAAGTATAGGAAAGGTATATTACTTTGCGAGATGTTAATATTTAGAAGAAATAATTCTTAGGCTGGCCTAATAGGATACATTTGTCATCCCAGTTACTTGTGAGGTAGCAGAAAGATCACAAATTCACGTATTACATGGGGTACAGTATGAGCTTAATGTCAGTATTGGCAACTGAGTGTAAACTTTAAAAAAATTATTTATTTTTATTTTTAAGGCTAAGGATGTAGCTGAGTGGTAGAGTGTTTTATTCTAACATTCTGGCCCTAGTCTTATCCCCATAATCACAATCACAAGATGATAAGATAAAACAAAAATAAATAAATAAATTCCTGGCAACTAGGAAAATTTTTGAGTAAATAGAATAGTAAATTCCTCCTTTATTTCCCATGACACATCCTTAGATATGTAAGTACAGCATTTTCCTATAAAATATTTTGTTCCTAGTGATGGAAAGAATGAAAAAAACAGTTCTCTGATTAGACAGTTTTCAGTTCCTATTGCTTAAGTGTGGATTCTGGGTTGTTGATTTAGATTAACATCTCAATAAATAATTGCATTCTTGGGGTGGAAAGATAGCTCAGCTCAGCAGTTAAGGTGTTTGCCTGCAAAGCATAATGACCCAATGTTCTATACTCCAATACCCATGGAAAGTCAGTTGCACAAAGTGACATATGCAACTGGAGTTCATGTGCAGCTGCTAAAAGCTCTGGCGTATACATTCTCTCTCTCTTTCTCTCTCTCTCTTCCAGGTGTGGTGATGCATGCCTTTAATCCTAGCACTAAGGAGGCCGAGGTATGTGAATTGCTATGACTTTGAGACCAGCCTGGGACTACATAGTGAATTCCAGGTCAGCCTGGGCTAAAGTAAGACCCTATTTAAAAAGAAGAAGAAGAAAGAGGAGGAAGAAAGCATTTTTTTTTCTTTCTTTCTTTCTTTTTTCTTTTTTTTTTTTTTGTAGCTACCAAAACCCTTAGGAAATGTGACTTTCTGGTGACAGGCTCCCTTCCTCTCCTTGGCTCTGTTTTGAACATACTTCAGCCACGCAATTAGAGAGATGGTGGTTTGAGTTAAGTGAAATTTTTAAGATTAGTGTTTCTTTCCAAAAATTTGTTTAAATCTGCTCTTGAAAACTCTTAAATACTATTTTCATGTTTCTTTTGAGGTTTATGGGTAATAGCTCTCAAAGTCAGCATAGATCAGATGATGGGTACAGCAGGTCCCAAGAAGGCTAAACAATGTTTTGTAACTATTGATTATTTTGAACCTGATGCTTCTTGTATGTAAGGGCTGTCAGAGGGGAAATGTCAATAGCCTGGGAAGGGGTAGTCCCACATGATCACTGATACAGACCCACATGAATACTGATACAGTATTTACTTGGTGATAGCAGTCCTCCTCTAGTTTTGACTAACATGTTGTTAGATAATGTCCGTGTTCCTCATTTTTATTCATTCTCATTCTAGAATTATGTAAGGACTTTGTAGGTTTGGGTTATTTTCACTATTAGTTTAACATGCATGCATTCTTTCAGTAACCTAACGTTTTTGAAGGCCACAAACTATTAAAACTGTATTTTATCTAATTTCATGAAGAAGGATAATACTATAGGACATCTTCATCTAACCAGCAGACAGCAACTGTAAAGGTAAACAAAGGTCTTTCTTATTTCATGAGAACTGTCAAGCCTGCACTGAAAATATTATCCAGCCAGATTTCTTTCAGAATTTTCCTTTAACTATGGGATTTAGATAATTTTATTAGACTAGAATGGTTGTGTTTACTTTATGCAAGTGTGCTTTGGAAAGTTTAGATAGTAGTGTGACTCTTCTATGTCATGTCAATAGAGAAAATTTAACGAGTTGGTGGTATCTTTAATTCAGGTCCAATAGATTGTGTCTGAGAGTGAGTGAAGGTTGTTGGTTGGTAACCTGGTCCTAATTTGGGAAGTTAAATTATACAGTTCTAAGTAGAAGTAGGTAATGGAAATACAAGCATGCTTAAAATATGAAAGACCTTGGATGTGATTCTTTCCTGTTCTGCCCTGGGAAGTCCCTCTGAAGTCAAGGGGAGGTCCCTGAGCCCAGCTGGGATGCAGCAGCCTCTAGACTTCCATGAAGGCATCCACTTGGATGGATGTGAAGTGGGGCTAGTGAACTCATTCCTAATAACCAGTCAACTCCTCTTAGTTCATTTTCCAGGGTACGATTAGATCATGTTGGAAAACCTCACCAAATAGCCTTATAAAAAGAGATGAACTCACTCCCAATTTTCATCAGGTTCTGAAGCAAAACCATAAATACCACGATCCCACCTCAGGCTACTGGAAACAAATTTGCATTTTACTCTCAGGCACAGAAAAATCTCTACGCAAACAAGAGATTTTCTTAAGAAAGAGCAGGCTGCCCATGTTTTCTACGTTTTCTCAAAACCTACCAGGTTGGGCACTTGTTCTTGGGACCTCCTACGTCCAGTGCCATGCAGGCCAGATATGCTTAAAATCCACTCAGGGACAGAGGTCACTGCAGTGACTGGTCATGTTGCAATCATTTCTTCAGTTAGCTAAGCTTGATGCCAGTATGATTTTATTTTACTTTAATCTTTTTGTTTACTGACAACTTTATAAATGTATATAATGTATTTTTAATATTTTTTGTTTTTTTTATTTATTTATTTGAGAGCAACAGACAGAGAGAAGGAGGCAGAGAGAGAGAGAGAGAGAGAGAATGTGCATGCCAGGGCTTCCAGCCGCTGCAAATGAATTCCAGATGCGTGTGCCTCCATGTGCATCTGGCTAATGTGGATACTGGGGAATTGAGCCTCCAACCAGGGTTGTTAGGCTTCACAGGCAAGTGCTTAACTTCTAAGCCATCTCTCCAGCATGTTTATAATGTATCTGGATCATAATCCCCTCTCATTACCCATCTTTGACTCTACTTCCTAACCCTTTTCTCCTAAATCCCTTCTTCTTCCAACTATCTCTTTTTCTATTTTGATGTTTCTCGGTGTGTGTGTGTGTGTGTGTGTGTGTGTGGATTGCCAGAAAGGTGGAGTGTCTTCTTCAAAAGATAAGGGAGACTATACAGGAAAAGGGGAGGACAGAGGGCATCAAAAGAAGGTAATGAAGTGTGGATAGGATCAAAGTATATTCACACAAAATGAAATCTGTTATTTTGTATAAGTATTAAATACTAAGAAATAAATGATCAATTTTTCCAATTTTAATTTTAGTAGACTGTAAATATTTATATCCCTTAATAATCTTTGTTTTCTTTATTTTAAATTATTTTGAGATATATATACAGATTTTAAAAATTAGGAAAAAAGTGACATTTTCTTTAGTAAGATTCTTTACATTCTAATAGTTTATCAGGTTTATTTTACAATCTTATTTATTGACCCATACCCAAGTCACTTTTATAGAATCATTTGAAAGTTTTTTTTAAGTTTGTCTCCTATTCTTTGCATCTCCCTCCTCTATAATTCACTTCCCTTCTACTACGTCTTCTTTATTTTCTCTCCTTGTCCTTTACCATATAAGTTATTCTACTTACATAGTTTATTGACAAATCAAAACTGTCCCACTGCAACCAGGAAAATACTAACATGCCAACAGGAAGTCAATAAATGTGAATTATAGCAATCTTTGAACCTTTGAAAGCTGGATTCCTGACCTTTCTGGTATTTTTGCAGTTTGTTTTGCTGTTTCCTTAGGGTAATCACCTAAAATGGTTTTGACTTGCATGTTACATAAAATATCTCCAAAGAAATATTTTGCCAAGCCACACATAGCATGCAAATATTTTTTTCTCAAATGACTAATAAAGCAATAAGTCTTCTTAAAAAATATCATGTTTCCCACACTGAAAGCATCCCTGAAGCTTGTGACAAATATAACTACATAGGCGGAGACAGGTAGAAGTCAGTCCTTAATGGCAAGGTGGGCAAAAGTCAGTGTTTCGTTTCTAGGTGACACTGATTGATTGGATAGCTATCTCTAGTTTTATGTCATTACCACATTCTAAAATGGTTGTGAGAAAATTATATTTTCTCAATTCAATTCATATTCTAGAATAACAACAGGAGTTTTCTGTGTGGAAAATTTTATGGTAAATTGTTTTAAATCATCTGTTCATAATGTGTTTGTGAAGACATTATTATTTTGGATAAATTTGAGCTGTTACTAAATGGCACATCTAAAATAAAGCACAGCTACACTTTAGAACATTTTAGATTTGGAGGACCATCATGTTAAGGAAAATAAGCCAGATCCAGCAAGTCAAATAAGTATGTTTCTCTTATGCATAAAAATCTAAATAAAAAATGTATGATAGGAAAATAGAAGCAGAACTAGGGGATGGGAGGAAAGAAACTAAAGGCTGGGGAGATTGTTCAGTGGTTAAAGGGGCTTGCTTGTGAAGTGTGCTAGCTGAGCTTCAGTTGCTCAGTACCTGTGACAAGCCAGGGGCTCAAAGCGGAGTGTGTGTCTGGATTTTGTTTATAGTGGCAAGATGCCCTGGCACAATCCTACTCATTTATTCTCTTCATCTCTCTCAAACAAATAAAATAAAAGATATTTAAAGGCTGGGAGGAACAAATAAGTAATGAGAAGGAACAAAGAATGACAAATGTTACTTGCTTTCTCACATTCAGATCTAGATTTGCAGAAATACACATGCATGTGTGAGAAGCAGAAGGGGTACTGTTAGTGGGGACAAAAAGGAGCAGAGAGAGATGAGGAATAGAGGCTACAAGGGAGGCTAAAGGGGAACAATGTGAACAAAGTAAATGATGTGCATGGTGAGGATTAATTTCTGTTTTCAGCTTGATCAGACTCCAAGTCAAGTGACAGACATGCCACTTAGGTTTGTCAATGAAGGTATTCCCAGAATGGATTGATAAAGGAAGAATTTTCCTCAAGGGAAGCACATCTTTTAGTGGTGAATGATATATAAAGAAACCCAAGGAAAACATAGTGCCTTTTGCCTGGCTCCCCATGCTACTTGCTGGTTCATGTATCTGTCCTGTTGATGCTAACCTTGGACTTTGGAACTCAGCTTCATTGGCCTTTTAATGTCAACTGAAACCCAGTGGCACTCCAGGAATCCTCCAGGCCTTCAGTACCAGATTGGGACTGCTGTGGCATCCAGCCTTGTGGACTGAGAAGCTACCTGGTTTTTAGTCTTTCCACGTTGTAAACAGCTATGGTTGGACTTCCCAGCCTGTATTCTGTAAGCCAACTTGATAAAGAACCCTTTATAAGACATGTTCATCTTACTGGTTCTGTCCCTCTGTTGTCACCTGATCAATAAAATATGGATGAAATTGTAATAATGAAGCTCATTATTTGTACATTAAAAATAATAAGAGGGGCTGGAGAGATGGCTTAGCGGTTAAGCGCTTGCCTGTGAAGCCTAAGGACCCCGGTTCGAGGCTCGGCTCCCCAGGTCCCACGTTAGCCAGATGCACAAGGGGGCGCACGCGTCTGGAGTTCGTTTGCAGAGGCTGGAAGCCCTGGCACGCCCATTCTCTCTCTCTCCCTCTATCTGTCTTTCTCTCTGTGTCTGTCGCTCTCAAACAAATAAATAAAAAAAATTTAATAAAAAAAATAATAAGAGATCATTTCAATGTTATATTGAAGTATTAAACAGATTTTAAAATAGATGTTTTAAAAGTTTGCATTTAACTTAAGGAAATTTATTTGTTCATTTGTGTGAGCAGAAGTCAGTCATGGGTGGGAGACAAAGCTAGTAGTCCCCAGTTGCACAATATCCAGTCTCTTCTTTGGTTCTGCAAACTGGCTGTCTCTGATTCTCATGCAAATGTGCTTTTGTGGCAGTTAGAGCCAGACCTGGGCCAGGGGAGCATCATGGTACAATGAGGAATATGGGCTTGGTTTTTTCCAGAGGAAATCCCACCTAAGCTTATTTCTATTTTCCTGTTGTTGCTATTTGTTTTATTTTTTGCTCTTTCTCTTATAGGAATAGAATCTATTATTTTTTGTTTTACCATTTCCCATCTGACCTCATAGACACAACTTATTTGCCATGTTACCAAGATCTCTCTATTATTATTCAATAAAATAAGTCCTTTATTATTTCAGTAAAATATCTTCAACAACTCCTCCAGACTTTCATTTTCTGATTTTCATAGGTGTACATATACATTTAATGCATGTAAATATACAATGCATACATTACCAATATCAAAGAGTCCCTTCCAGTTGGTTAAAGAAAGCTGATTATGAACATAGCAACTATGGGGGTTGTACTCGAGTGTTACACTTGGGTGAAAATGCTTTTTCAACATTGAGCTTCCTACAGTCCCTACAAGATGCCAGGTGTAAATTTATTTTCATTACTCTTTATAACTTACTCATCCCAAATCCCTAACTCAGTGCATCTTATGGATGAAAATGTGGGGTGTTCACTTTCTCATCCAGTCTGTCTGCTCAAGCGGCCTTAGATCACCCCACCCTACCATATTAAAAAAAAAAAAAAATCTCATGTTGTTGAGCCACTAAGATAATGACAGAGAATAAACTTAATCAGCCTTGTTTAGAAAACCTAATTTGTGAAATTTTACACAAAAACCTTATGTCAGTTAAAACCATGTATACAAATACATTCCGTTCAAATCACAATTTACCTGCTCTACTTATAATGATAGGTATTCTCTAGTCAAAGTTGATTTTCAAACAAATGAGCTTTAATTTTATAAGTTCTCTTAACTAGCTGTATTGTTGGTCATATTTTCCTGATTTCTTTGTACAGCATAATGAGAAACTTGATACCCCATCTTATTTCATGGGCATGTAATTTATTTCAATTCTACACACAGAGAGTTATTCCAGATTCACTGGGCAATGTCCCCTTCAGTCTCCTTTAGATGATTAACAGCCAGTTAAATTCTCAGACCAAGCCATCAAGGTATACACCTTTAATTGTTTAAACAGTTCTAACACACAGCTTTCAAACATTCTGCTGTACCATGTTTAAATGAAAAATGGTGGCTTTCCTATATTGTAAAGAGCTTAGAAGAGAGAATATAAACAGTGAGTCAATGATATAATAAATTGCTTCTAGTTTTAGCTAACTTGTGTATTTAACAATTATTGCATATAGATATATGTATTCTGTGGAACTAGATGCTTCTCATTATTTAAAGTGTTGGGAGTGTAGTTTTCTTCAGGCCCAAATCTACTTTAATCATAATTTAAACTGACAAGGAAACAAAGAAATTCTATGACATATAAAATGATTGTTTAACACATGACGATTGACTCAACTCAATGTAGTTTTTGAGGTAGTGTCTCACTGTAGCCCAGGCTAGCCTGGAATTCACTATGTAGTCTCAGGGTAGTCTTAAACTCACTGTGATCCTCCTACCTCTGCCTTATAAGTGCTGCAATTAAAGGTGTGTCCCACCACATTCAGCTGTCAACTTAATGTATGTTAATAGCTTCCACTAAATATCCATATAGCTCCAGCTAGAGGAATAGCTCAGTGGTTAAGATACCTGCCTATAAAACCTAACAACTGGGGTTCAATTCTCCAATGCCCACATATAGCCAGATGCACAAAGTAGCACATGCATCTGGAGTTCTTTTTCAGAAGCTGGATGCTCTGGTATGCCTATTCTGTCTCTCTTCTCTCTTATTTGTCTCTGCTTGCAAATAAATGAATAAAACTTTTTTTTTATTTTTTTATTTTTTTTAGGCTGGAGAGATGGCTTAGTGATTATGGTGCTTGCCTGCAAAGCCTAAGGACCCACATGCACATGGTGATGCATGCATCTGGAGTATTTTTGGAGCACCTCTAGGTATACACATTCTCTCTATCTCCCTCCCTCTGTCTCTAACAAATAAATAGAAATGAAAAAAAAAAAAACTTAAAAAATCTCAAAGGCAGATGTTGATGGATCCATACAGAGCATCCAATCACTTGAACTAAGTCTCCAAAACAAAGGGAGGAGTAAAAATCCTAGAGATGATTTCAGGGATTTCCGTTGAAGACTTGAAAAACTGCCCTTATCTTTAACTTTATTTTCCTAGTTTTTTAAAAATGACGTTTTAGCTTTCAAAATTTATTTTTATTTATTTATTTGAAAGCAGACAGAGATAGAAGAGAGACAGTGAATGAGGTTTCCTATTTCTCCAACTCCTCACCAACATTTGTTTCCATTTGATTTTTCATGTTTGCTATCTTTACTGGGGTAAGGTGAAATCTCGTAATTGTTTTAATTTGCATTTTATTGATGGTTAGGAATGGTGAACATTTTCCTAAGTGAGTGTGTTAGCTATTTGTAATTCTTTATCTGAGAACTCCCTATTCAGTTTTATGCCCCATTTTTGGAGTGGGTTGTTAGAATGTTTTGTTTAGTTTTTGGAATTCCTTGTAATTTCTACATATTAGGCTTCTGTCAGTGGTATTGCTGGTGAAGATTTTCTCCCATTCAGTGGATAATCTATTGGCTTGGATTATGGTGTTTTTGACTGTGCAAAATCCTTTTAGCTTCATGAGATCCCATTGGTTGAGTGCTTGTTTAAGTTACCGAGTGGCTGGAGTTTTGTTCAGGAAGTCTTTCCCTCTCCTATATTATGGAGAGTTCTACATATTTTTTTTTTTTCTTCCAGGAGTAGAAGAGCGCCAAGTCTTATATTGAAGTCTAATCCATTTGGACTTGGACTTGATTTTTTGTGCATGGTGAGATGTGTGGGTCTAGTTGCATTTTTTTGCACATGGTTATCACATTTGTCCAGCACCATTTGTTGAAGATGCTGTCTTTTCTCCAGTCTACATTATTTGGGTCTTTGTTGAAGATCAAGTAGTTGTTGTTACTTGGCCTAAATCCAGATTTTTAATTCTGTTCCACTGGCCTATATTCCTTTATGCCAATACCATGATGTTTTGTTACTATAACATTATAATATAGCTTTAGGTCAGGTATGGTGATGCCTCCAGAGGTGTTTCTTTTGCTGAGGATATGCTGGAATAGCTGAGGCCTGCTGCCATTCCATGTGAATTTTGAGATCATTTTTTTCTATCTCTGTGAAGAATGATGGTAGTATTTTTATTTGTATTTCATTAAATCTATATATTGCTTTTAGTAGGATTGCCATTTTCACAGGGTTAATTCTGCCTATCCAGGAGCATGGAAGGTCTTTCCATCTTCTCAAGTACTCCTCAATTTCTTTCTTGAGTGTTTTTATGTTTTCATTATATATGTCTTTCACATCCTTGGTTAGTGTTATTCCATGGTATTTTATTGTTGTTGCTATTGAAAATGGGACAGTCTCACTAATTTATTTTTTCTGTATTTTTTCCCTTTGCATATAGAAAGGCTACTGATTTTTGTTCATTGATTTTGTATTCTGATACTTTGCTGAAGGAATTAATCAACTTTAGGAGTTTTAAGATGGAGGCTCTTGGGTCACTAAGTTCATTGGAGATTTATGCCTATAGCTTTCTTTTCTTATCGTGTTCTGTCTGGTTTTGGTATCGGGATGATACTAGCTTCATCAAAGTTGTTGGGGAACTTTCTCTGTTCTCTGATTATGTGGAACAGTTTGAGTAGAATATGTTTCAGTTCTTCCATGAAGATTTGATAGAATTTGGCTGAGAAGCCAACAGGTCCTGCACTCTTCTTTTGGGGGAGGTTTTTGAATACCTTTTCAATCTCGGTGGGTGTGATAGGTTTGTTTAGGGGATTAATCTGTTCTGAGTTTAATTTTGGTAGGAGGTATGTATATAAGAATTTATCCATTTCTTCCAGATTAACCACTTTTCTATAGTAGAGGTTTTAGAAATAAGTATGTTCCATAAGTTTTGGTATGATGTGTTCTCATTGTCATTCAACTCTTTGAAATTTTGTAATTTCCATTTTTATTTCATCCACTACCTATTGATTATTTAAAAGTGTGTTGTTCAATTTCCAGGAGATGATGGAGTTCTTGGAACATCTCTGGTTGTTAATATTACAGGAAATTATGCCAATTTTCCTAAATGTATGGAGGCAGGCTTTATGGTCCAGCATATGATCTGTTTTGGAGAAGGTTCCATGGGCTGCTGAGAAGAATGTGTATTCTGTAGATTTTGGGTAGAATGTTCCATACATATAGAAATCTAGCTGATCTATAATGTTAGTGAGGTCTTACTTCCCTATTGATTTTCTGTTTGGATTATCTTTCTATTGATGGTAGTGGAGTATTGAAGTCCCCAACCCTGATGGTGTTGGCATTTATTTCTCTTTTCTTGTCAAGTAGGCGTTAGGAATTGTGGTGCACCTGTGTTTTGTGCATAAAGATTGATGCGATATCCTCTTGTTGGATCACTCTCTTGAAGAGTAAGAAGTGGCTTTCTGGGCTGGAGAGATGGCTTAGTGGTTAAGTGCTTGCCTGTGAAGCCTAAAGACCCCAGTTTGAGGCTCAATTCCCCAAGACCCACATTAGCCAGATGCACAAGGGAGTGTGCACATCTGGAGTGTGTTTGCAGTGGCTGGACGCCCTGGCGCGTCCATTCTCTCTCTCTCATTCTCTCTCTCTCTGTCTCTCATTCTCTCTCTATCGCTCTCTTTCTCTGTCACTCTTGAATAAATAAATAATAAAAAATTTAAAAAAGAAGTGGCCTTTTTTCTTTTGGTTTAAAGTCTATTTTATCTGATATTAGTAGAGCAATGCCTGCTTGTTTCTTATTTCCGTTAGCTTAGAATATCATTTTTCACCATTTTACTCTGAGGAAGTGTCTGTCATTAGTGGTGAGGTAGGTTTTTTGAAGATCGCAGATTGTGGGATCCATTTTACTGATCCACTCAGTTAACGTATGTCTCTCGATGGGTGAATTAAAGGTCATTAATGTTTGTGGTAATAACTGTGAGGTTTGATTTAATTCCTGCCATATCGTGTTGATTTATGGGGTCTTCCTTCCCACCAGCAGTGAGTCTTATGACAGATAGGTGGATCCAGAGATTGGACTACCTGCTGACTGCAGGTTTGGAGTTAACAAACACCACAGCTATCCCTAGATGATAGCCTTGGCTCTTAGCCACAGAGAGCAGGGCCACCAAACCATTACCCATCACTCTCTGTGCTAAGCAGAAATATAAACTAATCATCTTGTCACCTGAACTTCCTGACTTCTTGGTGTTCCCTGACTTAACTTTCCTCTCTCTATGATTGCCTCTTGTGGCCACCTCCCATTCAGAGACACTGGTAGATTGTCCCAAGTGTTCTTGATTATGCAGTCTTGTCATTGATTGTTCATTGTTGTTAGGCCCCCAGGCTTCTCAGCCTTATACAAGATGCTCCTTCTCAAGAAGATGCTCGACCACTGACAATCCTATGAGACACATGGGTGACAACATGGACCTGATGATGAAGAGCACTGAGAAGCCCCTGTCACACAAAAATTCCCAAGTAGATTTGAAGTTAATGAGAACGGTGGGCTTTTCCTGTGGTAGCCCTGTCAGTCTCTTCACCAGGGCTGTGTGGATTACCCAAAAAGTATTTTAAAAGGCTGATCACAAACTTAAGCTTTTTTGTCCCTCCCCCTGCCAGGGAGCCAGAGTTGGAGTGCATACTATTTTCTCATATTTTCTGCCTCCTCCTTTTGTTTGCCACAACATTTGTGTATCCTATAGCCCCTCTTTGACTTCTGGTATTTTCCTTCCCTTTCTATCTTTGAATAGATTCTATTCTCTATAATCCTGACTGTTTCTACTTTGGCACATAGAGGCAGCTTCTAATTCACTGTACCCCAGATTTCCCTTTCTATACATTTATTTTAATATTTCCAGTACAGCTATATTCTTTGTGGTCACTATAGAATGATTATAATATTGGTTTCTCTGAGGAATTCAAAATAATTTTGTGTGTTTATTATTTTTAATTAGTTTTTTTATTAATATGAGTAATGAATTGTCTTTTTTTCTGGAACATTATCATTTAGTTGACCATTACTCTTTTTTTTCTCAATTTTTAACATTTTTCATGATTATAAAAAAAATCCCATGGTAATACCCTCCCCCCCCCACTTTCCCCTTTGAAATTCCATTCTCCATCATATCCCCTCCCCATCTCAAACATTGTACTTACACATATACAATACCAACCTATTAAGTACCCTCCTCCCTTCCTTTCTCTTCCCTTTATATCTCCTTTTGACCATAACTCTTAGTAATTATGTTCTGTAAGTTTTCTCTCATTTTTTGTTACATCATGGTTGTGCTTTCATTTCATTGCATTGATCTTATTCCTTATTTTTTCCACTGTTTGTGATGCCATGTCTCCAGCATAATCTATTTCCTGTATTTTTTCTAAGGGAACATAGTTCTGGTATTGATGGAAACTTGTGATGTGCTGTTGCTCTATGTCTGCTTTCACTTTGGAATTTGTACCTTTCATGCATTGTGGACAGGGCTCTATAACATCATCTTCTATTGGAAACTGCTACTACAGGTATATTTCCTGAGTCTGAATGGGTTATAATATGAAATCTTTGACCTGCTACCCTGCATGTGGTCGTGATGCTGGATCAGGGTTCCTTAGCTTACAGGGCAACATATTGTCTGCATATGTTCTTGTTTATTTTCAGGTAAAGAAAGATTTTATTTTTAATTCATTTATTTGAGAGACAGAGAGAAAGAGAGAGAAAGGTGAATGAGAGAGAGAATGGGGATGCCAGGACCTCTAGCCACTTTTTAGCAAATGCCAACTGCACATGCCATCTTGTGTACCTGGCATTATATGGGTTCTGAGAATTGAACCTTGGTCCTTTGGCTTTGCAAGCAAATGTCTTAACTGCAAAGCCATATCTACAACCTCATAAAGGAGGATTTTGAACTATGTTTAAAGTATTTTATTTATTTATTTATTTGACAGAGAAAAAGAGGGAGAGAGAGAAAATGAGTGTGCCAGGGCCTCCAGACACTGAAAATAAACTCTAGATGCATACAGCACCACCTTGTGCATCTGGCCAACATGTGTCCTTTGGCTTTGCAGGCAAATACCTTTATCTCTACGTTATCCCTCCAGCCCTAAAGGAAGATTTTAATATTAGAATTAGAATTTTTAAAAAATCAATGAAATTGATTCTAGAATGACTCATAGACTGCCAATGGCCTATTTCATATCAGTTCCATGGTAAAGTCAAGAAGTCACTTCAGCCTCCAGGTAGCATCTACTCATATATCTTTATTTCCAGGAACTAAAACAGTCATGCAAGAGTTGCTGTAGAAAATACATGACTCCACAATGTGGCTTATGCTAGTGATTGGAAAACAGCCCTGCTCTTTTCTATTGTCCAGTTTCACCCCAGTACAATATTCACCCGATTCTCCTACAGATCCTAACTGCATTAAAGTCTGGGAAATGAAGTTAATTTTGGTTTTGTGTCTGTTTGATTTTGATTTGCTCTCAGTCCCTCCAACTAGATCAGATTATAAACAAGCTTAAATCCTTCATAAGGCAGATTTTAAGTTAGAATTAGAAGTAAAATAAATTTACTGGGGACTTAAACTTATGAGTTGAAGACAGAAGAAAGGCATTGGAAGAGAGAGCTATGAGATTCCAGTGTTGGTCTAACAAAGTCAATGTGGCTCTATAGGACAAATATAGCCCAATAAAAGATGTCCACATTGTACATAAATAGCCAGACCTTATGCCACAAGCTGACTTAGTCATTGGCTAATCCCTAAACTATAAAGCTGAAGGTGTTGACCCCTGAGTGCTGTTTGCTAATGATGCTCCTCATAGTCGGGCCATATGCTCTTTCCATGTTTGTGTCTGCCAGAGTTCACTTTTTGTCACTGAGTTTGTGCAAAATTTCTAGTCTCCACCAATCAAGGTTTCACACTGCTCTAGTACTGTAACATATTGTCATAGGATGATTCTTGTTTATGTGTTTGGCTTGCTGTTCATACTAGGCAGAAGAAAATAGCCTTTCTTTCACACATAGCTTCATTATCCAGCCATCCAAATCCTAGCCAATAGTAGAAGTTCATTGTCTTTATAAGAAACTTTAATCTGCATTTTTGCCAATTTTAATGTGCTTAAATCCCAATAAATCACTTTAGAATGATTACCAGGATAAAGGAGCACATTTGAAGGGCTTATTAGTATATCCACTAAGGCAATAAGTAAAAATGTCCTCTAGTTTCCACAGTATTAACTAACACATTAATATTTTTCATACACAGTAAAGGTGAATAGAAGCAAAATAGCTTCTTGTAGACAGTTAGCCAGAGACAGAACCCAAGGTGATGCCATCTTTCTTGCCTGCCCTAGAAGGACTAGAACCCATGTCTGATCCATTCTCATTCAAAATTGTTGCTTTCAACAATTCAGCAATGTTTTCTGCTTCAACTTTTCCTGGGCCAGCACACCCTCATAAGTTGGTCACTGTAGTCTGCCGACAATCAAATCTCTCCCTTATACATGTGAGGCTGATGAAAAGGCTCATCCTAGATGAATGCCCAACCCATATAAAGAAGCCTAACTACATGTGTAAAATTCCCTCAGCTACCCATTCTCCTGGCTCCTGACTCTCCTGTTACCTCTGCATCCTAACACTCCTTAAAATAGTCATCATAATTAATAATTTACACCACCTCTCACATTCCATGTTTTCTACTCTTTGCTAGCTTGGTTGAGGACCAAAAATTGGGGTCTGCAGGCCTGGGATCTTCTGCATCTTTGTAGAGTTTAATCTTTCTCTGGACCCTATATGAATGGTGTTAATGAACAGTGAGATAGGAGATGGAGGCAAAGAAAGACTGGAAAACAAATTGTTTCTTATTCTAGAGTCTCTGTGTTTAGTTGGAAATGTGTACAAAGAATAGTCAACAGTGTAAAATGGAAATATAAGGCTTGAGGGCTGGGAAGATGGTTTACTGATTAAGTGTACTTCTTGCACAAGCATAGGGAGTAAGGGAACCTGAGACTGCCAAAATTCAAATCTCCGGATCCCATGTAAAATCACTAGGTGTGGCCATGACTATTTATAACTCCACTTTAGCAGGGAAGCAGAGACCTAAGAATTTTTGAAGCCTCTCAAACCCCAGAATTAGTATAACAAGACTCAGGCTTAAAGCAAGACCAGGTAGAACAGCAATGGAGAGGTTCACTCACTGCTCCACTTAAGCTCCTACAGGCAAACAATCTGCCACAGAAGAGTGTATGCGCCATTGCAAGGGCATATGCATATGCCATACACAAACAAAACCAAAAAACTTAAAAAAATATATTTATCTTGAATACTTTCTAATCAAAGTTAGGATATGGGCACCATCATCTTCCATGTCATACACTCACAAGAAATACATATTACTGAATTCCACTTAAAACATACTGACTCACACTTTTCCTAAGACATTTCAATGATCTATTTACATCCTGAAGTTTGAATGCTAATACACACAAAATGTCCTGTGGATGAGGTGTGGAGAAAGAGACAATATAATATAGGGGCTTAAAGACAGTATGAGAGAAGCTCTTAAGTGGCTGCATGAGAATTTCATTAAGTAGGATAATAAGGAAAATGCAGTTTATGGAAAAATCACTATCTGATTTTAAAATCTGCTGAGGTATTCTCTAATATTAACTGAAGAACCCACCACATTGTGCTCATCAGCATGATCCCATGACACATGTAGTATAGGATAATTTGACTTGATATTAGCATGTATGCATTGTCTTCTCTGCTACAGAAATTTATAGGAACATCCATACTGATTTCCACAATGACTGTACTCCAACAGTAATGAATAAGGGTTTCTGTCTCCTTACATCCATCCTCACCACCATTTTTCAGTTTTCTTGGTGATATCCATTCCAGAGTGAGATGGTATCTCAAAGTAGTTTAAATACTTATTGGCCATTTGTATTTCTTCTCCTGTAAACTGTCTGTTCATAAAATAGGCCATTTATTGTTTGGAATTTTTGTTTTTTGTGTATGTACTTAATTATTACAGTTATTCATAAATTCTAGGTATTAAGACCTCTACCTACAATATAGCTGGCAAATATCTCCCATTTTATAAAGTATCTGTTCATTCAGAGTATAGTTAACATTGCTGGGCAGAACCTTGTTAATTTTATGTAGAACCATTTATTCATACTTGGCATAGTTTCTGAGAAGCACATTCTTGCCTGTACCTAATCTTGAAGTATATTCCATGTGTTTCCCTATAGCACTCTAGTAGTTTCAGGTTTTAAATCAAATTATTAATCCACTGGACTTGTTTTTTGCACAGACTAAGGAGTATGGATTTTATTTTTCCTTCTGCAGATGACTATCTTGTTTTACCTACACCATTTGTGGAATAGGCCATCCTTTTCTAGTGTATATGTTTTATACTTCTGGTTTATTATTATGCCTTTGTACCTGATTTTAGTATAATTCTGGCTTCATATAGTGAATGTTATGTTATTCTTTCCAGTTCTGTTTGTAGAACAATTTGAGAAATGTTGGTATTAAATCTTTTAAAATTTGGCAGAATTCAGCTTTGAATACATTTGATCTTTGCCTTTTCTGTGTGTGGGAGATTTTTAATTATTGCTTCAATCTTGTTTATAATTTAACTTACTTATATCTCTGGCCTTAAATTTGATAAGTCATATGCATTTATCAGCTATTTACTTTCCTGAAATATATCATTCTATGCTCTCCTGGCTTTTAGTGTTGCTGGTGAATGATCTGAACTATTTCTGATATTCTTATGTTTGTACTTAAGTTGTGATTTTTCCATTACACTTTTCAGTGTATTCTTTACTTTATATTTTAAATTTTTAAGTATGACTCACTGTGTATGGAGAAGTTCTTCTTTGATTGTACCTATTTGAGATTATAAATAAGTCTTGTGTTTGGATGTCAACTTCTTTCTCTAGGTTTGGGAAATTTTGGGTTATGATTTCATGAAGTGATTTGTGTATTCCTTTTAATTGATCTCAGTAGCTTCTACTACTACATAGATTGTGAGGTTTGAACTCTTGTGTATACCCCAGAATTCTTGGAAGTAACATATGCATTATTGTCTTAATTTTGTCCTCTATTCCTGAAATTCATCATTCTGTGTAGTCTAGTCTATTGGTGATCCTTTCCTGATGCCAATTTTTTTGAATGATTGTTTCTTTTATTTCCATGAATTTTGTTTGGTCATTTATCAGTGCTTTTAATTCTTTATTAAATGTTTCCTCCATATTTATGACTTTTTCTTCCAACTTAATTATTCATTGACTCTGGAGACTGTCTTGTCAAGATCTTACATAGATTTCTTTAGTTTGATCATCTACTTATTTGAGTCTTCTGTCATTGATTTTTTTTTAAATAGGATTCCGAATGATTATGTCAGACCTTTCAGCTATCCCAGTGAGTTTCCCTTCCACTATCAGTGATTTGGGAGGTTGGAAAAATTTTATGGCTGGATTTGTCTTAGAGTCTTGGTATTTCTGGGTTACATTTCCTGGTCTGAAAGCTTGGATGAGTCTCCAGTTTTCCTTGTCTGCAGACATGTGTATGCCCGTGTGGGTCCATATGGTGGTGTGGATATGCTGATCTCTTTTGGGACCAAGGCAACACAAACAAGGCAGCACGGGGGTGGGTGGGAGCCACGATGAACAACTGCAGCAGGAAGACCCAGTGTGTGGCTCCTTCATGGTCATAGGTCACTCGCTGGCAATGTAGCTTCTGTAGGCAGCTATCCAGACGTAAAAGGCCTCTCTTGTGACCCAGGGAAGGGAAGCACAAGGCAGCTGCAGTGGCAGATATGGAATCTAATCATGGAAGAAATCCATCAGTGTATTGAGCTAGTCTTGTCAGTCTGTAAGCTGCCACCGAGGCTGTGTGCCAAAATTCCACTAGCATGTATATCCTGTCAGGGTGTTTCCTTTTGAGTAGCTTAGACCTCTGGTTGCTCATACTGTTGCTGAGCATTTTCCCCTAGTAGCTGATGCAGTGTTTGCCAGCACTAGACAGGCTGTCTGTGGACTGGCTTTCTTCTGAATTCCAGACAGGTCTCTCCAAGTTCTATCAGCAGCATATGGTGTCTTCGGTAATAGGATCTTAGCTTTTGCCTCAGGCAGGTAATCAAGTGCTTTGACAGAAAGCTGTCTTGATTTGCAAACCTTATAGGTCTCTTAGCAACAGCTCAATGTGGCTAAAAACCAATCTCTGGTACTGGGAGTAACAAGCCAGAGACAGAAAAAGAAAATTTCTTTTAATGTTAGGCTTCATCCCACCCTCACAAGAGCCGTACTTTTCAGGTACTCTCTGCTTACTCCTCTTGAGGGTTATATCTTTTAGGCTATCTCCAAGGATAAAAGATTCTGTGTTATCAGCTCATTTTAGATTTAATTTTGTTTGTTTGTTTCCCCCCCTTCCCTCCACAGTCTCCCAGACCCTCCCGTCCCTATTGTCTTGGCCTTGAGTTGCCTATCAGGTATGTCAGAAACTTGAGTAGGTCCAGGTAAGGAACTGTAGATAAGTAACACTATGCAGCATTTGTCTTTCTGTGATTGTGTGAGTTCCCCAAGTATGATCTGTTCCATGTCTGTCCACTTTTCTACAAATTTCATTGTATCATTTTTTTCTTACTGCTGAGTAGAAATTCATTGTGTAAATGTACCACAATTTCATTATCCATCATCCAATAATGGGTGTCTGGGTTGATTCCAGTTCTTAGCTATAATGAATTGAGGAGCTATAAACATGGTTGAGCATATATCTCTGTATTGATACATGGAGAATTTAGGATTAATACCTAGTAAGGAAATAACTGTGTCTGTAAGTAACTCTATGTTCATCCTTTTCAGGAATCTCCAAATTGATTTCCATAGTGGTTGTGCAAGTTTATATTCCCACCAATATTGGATGAGGGGCCTCTTTCCCCACATCCTTGCAAACATTTGTTGCTGTTAGATTACTAGAGTAATGTGGAATCTTATGGTTGTTTTAATTTGCATTTCCCTAATGGCTATGGATATTCAACCTTTTCTTAAGTGTGTGTTAGCCATTTGTAATTCTTCCACTGAGAACTCTCTACTCAGTTCTCTGCCCCGTTTTTGGAGCAGGTTGTTTGATATTTTATTATTTAGTTTGGGAGCTCTTTGTAGATTCTAGCTTCTGTCAATGGTATAGATGGTGAAGATTTTCACCCATTCAGTGGGTAATCTATTGGCTCTGGTTGCAGTATGTTTGTGCAAAAGCTTTTTAGCTTCATGAGACCCCATTGGTTCATTGGTTGAGTGACTGTTTAATTTCCTATACTACTGGGGTTTTGTTCAGGAAGTCTTTCCCCACTCCTATATAGTTAAGAGTGCCTCCTAGTTTTTCTTCCAGTTGGAGAAGACTTTCAGGTACTATATTGATGTCTTTAGTCCATTTTGATTTGATTTTTATGTATCTGCAGCTGTTTGAGCTAAGGTCCAAGTCTTCAATTCTGTTCCATTGGTCTATGTATTTGTTCTCATGCCAGTACCATGCCGGTTTTGTTACTATGGCTTTTTAATGTAGCTTTAGGTGGGGTATGGTGATACATCCAGATATATTTTTTTCTGAGGATATGTTTGCATATCTTAGGCAGGTATATTTTTTTCAAGAAGAGAGAAAGAATTAGAGAGGAATGGACACATCAGGGCCTCTAGCAATTGTAAGCAAACTCCAGATGCATGTGTCATGTTGTACATCTGGCTTTACATGGATACTAGGCAATCAAAAATGGGCCATCAGACTTTGAAAGCAAGCACCTTTAACCTTTGTTCCATTTCTCAACCCCAATACAAGAATATTTCTTAATAATAATTGACATCCGATGAAAATATACTACTTGGAAAAAAATTCTTTTGTCTTTACAAAAATACACCATAGTCAACTGTGGTGGTTTGATTCAGGTGTCCCCCATAAACTCAGATGTTCTGAATGGTAGGTTCCAAGCCAATGGATATTTGGTAATTAATGCCTCCTGGAGGGAGTGTATTGTTGGGGATGGGCTTAGGGTGTTACAGCCAGTTTCCACTTGCCAGTGTTTTGCTATTGTCCATGTTATTTTGGCCAGGGAGAGATGTCCACCCTCTGTTCATGCTATCATTTTCCCTGCCATTGTGGAGCTTCCCCTGTGAGCTTGTAAACCAAACCTTTGAACTTCTTTTTTACACAAGTTGCTCTTGGTTGGGTGATTTCTACTAGCAATACAAACTTGATTGCAACTGAATAGTGGTGCAAACAAGTGATGTCATTTGCTGTTAGACACCTGTGTGGCTTTGGCCTTTTGGAGATGATTTTCAAGGGGAATGTGGAAGGATTTAAAACCTTGACCTAAGAGATGCCTTACAGTGCTGTAAGTACAACTTGATGGACTATTCTGGTCAGAGTTGAAAGACCCGAAGGCAGTAAGAACTAGGGACTGTGAGGGTGAGAAAGAGCTTTGCTTGGACTGGGCTACCTATTTGTGTGAGGCTTGCTGTTATGCCCATGTTCTGAGAAGTTGTACAGGGTTGCTTTGCGTAGACATGAAGTGGTGTGAGCTGAGGGAAATGGCACAGAAAGAAAAATCTTTGGGTGAACTGCTGGCCATTCTGCTGCAATTTGAGAGACTACAACCTTTGAGATTGGGCCAGCTGACCTGCACTTGGGCAACAGGAAGAATGTAGACTCTTTTGAAGGGGTCTGAGTGCTCAAGGAGTGTCCTAGTCTTCAAAGTCTGCTTTATTTTCCACCCCCCACCTGGATTAATAAATTGGAACCCTACCTGGTATTATGGAGCATATGAAATGCAGGAAAGTGAAGATCATTGAGTTTGCAACATGGTCTTGTGTTTTGGAAATGACTATGGGGAGTGGGAAGCAGGTTTGAGGGATGCCTGCCAGAAGACCCCATGGGATCTCATGAGGATGAACTGTGGATTGAAGTGGAGACCCAGTGGAGATGCT
Organism: Jaculus jaculus; assembly: GCF_020740685.1. Classification (NCBI taxonomy): domain Eukaryota; kingdom Metazoa; phylum Chordata; class Mammalia; order Rodentia; family Dipodidae; genus Jaculus; species Jaculus jaculus. The sequence goes on from NC_059109.1 coordinate 87,472,276, forward strand.
GGGACCATGAGACGGCTGCTAAAGAAAACTGCCAGCCCCAGATGACGTGTCCAGGACTGTGAGTAGCCTAGCTGCAGGGGTGGAATTGGAACTCAAGAGACTTGTTGCTGGTTAGAATTGTGGAATTTGGAGATTTGTCACTGGCTAGAGTTGTTGGACTTGAAGCTACAGAGTTTGATGTTTGTCCTGGTTGTTTTAAATCTTGTATTGACTGAATATTTCTTTGCTATGCACAAGACCATGTTTTTCAGTGTGAATGCTTATTCTGTGTCATTATGTTTTTTTTTTTTTTTTTTTTTTTTTTTTGCAGGGGGGATTTTTTTGGTATTATGGTCAGTTAAAAGACCTTGGAGTATAGGGATGTTTGAACATCATTAAAATTGATTTAAAAAATTGGGACTTTTAAAGTTGGATGAATACATTGCAGTTTACATCATGGATGGTTATCAGTTTTTGAGGGCCAGGGACAGAATGTAGTGGTATGATTCAGGTGTCCTCCATAAACTCTGGTGTTCTGAATGCTAGGTTCCCAGTTGATTTGGGAATTAATGCCTCCTGGAGGGAGTGTATTGTTGGGAGCAGGCTTATGGGTGTTATAGCCAGTTTCCCCTTGCCAGTGTTTGGCACACCCTCCTGTTGCTGTTGTCCACCTTATTTTGGCATGAGGGTGCTCATGCTGTTGTTTTCCCTGCCATCATGGAGCTTCCCCTTCAAGCCTGTAAGGCAAAATGAATTTTTTCTATAAGCTGCTTTTGGTTGGGTGATTTCTACCAGCAATGTGAACCTGACTGCAATATCAACCTTTTTAGTCATGTTTTTGTTCTTTAAAAATATTAGTCCTCTTTCAACAAAATCTTCACCTACTTTCTTGCTGTCATTTTCCTGTACATTCATATTTTATAGCATGTAAAACCTGCTTAACTAAAGCAAAGACAATGAAGAGGAAGATTTTCATCAAAGTATTTTTAGAGTGAGTTAAAAATAGGCTGGGAGGACTTCCGGTTAAGATGGCGGCGTAGGTACCACGCCAAAACAGCCTGAGGGGGGAAAGACCAAAATAAACTCAGCAAAATACACACTTTTACTAAAAAGTGAGGTGTATAGGAAGTTGAGGCGGCAGCGGAGAAGTGGAAGAGTTATAGAGCATCCAGAGCCTGCACAGCCGGGAACAGCGGCTCTGGGGCGGCTCAGCTACCCGCCGCAACCGCGTAGCGGCAGAAAACCGCCGGACTCTCGACTCGAGCCGCAGGACAAGCCAGGTGCGGGATTTTCCCCTCACACCGCGCTCTCCGCAACTCGGGAAACGTGAGGGGAGAGCGGCAGCGAGCAACGGAGGGAGGAGCAGACCGCGAGGTAAAAGCACACGATACAACCAGAACAGCCGCGGCTCCCTCCCCTCCCCTGCCGCCTGAACCCAGCTCCAGCGAACACAGCACCGGCCCGGGACCCGGCCACGCCAACTTGGGCTGACGGCGGGACCCAAGCAGGAGCAGAATTTGGCAGCAACTTCAGCGGCTCCAGCACCGGTACCAGTGGCCCCAGCAGCAGCGGACCCAGGACAGCAGCGGCTTCGGGGTGAGCAGCAGCGGTGGACACGACAACGGCAGCTTCAGCAGTGGTGGGGGCTCCGGCGGAGGCACCTACAACAGCTGCAGAGGTGGCAGCGGCTCAGTTTGCCCCGTAGGAAAAGCAAGTGCCCAGCTCCAGAAATCAGAACAGCAGCCCGACGACCCAGGCAGCAACTTGACTGAGACCACAATCACCCAAGGTAACTGGGATTGCACCAGGGAAGGGTCTCACCTGGTCACAAGCTGACTTGGATACCTCAACAGACCAGAAATCTAAACCTCTTTGTTGATAGAGGATCTGGTCATTATAATAACTACTCTTGCATACATACTCGGGGCTGTTGTTGATGGAATGGGTACAGTGTTTAGCTAAATTTTAGAATCTACCAGTATATTATTCCACTCAGCCTGCTTGAATACTCCTATAGCAGGGAAACTCAACCCCTAAGAACATCTTTGTAGATACTCTGAGAGTCTTAAGAGCCACACCTAATACCTTAAGGTCCTACCCTGAAAATATTTTACACCAAATCAATTGATACAGCTAAGAATACACAGCTAGCTAGAAAATCCAAGCATTAACTTAATCCAAGATGCAAAAATATATACATTATAACACAAGAAACACTAAAAAGCAAGACGATATAAATCCACCTAAAAGTATTAATGCATCAGAAATGTCCTCCAGTGAGAAAGAGTTAGAGGAAATGCCTGAGAAAGAGTTCAAAAGAATAATTATAAATATGTTCAAAGAGGTCAAAGAACACATGAATACAACCAAAGAAGAAATCAAAGAGGAAATCAAAGAGGAAATCAAAGGAATCAAAGAAGAGGCAGGACACCAATTTAATGAAATAAAGAAGGCAATACAAGACATAAATAGAGAAATAGAAATAATAAAGAAAAACCAGTCAGAATTATTAGCAATGAAGAACACAGTTAATGAAATAAAAAACTCTGTAGAAAATCTCACCAGTAGGATGGATGAGGGAGAGGACAGAATATCTAAGCTAGAAGATCAGGTGGCAGACCTAATGCAGTCCAACAAAGAGAAAGACAAACTTATAGAAAAGTACGAGTGGGAATTTCAAGATATTCGGGACACTATGAAAAGATCCAATATAAGAATTCAGGGCATAGTAGAAGGAGAAGAATTCCACTCCAGAGGCATAGTAGGCATCTTCAACAAAATCATAGAGGAAAATTTTCCCCAAATTGGGAAAGAGGTGCCAATACAGATACAGGAAGCCTTTAGAACCCCAGCCAGACAAAACCCAGAAAGAAACTCTCCTCGCCATATTATACTCAAACTTCCAAACACACAAACCAAAGAAAAAATATTGAAAGCAGTTAGAGAGAAAAATCAAGTTACCTACAAAAGCAAGCCCATCAGGATTACAGCAGATTATTCAACACAAACTTTTAAAGCCAGAAGGGCCTGGAGTGATATATTCCAAGTTCTGAAAGATAACAACTGTCAACCAAGGTTACTTTATCCTGCAAAGTTATCCATCCAAATAGATGGAGAAATAAAGACATTCCATGACAAAAGCAGGTTAAAGGAATATCTGAAGACAAAACCAGCTCTACAGAAAATACTTGATAGAATCCTCCATGCTGAACAAAAGGAAAAGCACACATATAAGGAACCTAGAAAAAACCAGCCATACTCAAATACCAGTTAACAGAAGAGAGCACAGGTAGAACAAGTAACACACACACACACACACAAATGGCAAACATAAATACACACCTTTCAATAATATCTCTTAATATCAACGGTCTCAATGCCCCAACGAAAAGACATAGATTTGCAGACTGGGTTAAAAAGCAGGATCCTACAATTTGTTGTCTTCAAGAAACTCACCTTTCTACAAAGGATAGACATTATCTTAGGGTGAAAGGTTGGAAGACGGTGTTTCAAGCAAATGGGCCTAGAAAACAAGCAGGGGTTGCTATCCTAATATCAGACAGGGTGGACTTTAGTCCGAAGTTAGTCAAAAAAGATAAGGAAGGTCACTTTATATTGATTAAGGGCACACTCCAACAGGAGGACATTACAATCCTAAACATATATGCACCTAACATGGGGGCTCCCAAATTCGTCAAACAAACACTATTAGAACTAAGGTCACAGATAACACCAAACACGGTGGTGGTGGGTGACTTTAACACCCCACTCTCATCAATTGACAGGTCATTTAGTCCAGATGCCAGAGAGGCATCTGGACTAAATGAGGTCATAGAAGATATGGACCTAACAGATATATACAGGACATTTCATCCAAAGGCTGCAGAATATACATTCTTTTCAGCAGCACATGGAACATTCTCTAAAATAGACCATATATTAGGACACAAAGCAAATCTTAACAAATTCAGGAAAATTGAAATAATTCCTTGCATTCTATCTGACCACAATGGAATTAAACTACAAATCAGTAGCAAGAAAGGCTATAGAGCATACACAAAATCATGGAAGCTAAACAATACACTACTAAATGATGAGTGGGTCAATGAAGAAATCAGAAAGGAAATCAAAAAATTTATAGAGTCAAATGATAATGAGAACACAACATACCAAAATCTCTGGGACACAATGAAGGCAGTTCTAAGAGGTAAATTTATAGCCTTAAGTGCCTATATTAAGAAATTAGAAAGGTCGCAAGTAAACGACCTAATGCTTCGCCTTAAAGCCTTGGAAAAAGAAGAACAAGGCAAACCAAAAAGTAGTAGACGGGAAGAAATAATAAAGATTAGGGCAGAAATTAATGAAATAGAAACAAAAAGAACAATCCAAAGAATTAATGAAACAAAGAGTTGGTTCTTTGAAAGGATAAACAAGATTGATAAACCCTTAGCAAATCTGACCAAAAGAAAGAGAGAAGAGACACAAATTAATAAAATCAGAGATGAACAAGGTAACATCACAACAGATTCCAGAGAAATTCAAAAAATTATAGGGACATACTATAAAAGCATATACTCCACAAAGTATGAAAATCTGAAAGAAATGGATGATTTCCTTGATCTATATGACCTACCTAAATTAAATCAAAATGAGATTAATCACTTAAATAGACCTATAACAAACATGGAGATCCGAGCAGTTATCAATAATCTCCCAACTAAAAAAAGCCCAGGCCCGGATGGATTCACTGCTGAATTTTACCAGACTTTTAAGGAAGAGCTAACACCATTGCTTCTTAAGCTTTTCCAGGAAATAGAAAAAGAAGGAATCCTACCAAACTCCTTCTATGAGGCCAGCATCACCCTGATACCAAAACCAGGCAAAGATAGAACAAAAAAAGAAAATTACAGACCAATCTCCCTCATGAACATAGATGCTAAAATTCTCAACAAAATATTGGCAAACAGAATACAAGAGTATATCAAAAAGATCATTCACCCTGACCAAGTAGGCTTTATCCCAGAGATGCAGGGATGGTTCAACATACGCAAATCTATAAATGTAATACATTACATAAATGGGTTGAAGGACAAAAATCACATGATCATCTCATTAGATGCAGAGAAAGCATTTGACAAAATCCAACATCCCTTCATGATAAAAGTCCTACAGAGACTGGGAATAGAAGGAACATATCTCAATATAATAAAGGCTATTTATGACAAGCCTACAGCCAACATATTACTAAATGGGGAAAAACTGGAAGCTTTTCCACTAAAATCAGGAACAAGACAAGGGTGTCCACTGTCCCCACTTCTATTTAATATAGTTTTGGAAGTCTTAGCCATAGCAATAAGGCAAGAGACACACATAAAAGGGATACAAATTGGAAAGGAAGAAATCAAGTTATCACTATTTGCAGATGACATGATTCTATACATAAAGGACCCTAAAGACTCTACTAGCAAGCTGTTAGAGCTAATCAAAACCTACAGCAATGTAGCAGGATACAAAATAAATACACAGAAATCAGTAGCCTTCATATATGCTAACAACAAACACACAGAGGATGAAATCAGAGAATCACTCCCATTCACAATTGCATCAAAAAAAATAAAATACCTTGGAATAAACCTAACTAAGGAAGTAAAGAATCTATACAATGAGAACTTTAAGACACTCAAGCGAGAAATTGCAGAAGACACTAGAAAGTGGAGAAACATCCCTTGTTCCTGGCTTGGGAGAATCAATATCGTGAAAATGGCAATCTTACCTAAAGCAATCTACACATTTAATGCAATCCCTATCAAAATTCCAAAGGCTTTCTTCATGGAAATAGAAAAAACAATCCAAAAATTCATTTGGAATCATAAAAAACCTCGAATATCTAAAATAATACTGAGCAACAAAAAAGAGGCTGGTGGTATCACCATACCTGATTTTAACCTATACTACAGAGCCATAGTAACAAAAACAGCATGGTACTGGCACAAAAACAGACATGTAGATCAGTGGAACAGAATAGAGGACCCAGATGTAAGCCCAAGTAGCTATAGCCACCTGATATTCGATAAAAATGCCAAAAATACTCATTGGAGAAGAGACAGCCTCTTCAACAAATGGTGTTTTGAAAACTGGATAAATATCTGCAGAAGGATGAAAATAGATTCTTCTCTCTCGCCATGCACAAGAATTAAGTCCAAATGGATTAAAGACCTTAACATCAGACCGGAAACTTTGAAACTGCTAGAGGAAAAAGTAGGGGAAACCCTCCAACATATTGGTCTTGGCAAAGACTTTCTAAATACAACCCCAATTGCTCAGGCAATAAAACCACAGATTAACCACTGGGACCTAATGAAATTACAAAGATTTTGCACCGCAAAGGACACAGTGAAAAAAGCAAAGAGGCAACCTACAGAATGGGAAAAAATCTTCGCCAGCTATATATCTGATAAAGGATTAATATCTAGGATATACAAAGAACTCAAAAAGTTAACTAATAAGGAATCAAACAGGCCAATCAAAAAATGGGCTAAGGAGCTAAATAGAGAGTTCTCAAAGGAAGAAATACGAATGGCATATAAGCACCTAAAAAAATGTTCTACGTCACTAGTCATCAGGGAAATGCAGATTAAAACTACATTGAGATTCCATCTCACTCCTGTCAGATTGGCCACCATCATGAAAACAAATGATCATAAATGTTGGCGGGGATGTGGAAAAAAAGGAACCCTTCTGCACTGCTGGTGGGAATGCAATCTGGTCCAGCCATTGTGGAAATCAGTGTGGAGGTTCCTAAAGCAGCTAGAGATTGATCTACCATATGACCCAGCTATAGCACTCCTAGGCATATATCCAAAGGACTCATCTCATTTCCTTAGAAGTACATGCTCAACCATGTTTATTGCTGCTCAATTTATAATAGCTGGGAAATGGAACCAGCCTAGATGTCCCTCAACAGATGAGTGGATAATGAAGATGTGGCACATTTATACAATGGAGTTCTACTCAGCGGTAAAGAAAAATGAAGTTATGAAATTTGCAGAAAAATGGATGGACCTGGAAAGTATTATACTAAGTCAGGTAACCCAGGCCCAGAAAGCCAAGCGCCACATGTTCTCCCTCATATGGGGATCCTAGCTACAGATGACTGGGCTTCTGTGTGAGAATGAAAATACTTAGTAGCAGAGGCCAGTAAGTTGAAAAGGAGACATAAAGGGTGGAGAAAGGAAGGGAGGAGGATACTTAATAGGTTGATATTGTATATATGTAATTACAATGATTGTAATGGGGAGGTAATATGATTGAGAATGGAATTTCAAACGGGAAAGTGTGGGGGTGGGGAGGGAGGGAATTACCATGGGATATATTTTATAATCATGGAAAATGTTAATAAAAATTAAAAAAAAATAAAAATAAAAAAAAAAATAAAAAAAAATAAAAAAAAAAATTAAAAAAAAAAAAATAGGCTGGGAATTTGGCTGCACATTTTTTTTTCCCCCTTTGGCTATGACTGCTGAAAGAAGGATACAATCAATTCACAATTTTGCAGTGTTTGGGTTTTAGACAATCCTAGTCTCCTGGCCTATTAGTGAGTTAAGATGTTGGCGGTCCTTCATGTCCGTGGGAGTCAGCCCCAGAGGACAGACTTGTTGAGTCCTTCCAACAATACCACACAAAATGCAGTTGTTAATATTTTAAATTATTGTTCCCTAATATGTAGAGGCTTCTTGTCACATGCTTAGTCAGAGACATGCTAAAAAGTAGATAGAGGGTAGGACAGTGGGAATAAGTTATTTCTTAAATTAATAGTAATAATAGCTACTTTGAATAAGGATGGATTAGATTATCTCAAAACAAAATAGAAAAGAGTAATTTTATAATCTTACTTTTAAATTTTAGCTATTTGTTCTGTTGTATACAAATGGCATGCCATTTTAAGTGACTATTTTAGGAGCATTATGCACATTCAACATGTGCTATCATCATTACTATGTCTAGAACACTTTTCATTTATTTTTCCCAAATGAAATCCTGTACCTATTAAGCAATAATTCTCTACTGTCTTCTAGCCACTGGTAATAATTTTCTATGTTCTGCTTCTGTGAATTTGACTAACCTGCCGACTTTCATGCAAATGGATAATACAGTATATGTCCTTTGGTATCTGGCTATTGTACTTGGTGCAATGTCTTTAAGGTTGACCTACACTTTAGCATTTTGTTTGGATTTACTTCTTTTTAAGGCTGAAGATATTCAAATATATCACATTTTGCTATCCATTTATCTGTTCATACATGCTGACACTCTCCCATTTTGGGTTATTGTGAATAATGGTGCATCACCTTCATTTTGAGTTGAGAAATTCAACAACTCACTGTCACTGCTTCCACTAGAGTACTTTATGGAAGATTTAGGGAGAGTAATTCCACTGAGGAAGTGAACTTCAGATAAAATGAATTAAAACCAAATATTAAAATATTTTTTAAAAAAGCAGAAATCCAATTGCTTCATGCAGGTGTTACTTCTGATTTTATATAACACAATGTACTGTGACGTAAAACCAGGTCAACTGTGTGTGGTGTTGATAGCTTTTCATCTCAGCACTAGGGCAGTGGAAATGACAGAGGTAGGAGGATCTCTGTGAGTTCAAGGCCAGCCTGGGACAACAGAGTGAGTTCCAGGTCAGCCTGGGCTACAGTGATACCCTACTTCAAAAAAATAGAGGATCTATATTTTCTATTGTCTTTTTAATAAGGATGGCTCACTCATGCTTGGGGACTCTATATCTTCTAACTGTGTTTACTTGCAAGGGTGAAGAATGTGTTTCAACTTCTGGAATGGAATGCTGTATATTCACTCACATGTGATGCTTATGGGGCGAGCCACTGACCAGGGATTTGGAGTTTTGAGAGATCTGCCTCAATGGGATGCTTCTAAATTGCTTGAGTTATATTAGTACTGAAGTAAGACTATTTTTCTCAAGTGTCCATTCAAGCCCCCAGTCAGCCTTTATAAACAACAGTAAAATTGACATGCATAAATAGTGCAGGAATGTAACCTCTCAGATCTGAAGGAGGTGGTTTGGTTCAAAATGTACTATGTTTGGGATAAAGTACTTACAACATTATCTGTGTCCTTTTGATCTTCATTTCCTCCTTCATGGTCTTTAAAAATGTGATACCTCATTAAAATCTTTACTTTTATTAGATACAATTGTGAGGTAGGATTTCTTTCCAGTTTTGTATCTTATATAATCATCCCATACTACTCTTATTTTGGAGAAAATATTAAACACATTTCATGATAGGAACACATAGCAGAATCATCACTATCCTCCCTTCTTTATCCCTTTTCTTCCTTCCATTTCTCTGATAAGTCCTTTTTCCATCTTCAATCCTTGCTTCTCTCCTCTTCTCTCCACCCATTGTTTATTTCCTCTGCCCTTTCACAATTACCACAACACTTCCTTCTGACCTTTTCTTCCTTCTTCAATCTTTCCTCCTTTCTCTGTTTTCCTCTCTTCAAATCTGTGAGTATAGATGTGGGAATATGTTCTTCTAATTGAAATTTTTAGTTTTATAGCATAATTTCTAATATATCACAGTGAGATCTTGCTCTGCAGTGCATACTTCCTTCCCAATATTTGGCTATTTTCTAGTAGTTTCTTCTCTCTATACATTCAATTTCTCCTCTCTCTCTCTCTCTCTCTCTCTGTGTGTGTATGTGTGTGTTGTATAGCATTATGTGATGTATTATGTGTGGTATATACATATGTGTGTGCAGATTTACACAAACCATGCTCATATACATATGTGCTTCCTTGAGATGGAGTCTTTCCTTTGATCTAGAGCTGCCATTTTTTCCGTCAGCAAGCATTGACAGTTCTAACAGTCCACAACGATCTCTGCCCCTATGGACTGTGCTTACAAATGTATACAGCCACACGATGCTTTTCATGTTGGTTCTAAGGAGTTGAAATTAGGTGTTCTCTGGCCCTCCCAGTTCCTCATGTTTAAGCAATGAGAACTCTCACCTGCTGAGCATATCCCCAGCCCACTCTTAATGTATTCAATGCAGAACTAAATTGCTTCTTAAATCTTCCAGATATTTCATAAGACTTTGAAACTGCAGTAGCCTTACATATGTACATCCATTCCTATAGTATTCTCTGTTTGCCCTTCTGTGGCTAATGCCTATTGTCCTTTTAGGAAACATGACCTGTGCAAAATCTGACTTTACTATTGTTAATTAAACTTCTATAAATATGATGGTGGATCAAATATCTCTGCAGTGAAGAGTGGAGCCTTTAGGGTAGATGCCCAGTAGGTGAATAACCAGGTCAGTTGATAGGTCTATTTTTATCTTTTTCAGGACTCTTCATATTTATTTCCATAATGATTTTACAAGTTTGCATTCCTACCAACAGTGGATGAGGGTTTCCTTTTCCCCACTTCCTTGACATTTATCTTTTTTTTTTTTTTTTTTTTTTTTAATGATTACCTTCCTGACTACAGTAAGGTCAGATCTCATAGATGTTTTAATTTACATTTCCTTGATGTTGAACATTTTCTTAAGTGTATATTAGCCATTTGTATTCCTCCTTTGAGAACTCCCTATTCAGTTATGGACCCCATTTTTTGAGTGGATTGTTTGCTTTTATATTGATTTCTTTTTTTTTTTTTTTTTTTGAAAAAAGATTCTAGATATTAGATTTATGTGTATGGTATAGCTGGTGAAAACTTTCTCCCACTCTGTGGGTAGTCATATTGGCTCTGCTTGTGGTATGTTTATCTGTACAAAAGCTTTTTAGCTTCATGAGATCTCACTTGTTCAGTGAGTGATTAATTTCCTGTGTTACTGGGGTATTGTTCAGGAAGTCTTTCCCAACTACTATATTGTGGTTAGATCCTCTCATTTATTCTACACCTCATTTAAGAGTTTCAGGATTTATACTGAAGTCTTTAATCCATTTGGTGATGTTTTTTGAGTATAGTGAGAGTAGTGTGTCTAGTTTCATTTTTCTATGTGTGGTTATCAAATTTGTCTGGCACTTTTATTGAAGATGCTTTGTTGGCTCCTTTCTCAAAGATAAGTAGCTGTGTTACTTGGGCTAAGGGCTGAGTCTTCAATTCTATTGCATTTTTTTTATAAGTCTGTCTGTTTTTCTGCCAGTAGTATGCTGCTTTTATTACTATGGATTTTGCAGTACAGCTTTAGATCAAGTAGGGATATATTCAGAGGCTTTTCTTTTACTGAGAATATGTGTGGATATCTGAGGCCCTCTACCATTCTATATGAAGTTTGAGATTATTTTTTAAATAGATTTATTTTTATTTATTTGAGAGCAACAAACGCACACAGAGAAAGAGACAGAGAGAGAGAGAGAGAATGGACGGGCCAGGGCCTGCAGCCACTGCAAAGGAACTCCAGATGTGTGTGCCCCCTTGTGCATCTAGTTAACGTGGGTCCTGGGGAATTGAGCCTTGAACTGGGGTTCTTAGGCTTCATAGGCAAGTGCTTAACTGCTAATCCATCTCTCCAGCCCTTGAGATGATTTTTTTATGTTCTTCCAGTATTATGCTGGGATTTTTATTGGTATTATGTTCAATCTATACATTACTTTTGGTAGCACTGCCATTTTCTTAATACTATTTCTACCTATTCTGGAGAATGGGAGTTCTTTCTATTTTATCATGTTCTCCTCAATTTTTCTCTGATGTGTTTTTATGTTTTAATTATGTAGAGTTTTCACATCTTTGGTTAGTGTTATTCCAATATATTGATTGTGTGTGTGTGTGTGTGTGTGTGTGTGTGTGTGTGTGTGTCTATTGAACATGGGACAGCCTCACCTATTTCTTTCTCCATATATCTGTCCCTTATGTATAGGAAGGCTACTGATTTTTGTGTATTGATTTTGTAACCTGTCACTTTGCTGAAGAAAGTTATTACCTATTTAAGTTTTATGGTAGAGTCTTTTGGGTGACATGTATAGGATCATGTCATCTGCAAATAGGGCCAGTTTCCAGGTGCCCATCATTGGATGAATGGGTAATGTAGAGCAATTACACAATGTGATTCTACTCAGCAGTAAGGAAAAGTGATATAATGAAATTTGTAGGGAAATGAATGGACTTGAACCAGATCATACTCAGTGAACTCATATAAGCACAGAAAGACAAATGCTACATGTTCTTCCTCACTTATGGTTCTTAAACTCAAATAGCTTGAACTGCTGGCATACCCAACAGGAAAGTTGAGGGACATAAAATAGGGATGGATGGGCTTGGGGGAAGTTTATGAGGAATTGGAGGAGATACACACAAAACTAAACACAAAATGAATTGGTATCATAGAAACCTTTGTCCTGGATAGTAGACTACAATAAATAACTCTCAACAGAAATATGGGGAGATCATCTAGTCAGAAGGACCCTGGAGAGGGTGGGATGAAGCTTAACTTAAAAATATTTTGCTCTGTCCTGTCATTCTCAGTTAATAAAATTGGTTATTATCCACATTGAGCTGTTGATCAGAGAGAACTATGTGGTCCCCAAAAGGTAAGAAACTATTGGTGAAGATACCAATTTGATGCTGACACAGAACATGGACAGAACAGGCTGAAAACCTGAATGAAGCTGGGTCCCAGATAGTCTGCCTACATAGTGCTGGAAAGCACTTCATGAGCTACTGAGGGAAAGTGGCCAACAACATTACAAGCAAGCAGGGGCACTGCTACAAAAGCAACCAACCTGACAAGATGTACACACCTGTGCAATGGGGCATCCAACCTTGGTGGGTAAAAAATGGCTTTCTGATTGACTAAGAGATCCTCTTACTGAAATGGCATTCACAGCTGGAAATGGGAACCAAATTAGAATCCTATGGAGACCAAGATTATGGTCTTCAATGACAAGCTTATCCACTAGCTTTTGGCCCAAAGTGTGTGTACATCTATCAAAATATCTCTACATCAGCAACGCATATCCCCTTTAAGCTATGTTGATCTCACTCTCCATTGAAGATTCTGTTTTTCTTTTTCAAAAGGCAGAATAAACAAGAACAAATAAAATCTAACAACAAGACAAGACTAGATATCTGACTCCCTGGTAGGAGATAAACCACCCGATGCACATCAGCTAGGACTCATGTGAATCTACAGAGTAATTGGCAAGATAAGCAAGAGTGCTGCTTCCATAGTGAGCCAGGCAACCTGCACCAGGGTGAAGGAGACAGACACTGAGGATACTCAATAAAAACCAAAGCAGAAATCCAGAAGCACCTGACAGCTCAACCCTAAAGTAGGCTTAAAATACACCCTGCAAAGCTCAGGGAGTTTTGAGGAAAAGAGGGTGGAAAGAGTGTAAAAGCCACAGATTGGGAGGAAGTATCCAGTCATTGATATCCCCACCCCAATGAGTGACTGTTGCTCTCACAACTCATAACCCATAACCTCATGGGGAATGCCAGAATTCCCTCTGAGTAGAACCCTTAAGGAATGGGAACAGGGTTGAAGGAAATGATGGTACCAACACATGGACACAACTGATGAGTCTATATAATGTATATATTTAATAAAGAAAAATAAGTAACACTATGTCAGAATGTAAAACATATTTAATCATTAACTTATTAACTAATGCTGTGTTCTAAGCATTGGGAAAGAAATTAAGAAAAATAAATTTTATTTTACACATTCATACAAAAAATATAACTTCAAATTCCATTTTCTCTACAAAAGATTTTCTAGTTTCCTTCTAGATGGTACTATTTCTACATACAGTGGTTAGTTTGGATAGTCTACTTTGACAACATAAGCATTAGAGATTGGTGTCCAAAATGTTCAGGGAAGAAATGTACTGACTGAGACAGATGTGGTGACACACACCTTTAATAGTAGCACTCAGGGAGGCAGAAGTCAAAGGATCACTGTGAGTTCAAGGACAATCTGGGAGTACAGAGTCAGTGCCAGGTCAGCAAAAACTAGAGTGAGACCTTACCTCTAAAGAACAACTGTTGGGCCTTGAGAGGCCTGGACGTGAGGCCTAGTGGAACTTCCTGAGCCTAGCTAAAGTTTGGCGAACTGCCTCTGCCCAGCTATGACTCAGCAGGGGGGCAAATGGCCTCTGGCCTGCCACTTCCACACAGGAAGTTAGAGTCCCCTTCTCGTGGGCACTTAGAACGAATCATCTGAGTCTGCAGTATGCTATTGGCCCTTACATCTCACCCCACCCTAAAGTATCCGCCTTTGTTCTCAACATTATATAAACACCCGCCTGTAACAATAAAGTGAGTTCCTGTTTCGAAAAGACTCCTGACTCAGTATGGTTTTTCTCTGGTGGCCAGAAGAGGTTTATGGGTCGTCCTTTGCTCATTACTCAACCCCTAGGGAGGAACCAGCAGGCCTGGTCCTTCCCTCAGCACTACCTAGCCCCACCCTCGGAGCCCAGCATCTGGCGCCCAATGTGGGGCCCTCAAAGTCTGGCAGACTACTGCCCCTGTGAAAGACAGTCATTGAGGAAGTAATTGGTGTACATGTGTGGGTGAGTGTACCCTCATGTGTTATGAGGCAGTCTTCATGTTTAAAGCACTAAACTTTGCTTCTATAACCTCTACTTACTTGTTGACATCTCTTCAATCTCTTTCTCTTTCCTTTTACTTTCATTTCACAGACAAGCTGCATCTGTGGCTTTTTTTTTTAAATTTTTATTAACATTTTCCATGATTATAAAATATATCCCATGGTAATTCCCTCCCTCCCCACCCCCACACCTTCCCATTTGAAATTCCATTCTCCATCATATTACCTCCCCATTACAATCACTGTAATTCCATATATACAATATCAACCTATTAAGTATCCTCCTCCCTTCCTTTCTCTACCCTTTATGCTTCCTTTTTACTTTACTGGTCTCTGTTACTAAGTATTTTCATTCTCATGCAGAAGTCCAATCATCTGTAGCTAGGATCCACATATGAGAGAGAACATGTGGTGCTTGGCTTTCTGGGCCTGGGTTACCTCACTTAGTATAATACTTTCCAGGTCCATCCATTTTTCTGCAAATTTCATAACTTCATTTTTCTTTACTGCTGAGTAGAACTCCATTGTATAAATGTGCCACATCTTCATTATCCACTCATCTGTTGAGGGACATCTAGGCTGGTTCCATTTCCCAGCTATTATAAATTGAGCAGCAATAAACATGGGTGAGCATGTACTTCTAAGGAAATGAGATGAGTCCTTTGGATAAATGCCTAGGAGTGCTACAGCTGGGTCATATGGTAGATCAATCTTTAGCTGTTCTAGGAACCTCCACACTGTTTTCCACAAAGGCTGGACCAGATTGCATTCCCACCAGCAGTGTAGAAGGGTTCCTTTTTTTCCACATCCCTGCCAACATTTATGATCATTTGTTTTCATGATGGTGGCCAATCTGACAGGAGTGAGAAGGAATCTCAATGTAGTTTTAATCTGCATTTCCCTGATGACTAGTGACGTAGAACATTTTTTTAGATGCCTATACGCCATTCGTATTTCTTCCTTTGAGAACTCTCTATTTAGCTCCATAGCCCATTTTTTGATTGGCTTGTTTGATTCCTTATTATTTAACTTTTTGAGTTCTTTGTATATCCTAGATATTAATCCTCTATCAGATATATAGCTGGCAAAGATTTTTTCCCATTCTGTAGGTTGCCTCTTTGCTTTTTTCACTGTGTCCTTTGCAGTGCAAAATCGTTGTAATTTCATGAGGTCCCAGTGATTAATCTGTGGTTTTATTGCCTGAGCAATTGGGGTTGTATTCAGAAAGTCTTTGGCAAGACCAACATGTTGAAGGGTTTCCCTTACTTTTTCCTCTAGCAGTTTCAAAGTTTCAGGTATGATGTTAAAGCCTTTAATCCATTTGGACTTAATTCTTATGCATGGAGAGAGAGAAGAATATATTTTCATCCTTCTGCACATATATATCCAGTTTTAAAAACACCATTTGCTGAAGAGGCTGTCTCTTCTCCAATGAGTATTTTGGGCATTTTTATGAAATATCAGGTGGCTATAGCTACCTGGGCTTATATCAGGGTCTTCTATTCTGTTCCACTGATCTACATGTCTGTTTTTGTGCCAGTACCATGCTGTTTTTGTTACTATGGCTCTGTAGTCTAGGTTAAAATCAGGTATGGTGATACCACCAGCCTCATTTTTGTTGCTCAGTATTATTTTAGATATTCGAGGTTTTATGTGATTCCAAATGAATTTTTGGATTTTTTTTTTTTTTATTTCCATCAAGCAAGCCTTTGGAATTTTGATAAGGATTGCATTAAATGTGTAGATTGCTTTAGGTAAGATTGCCATTTTCACAATATTGATTCTTCCAATCTAGGAACAAGGGATGTTTCTCCACTTTCTAGTGTCTTCTGCAATTTCTCGCTTGAGTGTTTTAAAGTTCTCATTGTAGAGATTCTTTACTTCCTTGGTTAGGTTAATTTCAAGGTACTTTATTTATTTATTTATTTTTTTTTTGATTCAATTGTGAAAGGGAGTGATTCTCTGATTTCATCCTCTGTGTGTTTGTTGTTAGCATATATGAAGGCTACTGATTTCTGTGTATTTATTTTGTATCCTGCTACATTGCTGTAGGTTTTGATCAGCTCTAATAGCTTGCTAGTAGACTCTTTAGGGTCCTTTATGTATAGAATCATGTCACCTGCAAATAATGATAACTTGATTTCTTCCTTTCCAATTTGTATCTCTTTTATGTGTGTCTCTTGCCTTATTGCTATGGCCAAGACTTCCAAAACTATATTAAATGAAAGTGGGGACAGTGGACACCCTTGTCTTGTTCCTGATTTTAGTGGAAAAGCTTCCAGTTTTTCCCCATTTAGTAATATGTTGGCTGTAGGCTTGTCATAAATAGCCTTTATTATATTGAGATATGTTCCTTCTATTCCCAGTCTCTGTAGGACTTTTATCATGAAGGGATGTTGGATTTTGTCAACTCCTTTCTCTGTGTCTAATGAGATGATCATGTGATTTTTGTCCTTCAACCCATTTATGTAATGTATTACAATTATAGATTTGTGTATGTTGAACCATCCCTGCATCTCTGGGATGAAGCCTACTTGGTCAGGGTGAATGATCTTTTTGATATATTCTTATATTCTGTTGCCAATATTTTGTTGAGAATTTTAGCATCTATGTTCATGAGGGAGATTGGTCTGTAGTTTTCTTTTTTTTGTTCTATCTTTGCCTGGTTTTGGTATCAGGGTGATGCTGGCCTCATAGAGGAGTTTGGTAGAATACCTTCCTTTTTCTATTTCCTGGAAAAGCTTAAGAAGCAATGGTGTTAGCTCTTCCTTAAAAGTCTGGTAAAATTCAGCAGTGAATCCATCTGGGCCTGGCCTTTTTTTTAGTTGGAGGATTATTGATAACTGTTCGGATCTCCATGTTTGTTATAGGTCTATTTAAGTGATTAATCTCATTTTGATTTAATTTAGGTAGGTCATATAGATCAAGGAAATCATCCATTTCTTTCAGATTTTCATACTTTGTGGAGTATATGCTTTTATACTATGTCCCTATGATTTTTTGAATTTCTCTGGAATCTGTTGTGATGTTACCTTGTTCTGATTTTACTAATTTGTGTCTCTTCTCTCTTTCTTTTGGTCAGATTTGCTAAGGGTTTATCAATCTTGTTTATCCTTTCAAAGAACCAACTCTTTGTTTCAATAATTCTTTGGATTGTTCTTTCTGTTTCTATTTCATTAATTTCTGCCCCAATTTTATTATTTCTTCCCGTCTACTGATATTTGGTTTGCGTTGTTCTACTTTTTCCAAGGCATTAAGGCGAAGCATTAGGTCATTTACTTGCGACCTTTCTAATTTCTTAATATAGGCACTTAAGGCTATAATTTTACCTCTTAGAACTGCCTTCATTGTGTCCCAGAGATTTTGGTATGTTGTTTTCTCATTATCATTTGACTCTATAAATTTTTTGATTTCCTATTTGATTTCTTCATTGACCCATTCATCATTTAGTAGTGTATTGTTTAGTTTCTATGATTTTGTGTATGCTCTATAGCCTTTCTTGCTACTGATTTGTAGTTTAATTCCATTGTGGTCAGATAGAATGCAAGGAATCATTTCAATTTTCCTGAATTTGTTAAGATTTTCTTTGTGTCCTAATATATGGTCTATTTTAGAGAATGTTCCATGTGCTGCTGAATAGAATATATATTCTGCAGCCTTTGGATGAAATGTCCTGTATGTATCTGTTAGGTCCATTCCTTCTATGACCTCATTTAGTCCAGATGCCTAACTGTTTATTTTTTCCCGGGATGACCTGTCAATTGATGAGAGTGGGGTGTTAAAGTCACCCACCACCACTGTGTTTTGTGCTATCTGTGACCTTAGTTCTAATAGTGTTTCTTTGATAAATTTGGGAGCCCCCATGTTAGGTGCATATATGTTAAGGATTGCAATGCCCTCCTGTTGGAGTGTGCCTTAATCAATATAAAGTGACCTTCCTTATCTTTCTTGACTAACGTTGGACTAAAGTCTATCCTGTCCTATATTAGGATAGCAACCCCTGCTTGTTTTCTAGGCCCATTTGCTTGAAACACCTTCTTCCAACCATTCACTCTAAGGTAATGTCTATCCTTTGTTGAAAGGTGAGTTTCTCGGAGACAACAAATTGTAGGATCCTGCTTTTAAAACCAATCTGCGAATCTATGTCTTTTCATTGGGGCATTGAGGCTGTTGGTATTAAGAGATATTATTGAAAGGTGTGTATTTATGTTTGCCTTTTTTTTTGGTTCTGGTTCTACCTGTGCTCTCTTCTGTTAACTAGTATTTGAGTACTTTTTTTTTCTAGGTTCCTTATATATGTGCTTTTCCTTTTCTTCAGCATGGAGGATTCTATCAAGTATTTTCTGTAGAGCTGGTTTTGTCTTCAAATACTCCTTTAATCTGCTTTTGTCATGGAATGTCCTTCTTTCTCCGTGTATTTGAATGGATAACTTTGCAGGATAAAGTAACCTTGGTTGACAGTTGTTATCTTTCAGAATTTGGAATATATCACCCCAAGCCCTTCTGGCTTTAAAAGTTTATTGTGAATAATCTGCTGTAATCCTGATGGGCTTACTTTTGTAGGTAACTTGATTTTTCTCTCTAACTGCTTTCATTATTTTTTCTTTGGATTGTGTGTTTGGAAGTTTGATTATAATATGACAAGGAGAGGTTCTTTCCAGGTTTTGTCTGGCCGGGGTTCTAAAGGCTTCCTGTATCTGTATTGGCACCTCTTTCCCAATTTGGGGGAAAATTTCTTCCATGATTTTGTTGAAGACACCTACTATGCCTTTTGAGTGAAATTCTTCTCCTTCTACTATGCCCTGAATTCTAATATTTGATCTTTTCATAGTGTCCCGAATATCTTGAAATTCCCACTCATACTTTTCTATAAGTTTGTCTTTCTCTTTGTTGGCCTGTATTAGATCTGCCACCTGGTCTTCCAGCTTAGATATCTGTCCTCTCCTTCATCCATTCTACTGGTGAGATTTTCTACAGAGTTTTTTATTTCATTAAATATGTTCTTCATTGGTAGTAATTCTGACTGGTTTTTCTTTATTATTTCTATTTCCTTCTTTATGTCTTGTATTGCCTTCTTTATTTCATGAAATTGGTGTCCTGCATCTTATTTGATTCCTTTGATTTCCTCTTTAAGTTCCTCTTTGACTCCTTTGATTTGTTCTCTGACTTCTTTGAACATATTTACAGTCATTCTTTTGAAATCTTTTTCAGGCATTCCCTCTAACTCATTCTCACTGGAGGTCATTTCTGATGCATTAATACTTTTAGGTGGATTTATATCATCTTGCTTTTTTAGTGTTTCTTGTGTTATAATGTAAATATTTTTGCATCTTGGATTAAGTTAATGTTTGGATTTTCTACCTAGCTAGGTATTCTTAGCTGTATCAGTTGATTTCATGGTATATATTTTCAGGGTGCGAGCTTAAGGTGTTAGATGTGGCTCTTAAGACTCTGAGAGTATCTACAAAGGTGCTTCTAGTGGTTGAGTTTCCCTGATATGGGAGTATTCAAGTAGGCTGAGTGGAATAAAACACTGGTAGATTCTAAAAGTTAACTATATACTGTGCCCATTCAGTCAAAAACAGCCCCAAGTATGTATGCCAGAGTAGTTATTATAACAATCAGATCCTCTATCAACATAGAGGTTAAGATTTCTGGTCTGTTGAGGGATCCAAGTCAGCTTGTGACCAAGTGAGACCCTTCCCTGGTGCAAACCCAGTTACCTTGGATGAGTTTGGTCTCAGTCAAGTTGCTGCCTGGGTTGTTGGGCTGCTGTTCTGATTTCTGGAGCTGGGCACTGGCTTTTCCTGTGGGGCAAACCAAACCTGGCATCTGTGGCCCTGTAGATCAGCACCCCCGCTGCTGGAACTGCTGCTGCTTCTGGGTCTGCTGTTGTTGCCACTCCCTGGTCTGCTGCTGCTGGGGCCGCTGGTACCAGTCCGGAGCTGCTGATGTTGCTGCTGAACTCTGCTCCTGCTTGTGTCCCGCTGTCGGCTCAAGATTGCATGGCCTGGTCCCGGGACGCTGCTCTGTTCGTTGGACCTGGTCTCAGGCGGTGGGGGAGGGGAGGGAGCCACAGCTGCTCTGGTTCTCTCACTGCTCCACGTGTGCTTCTACCTCACGGTCTGCTCCTCCATTGCTCACTGCCGCTCTCCCTTCACGTTTTCTGAGTTGCAGAGAGCGCGGTGTGACAGGAAGCGCCCACACCTGGCTTTTCCTTCAGCTGGAGCTGAGCCTGGTGGCTTTCTGGTGCGCCGCCACCGCGGCGGTTGGTGGAGCTTCTGGAGCCACTTTTGCCAGCCTGTGCTGGCTCTGGATGCTCTGGATCTTTCCTACTTCTCCGTTGCTGCTTCAGTTTCCTATACACCTCTCTTTTTAGTAAAAGTGTGTATTTTGCTGAGGTTTTTTGGTCTTTTTTCCCTCCAGGCTGCTTTGGCGTGGTACCTACACCGCCATCTTAACCGGAAGTCTCTGCATCTGTTGCTTTTGTACAACATGTTTACCTATCTTTTGGATCCTTGAGGTTGCATTATACTCACGTGTACGTGGGTTGCTATTGCCCTAGTTTTATGGATATCTCTCTCTTAACTTCATAATAAGGGACAATGTACCTCTAAATCCAATCCTGCCTTAGAATCTCTCAGGGAACTTCTAAAGAGTAGAAGGCTTAATTTGACTGATAATCAGGCTTGACAGACTTGGGATTGCCTTCTCAAGCTGGCACCATGGCTGCTGGAAGGAAATCTCTTTGATTGGGACACATGGGATAGGGTAGAGGCCCTTGTTTGTCAGGCACATGCGGAGAAGGGTCAAATAACCTCCTCAGGGGTCCTCCTTATGAGCTCAGCCCTCAAGGATTGCTTCCCTCCAAGGCCAACCAAACATATACAAAAGACAGATGGAAAAGATATTATACATCCTGATCTGGCTAGTCCTCTAGGAGATACAGCTTTAAAAACTCCAAAAGAAGATACATCTTTATACTCCTCACTTGATCCCTTTGAGAGTGCTCCCTGGACTTTTGGGGGACCTCCCCCACCTCCTGCATCGACTCACCCATTCTGGACCCCCTCAGCCCTCCTTCATGTTCAGCTGCCAAACCACCAGAAAATAAACCTACATTTTTGTTTCCTGTCAATCTAAATCCTGGGGGCAATTGCCCTGCTGCCTGGTATCCATGGGAAGCCCAGGACCTTAAGGAGCTTAAAATGGTGGTCTTGTAGGATGGACCCAACACTTCTTGGGCTGAGACCCTATTACAGGGTCTTGCCCATCAACCTTGTACAACCCAAGATTGGAAAAATCTAGTCAGGGCTGTCTTGTCGAGTCTCCTATTCCTTAAGTGGTGTGCCTATTTTAGAGATGAGTGCCATACACAGGCAGAATGAAACAAAAATCAACAGCCCCCCATGCCAGTAACTTCTGGGATGCTCTCTGGTATCTCTGAGCAATACGCTACAGGCACTCAAAAGGCGACTATACCTGACCTGTACAGGGACCATGTCAGGGCACTGGGCTTGGTGACATGGATAAAGTTTGATCAGGGACCCTCTGAAACCCCCCTTATGAGGATTACTCAAAAACCATCTGAGGACTTGGCTACATTTATGGATAAGGTGAAAAAAAGTCTTCAAAGAAAAGTTCCCCCAGGGGCATTACAGGATCAGTTTACTAAAATGTCGATCTGGGAAGGGATGACAGCCGATCACTGCCTTGCCTGTGTGGGTCTCCATGAGTAAATGGATTTGTAGCCACCAAGGACTTTGACACTATCTCCCATCAGGCTGGGGCCATGGCTGCTGCCCTTCAGGAAAATAAAGAGAGATTTGGACAATACGATCTACACATTACAGTTAAATCCTAAAAAAATCAACATACTTCAGGTGTGGGGACATGGGCCACTTTAAAAAGGAATGCCCCAACAAGACAAAGCTTCCCCTGATCTCTGGGGAGATAACCAATGCCTCTTGCACCCGCTGCCCTAAATACAATAAGGGGTTTCATTGGGCTAGGAACTGTCAGTCGAAGTTTAACATATAGGGAAAGCCTTTAAAATTCTTCTGGGGCTCCCCCCAGCCCCATTAAATAAGGGGAAAGAGACTATCAAAGCCCATTGGACCATCCCCCTGGTCCCCGGCCTTAGACCCAAAATTATTTTAAATATTGGCAATAAAAAGTTCAAACTTCTCATCAACACTGGAGTGGACCAAACGGTCCTAAAAAAGGAGAAAGTGCCCCCCTCCTGGCAGCTTGTGCCTGGCCCTCCCCTACTGGGAGTTGGCAGGCAGTCCACCTCCTGAGTGACTGCCACGTGGTTCCTTTGGACTGACCCAGGTGGGGACAAGGGAAAAGTCTTCCCTCTCGTGGTGACTGGGCTCACTGCTAACTAACTGAGGCAAGACATCCTTAGAGATACTGAGGCTTTCATCACTACTGACCATAAGGCCTTTTATAATGATTTGTTAAACTATATATATATATATATATATATATATATATATATATATATATATATATATATATACATATCAACAATTTTTGAAAAAGGGAGGGAATGTCATCCCAATTACCCCAATAAACACTCCCAAGTCTAAGGGCCATTGCCCAGCCCCCTCATTTAAAATCCAGTGGAGACCAGGGGGACCCTATATGGGTTGAGCAGTGGCCTCTCCCTTCTTCTACGTTACACCAACTCCACATACTTACTGATCAACAGTTGGAGGCCGGACATATCCGTCCCTCCACTAGTCCCTGGAACTCTCCTATCTTTGTCATAAAAAAGCCTAATGGGTCCTGGAGACTTTTACATGATTTAAGAAAGATCAATAAACACATGATCCCCTTCGGAACCCCTCAGATGGGACTCCCATGGATCCCAGCTATTCCCAATATATACCATATTACTATCATTGACATTAAAGATTACTTCTTCTCTATCCCTCTCTGTCAGGAGCCATTTTGGCTGGACTTGTATCCATAGCTCTGGGCTTCTGGCAGCAAGACATTAGCAAAACTACAGCAATTTATCTATAAGCAAGATTATGTATATTCAGCCATTTGGCTGGTCTTTTGTACTGAGAAGTGATTGGAATGCAAAAACTCTGTAACAGGAAGGTTTTTTGATAGGAACTTGTAAAGCTCATAAAATCTTTATCCATGGAAAAACTGTTTGTAAAAAGATATAAAAAGGAATGCTGTGAAATAAACCATGTCTTCAGTCCTGGCTTGAGGCCTTGCTTCAGCCCTGGACTGGAGTCCATGCTTTCACTCTTTCTTCTGTCTTTCCTCAATCTTCACTCACCATCAGGCTTGAACCCTTTCAGCCGGCAGGCTCCGGCAAGTGTCGCCCAAACGTGTGGCCTGAAGACGGGGATACAGTGAAGGATACCACTGGATTGAAAAGGAACGTGTTCAGAAAAAGAAAAAAGGGAGCAGTGAGTAATATAAGTAAAAAATGGGACAAGGTAGTAGTCATATGCATTTTGTACGTATGCTGAAAAATATGTTGCATACTCGGGGAACTAAAGTTAGTCTACAACAACTTAGTAACTTTTTGGAATTTATAGAAGATGTCTGTCCTTGGTTCCCAGAAGGAGGAACTATTGATTTAAAAATCTGGCAAAGGGTAGGGACTGAGCTTCAAGATTATTATAATACCCACGGGCCAAGTAAAGTACCAGTGGAAACTTTTATAACTTGTGGGCTTTAGTTAGAGATAGTTTAGGTCCTAGACATGAAAGAGATTAAGTTAAATCAGGTACAATTAAAGACAAAGGACTGCTTCCCAGTGTGGACTTAGAAAATGAAATTAAGCCTTCTGTTTCACCTGAGGAACCAGAGTCTAAATCTAAGCTATTATTTAGAAAAGAAGAATGTTGCCTTGATCATTCAGATTCAGATAAGGAAGCAAAAGTAGAGAAGGAGGTGACGGAAGGTCACCAAGAGGAAGACTTTCCACCTTTTATAATTTTTACTAAATCTGAGGTTGAACAGAAAGAAAAATATTTAGGGTAGATGCAACGTTTGCAAAGTATGGTTAAATCACTGTCTTTACAAGTACAGCAGTTTCAGGGAAAGCGTATTCCAGGAAATACAGTCACTCCCAATCCAGAGTCCCACAGAAAATTGAACTCAGAAAGGATGGGTTATGAACCTTAAATAATTTTCAAAAGCTTATGGGAGATTTTAATCGGTTTAGACCTCATTTAAAAATTAGTACTGGAAAATTAAAGCCTCTCTTTGACATTTTCAAAGGAGATCTAAGTCCAAAGTCTGTACGTCAGTTAACAGATGAGGGATGTAAGGCATTAGCCTTAGTAGAACAAGCTATTGAAAAACAACAAATTCAATATATAGATTATTCTTGGGAATGGGCTACATATGTTCTGGCCACCAAACATACTCCAACTGCAGCTTTATGGCAAGAAGGACCTCTATTGTGGCTACATTTACCTGTTTCTCCTGCTAGAATATTAATTCCTTATTATAAAGCAGTGGCTTGTTTAACTCAAATGACTCGAGTAAACTCTAGAAAATATTTTGGTAAGGAACCAGCTATTATAGTGGTTCCTTTTACAAAGCAACAAGTAGATTGGCTATTTCAAAATATGGACTCTTGGGCTATTGCTTTTGCAAATTATCCTGGTATTATAGATAATAATTTCCCTAAAGACAAGTTGTTGCAATTTGCAAATTCCCATTCCTTCATTTCCCCCCGCACAGTCAGGGCAGAGCCTATTGAAGATGCTTTAGTTGTGTTTACAGATGGATCCTCTAATGGCAAAGCAGCATATGTTGTTCAAGAACAGTCTTATTCATTTTCTACTCCCCCAGTGTCAGCTCAAATAGTGGAACTTAGAGCTGTAGCTACAGTAGTTAATGTTTTAGCTGCAACTCCATTTAATTTTTATACTGATAGTCAATATATTGCTATTTACAGGTACTTGAAACTGTGCCTTGTATTAAAACTGCTATTACTCAAGTGCAAAATTTGTTTAGTCAAATACAGAGATGCATACATGCTCGCTCTCATCCTTGTTTGGTGGGTTACATACGAGCTCATTCAGGCCTTCCAGGTCCTTTAGCATTGGGAAATGATATGGCAGATAAAGCCACACAGATCATAGGTATATCTCAATTGGAATTAGCTCAAAGATCTCATAATTTACATCATTAAAATAGTTAAAGTTTAAGAAAACAGTTTCAAATTACTAGAGAAGCTGCTAGGCAAATTGTGCAACAATGTAATACCTGTCCTGAATATCACTCAATTCCTCAGTATGGAATAAATCCTAGAGAATTAAAACCAAATCATCTGTGGCAGATGGATGTAACTCATATTCATGAATTTGGAAAATTTAAATATGTTCATGTATCCATTGATACTTATTCAGGATTTCTGATGGCTACAGCACAGACTGGGGAAGCTACTAAACATGTCATAACACATTGCATCAAATGTTTTGCTGTATTAGGTATGCCATTAATTATAAAGACAGATAAGGTACAGGTTACAGTAGTCAATATTTTCAGCGCTTTTATACTCAATTATCAATTGTTCCTAAAACAGGCATACCTTATAACCCTCAGGGACAAGGAATTGTTGAACGTGCTCATGGAGCTTTAAAAAATCAATTACAAAAAAATAAAAAAGGGGGAGTTATATCCTTGGTCACCACATAATGCTTTAAATCATGTACTCTTTATTTTAAATTTTTTAAATGTAGATGCATCTGGTCATTCTTCTGCAGACAGATTATGGCATCCTAGGACACTGAATACTTATGCTCAAGTCAGATGGAAGGGCCCCATTGGTGGACAATGGCATGGACCCGACCCAGTATTAATATGGGGAAGAGGGTATGTTTGTGTTTTCCCATAGGATGCTGACAATGCCAGGTGGCTGCCAGAGAGGTTGGTCTGGTTTGCAGGGACTGAACATCAGAAGAATGATGCCTCTGCTCCTGATGATGTGGATTCAACTCCCAATGATCCACAGTGAGCTGTATTGGGCTTATGTTCCTGACCCACCCATCTTACATCCAGAAACTTGGGAAGATAGAGAAATTATAGTCTTGGTAAACAATACTCGTTTACTAGGCACGCCATCCAGTAGGAATATGCAGGCTCATCAGAAATTCGGAGTCAATTATACTGGTCATGGCACTGGTATTCCTATATGCCTAACTAAAACAGAAGTAACTGGATGTTTAAAAATTCAACCAAGGAATGTGATTGTAAAGCATTCAGCAGATAAAGAGAAGAAAGCAAGTCAAGGATCTATTTCACAAGTCTCTATTTGGCTCCCCTCAGGGAATCAAGTCAGAGGAGCCGAGTCACCAGATGCTTTTGCCCCCGTGAGGGACAATTGCCTTGGTATAATAGGTCTTTGCATTGGAAAAGGTGTGTTGGGACTGCTTACATCATGTGTAACATCTCTGGAACTAAAAGGCATGTTAAGGACTGGTCAGGAAATCCTGGAGCAGAGGGAGTGGTAAATGGAACAATGACTGGACTGGTGGACTCTCTGCTGGACTTTGGTGGTCTGATAAGGGCTTCCAACAGACTTACTTATGGAAAGTTGCTGCCTCCATGGGAGGAGTGAGCATCACCTCCCCCTGGAGTGACAGTTCTTCCCTCCCAAAGGGAAGGGTAATGGCTTGTGGTACTCCACTCTATGCTATATTAATGGGAGACATAAATATTACATGGGCTGAGGAAATGTTCAATGTTACATGTAACAATTGTACTTTGTCTAATTGTGTTTCAGAATTGTCCTCTAATAGAGTTATGATTTTTAAGCAACCAGCATTTGTCACGATTCCTGTTAATGTAACTAGACCTTGGTATTCTGACAAGGGAATACAGGTGTTACAGGAAGTAAAGAATACTTTAAGTAGACCAAAAAGAATGATAGGATTAGTAATTGAAGGCGTCCTAGCTTTTATTACATTGTTAGCTACTGCTACTATCGCAGCTGTTGCTTTGTCACAAGAAGTTCAAACTACACAATTTGTTAATGATTTATCCAAAAATGTTTCTGTTTCTCTAGGGACTCAAGTAGATATAGATAGAAAACTGGAAGAAAAAATAGATGCTCTGTATGATGAGGTTACATATTTGGGTGAGGAGATACTAGGGTTGAAAGTTAGAACTTGTTTGGAGTGTCATGTAGATTTTCAATGGATCTGTGTTACTTCAAAAAAATATAATGACAGTCAAAGCATTGGGAAAAGATAAAAATGCATCTAAGAGGTATTTGGCATAATGATAATATTTCCTTGGATCTGATTCAGTTACATTCAGAGATTTTGTCTTTGCAAAATAATCATCTTACTTTTGATGCAGCTAAAGCTGCTGATGACTTAATATCTGCTTTTAAGTCTGCCTTGCCTGGATGGAATTCTCTCACTTCTTGGATAGGAAGCTTTGCTGCTACAGGTGTTTGTCTTTTGTTCATTCTGTGTCTGCTGCCCATACTCGTTAAATGCCTTTTGAGATCCATTATGGATATCTGTGCAGAAATACATAGGATACAGCTACAGACCTGACCTCAGTTTCCTGAGACATTATCTTAAAGCCCCTGCAGAGGCTGGTAGTCAAAGATGGGTAAAATTCTCTCGAGTTAGGTCAACCTAAAACAGGGCATGAATGATGGAATTCATGTACCAATGACGGGTAAGGCCTAAATATCGTAGAGGACAACCTAAGAGAGACACAGTCTTTCTGCACCGAGGCCCGGTGGGGCCTGGTTCATAAAAATAATAACTAAAAAAAGGGGGAATTATCGGGAGCCATTTTGGCTGGTCTGGTATCCATAGCTCTGGGCTTCTGGCAGCAAGACATTAGCAAAACTATAGCAATTTACCTATAAGCAAGATTATGTATATTCAGCCATTTGGCTGGTCTTTTGTACTGAGAAGTGATTGGAATGCAAAAACTCTAACAGGAAGGTTTTTTGATAGGAACTTGTAAAGCTCATAAAATCTTTATCCATGGAAAAATTGTTTGTAAAAAGATATAAAAAGGAATGCTGTGAAATAAACCATGTCTTCAGTCCTGGCTTGAGGCTTTGCTTCAGCCCTGGACTGGAGTCCATGCTTTCACTCTTTCTTCTGTCTTTTCTTAATCCTCACTCACCATCAGGCTCGAACCCTTTTAGCCGGCAGGCTCCAGCATCTCTCCATCCAGGAGACATGGAAAAATTTACATTCTCTGTACCCACTGTAAACTTTTGTGGCCCAGACAGGAGATTTAAATGGACTGTCTTACCTCAGGGCATGGCTAATAGCCCACCCATTTGTCAATATTACCTGTCATCCATTTTCTCTTCTCTTATCAATCTCCCCAATATTTACATGGATGATATTATTCTTGGGTGCCTAGATTCCTCCACACTCCAAGACCTTACTCGCCAATGTCTAACTATCCTTCATACTCACAGCTTTAAAGTAGCTCCTGAAAAAGTTCAAACTGGGGCTGGAGAGATGGCTTAGTGGT
This sequence comes from Jaculus jaculus, assembly GCF_020740685.1. Lineage (NCBI taxonomy): Eukaryota > Metazoa > Chordata > Mammalia > Rodentia > Dipodidae > Jaculus > Jaculus jaculus. The sequence continues at coordinate 87,501,337 of NC_059109.1, forward strand.
TAAGCGCTTGCCTGTGAAGCCTAAGGACCCCAGTTCGAGGCTCGGTTCCCCAGGACCCACGTTAGCCAGATGCACAAGGGGGTGCACACGTCTGGAGTTCGTTTGCAGAGGCTGGAAGCCCTGGCGCGCCCATTCTCTCTCTCTCCCTCTATCTGTCTTTCTCTCTGTGTCTGTCGCTCTCAAATAAATAAATAAATAATTAAAAAAAATAAGTTCAAACTGTGCCTCCCTTTAAGATCTTGGACTCAACCCTTACCCTAGACACAGTTTCACCTGTTAAACCACAACTTTAAGGATTCTTACACCTTGCCTCAACTGCAAAAGCTCTTGGGAGAAATTAATTATATGAGGTCTTGGATACCCATAACTACTAAAAAGCTGTCCCCTTTGTTTGACTGCCTAAAGGATCTTGACTTCTCCTCACAGGTAATTTTATCCCCTTGGCATGAACAAATTTTTCATAAGGTACAACAGGCTATATATACTATGACCTTAAAGAGGTTCAATCCTGATTTGTCCATCTCCCTCTACATTTTCTCTGGGGAAATATTATGCACCACACTGTTGGCCCAGGAAGGTGAGCCCATCCAATGGGTCCACCTCTCAGTCAGTGGGGTCCCCAGAGTTTATTCTATAACCAACCAGATTGGTGATTACATTATCAAGGGCAGAGACAACTCTGTCCAGTTGTTTGGCACAGAACCTCACCTTATTTTCACTCCCTTTAAAATGACTGATTTCACCAGGCTTCAAAAAAATAATAACAAAGTTGTTATAGCACTCCAGGGGGTTCTAGGTAAAATTGATTCCATTATGGCCCCTACAAATGGATGAGTTCTTTCTCCAGGTTAGAATGGAAGCCTGCCAGGCTTTTCCTGTCTCAACCTAACCCTAACTTTCTTACCGTGTTTACCGATGGAGGGCGCCTTGGGGCTTCCCTAGTCGTTTAGCCTCCCTTAAAACAGGAAAAAAAAGCCTATCCCCATAAAGACAGTCTTCCATAAGGTAGGGGTCAACACAATTCAAAGAACTATTTGCTGTCATTCTAGCTTTGGACACTATTCAAGAGCCATTTAACTTATTTTCTGACAGCCTTTATGTTGTTAATTTATTACCCAACCTGGTTAAGGCCCATATTAGACTAGACTCCAACCATATATCTCCTTTGATGATTCAAGCTCGTTCCCTACTCAAACAAAAATTTAACCCCATTTTTCTTCAACATCTCAGGGGTCATCAAAACCGGGATTTCTCTCTCGAGGAAAAAATTTGGCTGATAAAATGGTTTCTATGCCTCAGTGTAATACTATTACAGAAGCTACACGCTTCCACTTATTGACCCATGTTAACTGGAGAGGTCTCAAGTACAGGTTTCCACAGGTACCAGTCAAGAACCTTTAAAAAATTGTCTGGACTTGTAAGTCCTGTCAGCCTTTCCTCCAAGTACCACACCTTCAAACTATAGGAAGCAATCCTCGAGGGCTCTGCCCTAATTATCTTTGGCAAATTGATGTCACACACTATTCTCCATTTGGAAAGCTTAAATATATTTTTCTTTCAGTCGATACCTTCTCCTGCACCTGCTGGGCATTGGCACATGCCAGGGAAAAATCTAAATATACCATTAGTCATATGCTTCAATATTTTGCCACTCTTGGGCTGCCTGAGCAAATTAAAACAGATAATGGCCCCTGCTTCATAAGCAAGGCCTTTATAGATTTTCTCCAGACCTGCAAAATCTCACATTCCACAGGCATCCCATACAACCCCCGGGGCCAAGCTATCGTTAAAAGATACAATCAGACTCTCAAATATCAATTACAAAAACTAAAAGGAGAATCCTTACCCCCACACGACCAACTAAAAAAGGTAATATTTACCCTAAATATTTTAAACCTATCTAAAGAAAATAAACAATTATCCCCTTTTCAAAAACATTGGTCCTCATCTGTTACCTACAGTTCTATCTGGGTAAGATGGAGGGACCCATTGACTGGGGCCTGGAGAGGGCCTGATCTGCTCCTCACAGCAGGGAGAAGGTTTGGATGTGTCTTCCTTCAAGATGAAAAAGGACCCACTTGGGTACCAGCGAGAAACATAAAATATTTGTCCCAACAAGGGGACACTGACAATCACTTCTCTAGGGAGTGTCCCACCCCTGAGGACTGTTCCTAAAATGGTCCTTCACCCTGCTAAGTTAAATAGCTCCCTCCCTTGTGGAGGATTGCGGGCTTTGCCTCTGATCTGGGCCTCCCCGGGTGATTGCAGTACAGTTGTTCATATGACCTTAAAAACCTGCTCAGCCACCTTCCCCATCCCTGTCCAGCTTTTCCCAATGTTTCCTCTGGGCATTTGGGCCCTGCTTTCCCCTAATAATTCCGATATAGATGTGGGATACATTCATCTTTCCTTCTGTACTTTTAACACAACTGAGCCCAAAGCTCAACGCTGCCCGCCTTCTAAATTGGCTTATGTTTGTGGAGGCAGGATGGCCTATAAATTTTGCCCACCAACTGGACAGGCTTTTGTGCCCTAGCTACCTTAATCCCAGATGTAAATATCATTCCTAGAAGCTACATTCCCTGGCTGAAGTAGTCCTACAAAACAAGAGAGGACTAGACCTACTAACGGCCGAAAAGGGAGGCGTATGTTTGTTTTTACAGGAAAAATGCCACTTTTATGCCAATAAATTGGGAATCATCCAGGACAAGATTAAGAGGCTCCAGGAAGACCTGGAGAGAAGGCAATGGGACCTCCAGGACAACCCACTGTGGATGGGCTTACATAACTTCTTACCCTACCTTCTCCCTCTACCTGAACCCCTCCCTCTCCTTCCCCTTCTCCTTATCCTCACTGTCAGGCCTTGTGTAATCAACAAAATTACACAATTTATTCACCAGTGGCTAGAGACAATAAAACTTCATCAGGTCGAAATACATTACTATGGGCTGGCAACTCAGGAATTAAATTCCTCAGATGAACCACTGCCACCTCCTCTGCCTTCCATGTGACCAATGATGGGTAAGATCCCCAGAATGGGACATCCTAAGACAGGCCATGGAGTGGGTTCTCAGCAAGCTAAACACATGGTACCCAATGACGGGTAAGATCCCCAGAGGGGGACAACCTAAGACAGGGGCCATGGTGACTAATGCTCTTACAAAAACAAAATGGGGAGATGTTGGGCCTTGAGAGGCCTGGATGTGAGGCCTAGTGGAACTTCCTGACCCTAGCTAAAGTTTGGTGAACTGCCTCCACCCAGCTATGACTCATCAGGGGGGCAAATTGCCTCTGGCCTGCCACTTCACCACAGGAAGTTAGAGCCCCCACTCGTGCATGCTTAGAACGAATCATCTCAGAGGTTGAGGTATGCTATTGGCCCTTACATCTCACCCAAACCTAAAGTCTCCATCTTTGTTCTCAACATTATATAAACACCCGCCTGTAACAATAAAGTGAGTTCCTGCTTCTAAAAGAGTCCTGACTCAGTGTGGTTTTTCTCCAGTGGCCAGGAGAGGTTTCTGGGTCGTCTGACACTCATCATCCCCTCAACCCCTAGGGAGGAACCAACAGGCCTGGTCCTTCCCTCAGCACTACGTGGCCCAATCTCGGAGCCTGGCAAACAACAACACCATTAACAAAGGAAATATACTAACTGAACTCTTAACATTAATACAGATTATAAAGAATTTAATCCCTTCTGGATGCTCACAGAAGGGAATCGATTGCACTTAATGTAATTTTGCCTATTGAAATTTGCTGCATGTGTAAGCATTTTCCACATCCCTCCACTTCAAAAAAGTCCATCTGTGAAAAATGTATGAACATTACCATGTATGTACATCTTTTTTTAAACAATTTTAAAATTTTTTGTTTGTTTATTTATTTGAGAGTGACAGACACACAGAGACAGATAGAGAGAGAGAATGGGCCCGCCAGGGCCTCCAGCCATTGAAAATGAACTCCAGATGCATGCACCCCCTTGTGCATCTGGCTAATGTGGGTCCTGGGGAATCGAGCCTCGAACTGGGGTCCTTAGGCTTCACAGTCAAATCCATTTCCCCAGCCCATGTATGTACATCTTAAAGAACAAATTTTATTTGCCATCACCACTGAAGGCAGATTTAAGAACTACTTTCATCATGAAAGTGACAAAATAATTCTAACTGGAATACATGGCCATTTTAGACATGGACTTATATTCTCTGCAAGAATGCCTGTTTGCCACTGTGGCATTCCACACAGCATTGCACTGGATCAATGCATGCATGCACACTAAAGGTAAGGGAGAAATGGGTGCATGTCTTGCTTTCAACTGAACTTGCCATATACTTTATCACACAAAATCTAGCCCAATTTAAATTATACACATACACACAAACTAAATACCCCATTATTGTGACAATTACTAAATAACATCCTAAGTGGATTAGAAATTTTTATAACCAGTACAGATTATGCTTTGAATTAAAGACTATTTTGTGCCATGATATATGTTTCACATAGTCAAAATACATGTGTCCTAGAATTTATGGATAAAGGCATAGGTGGCTAATCAGGCTTTATACCTAATAAACCCTGGTAGAATTTTTTTTTTTAATTTAATTTATTAGTTTTCATTTCAGTGAATACAGGCAGTTTGGTACCATTATTTAGGCTCATCTGTGATCTACCCCCTCCCATTAGACCCTCCTTGTTAATGAAAATGGGTCATGCATTGTGGAAGCCTCAGAGGCCCCCAACACCTCAGCACTGAAGCAGACCAAAAATGAACCCAACATGGCTCAGGGAAATCTTGCGGAAGAGGGGGCGGAAAGAATGTCAGAGTTACATGTTGGGTCATGATTTGCAGAGACATTTATCATACTAATACCTGGTAGAATTTTTGAGTTCTGCCATAATGGATATCCTAGCTCACAAGGGGACAATGCCTCCATAAGGAAAGGTACTCTATAGAAATAGCTCCACAAAATTGAGCTGAGGCCTCCACCTGGCTATTCCAGGCTCCTAACATCAACTAAAACACTAAATAAATAAATAAATAAATAAATAAATAAATAAAGATAAGGAGTAGTAAAAGGGTGGAGGAGGAAGAAAAAGAGGAAGAGAAAAAGCTTGAAGGAAAATAATGTGCTGCTAGAACGATTGATTTTGATTGTATAGTGATGATAAGAAGGACTCTGTCCAGAATTCTCAGGATTTTTCAGAGTATCACTTCATGGTTCCATATCCAGTAATGCCTATTTACTTAAGCTGATCTCAATTCAAGTCAAGAAGAATGTTATAAGACTCAGATATTTTATGAATGCAGCTTGGGATCACTCTGTCAAAAATGGTGGTTGCATTTATGACCTACCATGGCTGCTGCTATCTACACAAGACATGAATAATATGAGAGCAAAGAATGACATCAAAATACAGAGGGAATAGTTGGAAAATATAAGGAGTTCAGTGGGAAGAGGAAGAAAGGTGATAAGAAGGGAATATGATCAGGATACATTATTGTGTGTATGTATGGAGGCTGTCAATAAGAAGTTTAAAAATTTACATAGAAGATTTATATGCTACAAAATTAATGAAGCATTAAGTAAAATCATTCCTTCTGGCATACCAAAGGCAATTTCATTAACTATTCATGTATACTTTTTATGAAACTATTTATACACCTATAGTTGGTTAACTTTATTAATTTTTACATTTATATATCCATTTTATTTTTTTTTTTTTGATTAATAATTTTTTATTTGCAAGGTGGGGGGAGAATATGACTGCACCAGAACCTCTAGCTGCTACAAATTGACTCTAGATGCATGAGCCACTTTGTACATCGGGCTTTACATGGGAATTATGGCAGTAAACATTGGTTATGAGTGTGTGTAGGCAAGTGCCTTATCCACTGACCCATCTTTCCAGCCTTCATATATCTATTTTATATCAGCTCATTATTTTTTTATATTACTGGTCTGATCTACCTATATCATTAAATTCAATGTGAAGTTATTAAAATGTTAATTGAACATATAAAGGCATGCCCATGGAGTAAATCTCAATCCATTATACTGTCTCTCAGCTCATAGTGCTGTAGTTATTAAGTAGATAAATTTAAAAAATAATTCAATAATATATATATATAATAAAACAATAAATAAATAAACAATAAGATAGAAATTAATTGATTAATTAAATATATGCATGAAACAGAGTTGTCATTTTGTGAAGGGTTCATCATAGTTTTCTAAGTAGTACAAATTCTTCTTTAAATGTAGATATTGCAGAGTTATACTTTGGTTATTTATTTATTTATTAGAGACAAATTGGGGGGGGGCGGGAGAGAGAGAGAGAGAGAGAGAGAGAGAGAGAGAGAGAGAGAGAGAGAGAGGAGAGAAGAGAAGAGACAGAGAATGAATGGATATGCCAGGGCCTCTAACCACTGCAAACAAACTCCAGATACGTGTGACACCTTGTGCATCTGGCTTAAGTGGGACCTGGAGATCTGAACCTGGGTCCTTAGGCTTTGTAGGCAAGTGCCTTAACTGCGAAGCCATATTCCTAGACCAGTAATTGATTTTTTAAAATAAATTGCTTTCTATCTTTATTAAAAAGAAAATGAGGGAGTGGGGATATTTGTTTGTGAATGAAGTAGTGGCCTTGTGTTGACTGTTATTTTCTAAATTTAGCCAGGAAATATGTGGCTCACTTAGGGCTTTGGAACTTAAGATATTTTATTTAAGAAACAAGAAGTTCTTTGATCATGAAGAGTTTGAAAAGAGGCAGTGTCAGGCATGGTGGTATATCCCTTGACTTTAACTTCTCAGAAGGCTAAGGCAAAAGAATTGGAAGTTTAAGGCTAGGCATTGGCTTTTTCTATATTTTAATTATCATAAACATACAGATAAAATAAAATTAGATAATGTATAGTGAGTAATAAAGTGTATTATAAGTCTGGAATAATGCATACTATAGAAGAAAGCAGCAGTATTGTAGGACTTTTGTTAGGCACAAGCTTTGTGACTAAATAAAAATGGGGAAGTTTTTCCACTGAAGCAAAATAAAAAACACAAAAGAAAATAAATAAAAATAGAGACTTTAAATATAATGTCTTATTAATTCTGGTCTATTCATTAGATATATTTGTCATTTATTCTTCACATAAATGAAAAATTTTCATCTTAACTCACTTTTGCCATTTTATAGGCATTATTTACTGAAAATATTGTCTATTGGAAATGGCATCATTGCTTATAGTTTTCTTATCTGCAGAGTTGACCAACAGTGCTTGAAGGCAGAATGAAACCTGATTTGAGGGCTTTGCCTCATAGACACAAATGCACACCAGTTGTAGTCATCTCCACATTGCTGGATGAACATACCAGATACGGTTTACAGGAGGGAGGGATTTAGTTCAGGCTTACAGATCCAGGGTAAGTTCTATCAGTAGTAGAAGAACCTGGATCTTTTTCACAAGCAGAGAAAAATAAATGAAAGCCAGCATTAGAAACACAATCTGCCAGAATTCAAACTGTTCTCCCACACTGTTGGGCTAGAATTCAGATCTTTCCCCAAAGACACACCTAATGGTCCTCTATGGAATATCACATAATGATATGTCCCTGCAAAACACCCACCTACCACCCACTGTGGCTAATGCATTCAGAAGATAGAGAATTTGGAAGTCCTATGTATTTTCAACAAGAGACTAAAATGTTTCAGTACCTTTGAAAAATAATATAATAATTATACCTAATGTATGACTCTGTGACACAGCAATCCCATTCATATCCATATACTGAAGATAAATAAGTACATGCTTCCAGAAAATGACTGGTGCAAAGATGTTCATAACTACCCTATTCTTAAAACTTAAGTATTAGGAAAAGTAACAAAGTAAAATAAATAGTCATCTACAGAATGGAAACAAAGACTATATAATATATTTCCCTACTGGAATTAACAGAGCATAAAAAGAATAAACTAGTAACATAAGCATTATAGATTGAATATTTTTTCATCCCCAATAGATATATTGCTATGGGAAGTGGGGCCTCTGGGAAGTTATTACATCATGAGGGTGGAACCCACATGGCTGAGATCAGAGCTTTTATAAAAGAATTCCTCATCTCTCATTTCTACCACCATGATAGGTTAAAGCAAGAAGTTACAATTTAGGCACTCAATAATTCGACATCTTTACCTTGGACTTCCAGCCTCTGTATCTGTGAGAAATAATTTTTGTTGTTTTACAATGTCTTAATGGTTAAGTCACATGCCTGTGAAGCCTGAGGATCCAGGTTTGATTCTCCAGGTCCCACGTAAGCCAGATGCACATGGTGGCACTAGTATCTGGAGTTTGCTGTGTCTTGTGACCCTGGCATGCTTATTATTTCTCTTCCCCCCCTCTGCCTCTAATAAATCAATAAAAATAAAACTTAAAAAGAAAAAAAATAAGGTTGAGTTGCAAGAAAGAAAATCACTGAAGCTGATGTACTTAAGGATTCTACTCATTTCATGTGCACAAACAAACCAGACTACAGTGACAGGAGATTGAAAATGTGCCTGAGGCTGGAGGTGGCATGGGATGCTAAATATGCTGTTTTTTCAAACATAACTGAGAAAACATTGCATGGGGGTATGTATTTGTCTCAATTGATAGAGGTTAAATAGATTTTGTTGTCTGCTATATATGAATAAAATACTAAAAATGAATTTATAATGTAATGTATGTATAACATTGATTATGAAATTGCATTCTAACCATTTTCTAGCACTGTTAATTGCTTCTAGTATTACTGCTGATTATTCTTTTTTTTTTTTACCTTTAGCCACTGAGCATCTCTACAGCTAATATTTTTATTTATTTTTTAATTTTTAATTTTTTTGTTAATTAGTTTTGTATTCAGCAAATACAGTCAGTTTGGTACCATTATTAGGCTCCTCCGTGACCTACTCCCTCCCCTGGGCCCCTCCTTGTGAGGTACATGGGTCATGCATTGTGGAGTTAGCCCACAATTATGGGTACGATAAATGTCTCTGCATATCATGATCCAACATGTGGCTCTGACATTCTTTCTGCCCCCTCTTCCACAAAATTTCCCTGAGCCATGTTGGATTCATTTTTGGTCTGCTTCAGTGATGAGGTGTTGGGGGCCTCTGGATCTCTAGATCTCTGATTTGGTAGGAGATGATATTTCTCTGTGTTAATCTTCTTCACCCTTGTTATGGTACCTGGCTCACCAAGAAAACAGCCCTGTTGCTTGTTTTGCCAATTTTTGTTTAGTTTTAGCCAGGGTCCTTTTGAGGTATGATGGGGTGGCTCTCTCCTTAGGGTCTATATCTATCTGAAAAAGAGAAGCAGATTCTCCAGTGGAGAGTAAATTAGCAACAGGAAAAATGAGATAGCCCTTACTTTTTAAATAGAGAATTTAATAGGTGTAGGCCGTCTTGTAGCTCACGATTGATAGTAGCTTGTAAATGGAGAGTGGGCTTATGTTTGGATATGGTTCAATTTGTTTCCGGCTCCAGCTATGGGTCCCATACCACTGAGGGGATTAAACAGCCAAATCAAGAGCAGTTGGTTCCCCACCACGGTTGTGTGCCACGATTGTACTTGTGTGGGCATCACAACAGGTTGCTGCTAAGTAGGTAAGACCATGAGTTGCTTGGACAGATATTGGTCATTTTCCCCAAGTTGCCCATGTAGCACCTTCTGGCACTAGACATGCTGACTGTCTGGGGACTGACTCTCTTCCAGCTTCCATCCATGCCATTCCATTTTATGTGTCTATCATATAAAGTGCCTTCAGCAGTAGGATCTTACCACTAACCTTTGGTGGGTCATCAAGTACTCAGACAGAAATCTGTCTTTCTTTTAGGAAACCTTGTAGGTCTTCCTGATTAAAAGCTCACTGTGGATGATAGCCACATGGTGGTACTGGGAGTTACAGGTCAGTGCCCACTTAGAAAATGTAGAAAATGATAACTAATATAAAAGAGTTAGAGAAAGGAGAGGGGGGGGGGCTGGGAGGGAAGCTGTAGAAGATTAAGGTTAGTCTTCATCATACCCTTTCCAGTGTCTTGTGGCTCAGGCGTTCCCTTTAAGGGCCTGGTGAAGGTTCAGCCATTTGGTCTGCCTTTCAGGATGTAGAATTTTATGGTACCATTGCCATTTAGGTCTAGATTTGTGTTTCCCAACCCCTCTGTTGCCCTCTCCTCCCTCCCTACCCATCCTGTATTCTATACATTTTTCAAATAGCTAAAAATGTATGTTGGAGGTATGGGTGTTTGAACAAGAGGACAATAGCTGTTAGTCATTAATGCAAGTTCTGGTAGTCCACTGTAGTGATTGATTTCACGTTCTGTAAATATTGACAAGTCAATCTAACTATGTAATTCTTCATTCCTACTTATTAATATGTGTGTACTAACAATGCCTAGAAAGTTTTGTGAGAATTAACACATTTATAACTATTATATTTTCTAATACATTTAGTCCCATCATTAAAATTTTTAAGGGCTGAAGAGATGGCTTAACAGTTAAGATGCTTGCCTGAAGATCCAGGACTCTCCAGGCCCCATGTAAGCCAGATTCACAATGACACAAGTACACAAGTTTGCAGATGTGCACAAGGTGGTACATACGTCTGTAGTCTGATTGCAGTGACTGGAGGCCCTGGTGCACCAGTTTGCGCCAGGTTTCTCTCTCTCTCATACAAATATCCTTGTTTAATTTTGGTAAATTATGTTGAAAAGTAGTTTTAGTTTAGGTTTAGGTATTACATATTTATAGTGCTGAGTACTTTTTAATATTATTATGTTTAAAAGATTTGTAAACATCATTTTAACATTAATTTTATATTTTGATTACTATTCATGGATAATCATTCTGATGATGGGTTAGCATTCCTGGAGGTTATCAGTACTATAATAAAAATGGTAATATAAAATCTGAGGAGATTATGAACTTATTATACTAAAATATCAGTTGCTTGAAAGCAGAAGCTTTGCTGTACCCAGGGTTTAGCCATTCCTAGCAATGAGTACAAGTATAACATAACACACACTTGCTGTATCAATAAATCAGTGCATGTTATAAATAAAACCACTCTTTTGGGCTTAACCATGTACAGTTTCTTACCATATAAAAATCAAGAATGCTGCAATTTCAAAGGGTTGCTACTGTATAGATTTCAGGAAATGTACCAAGAGTTTCTTAAACTAGGGTTTCATGAAGATAGACTTTGAATTAAGTGTTTTACTCAATGCAATTATTTTCTCTGGATCTATAGGACTTTGTATGATTACAAAATTTATAATTGAGTTATCGTGGATAGAGGCAGTAGGAGGGTTCAGAAGAAAACTACATCAACAGTGGCAGGAAGCCAAAAAAGGGTGTCATACCAAGTTCTAGGTTCTGCAGTTTCTGTAGAGCTTGTCAGGTTAATTTTCCTCCAGTAGTGCAGATACTTGAATGAGGTCCTTTACAGATACAGCTCCCTTCTTAGCTACTTCTTTCCCTGTTCAGATGGCAATAAAGTTCTATTCAGGGCTTTAATTCTAAAGCAGATGATAAAATAGAGCCTTAAAATCCAGCCACAAGTTCATCTGGAGGAGTATTTAACCACAAGAAAACTAGAAATGAAGCCCATATATGAGACCATTTTACAGAATAAGTTTTATACTCTAAATAAATAATAATTTCATGAAAGGCAATAATAGGTAAGAGTTAGAACCAATTGAAAAAGAGCAAAGAGATATATTAGTAGTATGAGAGGCATGATTATAGGTTGAATTCTGTATCATTGGGGAAAAGAAAGACACAAATTGAATTTTGATTAGGTAATAATACTATAATGGTGGCAGGGACGTATTTCCTGTTTAACCATTATAGTATGATTATGTTAGATCATACTGTTGTTCTTAATAAATACATACTGAAGTATTGAAAGGCAAAGAGTCAGGATGGATCCAACTCATGGTTAATGAATATGTTTATGGCATGTGTGCCCATGCAATCCCAATACCAATGTTCCTAAATGTATTTGTCCATAGAGAAGGAAATATTTAAAAAATTGATAGAAATCTGGTAAAAATGAGAAAAGTCATTTTCAACTCCAAGTGAAAAAATATGGCAATTCATTGTATTATTGCAACTCTTTCTGCAAGTTTAATATTTTAATTAAAAGCTTTTCTAAGAAAAATGACACATTGAAATTTGTAGAAAAATAGTTGAACTTGGACCAGATCATTCTAAGTGAACACACACAATCACAGGAAGACAACCATCACATGGCATGACTCATCTGCAGTTCTTAACCTGGATCTGCCCGATTTGCCAACAAATTTGACTAGCATTTTGAGGCTTGGACAACTGGGAGGGTAGGGCTTGGCGGAAGCAGAATGGTTGGGAGGACACAAAACTGAACCCAAATTTAACTGGTACTATAGAACCCTATATCCTGGAAGTCAGACTAAAAAGTGGTTAGGAGCACCTGAATCAAAGGGCACTGGAGAGGGTGAGATGAAACCTAAACTCAAATTTTTTTTGTTTCTCTTTCTTCTCTGTCTTTTTTTTTTTTTCTTTTTCATGGCACTGGCCTATAGTTACCTGTACCAGGATGCAGTCTACATCCACAATGAGCTGTTAATCAGAGAGACCTACTATATCTCCCAAAACAAACAAGACAGACTTCTGTCAGAGCATATGATTACCCACCAGAAGTTAATAGTGAGACCCTACTGCTGAAGACACCATATGCTGTTGGCATGGACCATGGCAAGACCTGGTTGGAATCTGAAGGACAGCCAGTCCCCAGACAATTAGCCCATCTAGTTCTGGAAGACTACCTGAGCTACCTGGGGAAAGTGGCTAACATCTGTCCAAGCAACTCAAAGTCTAAGCAACTCAGAAGCAAACAACCTGATGTGATGCTAACACAAGTGCAATAGTGGCACACAGCCATGGTGGGTAACCAACAGTTCTTGAAGTGGCTAATAGATCAGATCAATGGAAAGAAAACCATATCTGCAACTTAGAAACAAGTCAGAATCATATCCAGATAATGATTCTGCTTTCCATTGTCAAGCTTCCACTAACCTTAGATTCTCAGAGGGTCTACACCCTTTAAAATCTCTCTAAATTAATAATGGTTATACCATTTTACCAGTGGTGACTTCATTCTCCATTGGAGAATTTGCTTCTCCTTTTTAAGATGGGAGCTGGACGTGAGGAGATAAATGGCCCAGCACACTCCACCCCAGCCCCAGCTGAAACCACTGAGGAATTGGGGAAATGAGCAAGATTGCTACTTTCTTAGTGAATCTTATATCAGCAGGAAAGTGATGAAGATAGATCATGAGGACACTGTGTACCTACCAAACCAGAGATCCAGAGGCTCCTAAGTGCCCATCACTGAAGTAGACTTAAAATGCTCCCAGCAAGTCTCATGGAATTTTGTGGGAGAGGGGGCAGAAAGATTGTTAGAGCCACAACTTGGGACATTTTTCACAGAGTCATTGCCTCACCCACCCCATAATGCATTATCCACAATACCCATTTGGTTGACCTACATCCTCAAAGAAAAGGGTCAGGGAGGAGGGAAAGGATGTTACCAACATGTGTTGTTTACATACTAAATATGTCCATATCTAATAAAAGTATATAAAAGAATATACATGATTGTGCAATATGTTATGAATATGTAATCTATTATGTTTGCTTCTCTGAAACTGTTATATAATATGTAATGTATAATATGTAATATAATTTTAAAAAGTTTTTCTAAGCATAAAATTGGGAGTCAGGTTTAAGTAGTATGGCTATACCTCAAAGAATAATTCTGCTCAGGAATGAGACTAATGAGATGTGCTCATGAGCCCATTTTAACTACATGTCTTGAAATGCACTACTAACTATAGGAATGCCTCCAAGATCTAGAGAAATGATACTTAAGTAGCTCTTAAAACTAATATTTAAGTAGGCTTGCTAAACAAGAGTTGAGATGAACCAAAAAATGTTGTAAAAGTTCACTTTTAAAACAATAAGTTATTTTCTTATACATTAACCAACATAGCAACAGCTAGGTTGAAATTTTCAACTTATGAATGCTTTTGGGACTTATGGAGAGTGTTCAGATGATTTATCTTGTTAATTGGGTTAAATTTAACTGGATTTCCTTAGGACTGTTCAGTTGCCCAGTGTAGACTTTACCTACCACACATTGTCAATTAATGAGCATTCATGACCAAGATATTACTGTTTTACAACTAAATATGAGGGAAAGTTCTTAAAACAATTTAAATTTCTTTGTTATCCCTCTTCTTTTACCTGCTTTTCTCCCTGCTCTGTGTTTGTACTCAAAAGCACACATTCATTGTTTTCACACGTGGGTGTACAGTGGACCAGCGTGACTGCTACTTTGTGCTTTGTATGGCTTGTGGGGAATGTATACAACTTATGGCCCTTGGCTGTGTCTGTGAGATGTTGTAGTCTTTGCAGTTGAGGAGAACATAATGGAATACATTTTGTTCTGTCTGGTTAATAAATGGGTCCCTTTGTTTGATTGACCTTCATGAACTTCCGTTTACTTCAGTGGCAAATGAAACATTTATGTAAGAAAGAAATATTGTCTTCAATGGAAAATGCATTCCATGTGTAGTATATTTCATATTTTGACAGATCTTTCTTGATCCTTTAAGAATTTGATTCACAACATTAATGCATAACTTTTTTAGAGGTCAGTACTTTAAGGGAACTACAATTTACAATTATGGGAGAAGATAAATATTATTTATTTTATAATTAAATATTATTTTAAAGTTAAGTTCTCATTAAACCACTTCCAGACTTTTCATATTAATTTTATTTTAAATAAAAAAAATAAGATTTCATAAAGCCCAACAACCAGAGAATATACAGAGAGAAGACAAGGGACCTGGCAGTGTTCATACTGTCACTGTCATGAATTGTTCCAACCTATACTGGTTTTGTGTTGACACTGCCCTGACTCAGCAAGTTACATTATGGGATTCCAGATTTGAGAAGAGCATGGTGAGTGGTATCTGTTAGTGTCTGACATGCTTAATGTATGGATAATTTCTGAGCTATAGGACAGAATCCCAGGGCCTGAAACTTGCGGTGAGACTAAGTTTTCTCTTTATGTAGGCCCTTGGAGAGGTGGGGTGTATGATGTTGGTTAGTTTATGTGCAAAATACACAAGGGATGGAGAAAAGAGATAAGTACATACATACACCCATCTAGATACCAAGTACAATTTATGCTCTGCACTCAGAAACAAATGTGCATGCATGTGTGTATGCCTCCATACATGTCTGCATGCCTGTCTGTGTGTGTGTCTGTGGGTGGATCTTGCAGATCCCCAAGGCCTATCCATGTATAGTGCTTAAGACATGAGCAGATGACAGTACACTAACTAGGTTCACAAAAACCTTTTCTTGGGCTGGAGGGATGGTTTGCCTATGAAGTCTAAGGGCCCAGGTTCAATTCTCCAGATCCCACGTAAGCCAGATGCACATGATGGCACATCTGTCTGGAGTTCATTTGCAGTGGCTCGGCAGTGGCATATCCATACTCTCCCCCACAATCTCTAATAAATAAATAAAAATACATATATATGTATATATTATATATAATTATTATATATAATATATGTATATATAATATATGTATATAAATATATATATACACATTTTATTTATTTAAACCTCTCTTATCTTCCTTGCTTAACATTAAGATCCTCTGAATGAATTAAGAAGACAATCCCTAGCCTAATCCATTCCCCTGAACATAAATGCTGTAGCCCAGCCTCTGACAGGAATGCTTGCCTTGCAGAGCTTAGGAAAATGAGCAATCATTGCATACTTTGACTATGAAGTTCTGCACTTCCTTTTCTCAAGGCATAATGTACTGATGAAATCTGCTATGTTCAACCACTTAACAAAGACCATATATGTACCGAGAACAGGATCAGGCTATATACAAAACAGCTTGAATTTCATATCTGTCCATTGTTTTTCATTTTTCATCTCTGCTAAGTAATCCCAAAGCTGCTTTTTCAATTGTTTGAGTATCCATCTGGAAAGTGGAGTTGCATCACCAGTGGGACCTAGCACTTGCTGGTATTCAGACACAATATGAGGTGAGTAAATAGGGTTATAGTGCTGAGCATATTCCAAAGAAAATATACCATTTTTTTTTTTTTTGCACATCAATGATGTAGTACTGCTTAGAGACTATTATCTCCATCAAAGTCCTCTAAAGCTGGAGAAAGCAAATATGTTCCTTGAAAACTTATTAACCATGGAGAATCTAGCTTGGCATGGTGGTGCATGCCTTTAATCCCAGCATTCGGGAGGCAAAGTTTGGAGGATCATTGTGAGTTCAAGTCATCCTGAGATTGCATAGTAAATTCCAGGTCAGCATGGGATAGAGCAACACCATACCTTAAAAATAAAAAAAAAAAGGGGGGAAATGCAGAATGTCAGGCTTCCACAGGCTTAAACCTGATGAATTTAAATTTTATTTTCACAAAATCCACAAATTATTCCAATGTATTTGTATAGTGAGAAGCTCTGTGGGAAGCTGTCGTAGTTGATGCTTCTGAATTGCTTTGTCATGATGAATAGATTGAACTAACATCTTTTTGTACCATATAACCATATTGATACATACAAATTATTCTGAGAAATGGATTTGTTTCCTGATATACCAGAATCAATTTGAAAAATTGCCATATATTTTATGTCAAATTGTTTAAATACAATAAAAAACTTTAGTTATAAATCTTTAGGAAAATAGGATTTTATAATCCAGACTTAAAAGAGAAGTGCTCAACAGTGAAGAGTGTGACAAGAACTAGAAATTGTTATCTTCATGAGATGAGCCTGGCTCATCCTATTTTCCACATGCAAGAGGAGGATACAGTGTAGCTGAGGGACTGCCCCCATGGGACATCTGTTAGGTCTACACTCAAGCTTCAGATCCTTTTCTTTCCACCAGTTTTCTTAGGAGACAATTCAATAACATGAGCAAACTAATTCCAATACATTGTCCCACACAAGGCTTCTCAACCTTGACATTGTTGACTTTTGAGAATAGATCTCTATATTGTAGGCACCTGTCCCCTCACTGAATGATGGCAGCAAGTCTCTATCCCCACAAACATGCCACGTTACCTCACCAAATCCAAAATTGTGACAAAAATCATGTTTCCAGACATGAAATATTCCATTCTAGATGATAACTGCCAGTATTGAAGAATGTGTGTGCATTTTTATTTATTCTTAACTTTACTGTGTTCTCTCTTTTCATCTAACTCTTCCTTGATGAAACTACTCCCTTATCAGTTAGCATTCCTGGGGAAACAGGCTTTAGGCCATGCACAACTGAAGTGACTTTGTTCTTTCCATTTCCTTGGAGTTCATATTCCACTGAACTATATTTAAACATAATACACTCAACAGCTACTTGTTTAACCTAGCAGGTGTGTTCAGAAGTTTATGAATCTCATTTTTTTACATTATTTCATTTTATTATTTGAGAAAGAGAGAGAGAATGGACATGCCAGAGCTTCTAGCCACTGCAAGCAAACTCCGGACACATGCTACAACATGCACATCTGGCTTACATGGGTTCTAGCGAATTAAACCTGGATCCCTAGGTTTTGCAGTTAAGCACTTTAGCCACTAAGCCATCATTCCATCCCAAAGTCTCATTTTTTTTTTTCCTATTTGTGTATATATGGGCATGTGTGCCATGATCCATGTGTGGAGGTAAGAGGGCAACCTTGAGGTATACACATTATACTCCTTTTTTTTGAGAACTTGTTGCATGCTATTATTTGGAAAATTGATACTCAATTTAAAAGTAGTAATTCTTTATAATGAAATGGAACAAAGCAAGAAGCCTACATTATCATACCTAATTCTCATAACAGTTCTTTAAAACAGATTCTATTTGCTTGTTTTACATAAGAAGAAACAGATTATTTAATTGATTAACAATAATTTGTAAGTGACATAGTCAGGTTTTGAATTTACAGCGACCTTGCTCCAAAATAACTTCATCCACTTCTTAATATATTTGCCATAGCCTTTAGCTCTCTGGCAACCTCTTCCATCCTATTTCTTTCTTTTTCCAATCCTTTGTTACACTACAAGACAAATATTAAAAGACACAAATATGTGTGTCCCCTATTGCCTGTAATAAAATGTAGAAACCTTGGTTTGTTTTAGCCTGATTCCAATGGATCTTTTCCTTATCTTTGTTTTTTGTGTTTTTAGCTTATTCCATATTTCTCTATGTCCCAACTCCTTATGCTTAAACTGCACAAAACTAGTTGGCATTACCTTATTTATTTATTTATTTTTGGTTTTTCAAGGTAGGGTCTTGATTTATCTCAGGATGACTTGGAATTCACTATTTAGTCTCAGATGACCTTGAACTCACAGCAATCCATGTGCGTCTGCCTCCCAAGTGCTGTGATTAAAGGCATACATCACCATGCCCAGCTGACTATTTTTATTTAATTTAATAATTCTTTCCAACCTGTGGTTCTTATAATCTTTCTACCTCTCTTTTACAATGTTCCCTGAGCCTTGTATGGTATAAGTCTGCATTAATGTTATGCTCTCTAAAATATCTGTATTTCTGCTTTGATGAGTTTTGAGTGTCCTCAAAGTCTATCACCATCTCCCTTGTGCACTAAGAGCTCATCCATGCTTAAATCTTCACTTACTCCAGAATGACTCCTGGAACTGGCCGAAGTGCTAGAGGTGGCTCATCCCATGCTAGGTACTTGGATATCTTTTCTTGTTGTGTTCACAGATCTTGGTTCTCCTTTTTTTTTTTTTTTTTTTTGCCATTGGTTAAGAAAAGAAAAGCATATTCTCCAATCAAGAATGAGAGAAACATGGCTTAAAAGGCATAACCTGACTTCCAGCCAAGATGGTGACTGCCTTACTGTGCCACACTCATCCCGGGGAAAGAAAGGCAAGACATTAAGGGTTCACTGGGTCTTTTAGGGGAGAGCAATCTCTAATAGATTGCCAGTGGAAGGGCACAGAGGGGAAAAAACAGGTATTTCTGATTCCCTCACATGTGACACTCCTCCCCCATGCAGCCGCCATACCCACAGTCCCAGCTTCAGGAAACTCACACAATTACTATAGGAAAAGTGTCCCAGGCCAGCATAGTTCCACTTGCCTCACTGCACAGGGGCAATCACCCAGCTACCCCTGCCCATGAGTGACCCTGGGTAGGCTATGGCTGCTGGCCCATTGGAGCTCAGGCTCCTTTGATCAATTAGCCCGCCAAACACGTGCCACTATGCTGATCCCTGCTTGTGCAAGTTTAGCCTGCTGGGCTCAGTTGCTCACTTATTGCTCCATCTGCTGCACATTCACAGATGGGCCCAGGCATTTTGCAACTGCCCACAGGTGTTCAGGCTGTCTCTGTCTGTCGCTTGCACCAGCTCAGGTGCCAGATCCTCCATGTCTGCCAAGCCAGGCAACCCCCATTGTCCTGATGAGGGGGTGCACAGACTGCTCCCCGTTCCCAGTGTTCCCCCATTCTGAAATTTGGGCTGCTTCAGTGATTCTTGCCTCAGTGTCCCTCCTAGCCTAAGCACAGGCAGCTTAGGCATATTACCATGTGAGAGCTCAGTCAACTTTGGAGTCCCAGCTGGGCAGGAGCTCAGGCAGCTTTGGCAAGTGAGAACCAACGCCCAGGCTGCTTGGCAACTGCCTCAGGCTGCTTCAGTGTCCCACTGTGATTGAGCCCAAGTTGATCCACCCACCTATGTGCCCATACACTGTGATGAGCAGACCACAGTGCAAAAGAAATAACATGCAAAATCAAATGTAAGAAAATCCAGTTAGATCACCCAGTCATACAATGAACATCTCTAATCAAAACATAGAAGAATCCTTAGGATCAGAACACCAAAATGAAGCTATGAACTATGAAATTCTGACCAAGCTACTGGTAGAACTTGCAGAAAAGCAAAAAAGTACCAATAATCATGTGGATGCTGCCATCACTAGACTAGATCTAATAGATAAGAAAATGGAAGGAATTCAAAGACAGTGAAGAGGTATGAAGGAGACCAAAAAAAAAAAAAAAAAAAAGAGGATCTCAAAAATCAGCTGGTGATGCTAAATGAAGACATAAAGAAATGCAAGGATGAATTCTACGAAGCATCAAGAAAATCAGAAAATGATGTGAAA
Source organism: Jaculus jaculus (assembly GCF_020740685.1). Taxonomy (NCBI): domain Eukaryota; kingdom Metazoa; phylum Chordata; class Mammalia; order Rodentia; family Dipodidae; genus Jaculus; species Jaculus jaculus. The sequence continues at coordinate 87,521,576 of NC_059109.1, forward strand.
AGGGAGCTTGACAGAGAGATGGAAAGTATACATAGAAAAGGCAAACCTACTTGAACAAGTCCAAAACTCTCTAGAAGCTCTCAAGAATAGTGGAGCATAGAAACACTGATCTGGAAGACAAGATGGAAGAAACAGTTCGAGAGTTTGTCTTTCTCTTTGTTGGGCTGTATTAGATCTGCCACCTGGTCTTCTAGCTTAGATATTCTGTCCTCTACTTTATCCATTCTACTAGTGATTTTCTACAGAGGTTTTTTTTTTTCCCCACTAACTGTGTTCTTCATTGCTAATAATTCTGACTGATTTTTCTTTATTATTTCTATTTCCTTATTTATATCTAGAATTGACCTCTTTATTTCATTAAATTGGTGTCCTATGTTTCCTCTGATTCCTTTGATTTCCTCTTTGATTTCTTCTTTGACTTCTTTGAACATATTTATAATCATTCTTTTGAAATCTTTCTCAGGCATTTCCTCTAACTCGTTCTCACTGGAGGTCATCTCTGATGTATTAATACTTTTAGGTGGACTTATATTGTCTTGATTTTTGGTGTTTCTTGTGTTATAATGTATATATTTTTGCAGCCTGGATTATTTAATGATTGGATTTTCTAGTTAGCTGGGTATTATTAAATGTATCAGACAATCTGATGTTATATAACTTCAGCATAGGAGCTTAGGTGTTATTGTGGCTCTCAAGACTCTCAGAGTATCCATGAGTAGGTATTATGACAACCAGATCCTCTAACTGTCCCTTAGGGTGTGTGGTGTCCCACCCACACCTTTAATTCTGAAAACAAGGTGGTTAAGATTTCTGATCTACTATGGGTTCTAATTCAGCTTGTGACCAGGTGAGACCCTTCCCTGGTGTAATTCCAGTTACTGCTGCTCCTGCTTGGGTCCCGCTGTGGGTTCAAGTTGGAGTGACTGGGTCCCTGGACCACTGCTGTGTTCAGTGGATCTGGGCACTGGCGGTGGGGGAAGGGAGGCTGCTGATTCTGCTCTAGTTCTCTCACTGTTCCACATGTTCTTCTACCTTGTGATTTGCTCCTCCATTTTTCACTGCTGCTCTCCCTTCACAATTCTTGAGTTTGCGCAGTGCTCTGGTGTGAGTGGGAGCTCCCCTCACGTGGCTTTTCCTGCGGCTCAAGCCAAGCCTGGTGGCTTTCTGGTGTGCTGCTGCCACTGCCACAATCAGTGGACCTGCCAGAGCTGCTTCTGCTGGTTTATTTGGGCTGTGTATGCTCTGGATCTCTCTGCTGCCATTTCAATTTCCTATACACCTCCTTTTTTAGAAAAAGTGTGTATTTTGGTAAGTTTTTTTTGTTGTTGTTGTTGTTGTTCTGGCTTTTTTCCCTGTAGGCTACTTTGGCATGGTACCTATGCCGCCATCTTAACCAGAAGTCTCTGTTGTACCTTCCAAGGCTTAGGGTCTAATGCAGAAGAGGGGGCAGGGAGAATGTAAGAGCCAAAGGAAGGGTAGGAATCCTTACAACATGCTCCTCCCAACACAAAATGGCCCGCATATCTATGACCTCACCGTGCTTGACACTACCTACACAAGACCATCATAAGAGGAGGAAAAGTTCATGACTCAAAATAAAAGAGAGACTGATTGAGATGGGGAGTGGATATGGTGGAGAATAGAATTTCAAAGAGGAAAGTTGGGGGAAGGAGGATATTACCATTTTTATAATCATGGAAAATGTTAATAAAAATTGAGAAAAAATAAACTTAAAAAAACAAATTAAAAAAATTCCAGATGAAAAAGGAGAGATCACAACAGACATAAGTGAAATGGGGAGAATTATCAGAACTTATTTCAAAAACCTCTACTCCACAAAACTGGATAATGTAGAGGTGATGGATAAATTACTGTATGCATACCATCTTTCAAAGCTAAACTCAGAGCAGATTAATCTCCTAAACAAACCTCTCACAGTCATTGAGGTTGAAAAGTAATAAAAAACTTCCCCAAAAGGAAGAGTCCAGGACCAGATGGCTTGTCAGCTAAATTTTTTCAAACCTTCATGGAAGAACTCAGACCAATATTTCTCAAACTGTACCACACAATTGGAGAACAGGGAAGTTATGAAGGTAGTATGACCCTAATTCCAAAACCAGGCAGAGATGCCACAAGAAAAGAAAAATACCGGCCTATTTCCCTGATGAATTTAAATGCAAAAATCTTGAACAAAATCCTCACAAACCGAATCCAACAATACATCAAAAGCATTATCCAACTTGACCAAGTGGGATTCATCCCAGGAACAGAGGAGTGGTTCAACATATAGAAATCAGTCAATGTAATACACCACATAAACACGGTTAAACACAAAATCCACACGATTTTTTCACTAGATGCAGAAAAGGCCTTTGACAAGATACAACACCACTTCATGATCAAAACATTGGAGAGAATTGGCATGGTTGGTTCATATCTTAACATAATACAGGCAATATACAAAGCTCTTAAGGCCCAAATAATACTTAATTGAGAGAGACTGGAGGAATTCCCAGTGAGATCAGGAATAGCACAGGGCTATCCACTATCACCTCTGCTCTTCAATATAGTACTGGAAGTACTAGCTCAAACAATAAGACAGGAGAAAGAAATAAAAGAGATACAATTTGGAAAGGAAGAAGTTAAGTTAGCTCTATTCGCTGATGATGTGATTTATATGTAAGAGAATGGAGAGACTCCATCCCAACACTCCTGAAGGAGATTAACTCCCATAGCAAAGTATCAGGATACAAAATCAATGCACACAAATCAGTAGCCTTTCTATATGCAAATGACAAAGATACAGAGAAAGAAATTAGGGACATTGTCCCATTTTCAATAGCAACAAAAAAAATAAAATACCTAGGAATAACATTAACCAAGGAAGTGAAAGATCTATACAATGAAAACATAAAAACACTCAAAAAAAGAAATTGAGGAGGAGTTGAGAAAATGGAAGACTTCCCATACTCCTGAATAGGCAGAATTAACATCTTGAAGATGGCAATCCGACCAAAGGCAATATGCAAATTTAATGCAATTCCAATTAAAATCCAAACAGTGTTCTTCACAGATATAGAACTTAGTGTCACTGCTTCAAAGTTGTTCAAAATTGCCTAAGAAGCCTCCAGAACCATGTTTGACTCTCCAGATCCTACATAAGCCAGATGCTCAAGGTGATTCATGCACACAGGTTTCACATGTACAGGAGATTGCACACATATCTGGAGTTTGATTGCAGTGTCTAGAGGCTCTGGAATGACAATTCCCAATCTCTCTCTCTTATAAAATAAAAAAGGTCTTCATTTAAACAAAAGTTGTAAAAATACTGATAGTTGACTAAATTTTATATTATGGAGATGTACAAAATTATAATTAGCATTAAAGTTTTCTGACTTATAAAAAAAAGAGAGAGAGAGACCTCAGTATAAGACCAGAAACTTGACTACTACTAGAAGAAAATATAGGAAGTACTTTACATGATATAGGAATGGAAAAAGACTTCCTGAACAAAACCCCAGTAGCTCATGATCTTAAACAGTCACTCAATAAATGGGACCACATGAAGCTGAAGAGCTTCTTTACAGACAAGCATACAATAATCAAAGCCAATAGATTACCCACAAATGGGAGAAAATATTTGCTGGTTATCCAACTGACAGAGACGTAATCTCTAGAATCTACAAAGAACTCAGAAAACTAACCAGTAAAAAGTCAAACACCCCACTCACAAAATGGGGCAACTAGCTAAACAGGCAGTTCACAGAGGAAGAAATACAAATGGAAAACACACACATAAGAAAATGTTCATCAACCCTAATCATCAGGGAAATGCAAATTAAAACAACTGTGAGATTCCACCTTACCCCAATAAGGATAGCAAAGATCAAAACATCAAATGAAAATAAATGCTGGTGAGGATGTGGAGAATTAGGAATACTCATCCACTGTTGGTGGGAATGTAAGATGGTACCACCACTTTGGAAAGCAATATTGAGACTCCTGTAGAAGCTGACTGTACAGATACCAACAGACCCAGTTATTCCCTTACTGGGCATGTACTCTAAAACAATTAAACCACAGTGTGGAGAGATTTGCTCAACCATGTTTGTAGTGGCTCAATTTATAATAGCTAAGAGCTGGAATCAACCCAGGTGGCCATCACTAGAAGAATGGATAACTAAGATGTGGTATATCTACCCAATGGAATTCTATAGAGCAGTAAGAAAAAAAATGATACAATCAAATTTGAGGAAAAGTGGTTGAACCTGGAAGAGATCATTCTCAATGAACTCACCCATCACAGAAAGAAAACCACACATAGTCTCACTCATCTACAGTACCTAACCTGAATTTACCCAAGATGCCAACATACCCAGCAAGTATCTCATGGACTAGACAACAGGATGGGTGAGGAGGCAAGGGAGGCTAAGGGAGGGGTGGGAAACACAAATGTAGACTCCAACAACAATAGTACCATAAAATTCTACATCCTAAAAGGCAGAACAAATGGCTGAACCTACATCAGGCCCTTAAAGGGAACACCTGAGCCACAAGACACTGGAGAGGGTATGATGAAGACTGACCTTAATCTTCTAAAGCCTCCCTCTTTCTCTCTTTTCTCTCTAACTCTTTTATATTAGTTATCTTTTTCTTCCTTTTCTTAGTGGGCACTGACCTGTAACTCCCAGTACCAGCATGGGGCTATCATCCACAGTGAGCTTTTGATCAGAGAGACCTACAAGTTTTCCTAAAGAAAGACAGATTTCTACAAAACGTTTAGTGGTAAAACCCTACTGCTGAAGACACCTTATGTGGTTGACACATAAAATGGAATGGCATGGCTGGAAGCTGGAAGAGAGCCAGTCCCCAGACAGTCAGCGCGTCTAGTGCCAGAAGGTGCTACATTGGCGACTGGGGGAAAATGACCAATATGTGTCCAAACACCTCATGATCTAACCTACTTATCAGCAAATAACCTGTCATGATGCTCACACAAGTGCAATAGTGGTGCACAGCCATAGTTGGAAACCAACTGCTCTTGATTTGGCTAACTGATCCACTCAGTGGAATATGACCCATAGCTGGATCTGGGAAACAAGTCAGAACCATATCCAAACATAAGCCCGCTCTCCATTATCAATCTACCACAAATCATGGGCTACAAGAGGGCCTATACCTGTTAAATTATCTATAAAAAAGTAAGGGTTATCTCATTTGTTAGGTGTTAACTTACTCTGCATTGGAGAATCTGCTTCTCTTTTTCAGATAGATGTAGAGCCTAAGGAGGAACCACCCCATCATACTTCAAATGGACCCTGGCTAAAACTAAGAAAAATTGGCAAAACAAGCAAGGGTGTTCTTTTCTTGGTGAACTGGGCACCAGCACAAGGGTGAAGGAGTTAAACACAGTGAAAAATCAACTCCTACCAAATCAGAAATACAGAGACCCAGAGGCCCCCAACACCTCATTACTGAAGCAGACCAAAAATGAACCCAGCATGGCTCAGGGAAATTTTGTGGAAGAGGGGGTGGATAGAATGTCAGAGCCACATGTTGGGTCATGATATGCAGAGACATTTATCCTACCTATAACTGTGGGCTAACTCCAGAATGCATGACCCATGTACCTCAACAAGGAGGGGCCAGGGGCAGGGGGTAGGATATGGATAATCCTAACAATGGTACCAAATTGACTGTATTTGCTGAGTACAAATCTAATTAATAAAAAATGCCTAATGAAAAAGAAAGGGATAAGCTTAGTTAATTGAGAAACATCTTGGTGTGCGTAGCCACTCTTATTGGCCTAAGTAGTGGGAACCACAGATCTTATCAGGAATAAAGGAAATCTAGGATCCCTTGCATAAATCCACACTGTATTTTTATGAATTTGATCTGTAAGCATGAGGTTTGATAAGTTTAATTGTAACATTCTATTTCTATCATGGTATATTTTTGTCCATCAGGTTGAAGTAAACATGACAGGACTATTAATGTGGGTTACCTTTTATCATCTTAAGAAAGTCTAAAATTGATCAGAACTGGGATGGAGAGATGGCTTCGCAGTTAAGGCATGTGCCTGTAAAGCCAAAGGACCCAGGTTCAATTCCCCAGGACCTACATAAATCATATGAACAAGGTTGCCCATGCATTTGGAGTTTATTTACAACTGCTGAAGACCCTGGCATGCCTATTATCTGCCTTGCCTCTCTCTCTCTGTTTGCCTCTTTCTGTCTCTCTAAATTAAATTAAATTAAATTAAATTAAAACTTAAAGAAATGATTATAACTAACCAGTATGAGTGGGAGTTATTTGAAGGAAGATGGTAACTAGATGGGTAGGTGGGGTGATAAGTCAAAGGCATTCCAAGAAGGTTTCTGGGGCTGTTTATGTCCAGTGTTTCAAAATTTGGGGCAAGTTATGTAGAAATTCTCATTTTGTAAACATCCATTGTAGTGTTCATACATTACTGAGGCACTTTATTTATACTTGGTAAAATTTCAAACACAGAGACCAACTGTAGAAAATTAAACATTATTAAAATCTCTAAGAACATTATTCTGTAGAATATAGAGAACCCCCCAGAGATAGGACATTTTTTTGGTATTTTTTTCATTATGGTTCCTGTATAATAATAAAACCATAATATATGGTTTTCTAGAGCTGTCTGAATTTATAACCCATGTCTGCATTTGTGTTATAAATATGAGAAGGGCCCAAAGAGAAGTTGTTATTTACATTAACATGGTCAAACACACACTTTAATTATTTTTTTTTAACCCAGACATCATATTGAGAAGTATTTCTTGGGTTACCTCAACTTTATATGTAGGCACTTGGTCTACTGTTAGTGTGAAGAAAATATGAATTAAATTACAGATCCCCATTTTCATCATTACACAATTCATAGCTGTCAAAACATTATGCTTCACACTGTTATATGGGGACTAAAGGCTGTGTTACATACTTACCTCATGTTTAAGGTTATATGGGGAACAACGTTTGCACTTCTTGTTTCCCACATTCATAAGGTTACATGAGGACTAAAGGATTTTGGTTTTTAGCTTTTGTCCCCAGAATCTATAAAGTTGTTGAAAAATTGTCAAAATAAGTAGACCACCCAAAGCTAAGACAAGACAACCCTAAACCCTTCCCTACAAAAAGAGATGAAATTGGTTTATAAATACAAAAATTGGAATGGGTTGGGGTGCCATATTATGCTTAAATACCTTTCTTACAAGTTTTTAAAACTTCTATCACATTCACCCATTTTTATTCCTAGAATTGCTTCCAAGGGGTCAATTTTACTTATGATTGTTCTATGCCAATTTCTTGCTTCTTTCTCATTTCATAGGGAAGTACCAAAAATCAGAAAAATCAAGGGCAATGCAAGGGCACAGAGTAGGTGGATGGAGAATAAAAGTTACTATACTCCAGCTTTGTCCTCAATAAGATAAGAATCCCAAAAGCTTGTTTTGAAAAGACTGTCTATGTAAACTTAGTGGACTGTGACCACCTTTGTAAAAGAATAGAATTCGGCAGGAAGATACAGAACTCATAATGTGATTTACAGTTCATGCAAAATTATACTTCGATGGCATGAGGAAAGTAAGTTCTGATAATGATATTGAAATGTTCATGGTCTTTTCAAAGTCATGATTTAAGAAGAATAAAAAGTTAGAATGTATTTCTGACAACCTATTTTTATATATAAGTACCCATCAAGCAAATTCAGTCACAAAATGAAATCATACATTTCAAAGTTGACATAGGTTAAGTCTTAGGTTCTGCCCACAAAGGAAGGCAGAGCACTTAGAAAAACTGACCTGTTTTGTCTTGAGTTCAAAGGCTCAATGCTGGTTTCATCCCTGGGAGGGAGGGTGGGATTCTGATGATAGCACAGGGCATGACTTTATTTTCTCTGTTCACTCAGCTCTGAAAAGTTCTCACTGAATGCTATAAACAAACATCAATGCAAAACATGATTAATATACAAAGGAGAACCAAACGGCCGAACGAACATACAGGAAAATGCAAGACAACTAGCAAGTAAGTATATATGCATCTTTATTGTACAAATCCCCATACCATACAGATGTGTGTATCTTTTAGAAAACTGCTATCTTTATGACCATAGAACTACATAAAGAAACCATAGGAATAAACACTACCACAAACCAATAAAAAATATTAGCATATGTTAAGCTATTCAAAATATGCATCAGGAGATTTGGCAAGTTTATTTAATAACCGAACTCAATAAAAACATTTGCTATTAGAATGATGACAGTTGTAGCATTTATGAGATGAGTCCGTATGGTATTCTCAGGAATATCCTTTTGATGTCTTTGTTCCATCAGTTTCCATGCCTGAGCCAGAAATTCTGAATTTGTCAAGTTAATGTTGGCCTTCTCTATCTGCTCTCAGTTGATTGCACATTTACAGTTTATGCTCTGAAATTTATGGCAAAACACTAAACAAGCAAAGTAGACAAACACTAGCTTCCTTTCAACATTAAGCTGATGGTTGAATGCCCTGCTCACAAGCACTCTGGTAACCCAGAGTTGTGCTGTCAGTCAGTCCCAGGGCTTTCTCCACGGAGCTCCATAACCTCTGTCTCAGCCTGCCAACAAGTTTCTCAGCTCAGCTTTACTCTTGCATGACACTCTATCATTATGCTATATTTAGGTCATGAACATTATAATTAGCTTTGTTCTGCCATGAACTGATCCAGCCTCTCATGCAATATAAAAAGTAATAAAATAGGGAGGCAGGTATAAAAACTTGAATAAGTCTTATATGCAGGAAAATTTCATGACTCTCAAGTTGAAGAAAGAACCAAAGTAAAGAAGCTTCTATAGCTTCAAAACCTAAGAAAGAATAGATGTTATTGAAGAATTGTGTGTTTGCAACAAAATTTCTAATTATCTCCCATCATTTTACTGTTATTCCATAGCTCACCCCTGCTGAAGAGACAGCTCCATCTATATCACTGCTTTATGCTTTCTAAGTATTGTTTGGGACTGGAGCTACATGATGTTGTGCTACAGATAGACCCTTGTATATTTGCAGAAATGGGATCTGCATAGGAGAAAAGAGTTTATAGGAATATGTCAAACATGAATTCCACAGTTTCTTAACCACTTTAATTCTCTGACTTGGTTGATATATAACCTCCTTGAATGTGTGACCTTCTATAATGTCTACAACTTTGAAGAGTCCACTTTCTCAGTATTGCTCACTGAATAAAAGTTCAAATGAAAGGAACAGGTGAAGAAATACTGCAAAGAAAATAAGTATGAATGTTGTCTATCAGAATTAGAGAGGGGAAGAGATTCAAAATTAATGAGAGTATATTGGTGAATAAGGGCATGATCTGCTCCAGTGAACTAGGGTCAGATATTCTAGTTGACATGTGATCTTCAAGAATGAGCCAAGAAAGGATGTTGTTTCTTTTAATTTATGAGCTATGAAGACTTGGTGGATGGGAATGAACTACTCAACTAATTTTAAGAATTTATCCAGTAGTGAGAAAAAGCAAATTGCAGCTTGTAGACAAAAGGAAATCCTAATGCTTTGTCATCTTCTAGCACTGGATTTGTTTGGAGTGACAACAACTAGAATCAATGGATCATGTAAGTCCAACATCTAATAACTTGCATGTTTTTTTTGTTGACAATTTCTCTGGATATTTTGCAATGATCTTCATATGCACTCTATATTACTTTTTGACAGAAATACTCAAACTCATTTTACAGATAGGCAAACCAAGTACAGCCAAGTAACTGCTGACCACGTTCCCATTGAGTTAACTAGAACCAAGATTAAAACCTAAACTTTCTTCCTAACACAGAACCTACTGAAGTCCTCTACTCCCAACCTGGACATTATCTTCAGCTGTCTTGAATAGAAACTAGATAGCCAGGATATTTATTACATTTTTTCACTGAACATCTCAAAGAAAATAGTTAAGACTATGACCAAAATTTCTCTTCCATTTTTATAGCCAGAATGTGCAAAATACTACCAGTGTCTGTGTTGATTTCTGTATCAACATTAAAGATATAAAATAACTCAGTTTTGATTATTTGGCCATACATTATAAAGCAGAGTACTCAAGAGATGACAAAAAGTTATTGGCATGGAGGAGTTGTGGATAAAATGAAGACACCTCATGGTCCTACTCATTTCCTTGATGACTGGGGAATATTTTATTATTTTGTAAGAAAAAATAGAAAATATCTAGTTTAAATTACTTAATGCTAATTATGTGGGTTCATGTAACACATATGCTTTTGGGAGAGATAAGGTTTGGGATTGTATTTGCTGAATAATCCAATTTTGTAGTTTGGTTTTTATGGTTTGGTTTATAAAATAAAAGGAAGGAAAGATGGTATAAGCGGGAACCTTTAATTATTTTTATTTTATGGTACTGAGTCTTGAATCTTTAGTTTATGTGTACTTTAATCCATTTTATAGTTAATAGCCAAAAACTGTATTGTACAATTTTTTATGCTACAGAGTTATATCAAACATTTTAGCCAACCTATCTAAAGTGTTTATATTACTCAAAATAAATGATATTTGTTCACTCAGTGATACTTTCATTTATTTCCTCGGAGTTGACCTGAGGTTTTTATATCCATGACCAAGCAATTGAGAGATTTGACATTTTACTGTTGAAGACTAAAATAGAAGGAAAAAATGCAAGATTTTCTATTCTCTTTTTCCTCTACCTCCTTCTCTCTTTCTATTTCTCCACTAGCTTAACATAGATTTTTAAATTCACCTTCAAATTTTCCCAATGTTTTGTTATTGTGATAAGACCCTAAGCTTCTGAGTTTTAAAACAAGAAGGAATGCTATTTAGGAAAATATAGAAGTTAGGACTAGAACAACAACAACAACAACAACAACAACAACAACAACAACAAAACCATAAAAAGGAGCTTGAGAAAGAGAATGATAGAGAATGAACCCTTTGTGCCATTGTCAATCAGAGAAAGCTAATTAGCCATACTATTAGCCATCAAGGTTATACACACATACATACATACATACATTTAAATTTTTGTTTTAAGGGTATGAATGATTCTGCTTATGACAACACACTCCCACATGTACTATATATACTGACACAACTAATGAGCACTTGTAGCTAAAATCCAAAGAAAGTACTCAGCAAGTCTTATCTTAGGCAAAAGTCTATAAAACAGCTTTGAGATGAAATCTTACTGTAATCATCATGAACATTCACATCCTCTCTCTATCTTTTGACACAAAATTCTTGCAGGTGTTTCTAATTAGACCTAAGGTGTGACAGTGGCCAGTTTGACTAAGTCCAGATCTCAGCCAAGAGTAATGGAAAAAGTCTCAACTTGCCTTTTTAAAGATGGAATCTATATTGAGACAGTTCAAGGAAATGACGCCTCTGGCAAGATGTGAAAAAGCATAGCTTCAGGGCTTTGGGCCTTCTTTCTTTAGGGAGTCAAAACAGCAGAAAACACCTAATACCATGTTTCTTGCTGCCCATATTAAATTCCAGGCTCAAAAAGAAAGCCTTTATTCATCTGTTTCAGTCAAACTCTAACCATGTTGGACATTTAGAGGAAGAAAAACCAAAACAAAGCAAAAAGCCATGTATACTAAATTATATTGTTCACTATTTTTTATTCTTTAACCTGAATAGGTGAATAGCCATTTGAAAATCTTGTCAGGTCAGTTCCTCAACAATTCACTGATTTCATAAAAAATAAACTTCCACTTTTAGTTTCTTTGGGTGCCACAGAGAAGTTAAGCAACAGGTTAGTGAAATCAATATTCCTCAAGTTACCTGTTCTAAGGTCATATAATTTCTTTCTAGTCTCATCCTTTCTTATTAACTCACAATAGTTTTCTATGAAGTAAACATCTTCCTCCAGCATGAAGAAATGTCTAAAAAGAAAAAAAAATCCATGTAGGTGTTTGAGGTAAGCCCTGAGTAATTTTTATATCTTCTTAGCAGAATCATTACATAAAGTTGTGTCACTGCAGTGGGACCTCCCACCCACTGAGATGTGTCAGGTTTGAAATCCAGCCTAGGTGCCTCTCACCAAGGCGCACCCCTTCCTGGCCAGGGTGCTGTATCTTCCTAGAAGAAGAGCCAGGTTTTCTGATTTGCATAGGCTGGGTTTTCTCCATCCTACTTAAGTATATTTTTTAAAAACAACCAAAAAGTATAAAGGAATCCAAGGATAACTTATTTAATTATTACTTCTTTTGCCTAAACTCAAAATATCTGAACATATTATTATCAAAGAATCTAAACATTTAAATGTTTTACCCAGAAGTAAGAGTTCAAACATATCAAGCTACTGACATCACTCTTTATGGTTTCATAAACATTATACCCACCTCACTGAGGCATAAATGTCCTTGGCTCTCCAATTTGGTACAGATTGTACACAGTTAGACTATAGTACTTCATTCTCTTGTTAGAAGGTGGTTAACATTGTATATAATGTAGTCTATCCTATTTATTTTTTTTTTGTATTTTTGAGGTAGGGTCTCACTGTAGCTCAGACTGACCTGGAATTCACTATGTAGTATCAGGATGGCCTTGAACTCACAGTGATCTTACTATATCTACCTCCCTAGTGCTGGGATTACAGGCATGCTCCACCATTCCTGGACCCTATCCTCAATTTTTGAACAATTTCATTAATCTTCCTATAAAATTTATTTTGTTTGTTCTCTAATACTTTGTACTAATAAGAATTTCCCTTTAAAACATAGCTGGTTCTGCCTCGCAAACCTCAGATTTTCATTTCAAAGTGAATCTTCTAATTATAAAACTATCCAGTGACAATATGAAGAAAAATAGCCTTCTTAACTCGACAAACAATATGGATGACTGAGTTTATACCATTGTCCTCTCCCTCTACTAACATGGGAAAGCTTGTTAGATATGATACCCTTTCATCTAAAATATTTGACAAAGTCTTACTATTAAAGTATGTACAGTCAAATAGGTGATAAGTATTCAGAGGAGAATAGAATAAAACAATATAAAATAATATATCTATTAAAGGGAGCTAGATAGAGTTATGCAAGATAGTGTTCAAAAGCAACCAGATCTTAAAAAATTCTGATGGTAGGTGATACCATTTGGCACTTTCTCACATATTGTACTAAAAGAAAAGATGGAAGTTTGATAACATTTTGATTGGCTTCCTGTTTTTAAAGTTTTCTTAAATCATGACTTCTTTTCTATGGGAACAAAAGCAGCAGGGCCCAATTTCCAAATCGGGCTAAACAAATCCTTAATAGAACTGATAAAACCAGGGAGGTCTCGGATGCCCCCACAACATTACAGGCCATTGCCAAGGCCCTTGGTTTCTCACCACAGATAGATGGTAAGATCCTATTGCTGAAGACTCCACATACTTGGGCTGCAAGGCCACTGAGAAATTCTGCTGGAACCGAGCTGATAACCTACTCCATATAGACCAGCTGACAGAAAGCTGGAAGAAGCCATTCTACATGTAGTTCAATGGGAGAAAGAGATACCACCAGTGAAGATACTCAACAGTGGACACTGCAGGCCTTATAGTTGGTCAGCAAGGCCAAATGAGCCAATGGGTGCAATAGTGGCACATCTATCATGGTGGAAACCAACTGCCCTCTAATTGGACTGGAGGCCCGCTCCATGAGAGGGAATACATCCCTGATACTGAAAACTTAAAACAGGGAGAGTCATAAGCCCTAGGGGTGTAACATCTGCTGATGTCTGGATAAATGTATATACTATGCTTATCAAACTGCCCAGTAAGCACTTCTCTTAATATTCATCCCTTTATATTAATGCTACTCTCACTTTGGGTAGAGAATCATCTCTTTTCAGATGGCAGTGACCTTGGGATGACTCAGAAAGGTATCATAGTGCTGGAAAGAAGTGACTGGAGTAGTGAGTAACATCTCAATCACACCTTCCAAGGCTCAGGGTCTAATGTGGAAGAGGTGGCGGAAAGAATGTAAGAGCCAAAGGAAGGGTAGGACTCCTTGCAATGTGCTCCCTCCAAACATAAAATGGCCTGGATATCCATGACCTCATAATGCCTGACATTACTTACACAAGACCATCTTAAGAGGAGGAAAATATCCTGACATCAAAATAAAAGAGAGACTGATTGAGATGGGGAGGGGATATGATGGAGAATGGAATTTCAAAGGGGAAAGTGGGGGGAAGGAGGATATTACCATTTTTATAATCATGGAAAATGTTAATAAAAATTGAGAAATAAAAGAACTAACAAATTGGGAAAGGGAACACGAAGAAATACTCAGAAAAGCTCATCTAGTATTGCCCCCATAACCATCAACATTGTCTTGACCAATTATGGAACGCTCTTTCTACATTCAGGGTCTGTCAGTAAAATACCATATAAAATACCAAGAATATAAGCACAAAAGCTTTTAAACTCCACTTTTACAAAATGCATCTTCATTTGTAACATTGTGATGATGAATGATACTTTATCAGTTTATTTTATCTCAAATAGAACTGCCCTTGCATTCTGAGCATATGCAATACCTATTATTATCTCGGAAGAAATATTACTCTTGAGTTAAAAGATCTAATTTGAGAAGAAAAGCAAATTAAACCAGCTCATAATCTTCTATAGTTGTAAATAATTTTAATAATTCAAATTGATCCCAAGTATATTCCACCTCCCCTTTGAGTTCTTTTCAGATATTGCTGTATGAAATAAAATGGATTTCTTATAACCATGCCGAAGGTCACTAGAGACCTAATAAGGGTGATCTATAGCAGGAGACTGTTCTTTCCTAACTAATGGTGGCCACATCAACATTCCTGTTCTGTTGCTTTGTGGATTGTAGAATTTCTTTGATCTTAGTGGGAAAGTCCATGATAATGAGAGGTGTCCTAAATAAGAAGGATAAGTCTTAGAAAATGAAAGAAAACAGGATCTGGAGCTTGAGTCATGGTTCAGTGGTTAAAGGTGCTTGTTTGCAAAGCTTGACCACCCTGGTTTGAGTCCCCAATACCCATGTAAAGATAGATGCACAAAGTGGCACATGTGTCTGGAATTTGTTTGCAGTGACAGGAAGTCATGATGCATCCATACCCTCTTGCTTTCTCTCTCTACCTTTCTGTAATATATATATATATATATATATATATATATATATATATATATATATATATATATATATGTACACACACATATTAAAAGAAACTAGGACACAAGCTGGAGAGATGACTTAGTTGTTAAGGCATTTGTCCATAAAGCCTAGCCACCCGAATTCAATTCCCCAGTACACATATTAAGTCACATGCACAGTGGTGCATGCATCTAGGGTTCATTTGCAGTGGCTGGAAACCCTGGTGCACCCATGCTTTCTCTCCCTCCTCTCTCCAGTGTGGTTCTGCATGCATTTAATCCCAGCACTTGGGAGGCTGTTGTCAGAAGATCATTGTGAGTATGAGGCCAGCCTGAGACTAATTCCAGGTCAGCCTTGGCTACAGCAATATTCTACCTTAAAAAAACACAAAAAAAGGACTTATTTTGTATTTTTATTTTATTACCTCCATTCTAAAGAATGTATCTTCCTTGGCCTATTTCAAAAATCTACAATTCAGTGGAGGTACATTGTATGCATATGTTCTGAGACATCTGTAAGACTTAAACAATATTGTAGGTAAAGCTCAAGGTTTTGCCTTAATATTTTAAGTAGTTACATGCAAGCAGTGAGATATACATAGAGAGACAGAGATATAGAGTATGAGTGCACCAGGGCCTCTAACACTGCAAACAAACTCCAGACACATGCTCTACTTTGTGTAGCTGGCTTAATGTAAGTACTGGTAAATTGAACCCAGGCCATAAGTTTTTGCAGGCAAGCATCTAAATCACTGAGCAATCTCCCTAGGACAAGCTCAAGATTTGAGCTCTTGAGCAAACTTGATTCTCAGTACTGATTTGGAGGCCTATGACATATCTACGTGTACCCCGGAGGGGGGGGGAATAGCAGGCTCATTGTATTTCACTTAAACTTTCCTTTAACAACTAAACGAACATTTCAAGCAGACAATTTTGGAACATGAATCTCAACTGGGAATCTGATAGAACCAAGATCTACTCATCTATAGTAAAGGCAACTGAGCTGTATATTTCTTCTTTTCACTTCTCACATCCTCCAACATTTATCTTTTTTTCCCCTTCATTTCATTTTCCTGTGTGTTTCTTATCAGTGGCAATACCTAGAAAAGTTCAGAGACCTGTGTCAGTCTTTGTTATGTCATAACCCTTCAGAAAGCTTTGGTTATCCTGTAGCTTGTCTAGGAAGAAGGACACCTATCTAACTATCCACTTCCCCAGCTGCCTTGGATACTTGTCCTTTTGTCTTTTATCTGGAGAATTATCAATTAGAGTCTGCTTTTGAGGGCCTTAGAGTCACATAGGCAAGATTTAATCATATTAACTCAACTTCTTCTGCTTAGCTAAATACTGTTCTTCTTGCTTTGATTGTCTTGTTGACTTGTTCACTGTCTTAAGCAAGGAGATGGTGAAGGAACTTTCAGCCTAGTAGTGGATTCTTAGACGACCTGCTGGTTTTACATAGGTGTACTAGTCTTTGTTATTGTTGTTGTTAGTAAATTATTTATGAATTTCATCCCTCAGTTTTGGCATGGGCTTACTAGAAGCATGAACTTTATAGTTTTATTTTATTTCTTTCAAAATAGAAATGAACTCTTTACTTCAAGTACTGTAGATAATTCAAAAAGTCAGTTAACAAGTTGGGATCCCCAATAGAATCATTAAATCTTCTCTCCTACAGCATGCTCAGGAAAAGGAACGTGATTCTTGTATATGTAAATGGGGTAAAAGGACTAGCTTTGGAAGCTTTATGTCCTTATGATTTTGTCACATCATGATGGAATTAGTCTCAAAGATTTCTTTCATCTTTAACATGGTATGTAATTCTAGATTCTCTACATTTGCACTTCATTTGAATTTTTCTCAAAAGATGTGATATATAATCAATATTTCAATCTGAGTATTTTTCAGGGGTGGACATAGTAAGGACACATTGAACAGCACTGTAAGTATGATTGCTGAACAAAATTCATGGACTAGGAAGAGAACAGATAGGTAAAGTCAGTGTTCTCAGGGTACATCTGTCATTAGTGTATGTTTATATAATGTGTGGTGAGTATTCCATGGAGAGAATTTAGCTGACCACTAAACTAACTTCCAGGCTGGGTACCTCATACTGGGGTCTACATCTTGGAGATGTTGGAAGTGGCTCATTGTGTACCTCCTTAGATCTCATATTCTATGAATAACTATAAGTATGGATGTGAGATCTGTACTGTCCTAATTTCTAAGTGTAATAGCCACTACTCTCAATAAGCTCAAAAAGGCAAGATTATGTGCATACTAGAAGACTGGCTGAACACCAGCAGCATGCCCTCCTGCTGATTCCTTTTCCACTCCAGATAAGTTCCCTCCAACCCTATGATCTCTGCCTCTTATCACTGGGCCAAAGTCACAAAACCTACCCGGAAGAAAGGGTTAAAAAGACAAATGAGTCCTTCTTTACTCTATTTTATCTTCTCTCTGGGAAACTCTTATAAAGATAGCTTCTCTTAGCAGATACAGAGACATTTAAAACCCCAACAACTAGTCTGATAACTATCACATAAAGTTATCAGGAAGGGAGAATAGAAGAAGATAGTACCTCCCTTGTTTCCCAGATAAACAAGTTTTGTAACTCTTGGACAGGTGATAAAAGGACATTAAATCAACTTTGAAAGCTAAGGAAGGAAAGATATACTTCTTTTTCATAGGTTTTTTAGCATCAGAATAGAATGCTAAAAACCATAGCTACAACCACCAGAAAAAAAAAAAAAAAAAGTTTTAGGTGCGTCTGAGGGGAAGGAATTACAGCTGCTTGAGGGCTGCATTGTGTTTCCAATGACTGACAAAGAAGAGAAAGCTCAGAGTCTCAGTGGAGCAGGAGGAAGTAAATGTTCATTGAAAACATGGAATCCAGTGTGGATTCCAAGTGAGTAAACAGTGACACATATAGAATCTACCATGAGAACTTAATAGCATGTGGCAAGGGAACTCAGTGTGGATCTTTAATTTCCTAAGGATTTTTAAAGTGTAGAAATACCTAGAATAATAAAGTGAAATACTATTACTACTACTACTACAACTACTACTACTAATGCCAAGGCATCTTTTCTAGGAAGCTATTTTTAATGAAAAATTTAACTAGTTTGTGAGCATCAAGAGAATACATTTCACAAAAATAAGAACCCAAAAGTCATTTTTTGTAGTCATTTGTCATTAACTTTCTTCCTAGAATTAACTCATGTGTAACCCATGTGCTCTATGAATGGGGAAAATGCATTTTCTACATTGTTCTTTCTCAGGACTGTGGGTAGATGTCTGGAATGCTATTTTAATGATATTTATATTTTATATGAGTATTTAAATAAAGTCTATTTGAAGATAAGCAGAACAGGTAATACCTCTTAACATATTGCTTGGGAAATTTCAGTTCTTTCATAGGAAACTGAAAATATTTACAGGATTAAAGTGACTATAAAACATAGATGAAAATCTTCCCTTGGAAGGAGACTTTTCTTAAAATTCTTTTATGTTGACTCTGTTAATAATTATCTCACATAATTGCAGGTTTGTCATACTGTAGAGCATGACATTTAAAAAAATTGTTTTGTTCATTTTTATTTATTTATATGTATGTGACAAAGAGCGAGAGAAGGAGACAGATAGAAAGAATGGGCACACTAAAACTTCCAGCAACTGCAAACGAACTCCAGACACATGTGCCCCCTTGTGCATCTGGCTAATATGGGTTTTGGAGAATTGAGCCTAGAACCAAGGTCCTTAGGCTTCACAGTCAAGTGCTTAACTGCTAAGCCATCTCTCCAGTCTGAGCATGCCATTTTTGAGAAGACACTTTAGCCTGGAAAATTAAGTGTTGAACAAAGCCTTATGCTTGATATAATGCGCTGAGATACTGTGGTTTTCTTGAACTCCTGGCTAAGTGCTTTGTTAAAGACTATATCCCTCTTTATCCACATCTGCACTTCCATCTCAGTAGAGAACAGCACACACTGAGACTGTAATAAAATGATCCAAATGCTGAACACTTGTGATAGTCACACATGGTCACCTCCACAATGCAGACTCTTGAATTTGTTTGGGCTCAGTGTTCAACAGAACAGAGCAGCATAGGAGATCTACCAGAACTACAGAATATTTCATTTTTCCCTTGTGTAGTAGCAGTGGTTGTTTGTATCTAATGAGAAATATAAGTCCCAAAACCTGTACTTGAATTGGGATAATCATCTGCTTGGAGAGATTTTAAAGATGACCTAAGATGATAGATGGTAAATACCAAAGTACATAAGAAGCATATGAGAACCATGTTTAAGCACAGATGGAGCAGGCTAGGGACAGATCATTCACTTTGGATATTATGTCCAGCCAGATTGATTTGCATGCTCTGCACCATTGCTGACCTGTACAACAATGTCACTTATGATTAATTCTATGATCTGAAATTCCTCTTTTCACTTGTGATCATGTGTTCAGTTTATGGGTTTTTTTTTTTGCATACTGGTTTCTTGAACATATTATTCTAGCATATGAATTAACATGTGCAATGATTGGTTCATCCACATTAGTGAATGAGGTAGATATATGTGACAAAAATGATAGAAAATTATCTGAGGTTGAGTATAAACTCTCTGACTCTGAAGAGAGGTAAGTAGGGTGGAAGAGGACTTGGTGGGGAGACAATATGCAATAGACTGGGTGTTCCTTCATATTGGATATAGAGCTTGCTTCTGGATTGTTAGTGGAGGAGTCATATTGTCCTTTATAGTGAGCATAACTTGCCTGAATAACTGCTTTCCTTGTCTCAAGTCCAGGACAACTTTGAAATTACTGCTGGGTAAATGGTCAGTCTTATTCAGAAAGAGGCCTTTCAGCTTCTACCTGAGGGCAAGTATGGATATCAATGACCATGAGGAAGGGGCTGCTATGAGGCGACGAGTATGCCTAGTTTCTCCTTATTCATGCAACTTTTGGAGCCTTAGCATTAAATTTTACCAGGCTATGTTGTGGCCTCTGCTTCACTTTGTATCCCACATCTTCTTTGGACTTTGCAGACATTTCTAATTGCAATGTAATACAATAAGATGGTTTATGTATACCTCAGTTTTCCACTTCTGCTTAAAGTTTATTCTTTTTGTTTATCTGTTCTTATGGGATTTGGGGAGGGAGGAGAGGGAAATTAATGTGTTCACTAGCTGCCTTTTGATGAACCTGACAACTGATATTTGTATATGGTTGCTACATTACTTAAAATGATTTCTGACACAATCACATTTCTCTTCTGCGGCCTGCAGTTTAACAGCCTTGCTGATTCTACAACTGAAATTAGCTGCTACCTCCTTCTGACACAATAGTGCACACCTGCCAATGATTAAATCTTATCTGCTGGCTCTCAAGGCAGGACTCTGTAATTGAAACAAGCTACTGACACTTTTTTAATAAATTGTCAAGGGTTGAATTTAGTATCTGGGCTATAGATCAAGAATTATCCAGCAACAGTTATCAGAATACCTAATACAGAGAAGTCACATCTTAAAGTCATAAAGACTTCAAAACCAAGATGAGGTAGAGAGGGATTATAATGTCAGGACTTTGACAGTGTCAGAAAACTTCATGTGTGATTTTGCTGTACAATGCTTATTCATTCCTTTTTATGCATTAAGATAAGTTTATCTAAAAAAACTAGGTGTCACAGCAGCTCACAAGCTTCTGAAATTCCTTTTTTAAACAGACATGAAGAGGAAGAAGAACAATATAATCATAGAAATGTTAAAGAGTACAACAATGTAGATTTAACAACACAGTGTGCTTTAACAAATATTTTTGTGCATGAAAGATATTTAGGCAATCAGAGAATCTGCTCACATTTTTAGGTACATGGTGAGGCTTAATGTAGAAGATGAATGTATCCCAACTTATCAAATTGAGTCACTGGTAAACTGAATAGCTGGAACCAAGTTGATGTGAGCAGGATAGATCCTATGCCTCTCTGTGAAATTTTAAACTTTCCAAGATATTGACAATTAAGACAACTTCTTTCTATGGAGGTTTAGAAGAATGTCTATTTTTAATTTAACCAATTGGGTTAATTGAATAGAATCAGTGTTTAATTACATGAGAAACGAGGTCTAAATGAGTGATCAAAACAACTCACAGTCTCCTTAATTCCTGTGCCAGAAACTCACAAACAGCCACCCTTAGTCTGTCTTCTTTTTTCTGACTCTGACATCAAATGAAAGAGGTAGTTTGGGGTGAATCATGAGAGTGACTATATCCTCTTTGATTAAAAACAAGATCCAACCTCAAAAATTCACCATAATCAAAATTGTCAACATTATTCTAACATTAGAGAGAATTACAGAAGAGTGGACTATGACTAACTAAAGGCTGTAAGGACTTCTCATTCAGGACATGTAGGAAGGAAAAAAATAGTGTCTAAGTTGGGAGATACAATGATGATATAGTAAAGTCTAAGACATTTGAACAGATTGCACAGCAAAGCTATTGACAAATAATCTAAGTTTTATTCTGCCTGAAGAGATGCCAGATTAATTATCTGGGTTATTTTAACAAAATGCATAAATATTTTACTATGATTTATTAAATCTATAGATATTTTAGGTACTTTTACAGGCTTAAAGGACAAATGTTTTTTTCATGTTCTAGAGGCAAGTGAGTAGACACTAATAAAACATTAAAAGTATTATTTATTAGCTGAAGTATATGTCCTTATACCAGATGGATCAGTGGCAGAAAGGACATATTACTATATATATATATTTTGCATCTGAATTTCTTATTTAAATGTACCATGCTTGAGAATAGCATAGTCTCAATGTACAGAATTATTAATAGAGTCTGTCTCCAAGCTTTCCATCTCTTCCCTCAATGTCAGCATGTTTTCACTAGTGATTTTTTTTTTTTTTTATTGTTCTATATAGTAACACAAGGATGACCTAACATCCAACTTTCTTTGGAGTACTTCATCATTTGTCTCATTTGATGATAGGGATAAGATGATAGGGAAAGATAGAAAGAGAAATTAGGGCCCCCTCATGGATAATAAGCTATCTATTAATATTTGTAAGTTATTTTTGGATACTTCCCCTCTGTGACAGAATGGAAATCATCAAGGGCAATGATTCACTTCCTGGGCAGCCACCAATAGATCATTCAGATCATCCTTCATTTTTAGAAGTAGTATTCATACTTTCTGTTTATTTTTTATTTATTTATTTTTTTCAAGGTAGGGTTTCACTCTAGCTCAGGCTGACCTGGAATTCACTATGTAGTTTCAAGGTGGCCTCAAACTCTTGGTGATCCTCCTACCTCTGTCTCTTAATAATCCCGAGGGATTATTTATTTTGAAAGATTCCTACTCTCTTTTACCTGAACTGGCCACTCAAGAACCTGTTCTTAGAACCCACAGTAGCCATATTAGAATTGGGAATTCTTTAGAATAGCAAAGACAGAAATGACACACTGGTTTAAAATTTTCAGTTAACTCCTAAAATAAGTAATCTACATATGCTTCTTTAGGTCCAAAGTGGTTTCCTATGGGGAGGTCCTCATGTTAGTAACTCTCTAAAAGAAAATACAAATCACAGTGAAGGTAATGGGCCACTTGGAGCATACATGGGAAGGAGATTTGCCTCTGTGTCCCCATACCAGGCTTAGTAAAAAAAAAAAAAAAAAAAAAAAAAAAAAAAAAAAAAAAAAAAAAGTCAACATTTAAATGACAATGAGTATGTGCTAGCCTCTCCTTCTTATACCTTTAGATAACTCTCCCTGAAGGCCTGTCACTCAACAGGACTGTCAGTTTGAACATACCATTTGTGTTGTGATAGTGATATTTGCAAAACTGTGTTGGTCTCCTTTTGAGGCAACAGGGCTGTGGGTGGTCAGTATTCTCTCTATTTTGAAATCTTATCATGGTAGGCCTGGTCAAAATAAACTTCATTCCTATCTCTCTCTCTCTCTTTTTTAGAGTTTAAAATATTGATTCACAAGGGATTATTTATTTTGAAAGATTCCTAGTGTCCTTTACCTGAACTGGCCACTCAAAAGCCTATTCCCATAACCCAAAGTAGCCATATTAGAATTGGGAATACATTAGAATAGCAAAGAAAAAAAAAATGACACATTGGTTCAAATTTTTCACTTAACTACTAAAACAAGTAATCTACGTTTTAAGACCTACAGCTAACTTTCAATAATTTTTATGGCTATACATATTAGTTTATGGTTTCAGAGTTTATAAAGAGAATGTGTGATTTTTTCTTTTCATTCCAATAATTACATAATTTTTAATTTATGGGCTATGATTTATTTCAGTTTCCACAGACATGTAACATTGTGTGTAAATATTTGCTCATATATCCATATTTATTAAGTAACACCAAGCATATAATTAAAAAAAAAACAACTAAATTTCAGAATGTTACATAATGAGTCTTGAATTTTAAAATAAAACTCATTAATTGATATGCTTTGCAGACTTCATTAGATGTGAGGTGTATAGGTTCCAGAAGTGAATCCTTCTCTGCATACAAATTGAGTACAGATATAGTCATGGGGAATCATTTCGAGAAATATGTAATCAAAGAATCAGGAATCAGCCTGATACTACTATAGGAATTTGTTGTGGATGGAGAGGTGGGGAGAATAAGGAAGGACAAATAAACCTATTCCACCTAAAGTAGATGAAATGGAAATTCTCTTCCTCAAAGCAATGTTCCAATGCAAGATGATGTTCATAGGAGTATTTTATTAGTCTGATATTTTAAGAGTAATCATAAGTTCCTAAAGGTTGCCCAGATGGGGATATATAAACAAAACTTGTGATGCAATACACCCTCATTTTACTTTAATACGCTCTTCCCTTAATGGACAATATTATTTGGGCCATCAACCTTATGAGAATATTTCTCAATTCTAGCATTCATAGAAAAATATCTGGTAGAGTGAACTGGCCTTCTGGTTGTTCCCTGAAATCTGAACCTTAGAATAGATGACTGTATGTCTGCATATGCAGAGGAAGGTGATTCCTTGTCCTATCTTCATGGGTCAGAACCTGATTTGGGCATCCATTCTACTAGAGAGGCTTCCTTTATGGGGATGGAGTGGGGAAAAGAAAGTCTTCCAGTATGCCATGTACTCAGAGATAGCAACCTAAAGAGATATAACGATGGCAGAAGCCCCTGACAGCATTCATTGTAGGGAGTGTGGGACTCCAGGGAAGAGAAGTGGACACTGACCTTTTCCCAGGTAATCATTAAACCCCCTACTTTTTTTTTTTTTTTTTTTTGGTTTTTCAAGGTAGGGTCTCACTCTAGCCCAGGCTGACCTGGAATTCACTATGGAGTCTCAGGGTGGCTTCAAACTCATGACAATCTCCTACCTCTGCCTCCCAAGTATTGGGATTAAAGGCGTGCGCCACCATGCCCAGCTAAACCCCCTACTTTTTAAGTGAAATGTGTTCTTAGTAAAGTTGTATAGCCATGCCTACCTACTCATCCTAAATACAATTATGTATGTAAGTATGTATCCATTCATTCATTATCCTATTTACTCATTTCCTGATCACAAAATGTTGCTTCGACAGAGAAATGCATGTGTACTTATTTTTAAATATTTACTTGTCAGCCTAAGGATGCCAAAGAAGTGTGTTTCTATCTTATAGACAGTGCTATTACTTCTAAGCGCTTCCCAGGCACCAGAGAATAGTGATATCTATAGAGAGAAAATGCCCTCACTGATGTAAAAACTCTGGTTTGTACTTTCAATGATAGAAAATTGCTCTTCCCCTCGAGTTAGTCTATCCTATTGTCACAATGCCCTGTATTTTATGGTGAGCTAGTACAGAAGACTCCACATGATTTTACTTAAATTTATCCATAGTGGCCTAGTGTTTGGAAAATCAGGATTATAAATACAATGTTTGGGCTGACTGTGGGGGAAAATTTGAAATGGTACAATCATCATTTTGCCTGAAAGTTTCACAAAGTTTCTCAGATTGAAAGATTTGGCCACCATCTCTTATCATAGGATGCCTGAGGATAATAATTGGTAAGCTGGGTATTCCAAGCCTGGGTGTTGTGTACCATGTAGTGTCTAGATATATTTGATATCTAGTCTGCCCTGTGTCTAAAGAATCATTTCACCCCACCTGGCCACAGTTTTCATATGTGTACCTAACAATGCCAAAATGTCTCTCTTTGTACTCATCCACAGTCTTGTCCTATATAACCTCTGCTTTGAAAGAAAGAGAAAAAAATATGTCCTAGTCATTTTAACATGGAAGGGTAGTCATGCTTAGTAGTGTACACTTTTAATCCTACCACTGGAGAGGCTGAGGATGGAAGCTCACTGTAAGTTCCAGGACTGCCTGGGACTATAGAGTGAATTCCTGATTAGCCTGGGTTAGAGTGAGAAACTACCTCAAAAAATGGGAGAAATTTTTTTTTTAAAAAAGAATAACAAATTAACATGGAAGGATGAGGCCAGACATGGACATTTTGGAAAATATTTAGGATAATGCTCTTGGCCCTTTGAAGCTTCAGTCTCAACTGAAGTAAGAACAACAACAAAACAATCAAAGGAAACTTTTTAAAGAAATCACAGATTTCTTTCTTATTTTGTCTTCTTTAAAAATATATCTCTGCTTCTCTTTTATAGATGTAGATCCTGAGGAGGGAGCCACCCCATCATACCTCAAAAGGGCCCCGGCTGAAACTAAGAAAAATTGGCCAAACAAGCAAGGTGCTGTTTTCCTGGTGAACCGGATACCAGCACAAAGGGTGAAGGAGACCAACACAGAAAAAAATCAACTCCTACCAAATCAGAGAGCCAGAGCCTCAGAGGCCCCCAACACATCATCACTGAATCAGACCAAAAATGAACCCAACATGGCTCAGGGAAATTTTGTGGAAGAGGGGGCGGAAAGAATGTCAGAGCCACATGTTGGGTCAGGATATACAGAGACATTTATCGTGCCAATAACTGTGGGCTAACTCCACAATGTATGACCCATATACCTCAACAAGGAGGGGCAAAGGGGAGGAGTTAGGTCACTGATGAGCCTAATAATGGTATCAAACTGACTGTATTTGCTGAATATAAAACTAATTACAAATAAATAAATAAATAAATAAAAATTATATATATATATATATATATATATATATATATATATATATATCCTATGGTTTCCAGGGTAATAAAGTAAAAAAAAATCCCAAATAAAACCTTTCTTATTAAAATGTAGTTGGAGTTTTTCAAAAGTCAAGGGTGTCATTTTATGCACATTATTGCTGATCATTTCAACAGATATTAGTGAACTATTTATGAACTACTAGTGAGTCACAGCTATTAGCTAACACCAAAATCACTTGGTCTTCAGCCCATTAAGAACAATTTTTTTTAATGTATTTATTTGATAGTGACAGAGAGAGAAAGAGGCAGAGAGAGAGAGAGAGAATGGGCGCGCCAGGGCCTCCAGCCACTGCAAACGAACTCCAGACGCGTGCGCCCCCTTGTGCATCTGGCTAACGTGGGTCCTGGGGAATCTAGCCTCGAACCGGGGTCCTTAGGCTTCACAGGCAAGTACTTAACCGCTAAGCCATCTCTCCAGCCCAAGAACAAAATTTGAACTCCAAAACTTATCTTTCTTTCTAGCTATTATCTATCATTTTTTAAATTCATCTATCATCCATTAACTTCTTCCCTCCTTCCCTCTCCTCCTTCCTTCCTTGCACTCTAGCACTATGATGCTGTGATGTTTGACAGCAGACATTAACCACATGTCTATTAAGTACTTGAAATATGACTAGTTTAATTGAGATGTGCTATAGTATATGCTATACATTAACTTTCAAATATTTAGTATGGAAAGTGATGTTAAATATGCCAATAATAAATTTAATATTCATTATATATGAGAAATAATTGTATTTTGGGCCAGATGTGGTGGCACAAGCCTTTAACCATGGCATTCAGAAGGCAAAGGTAGGAGGACCCATGTAAGTTTGAGGCCAGACTGGGACCACGGAGTGAGTTCCAGGTCAGCCTGGGCTAGATTGTGATGCTATCTCCAAAACAAAATCAAAACATCAAAAAGAAGAAATAATTGTATCGTGGATATAGCATGTTAAATATAATATTTTATTAAATTATGTATGTGGAGATATGTATGTGTGTGTGTAAATTATTTTGAGACCAAGTTGGCCACAAAAATTAGCATCCTGGATGTCATATAACGTTTGTTTTGGATAATGCTGTTTTAATGAGCTTGCCACATGGCCAGGCAAAAAATAGAGACAAGGGTGACCACATATGCTCCATCTGAGAAGGTTGAGGGACACGTGTCCAAGCTGCATGTGAATTTATTCCATGGAAGGGGTGCACATGAAACCTCTGCTCAGGACTGATCCATTTTCCATGAAGATTAACTTTGACTTCCCAATTTTGGCTGAACAGAGTGTCATTTGGGTTTCCTTTCTCATTCATACAATGTCCCACAGACTTAATCACCATTCTAATTGAATGGCAAGTTGCCAAATGAATGATAAACTCTTGGCACTCAGATGAGTAAACCATGGTTCAAACCTAATCCCTCCTCTCCCCTCACTGCAGCACTTCTGAGTTTTGTGCCCTCTTCTTATCCATTCCACCCAGCTAGAATAAAATTAAAGTGAAGCAGGTGACTGTGGAGTCACTGGAGTAGCTGACCTCATGGAAACTCTTAAAGAAGGGGATCTACGAAATTATTTCTAATAATGTGGATTTCACCATTGTAGAAGACTTTTTTTGTGTATTTTGAAAATTTCCTCTATTGGGAACTTTCTGTAAATCAAGGGATTTTGAACTTTGAATTGCCGACCCTTGGTTTATATCCAGTAATTTAAAACTTAAAAATTTAATGCCAATATCAATCTTTGGGGCACCGGATAACGGAAAACAGGATGAATTAACTAAGCTGCATAATTTAATCAAAATTATTTACATAATCTTATTTATCCTATTGATAAATGTTGTATTTTAATTCCAATTTTACTTTTGAGTTATTTTACCGCCTATGAAAGCATCTGTACTTTACTTTTGCAAAGTCTTTTGTTAGCTAGATCTTCTTTCAAATAATACCTCTGAGTTTACAAGGAAGATCTTCGATTTATAAAGTGGGTGCTCATAAAATGAAAACACAAGGAAGTCTCACAAATACAATGAAGTGGCATTCTTTTAGACTACTAAAAAGATGGCAAAGATGAGAAACTTGTAATTTTATTCAGATTCCTAGGTGGAGGTAAATCACATTTCTAAGAAGAGGAACATATTTTTTTTAGCTGAAGAATGTAGTGCAATTGTAATCTTAGCAACACCTCTTTTTATAAACTGTAGAGAATATTTTTTTAAAAAGTAGTTTGTTCCAGGTAATGTGTTGATTAGACATGAAACCCCTTGGCTAATTTATAGACTGGGAGATGTTTGGTACACCCAAGGAATTCAGCTACCTCTCAATTAAAAGGGGGAGAAAGTCATATAAAGAGAGATTTGACCAAAGGCAAAAGACACACTCTCAAACACTCTCATCTTTGGAATGTCTTCTAGAGATAGTCTTATTTATTTATTTAGAGAGAGAGGGAGAGAGACAGAGAGAGAGAGAGAGAGAGAGAGAGAGAGAGAGAGAGAGAGAGAGAGAATGAGTGTGCCAGGACCTCCAGCCACTGCAAATAAACCCATGAACCACTTTGTAGATCTGGCTTACGTGGGAACTGGGGAATCAAACCTGGGTGCTTACTTAGCCAGCGCAAGTGCCTTAACTGCTAAGATATCTCTCTAGCTCATAGACCTAATCATTTTTAAATTAAAATTTTTTGGCAACATTAACATATGAACATATTGCAAATTGGTCATATTTCCATAGAGTTATCCTCTTATGCCTTCTTTCCCTGTATCCACTCCACTGAGGTATGTGCTGTCCTTATTGGGGTTTTTCAGTCATCATGGTAGGACTATGAACACACCAGTTAGGCAGAAACGCCTCAGGGTACACCTTCCCAACTTGGGGCTCTTACATTTTCCACCACTTTTCTACTCT
Source organism: Jaculus jaculus (assembly GCF_020740685.1). Taxonomy (NCBI): domain Eukaryota; kingdom Metazoa; phylum Chordata; class Mammalia; order Rodentia; family Dipodidae; genus Jaculus; species Jaculus jaculus. Next base: position 87,550,828 of record NC_059109.1, read on the forward strand.
GTTCCCTGAGCCTTGGAGGATGTGTCATAAGTTTTGTTTAGTGTGGAACTCTCTGTAGCATCTGATCTTCTGCTATAATAAGTATATAGTCTCCTTGGTGTCTATGGCTGTCTCCCTGGAGGTGGTTCTTAGACTATCCATGGTAGCAGCATTCATGTGTAACTAGCCACTTGGTATGATAGAAATGACTCTTGCTGTGCTACACAGCCTGCTTTCTTTTCTTGTTATTCTGATGGGTCTCACTAGTATTCTCTGCCATGTGTAAAATGCAGGCTTTCTAACAAGGGTGAGAGAAGGATGAATCAAAAGGAATAAATAGCCAGGCGTGGTGGGGCACACCTTTAATCCCAGCACTTGGGAGGCAAAGGTAGGAGAAACGCCATGAGTTCGAGGCCACCCTGAGACTACATAGTGAATTTCAGGTCAGCCTGGACTAGAAAAACTTGATAAACAAGATAAAACAAAAAAGAAATAAACATAGACATTTAGAAAACTTTTTCATGGACATCACTTCCCCTTTTAGCCACAGAGCAATGGAAGCCTCCCTCTAGGATCAATGACCTTCAAAGCCATAGGCTTTTGAAGGCATGGATTTGCTTCTACTGAACAGACTGGTTGTCCAGTCAGAGAGCAATTGATTACCTCCATAATTTATGTTCCACTATTGTACCAGTGGGCACATATTGTCTAGTTAGTTGATTTTGTAACTTGCAGGATCTACTAACTAAGCTATGTTCTTGTTTTTGTGGGTATCAATACTGGCACTGGCCTCCAGTCTACAAAAAGTTTCATTGAACAAAAACTAACCAATAAGTGACAACAAAATCCATGCATAATGTGTTCTTGCAATTATTATGTATGCTAGCTTCCTGCTGAGAATGACTCTGAAGAATAATTTTAAAGGTTATATTTGATTTTAATCTATTGCCATGCTTCTGGCAAAACTATTCTGTGTCTTATTGAAGCTCAGGCTGAAATGAACTCCCCCAACAAAGTGTATTTGGAAAAAGACAAAAGTATTGCTAAAGACTGAGTCATCTCACAACTAGCCTCTAGAAGTTCTACCCAAACAAGGACAATGTGTGTTCCTACACTCCAGCCACCAGGCTGGTTTTGGCCACCAGATCTTCTAGCCAGGACTTTAACCCACGATATGGCTTATCCTCACATAAAATTGCCAACCAGAGCACACTTGGCTACAAAACTAATTTGGGTACCTCTATAGTTGATGAATGAAGAATTTCCTCTTGAGCCTAAATTATAGGGCTTGTTGAAGATGCTCTTTCGTGATGTGTTATTTGAAGGTAATTTTCCAAAAGGGCTGGAACACATGGCCATGAGCTAGAATAAGATTCACTGTGAGCAGCTGCCCCCTTGGCCAGCTCATACCACAGGCTGCTCAGCCTCCCACGCCTCTGTGCCTGCTAGTCAGAGGGGAGGCCCAGACAAGAGATTCAGACTTCTATTTGACCTCTACTTTTTTTATTAATGAAACCACATGAATGGCACCTCCCTACCATGTCTGTACCCAGGTTTCCAAAAACAGCATCTTGTCATGACATGCTTAACAAAGAGAGGCATGCCTGCTTCTACTCATCCTCTCTGTGGCTGATACAGCCTTCTGTCAGATTCCACCTCCCCACTCCCCTATTGGCTGGAAGATAAACTTCTGATCTTCCTCTGGCTTTGTGAACTGTTGGAAGTCATCTAAACACAAGCTGCAGGCTAGTCAGATCTATTTGACCCAGGACCTTCTGAGTGCAACGATTACATGTGAAAATTCCCTTGTCTAATTAAGCAGTGGCGACCTGTGGCAGGGTGGCTGCTCATGAAGTCAAAAAGGTAGGGGTTCTAGCCAATCTAGCCATTTGCTGAGATATGAAGAACAGCTAGGTTTTTCTTCAGGCAGCTTCTTTAGAGCTTCTCATCACAAAACACTTTGGTTCTTCCTCAGAATTTCTGATTTGGGTCTCAATCATTTAGAGATGTTTTTTATCATGAAGAGTGGCAGAACTCATCCCACAACAGCAGCCTATTTTATCACAGTCTTTGTACAATGTTCCCTTTAAGTAGACTCAACAGATGTCTGCTGCTGGCTTCATTCTGAAAGCTGACATTTGGATGGGTTACAAAAGCAACGGCAGGAGGGGAAGTCTCCAGAAACAGGTCTTGAGACCTGAACCAAGCTCAATAGTCACAATCATTTATCAAATATTTGTAGCCAGTCATTATGATAGGATTTTTCATCCTTGTGTTGCTGTTGCTTATGGAGGTGTGTCTAGTTAGCACATATGTATGCTGTATGTGTACCTGTAGAGATGTTTAGTTAGCATGTATGCATGTACATTGTGTGTGTGTGAGTGTGTGTGTGTGTGTGTAGGTGTGTCTAGTGGAGGTGTGTCAAGCACTGGCTGGAGGTCCTCTGGGGGTCCTGCTGAAGGTGTGGATCCTGACAAAAATTTGGATTTAGATACTTTCAAACTAAAAAAACACAAAAACAAAAACAAAAACAAACAAAAAAAAAAAAACATGAAGAGATTAACTATTACCTTCCTATACTCATCCGCCCACCTAGCAATGGTATAAGAATATAACAATGTGTCCAAAGCTTTTTTCCAAGGGAACTGTTTCCCAAATAGAGAGGACTTTGAAAATGAGTTTTCAGAAATGTTTCTTTTTGTGAACAAAGGATGGTGGGTGGCAAATCTGAAGGTCATGTCTCTTGCACTCCCCTTCAATGTTCTCTCAAGGTACTTGGTAGTTTGTATATGGATTGACTGCATCAAAAGTTGTAAATTTTGGTGTGATTTGTCCTCAAGAAAATGATTTAAACTCCCCAATGAAGAAAAAAAATTGCTGCTTTGCAATTTTAATTTAGTCATTCTATATTGTCCTACATAATTACTCTGGCTACACTGAGGCCAATATTCTATCTTCAACATCAAAGGTATTTTTTCATACCTTTGAGAACTATAGGATGCTCACAGTTCTCAGGAGTTAATTGGAATAGTGAAAAATGTATTCATATTTTTGTCAAAAGACATATTTTCTAATATTACAATATTACAAACACATTTTTCACCTTTCTTAATAATTTTTACAGGTTTCTCTATCAACCACCCTCAGTTGTGATATGCAGAGACATTTATCCTAACTTTAGAATGCATGACCCATATACCCCAACAAGGAAGGGCCAAGAGGAAGGTATAGGTCACAGATGAGCCTAATAATGGTACCGAACTGACTGTATTCGCTGAATACAAAACCAATTAATAAAAAAATAAAAAGTTAAACAAGTAGTGACAGTATAAAAGCTATACCAAGCCAGGATACCAAAGGAATTTCACTTCTCTATCACGCTACAAATTTTTTTATAGTATACAGGGAAAGTGCCTAAATTACAATTCTTTCTAAGCTATAACTTGTTTTTCAATTCTACCATTAAGCAATCAAATATGCAGAGACATTTCTCCTACCCATAAGTGTGGGCTAACTCCGCGATGCATGACCCATATACCTCAACAAGGGGGGGGGGCAGGGGAAGGAGGTAGGACATGGAGGAGGCTAACAATGGTACCAACTTGACTGTATTCACTGAGTACAAAGCTAATTAATAAAAAATAAATAAATTTTAAAAAAATGAAAAATAAACAAACAGACAATGCGTGTCAGATATATTGAGATCTGTGATTAGTGTCATATACATTTCACATCCAATCAAGATCAGGGTTATTTGTACAGTTTATGTTCTTAGCTCATTTATTCCTCTGTTTAAGCTTGTTCTCACCGTGCTATTCCTAGCTATGGGCACTGCATAATGCTCAAGTGTTCTGATCTGAGTTCATGCTTCTTTTTTTTCTTTTCTGGTTTTTCAAGGTAGGGTTTCACTCTAGCCCGGAATGACCTGGAATTCTCTGTGCAGTCTTAGGGTGGCCTCAAACTTTTGGTGATCCTCTTACCTCTGCCTCCCAAGTGCTGGGATTAAAGGCATGCACCACCACACCCAGTAAGTTTGTGGTACTTGATGGTTTCAGGGGCTTTTGGGCACCAAGGAATCCTCAGAGAAGAGCTTTGGGAGTTCAGAGGCCTCTACATTCTTTCTCTGCTCTGGGTTAAAGCAGGCTTGTTGTTTAAATATCTGAGACTGGCTCACATTGTTTTCTGTTCCTAGTTGTCCCTTCCGGGAACCACAGGCATTTTGATTTTCCTAACCATTTGTACTCCATCATGCCCAAATGTTTAAAGTACATTATTTTTATATGCCAATGATTGCTGTATTTGCATGTGCAAATCATGTAATTACTTAACTACCCAAATTATGCATGCAACTAAGGTAATTATGAACCTAGAAAATTGCTTTAAGGATTTGACCCTGGAAAAATTATGATAGCAGAAAATGAGTGTTTGGGTGGAAATTTCTTGCAAGGTTAATTTTATTGTTGTCCTTGTTGTTTAATGGAAATCTAAGTCGAGTTGATTAAATTGCCTTCTGTGCCTCAATTTTATATCTAAAGAATGAAAATATATTTTCACTAACTACTTTCAGTGAATCATGGGAGGGAAATTGAGATAATAAATACAAATGATTTTGAAAATTGACAAAACATTGAAAATGAGTAAATTGTTTTTGAGTGACTCATTAACCTCTAAGTTTGGAATCAATAGATATTGATATTTTAAATAAATCTCTAGTTGATCTATTCAGAAGTCATGTGTGATAGTGTGATAAAATAAACTCTGAAAGATTAAATAAAATTCTGAAAATATAACATAAAATTATTGCTATTTCTCTCTGAGATGCATGGCCATTTTGTACTTGACTCTTAATGACTGTAGATGACACAGAGAGAAGGAAAGGTTAACCATAGTGACATAGGATGAAACTAAAGCTCATGACGTTTAAGAAATCTGCACTAGTTGTATGATCTTTGAAGAGGCCGATTGAGACTTTTGCACCAGGGTGTCCAACCTCAATAGTCTATTTTAGCAGTGAGGACATTCCTGTCAGAACACATTGTCTTGCATTACTAATTACAGGTGTGTATAACTAAGCTCCTGAATATATTCAAGAATTCATCTGCTTTACAGTCATTTGGTGACTATAATGATTTGTCTTGAATTAAAATGTAAACCACTATTACACTGTATGTACAAAAAGGCTTTCTAAGTAAACCAAGCTCTAGTGGTTTCATTAGATACCCAAAACTTTACACTATTGTGCAGGTTCTAAAGGACTGGAAAGATGGCAAGTATTTGAAGTCAAACCATGTTTTGATGGTGAATCTGCGGATGTGTGACAGGGACAGAATAGTCACTGAGTGACTCAGCATTCTTACCATGTAGTGCTGCCCACTCAGTTTGTCAGTACAGACTAGAGAGAAAAGGATCAGAGACACCTTGGACAGTAATATAAAGGTGTTTCAAAGAATGTGGGTAGCTAAGTCATCTATACCCTATGACTTGGCAGGAAGCAGAATCATTACCTCCTCTGTTTGGAGTCACAGCATGTCTGAAACCTTGCTTATTCTGGTAAAATAAATAATCATTAACATGATTCACATTTTTCCAGCTTTAGAAAAGGACAGCTAACTTGCCTGTGAAGCCTAAGGACCCTGGTTTGAGGCTCAACTCCCCCGGACCCATGTTAGCCAGATGCACAAGGGGGCACATGCGTCTGGAGTTGGTTTGCAGTGGCTGGAGGCCCTGGTGCACCCATTCTCTTTCTTTCTCTCTATCTGCCTCTTTCTCTGTCTGTCACTTTCAAATAAATAAATAAAAATAAACAACAAAAATATATTTTAAAAAAAGACATAAACGATCTACTATTATCTTCCTCACCATTTTACCTTATTGTTTTACAAATCCAATGTGTTTGCAAACGAAACCACTATTTAGTTCTTAACATTTATGACATGCATGTTCTCTTGCTAAACAAAAATATCATCTCATTTAATTTACCCTCAATAATGGTTTTATGTATTAGGTATGATTCTATGTTGAATTTTGCAGGCAAGGGAATATAAATTTAGTGAGCTTAAATTATGGCTCATACACATACTGATTGGCTTTTATTCATGTTCAATAGCTCTGCATTCTGTAAATTCTCCATAGGCAATGCCAATCACAAAGGCATACACTTAAACAGCTTTATTTCCATCACAATGCCTGTGCATCAGATGAAGGCAGGAAGTCATATGCCCATATTGTAAATTGAGAAAGAACTTAGTGTTCACTGTGGGGTCATAAATGCAGTCAAACTCTGTGGTGGAGACAATACCTCAGAATTCACCACATGTCTTTTTATTTTAGATTTTGAGAGTGATGGGTTTAGCTCACTCAGTAGTCACTGACTCCCAGAAGCTCTTGAGTTCATGTTGCATGCCAAGGAGAAATTATGGAATGTGGACAAGAAGGAGAGCAAGGCAAAAGTTGATTTTCTTGACAGAAATATAGAAGATTCCTGAGAGAGTTGGAGAGATGCCCAAAGCAGAGAGAGGGAGTATCCAGATCAGATGCTTGAGGATGGAATATAAAATGGAAAAGCCCCAAAATGTTAGTGCAAGGTTTTCCAACAGAATCCAAAGAAGAGAAATAAAGAAAAATAACAAAATAAATTTGTTTGTCAAAATAAATTTTGACACTAGAACTCAGAAAAGCAGGCAGGCTCAGCAGGATTAATATCTCTTTCTATGTCAGCAGGTTATAGGTCAGATATTCTTTGTTGGCTTTACCATTTTAAATTAAGTTGTATTTGGGGGTTGACTGTTGTTGCCTTTAATGCTTTCAGATCCTTAGGTCCTTTGCCTCTTTCTTCTTTCATTTTTGGAGACAGGATCTGATTCATATCCAGGCTGGCCTGGAACCCATTTCAGAACAGAAATGCAGCTGACAGGATTAGGGTGTAGAGCAACACACATCCTTAGGGATTGTGGATTTATAAGGCTGTTTGTTTGTTTCAATCCCCATACTTGCATACTCTGTACTGGATATTATTGAATGTATATACCACTCTGTTGAATTTTTGAATTTCCCAGTATATTGCTCTACCCAGCCCACTAGAATACTTGAAGACCAGACAAACTCAACACTTAGGACTACTTCTGCAGTTGGATTGGAGTAAAAGAGCTACCCTTAGCACCTTAAACTCCTACTCAGAAAGTACATATAGTTGGATTTTCAAATCTAAAAGCAGCACAGTTTATTAGAAAATGCAAACAACAAATCAGCTCAGGATGCAAAAATCACCACTTTATAATAAAAAAGAAAAAAACACACACAGTATTAAGACAATAAAAATCCTACCAAAATTTATAAATCCATTAAAAATAACTCCCCAATGAGTGTTTTAAATGACATGTCTGGCAAAGATGTAAAAAGAAAAAGAAAAGATAAAAAAGATTTTATCTGTGCTCAAAGAAACCAAAGAAGAAATCAAAGGAATCAAAGAAGAAAACAAACTGCTGAAGGAATTCCAAGAGAACATAGGAAACTAGCTTAATGAAATAAGGAAGTCATCACAAAACATGAGTAAGAAATAGAAGTACTGAAGGAAAACCAGGCAGTAGAATGGATGAAGGAGAGAAAGTAACATCTAAACTAGAAGACCAGGTAGCAGATCTAATACAGTCCAACAAAGAGAATGATGGGCCAATAGGAAGGTATGAATAGGAATTTCAAAATATCTGGGACAGTAAGAAAAGGTCTAACATAAGAATTTAGGGTATAATAGAAGGAGAAGAATTTCAATCCAGAGGCTTAGTAGATGTTTTCAACAAAATCATGGAAGAAAATTTTCCCCAAATTGGAAAAGAAATACCAATGTATATACAAGAAGCTTATAGGATACCATACAAAACCTGGAAAGAACCTCTCCTCACCATGTTATAATTAAAATACTAAACACACAATCCAAACAAAATATACTGAAAACAGTTAGAGAGAAAAAGAAAGCCAACTGTAAAGGCAAGCCCATCAGGATCACAGCAGATTATTCAACACAAACTTTAAAAGCCAGAAGAACTTGGAATGATATATTCCAAGTTCTAAAAGATAACAACTGTCCTGCAAAACTATGTATCCAAATTGAAGGAGAAATAAGGACATTCCACAAAAAAAAAAAAAAAAAAAAAAAAAAAAAAACAGGATAAGGGAATTTACGACAACTAAGCCAGCTCTACAGAAAGTACTTGGAGAAATCCTTCATGCTAAGGAGAAAGCAAAGCACACACATGAGGAAACAGGAAAAAATAAACCATACTCTAGGAACAGTTAAAACAAGAGAATAAAGGGAAATAGGAAGCACTACAAAACAAGAAGAATGGCGAGAATAAATGCATATCTTTCAATAATATGTCATAATATCAATGGCTACAATGCCCCAACAAGACACAGGATTGCTGAATGGATTAAAAGGCAGAATCCTGCTGCTTGTTGCTTCCAGGAAACTCATCTCCCAATAAATAGGGCAAAAGGATGGAAAAATGTTATTTCAAGCAAATGGGCCTAGGAAACAAGCAGGGGTTGCTATCTTAATATCTGACAGGATAGACTTCACACCAACATTAGTGAGGAAAGATAAAGAATATCACTTTATACTGATTAATGGAACACTCCAACAGGAGGACATTACAATCCTAAATGTATATGCACCTAACGTGGGGGTTCCTAATTTCATCAAACAAATGTTATCAAGCCAAATGCAATTGTAGTGGGTGACTCCAATAACCCACTCTCATCAATTGACAGGTTATGCCAGCAAAATATACACAGAAAAAATGTCTGGATTAAATTATCTAATGAAACAAATTGACCTAACAGATATCTATAGTACATTCCATCCAAGTGCTATAGAATATACATTTTTCTCAGCAGCACATGGGACATTCTCTAACATCGATCATATATTAGGACACAAAGCAACTTATCTCAACATAATAAAGGCTATTTATGACAAACCTATAGCCAACATAATACTAAATGGGGAAAAACTTGAAGCTTTTCCACTAAATTCAGGAAGAAGACAAGGGTGTTCACTGTCCCCAATTTTATTTAATAAAATTTTATTTTATTTTATTTTATTTTATTTTATTTTATTTTATTTTATTTTATTTTATTTTATTTATAGTAACAGAAGTCCTAACCATAGCAATAAGGCAAAAGACACTCATAAAAGGTATTCAAATTGCAAAGGAAGAGATGAAACTATCATTATTTGCAGATGATATGATTGTATACATTAAGGGCCCTAAAAACTCTACCAGCAAGTGTTAGAACTGGTAAATACTTTTGGCAATGTAGCCAGATATAAAATAAATACACAGAAATCAGTAGATTTCCTATATACTAAAACAAATATCCAGAGAGTAAAATCAGGGGATCGCTCCCATTCACAATTGCCTAAAAAATATAAATAAATAAAGTACCTTGGAATAAACTTAACTAAGGAAGTGAAGGAGAATTTTAAAACACTCAAGCGAGAAATTGCAGAAGACACAAGGAAATGAAAAGACATCCCATGTCCTTTGAGTGGAAGAATCAATATTGTGAAAATGTCAATCTGACCAAAAGTAGTCTACAGGGAAGTACAAATTAAAAGTAATTTGAGATACCATCTCACTCTTGTCAGAATGGCTACCATCAAGAAATACAATGATAATAAATGTTGGTGAGGATGAAGAAAAAATGGAGCACTTCTACACTAGTGGTGGGAATGTAGTGTGCTACAGCCATTGTGGAAATCAGGGTCGAGGTTCTTGAGACAACTAAAATTAGATTTACCATATGATCCAACTATAGTACTCCTAGGCATATATCCTAATGACTCTTCTTACTACCTTAGAGATACTTGCACAACCATGTTTATTGCTGCTCTATTCACAATAGCTAGGGAACGAAACCAAACTGGATGTCCCTCAATACATGAATGGATAATAAAGATGTGGTACATTTAAACAATGGAGGTATATCCAGCAGTAAAAAAATGAAATTATGAAATTTTCAGGAAAATGGATGGATCTGGAATTATACTAAGTAAGGTTACCCAGGCCCAGAAAGCCCATCATATGTTCTGTCTCATATGTGGATCCTTGCTAAAAATGTTTAGACTTGTATGGGGGCTGGAACCAAAAATCAGTAGCAGAGCCCTATAAGCTAGAAAAAGGCTATAAGGGATGGGGAGAGGGAAGGACTTTAGGGGATGATATTTTATGTATGTAAGTATAAGAACAGATTACAGGGAGTGGAATGGCCTAAGCGAGGCCAAGGGAAGAGATTAAGAGAACAGTGGGGGGGGGGGGCAGTCAAAATTCAAGGTATTCTGAATAAGACATGTATGAAAGCCAACTTTGTTGGATCATGGCACATCCAGAAGCCATAGATTGCTACTAGAAAATTTTCAGTGCCAGGGATGGGCTAACTTCTAGTGAGTTGTTAGCCAAGGAGGTCCCTGCTGCTTCCAAAACATTATGGGCTGTTACTGAGGCCCTTAGTATCCATAAGTAACAGATGGTATTGCTGAAGACTTCACATGCCTGGGCAACAAGGTCACTGAGAAATTAAGCTGGTACTGAGCTGAAAACCTTCTCCTTATAGACCAGCCAACTGAAAGCTGGGAAAAACTTCACTGTATGAAGTCCTATGGGAGACAGTGGCCATCAGCCATGAAAACACTGAACACTGCAAGCCTCAATTTTGGCCAGAGAGGCCAAATGACTGAACGGGTGAAATAGTTGCATATCTGCTCTGGGGGAAACCAACTGCTCTCTAATTGGACTGGAGGCCCACTCTGTTGGAGGGAATATATGCCTAGTACTGAAAACCTAATCAAAAGCCTATGGTAGGGGAGGTCATGAGCCTTAGGAGTATAAACCATTCTTTTGACTGACTAAATGCATATATAATTTTCACCAAACTACCCTGAAAGCACTACACTTAATGTTCATGTTACTGTCACTTTTGGTTAGAGAAGCTTCTCTTTTCAGATGGCAGTGACCACTGGGATGACCCAAAAGGCAACATAGTGGTGAGAAGAAGTGACAGAAAAGTGCTCAGTACTGAAACATCTCTATCACACCCTCCAAGGCTCAGAGTCCATTGTGGAAGAGGTGACAGAAAGAATGTAAGAGACAAAGGAAGGGTACCACTCCTTACAACCCAACTGTCCAGACAGAAATTGGCCTCAATATCCATGACCTCACAGTTCCTAGCAATACCTTCACAAGACCCTGATAATAGGCTTAAAAGGTGATGACATTAAATAAAAGAGAGACTAATGGAGAGAGGGAGGGCATATGATGGAGAGTGAAGTTGTAAAGGGGAAAATGGGGGAGGGAATCACCATGGTTTATTATCTGTAAGTACAGATATTGTCAATAAAGAAGTATTGAAATGACCGGGCGTGGTGGCGCATGCCTTTAATCCCAGCACTCCAGCACTTGGGAGGCAGAGGTAGGAGGATCGCCGTGAGTTCAAGGCCACCCTGAGACTACAGAGTTAATTCCAGGTCAGCCTGGACCAGAGTGAGACCCTACCTCAAAAAACAAAACAAAAAAAAATAAAAGAAGTATTGAAATGACTAAAACATTTGTCATGACATATATTGCCTATATGGCTTATGTTTTTCTCTGGGCATTGATGATATAACCCCATCTGTACCACTGCTACAGCCATTTTAAAGATATTTGCTTGGGAGAGAGAATTTACCTTTTCTATTAAATGGCCCCTCAAATGGACACATGCTTGGAAATAATGCTATTCATCCCCCCTTGCTCTGCTGTCTATCAGGTCTTTATGTGTTTGTGTGTAGAGCATGTGTCATTTGAGTATGTGTGTGGGGGTTATGTATGTGTGCCATAAACTCACGTGTGTGTGTGTGTGTGTGTATGCACACACAGATGTATGCACTCTGTGCATGCATAGCCTGAAGCTAGTGGAGAAATTTGGATACCCTCCTCTATAAGTACTTTGCATATTTCAGTAAGATGGAGTCCCTAATGATACTCCTGTCTCTGCCTCTGAAGCTCTGGCAGTCAAGGCACATGATGCCACACATTGTGTGGATTTTAGGAATTTGAACTTAGGCCCTGATGCTTGTATGGCAAACACTATACCACTGAGCCATTTCTCTAGACATGTTTTTACTTTTATATAGTTTTTACATGAAATATAAGCCACATTTATATTGTTCTTATAAATATAACTGCAATGAAATTTCCAAAATTTATACTACTCCCATTCACAAACAGATATTTAGCTACTTAAATATTGCTATTTTATTTAAGGGATTATATTTCCTTAATTTTGATGCACAGCCAAATAAATCTGTCATAATTTATATGTTACAATCTTAGAAAGTATAACTTTATATCTGTACAGTATCTGAAATGAAATGATTTCTTAATAAGAAAGGATTAATTACACCAAAAAGTTTTTCAATACTTCTAAAAATCAGGACTTGGAACTGGATGATACAGAGATATAAGAGACTACTAAAGTAGTACGTACAAAGTATATATGAAGACAAAATGACAAGTATCAAGTCTTTTATTATTTTTGTTGTCAATCATATCTATATCTATCATATAAAAAGGAAAAATCAAACCTTTATAGCTTTAATTTTTTATAGAAATTTAGTTCCTAAAACTATAAATATGTTATTTCATATTAGTATTTCTTTTTTTAAAAAAAAATTTTTATTTATTTATTTGTTTGAGAGCGAGAGACACAGAGAGAAAGACAGATAGAGGGAGAGAGAGAATGGGCGCGCCAGGGCTTCCAGCCTCTGCAAACGAACTCCAGACGCGTGCGCCCCCTTGTGCATCTGGCTAACGTGGGACCTGGGGAACCGAGCCTCGAACCGGGATCCTTAGGCTTCACAGGCAAGCGCTCAACCGCTAAGTCATCTCTCCAGCCCTAGTATTTCTTTTAGTAACAATAACAATAATTTTACAAAATATATCAATTAGCATTCCTTAATCTCTGTGAATGCTAATCCTTTATGACTTCCGATAATAACTATTTATTAGAAATTCAGGTAATTTATGACTATGAAGTCAAGGTAAGGCTTTTATAGCTGTAATTCTTTTTTTTAGGTTTGCAAATTTATAAAAATGGATAGTAAACCTATGATTTAGATACCTACAATTTCTGCTATCTCTGGAATCCTGTATGTACATTAAAGCAATTCCCCTGGAACTGGGGAGATGGTTCAAGAGTTAAAAGCACTTCCTGGGCTGGAGAGATGGCTTAGTGGTTAAGCGCTTGCCTATGAAGCCTAAGGACGCCGGTTCGAGGCTTGTTTCTCCAGGACCCACATTAGCCAGATGCACAAGGGGACGCACGCATCTGGAGTTCGTTTGCAGTGGCTGGAGGCCCTGGCGCGGCCATTCTCTCTCTCTCTCTCTCTCTGTCACTCTCAAATAAATAAGAAAAATGTTTTTTTTTTTTTTTTAAAAAAGCACTTCCTTGCAAAGTCTGCCAACTCTGGTTTAGTTCCCCAGTACACACATAAAGCCAGAAGCACAAACTAGTGCATGTGTCTACTATTTGCTTAAAGTAGCAGGAGACCCTAGTATATTCACACTTTCTCTCTCTCTCTCTCACTAAAGTAAATAAGTACAAATAAAAACATTTCCCTGTGAAATAGTGAGCATATTCACAAATATTTACCACAGTTTTCTTTGAGTGACAATCTTTAAAAGGCTAAGTGGGTGGGGCACACATCAGTAATCCCTGCACTTGGAGAGGTGTAGCAGAGACAAGTGGATCAGGAGTTCCAGCCCAGGCTCAGCAATATGGCTAGATTGAGACCATCCTTGGCTACAAGACAAAACATGACTTATGGCATATCTTGATAGATTAAAACCAGGAAATTTAATTAGAGAAATGTTAATCAAAACTGATGTTTCTGAAGGGATTTCTCTTTAAAAGTGGGCAGATGCCTGAAGAAATGCTGTCTTTGTGATTAAGCTGTCTGGTTCTGACTTGCTAGGAAGCAGAAGATGTACCTACATAGAAAAATAGTCCCTAAGAACAACATATTTCTGACCAAAGCAAACATGAGACCTACTAAACCTAAGTTGTCCCAAGGGGAAGATGTAGTTTGTCAAGCAACACTTTATTTTATTCTGAATTACATTGGATGTGGATAGCTTGGTGCTGGCCAGTTACTAAAACACAGATCTATTGTTGGTTTTCAAAATCTGTGTTGATCTCAGCTTGGTGTCACACACATTTAATCACTTTTAATACCAGCACTTGGGGGAAGGCAGAAGTAGGATCCCAGAGACTACATAGTAAATTCCAGCGTGGGCTAAAGCAACACAGCATCTCAGGTAACCCAAAAACAAAAACAAGAAAATTATGTTGATCTTCAAAGTCATCAAGGTTATATTCAGGTAGTTCACCTAAGTTGAAGATCTTAGGGAATGGCTAGCCATTGGGCTGTTTTTCTGCTGATTCAGGGAGATATTCTGGGAAGGATTGTTCTAATTTCTTCTTCTGGAGGCAGGCACTCTGACTACTTGCCCTGTCTTTCTTTCTAAGAAAAGTATCAAAGCTACTATTTCCTTTAAAATATGGCTATCATAAGAAAAGTTACTGGAATCCTATCTACAGATAAGTTAGCCTACTGTGGTCTCTCTGTACCTCTCCAGTTCTCTGAGCACATTGTCTGTCCACAATAGCAGAACAATGATCACTGGAATGGTGGTAGGAGAAATCTCAGCACACCTGATTTTGCCCTGCTTTATTATCCCCCAACCACATTTAATCCCCTCCCCCAAATGCATCAGTATTTCATTTAGAGTCTATCTTTCAGTTTCTGATTCTTTGAGTTTAATGCAGGTACATACATAAACTTCTGGGAAATTGTGATTTTGCTGATATCTTGATAAAGCATATTTCTCAAGGGAAAAAGATATGCAAGATCTTGTCTCTGCTCTCCATAAATTAAAAGTATTATGAGTGGAAAAGTAATACAAGGTTATAACATGAAATTTATTATCATAATGGTTAGTAAAAAGGAGGTGAATTATAAGTTTTGCTCAAAAAACTAAGAAAAGCTCACAGAAGGAACCAACACATGTTGAGGTATGTCTCCACAAAGAGGCTGAGCAGGTATATATAGTGAGAGACTTTCTGAGAAGAGGTGCCTGGATATCACAACCTTATAAGGGCATGGAGCTGTATGATGACCCAGGAGCAGTGAGCACTAGGCACATATGACCTAAGAAAACAGGTTGGTATGTCATACCCAGAGGCTTTGACTCCCACCCCAAAACATGACTGCTACTCTCACAGCACATAACCTGCAGCCCAACTCCATGTGCAAAACCAACAACTCTACTGAGGACATCCAGTGGAACGGGGGCAGTGAGAATGGAAAAGATGGTGCCAATATATGATGTATACATATGTATGTATGTAATACATTAATATATGATTAATGTAATGAATTATATACATATAATGTAGTTTAATAAAATATGCCTATTTAAAATAAAAATGATAAAGTTATTAGCAAAAAGTGGGAGAAGATAAGTCTAAAATTTTGTATTTTATTTTTGGTTGGTGTTATTTATTTTTATTTTTTAAAGAATTTTTTTTGTTCATTTTTATTTATTTATTTGAGAGTTACAGACAGAGAAAGAGGGACTCAAGCCTCAAACCAGGGTCCTTAGGCTTCACAGGCAAGTGCTTAACTGCTAAGCCATCTCTCCAGCTATGTCATGATTCTAGTTGGCACTACTGACCAGAAGTTGTCAAGATTACAACATATTGCTGAGAAGAAGGGATAGAGGAGTGTGCAACACTGAAACATCTCTAAAACACCCTCCAAGGCACAGGGTCTATTGTGGAAGAGGTGGCCAAAAGAATGTAAGAGCCAAAGGAAGGGTACCACTCCTTACATACATCTATCCTGACAGAAATGGGTCTCAATATCCATGTCCTCACAGTGCCTAGCAATAGCTACACACAAGACCCTCATAATAGGAGAAAAAGATGATGACATCGAATTAAAAGAGATTAATGGAGAGCGGGAGGGGATATGAAGGATATGATGGAACATAGTTATGAAATGGAATGTGGGGGAGGGGAGGGAAATACCATAGTTTGGTATCTGTAGGTGTTGCAGTCTGTTTCATGTTGCTGGTAGAAGTCACCCAACCAAGAGGAGCTTCTGGGAAAAAGAGATTTATTTTGGCTTACAGGCTTGAGGGGAAGCTCCACAATGGCAGGGGAAAACAATGGCATGAGCAGAGGGTGGACAACACGCCCTGGCCAACATTAGGTGGACCATAGCAACAGGAGGGTGTGCCAAACACTGGCAAGGGGAAACTGGCTATAACAACCATAAGCCCGCCCCCAACAATACACTCCCTCCAGGAGGCATTAATTCCCAAATATCCATCAGCTGGGAACCTAGCATTCAAAACACCAGAGTTTATGGAGGACACCTGAATCAAACCACCACATTCCACTCCTGGCCCCCATATACTAATAACCATACATGATGTAAAATGCAGTGCATTCATGTAACTTTAAAAGTACCATAGTTTTTAATCAATTCCAATGATGTTCATACATCCCCATAGTCCAAGATCTTAACTGAGCCGTAATACCAAAAAATAACCTCAAGAAACCCATAATGACACAGAACAAACATTCACACTGCAAAAGATGGCACTGGGCATAGCAAGGAAATATTCAACCAATACAAGAATTAAAACAACCAGGGCAAACATCATACACTGTAGCTTCAAGTCCAATAACTCTAGCCAGTGACAAATCTCCAAGAACAAGTTTCAGGCATTCCAAATTCCACCCCTCCAGCTAGGCTACTCACAGTCCTGGAAAACTTCATCGGGGATGGCAGCTCTCCTTGGCAGTCACCTCGTGGTACCAGCATCTCCATTGGGTCTCCACTGTAAGACAGGGTTCATCCTCATGGGCCCATGGGCATCCAGCAAACCTGCTTCACATTGCCCATGGCCATTCCCAAAACACAAGACTGTATTGCAAACTCATGACCCTCTTTCCAGCATTTCTCCACAATACCAGGTAGGATGTCAATTTGTTAATGTAGGGGGGAAATAAAATAGACTTTGAAGAACAGGACAAACCTTGAGCACTCAGGCCCCTTCAAAAGAATCAACATTCTTCCTGTTACCCCAGTGCAGGTCAGCTAGCCCAGTCTCAAAGGTTGTAACCTCTCAGTTGCAGCTGAACAGGTAACCGTTCACCCAAAGATTTTTCTTTCTGTGCCATATCCCTCTGCTCACACTAGTTCATTTCTACGCAAAGCAACTCTACACAATTCAGGACTTGGGCATAAGAGCAAGCTTCTCACACAAACTGCTAGACCAGTCCAAGCAAAGCTCTTTCTCACCCTCATAAGCCAAACAGTCCATAGTTCTTACTGCATTCAGGTCTTGTAGCTCAGACCAGAATAGTCCATCAAGCTGTACTTACAGCACTGCAAGGCATCTCTTAGGCCAAGATTTCCAGTCCTCCCACATTCCTCTTGAAAATCAGCTCCAAAAGGCCAAAGCCACACAGTAGGGTGTTTATCAGCAATCCCACTCCTCAGTACCACTTTACTGTTGTAGTCCATTTCACATTGCTGGTAAAATCACCCAATCAAGAGCAGCTTCTGGGTAAAAGAGATTTAGTTTGGCTTACAGGCTCGAGGGGAAGCTCCACAATTGCAGGAGCAAACGATGGCATGAGCAGAGGATGGGCCACAGTAACAGGAGTGTGTGCCAAACACTGGCAAGGGGACACTGGCTATAACACCCATAAGCCCGCCCCCAACAATACACTCCCTCCAGGAGGCATTAATTCCCAAATATCCATCAGCTGGGAACCTAGAGTTCAGAACACCTAAGTTTATGGGGGACACCTGAATCACACCACCACAGTAAGTATAGCAGTTCTCTCTCTCTCTCTCTCTCTTCTCTCTCTCTCCATATATATATATATGTGTATATATATATATATATATATATATATATATATATATATATATATATATATTGCCATATAGATGGAGCATTTCTAAAATTAGAGTTTGCTCAATGCAAAAGAAAAAATATTTTGATCTAAACATTTAAAAGTTTAAAGATCAGGTTGACAGTATTTAGCTGAGTTTGATACCATCAAACCTCTGTGTAGGTATTTATGGCAAGCCTGGAGAGTTTAAAGCTTAGGGACATAACTGAGAGTAAGGTAGTTAGCAGACTCCAGGAAGTTTTGGATTCTCTTTGTCTGTGTTTAGCATGATAACAGTGAAGCATGCTTAAGTGATGAGCACCAAGTTTCAGAAAGGGCACAGGAATTCATTCCCTACAGAAAGACATAACTGCTCAAAACATTGCTGTACTTTCTAAAACTACTGATAATACTATTAGGTGTTGAAGAGGATGATAAAATGGAAATTCTCATGTTGCCATTAGGGAGAATATTTTGAATAATTCCTACTCTCCTAAACTTGTCTCTATAAAATACTGTTTAAAAGGCTAAAAATATGGCTTAGTGAATAAGCTACTTGACTCAGGTTTGATTCCCCAGTACCCATGTAAGTAAGATACACAATTTGTGGCACATGCATCTGGAGTTCCTTTGCAGTGGATAGAGGCCCTGGTATGCCCATTCTCTCTCTCTCTTTCTCTCTCTTTTAAATAAGTAAATTAAAATACTGTTTAAAGATGTAGGTATTTATAAGAGCACATAAACTTTTCAACAGGTGAATTTTTCAGATAATAAGTACCCTTAAAATTTGCTTGGTAGAACATTAGTAAAGGATGCTAAGATCTTTTTTTTTTGCTGAATTTTCTTTGTACAATGTAATGACATGTAGCACACAATTTACAGAATTATCTTTTTCTTGGCACTTTACTGCCACTTCTACATTTTTCAAACCATGTATTTTGCTTTAGAATTGGAAAAGCAAACCTTTAATCCTAGCCCTTGGGAAGCGGAGGTTAAAGGATATCCATGAGTTAGAGGACAGCCTGGAGATACAGAGTTACAGGTCAACCTGAGCTAGAGTGAGACCCTATCTCAAAAAAGAAAAAACAAAAGAAAAAGGGCAGGGGGAGGGAGAAAGAGAAACAACATTTAAGCATAATCAATTGGCCCTGTGATCCAAAATCCTCAGAATTCCGAGGAAGGAGAATCACTGGATCCCAGGAGTTTCGGGCAAACCTGGACAAAATAGTGAGACTTCTTTTTTTTTTTTTTTTTTTTTTTTTTTTCCAACAAAGCAAAACAGCAAAAACAAAAGCTCTACAGGTAAACAAGATGGCAAAAAAAAAAAAAAAAGAATATTATAAATTTTTGGACTAGTCTGTTTTCTTTGTGTATGCTTCTCATTTCTGTTTGCTTCCTTTAGGTCTTACCCTCACATTCTTTTCAGTTCACCTCACATTCCTTTAAAGAACTCAGAAACACCCTCAAATGGGGGAAAAAACAGGTGAAGGCAGAGGTAGATGATATAAGTCTTCAAGATAACATGACCAAAATCTTACTCATCTTGCTCTTCCTTGTCTGGAACTGCCTGAATTTTTTAATTTTTTTGTTATCTCTTCCTCTCTTTGGATGGAAAATTATAACCACATTTCATTTCAAGTCCTCGTATAATCATTGACTGCTGAGGGTTCACCAGCTGAAGCCCACAGAAGACAAGAAGAAATACAATAACCTGAATAAAAAGATTTAGGGCTGGAGAGATAGCTTAGTGGTTAAGGCACTTGCTGGCAAAACCAAAGACCCAGGTTTTATTTCCCATACCCACATCAATCCAGAAGCTCAAAGGTGGCACATGTTTCTGGAGTTCATTTGCAATGGCTCAAGGCCCTAGTGCACCATTCTTGTTTTCTCTCTCTCCCATTTCTACCTCTCTCAAATAAAGAGGGATTTCTAAAATAAATATAAACAACAACAACAAAAAAGAAAACAAGGAAAAAGCAGAACCATCACTTTGAATACATGCTCAAGAAATTTTTGTTCTCTCCTTCTCTTACCTTAACAAAAATAAAAAAAATAATGACAACTGTATTTTCCTAACAAACTTCACTTGCTGGTACTAAGTTGTGTTTCTCTGTGATCTCCTACTCTTACCTCAGATAATGTAGGCGTTTTCCTCAACATATGACTTCTTTTGTCCTATTTTCATACTTTTGCATCACTTTGTTTCTGGCATAGGAAGATGTGGGTTTAGATCTGGTTTAGGATTATTTTCTTTTGGTCTTAAACTGTGTTTAAATGAATCACATTTAATTGCTTCCAGGTAGATGGATGAAGAAGCCTAGAAAATATACCTCTGGAGAGAATGCTGAGGTTAAGGCTCAGGAGAATGACTTGGCAATTCCTCCCCTTTAGGCCCCTCAGAGTTTGGGTTTGGAGAACAAAATATTTTATTTGGGATTTCAGCAGACAGTGACTCAGATTATGGATATTTCCTGATGCTGGCCACACTGGTAAGAGTCCCACACCTACACTGTGCCTAGAGGTCATCTTGTTATTTTCCGAATCTTCTCATGCTTTTTGGAGTACAACTAATCAGTTCTGGCCATGTTCCTCATAACTTCTCACCTAGGCATCTCCCAGGAGAATTTATACTCAATCCCACTCCTTAAAGTTCTGAACCAACATGAAAATTTGTATTAATAACTATTAAGACTTTTTTTTCCAATCAGGAAGAAGAAAAAACAAAGCATGGTGAGTAGTTTGAAGGGAACATTGCCATGTGGCACCCTGACTGGTTCTCTCAGGAGTCATGAATAAGCAGCACTCATTCATTGCCGACATCCTTTTTGCTCTGGACTGTAGAGGCCATGTTTGGCTCTGGGGTTGATACTGTTGGCTGTGTTAGCTTGAGCATGGTGAGATAGCATGGGGAAGTAGTCAAGAAGGTGAAAGAAAGGATATGTTTCCCAATGTTCCTCTTTGATCTTGCTTTTCCTCTTCTCAGCTCTTTATTTGAGTGCCGGGCAGGGGACGGTGGGGGGGCGGTTCTGTTGTAGTCAATCCAAAGCTTCTTTCCAGGTTATTTTCCTAGTCTTGGCTTTAGAAATTTGCTGTAGACATAGTTATTTGGCATATGGTATATTTGTTCATGCCCTTTAATGAAGCCAGTCCAGGTACACTGTGCACACTTACATGCACTCACAAGTTGAACTCTTGATCCACTATTGAGAGCAATATCATAAACTATTGAGTCATAGCTACCAGAAATTCATTAAATATCTTTCTGTTTAGACTCCCTCATGCCACAGAAATCCTAGGTGTTAAGTTATAGTATCAGGAATTATTCTTCCTTTTGGCTGTTCAACATAGTTTCAGTAGGTATTACCTATGCTGGCTTCAAATTTACACTACTGCCTCTCTCCCAAGAATGTTAAGATTATAGATGTACACCACCATGCCAGGCAGGTTTTGAATTTGTAAAACACAAGAGAATTCAGTCATGGAATGTTAGAGACTCGGTTAATGAAATGATTTTTTTAATGTACAATTTCATGTGTATGTTATAATAACTAGATGTCATTCATTCTGAATCTATTATCTTCTGGAATCTTCTTATACCTAGGCAGATCTTGTGGGAATTTCTCAAAGGAAAGAATGTTTTATTCTGTTCTCCAAATTTGGAAGTTGAGCTCATCTTTACTCATATGAAGATAATCAGATAAACATAAAAACAATTATTTACAAATTCTTCCTTACACATTTGCACAACTCTTTCTAATCTTTTCCCATATATTAATGAAAGAAAAGCATAGTTGCTAACTGTAGACAACTT
Organism: Jaculus jaculus; assembly: GCF_020740685.1. Lineage (NCBI taxonomy): Eukaryota > Metazoa > Chordata > Mammalia > Rodentia > Dipodidae > Jaculus > Jaculus jaculus. Next base: position 87,572,627 of record NC_059109.1, read on the forward strand.
AATTTCAAATAACTTTCAGTACTCTGTAGGAATGACACCAACAAAGTTAATCAATTCCAGGTAACTGTACCCTATATATGTAGTGAGCACAAGGACTCTGTCAGTGATTTATGTCTCACATTGATAGGACAAATCCCTGAAGGTTTTTAACATTTTTATAACATTCCTCCTTGCTTTTACTTATCATTTTACATACTATGCCCTCCTATACTAGCATTCTAAATTCAACTTTTGTTCTCATTGCCATCTGCTTTTCAACTGACATAAAAAAAGCAACACAACATTAAAAAATAGCACCGTGATTAATAACTCTTGCTAAGTTCTGCTGTGTGTGTTTCTTCCTTTCACTTTTAAATAGTTTTATCTAACAATCTATTCATGTCCTGAATCTCTACTTTAGCTAATGTGTGCTATCATGCTCACACATTTCAAGCAATTAAAGAATTACACATCTCTAGGTTCCTTCTGTATGTGTTGTTATGTGTACAAAGTTCTCTTGGAAAGTTATTTTACGGCCATTTACATGATTATACATGTTACTTCACTAAAATAATTTTTTTTAAAAAAAACTAACCTTATTTCATATGAAAAGTATATTCAAGTAATAAATTGTAAAAATAACTCAGGATGAAACCATAAACTTTAGCTTTATATACACTCTACTGATTCTGCAGCAGTGTGCCTGTAAATGCTAACCGACACATAAGCATTCTAGTTTGTAAAAGAGTTTACCCATTTCCACATTGTGTTTGTGAATCCATCATGGATAATTTTGATCTATAGCCTGGAAGGTGGATTTGAATAGGAAGCAATGATAAAATTTAGACTCTTGTTTCCTGGACCACTTAATCACACTGACTCTTTCTTTCTTCTCCCCTCTCTCTCTGTCCTCCCTTTCCTCCTTCTCCTACTTTCCTTTTACCTCAACAATTTATGAGACACTTTGTAATATTTTTGTGTGTATCTCTTTATGCTAACTAACCAATTCTTGGATGATGGTCCAATGCTCAGAGGTACACAGCATGGACAGCCTCCTGACACATGGACAGTACCCTCCATATTTTCTTTCCTCCATAAAAAATATGGGAGCTGAGGGCCAGGGACTGGAGATACGCATCAGTAGTACATGTGCTTGACTAGAACATCAAATGACCAAGGTTTGATTCCCTAGTACCCACGGAGAGTCAGATGCACAAAGTTGTGCATGAACCTGGAGTTTGTTTGCAGTGGCTGGAGGCCCTGGTGGGCCCATTCTTTCTTTGTGTCTCTCTCTTTTTTTCTATCATCTTCTCTCAATTTCTCTCTGCTTGCAAGCAAATTAAAAATGAAAATAAAATGCAATTATAAAAATTATGGGGGATGGGTAAATCTTAGTTTTCTGCTGTATAATATAGATTATATGATGAAGACTATGAAAAAGCCTTCAAGTTTGATGGCTCCAGTAATTATTTTTTCTAAAATGTCATCTAGTAATGCCATTCTCATATTTAAGGACATATCTGTACATATGAAATAAATCTATTACTATATTAAAACCTTGATTGCAAAATGTAATTTCTATCTCAATGTCAAAGTTGTATTTATCGTTATATAATTTAGTTTGTAGCATTTCATCCTGAAATTAGTAAGCCTACCAGATGTAAAAGTCAGTAATTCTTCAATTATAAAGTAGACTCCATTCCTCAAATAGTTCTGTGCTATAAGAGGGCTTCTGGGCTCAGCATTAGTTGATGTTGTAGCTATCTGCAGCCTTTCCCCTCGTCACAAAGAGTGGGGCCTTGATATTTAAAATTACCTCTGTCAGAAAAAAAACATTAAAAAGGCTGGAGAGATGGCTCAGCAGTTAAGACACTTGATTATGAAGCCTAAGGACCCGGGTTCAATTTTCCAGATCCCACATAAGCCAGATGCACATAGCCACACATGCGGCTAGAGTTTGCAGTGGCTAAAGACCCTGGCATGCCCATTCTCTCTCTCTCTCTCTGTCTCATTCCGTCCCTCTCTCTGTCTCTAATTAATAAATAAATCAGAAAAAAGTAATTTAAAAATTAAAATTATCTCTGGTTTCTGCCAATTGACAATCATAGTTTTCAAAGATATGGAAACAAGGTAACATTTTTGAACTCATATAGAATTTATTTCATTGACTCACAACATATTGCTAACAGCGTTTGATGAGTAGTGCTAAGCTTTACTATTCCTGTGCTGTGAATTGCTTTTACAATGAATATATTCTCTACCCTAAATCTTTTAGGTTCCTGCTGAATGTGACGGGAGCCTGCCCCTGCTCCAGCACTTTGGCAACTTACGTGGTGCCTCTGATTCAATTATGGGATTCTTCCTCCCCAAAGAAAATGCTGGGGTGGGGTCAGTAAAAGAAAGTAAGTGACATGGGAAACCATCGAAGAGTAGATCAATCAAACATGTACCAACACAAAATCTTCTATGGAAAAGAGACTATTGTCCTGTGAGTCCATAAAATCTGTGGGAGGAGATGAAGGAAAAGCCAAATAATGAAACATAAAAGATGATGTGGTTGAGAAAGGGGGATAGATAGAGGCAAGTTCAAGAATACAGGAAGACATCCATATGAATAAAATATCTTAAAGAAAAAGGCGCATTTGTCTGCTTCATATTGAAGAAGTGTGTACTGTATTCATGATACCTAAAGTGATATAGACTACATATTGTGTTTACAAAGTACCGGTTCCTCTTCAAAAGCTGAATATAAATTAGTGCGCTCTTCTTTCTACACATTGGGGAGCTTTGAATAGGTTCAAATTCCACTTAGTAAAATTTTAATGAAATATGTACTATGATAACAATCTACCTCCTCATTGAGTTTTCTTGCATACTGACATGTTCGTGAGCAACTTCATGATATTTATTTGATATTGGAATTGAGAGATTAAGATTTTGAAAATTTACATTTTTTATTTTAAAGAAAAATGAAAATTACAGGAAGCAGATGACTCAACACTTAGACCAAATGGGTCATGGAAAGAGGCATATTTTTGCATTGTAGTCATCACTCACTCTATGGAGCCACACACATTGCTCTCACACCCAGTATTTTGTCTATTTAACTGCTAAAACTACACAGAGAAAATTCCTTCTGTGTAGATAGTGCTCTAAATTAAGGTTTTTTTTTTTTTTTTGCTTTGGAGTAAGAATCTCTGCCTAGATTTTATGCAAAATATATTGGTTTTCATAAGTTAAGGAATGAATTATCATTTTGATGGTGAAAATAGGAAAACCTGGGGGTGTCCAGTTAGATCCCAAATCTTCTCTATGGGTATACATCATTTTGCTCAAATAAAACCAAACTTACTTAGTTAAATTTATTACAATTTTTCAATATTTTATCTATTTGCAGGGAAAGAGATGAGAGAGAGAAAGGGGGTGAGAGAGAGAGAGAGACCACATCAGCACCTCCAGCCACTGCAAATGAACTCCAGATCTATGTTCCACTTTGTGCATCTAGCTTTACGTGGATACTAGGGAACTGGTCCCAGATTTTTGGCTTTGCAGGCAGGTGCCTTAACCACTGAGAAATCTATCCAGCTCAACCTATTGCTTTATAAAATATGAAACTGGGAGCATGATTTGGAGGCTTTTTTTATTTATCTTTCATTTGCTGCAGAGCTCCTACCTTTTATTGTTTCTTTCAAGATGATCTACAGAGAAAAATAAGATATGATATGCCTAGTGTGGAGAATTTTATCTATATCTTGCAAATCCATACAGACTGCATATATAGACAGTATGACACTAATGTGAGTTATGGGTGTGAGCAGTAATTCTTCTCTGCAGTAGTATATGGCTTGATAAAATTATTAAACCTCTTTGGGTCTGTTTTATCATCAGCCACTGATGCCATCTTCCATCATTGTTTTGAGAAAAAAATATAATAAATAAATAAGAACATTGGAAGTTTTCCTCACTAGCTCCTGTGCTTTCCATATATAAATTTGTTTTTGACCTTTTTCTCCTTTTCCATTGTGAGGAACAAATGGAATGAGGTTCTCCTGGGGTAGGGGTGACACAGGCCGCTCAGAGTGTTGTTGGCTCTGTCTTAAGGCTCTTCCTGCTGAGGTACTGAGACCTGGCAGAACACAGTTCAAATAAATACAGCTGCTTCTGTGTCCATTCTGAGGTGGTGTGGCTGCGTCAGACTCACTTTAGAATGAACAGAGCTCTTTAGGTGCATGGAAAAGTTTCAGCTTTAAGATGAGGTCAGAAAGTCACAGGAGTACTCATGTATTCCATAAAACATTTACACATGGAAAGGTGCAAGCTCATAGGCAAGTAACTCCAAGCACAGGATTGAGAAGAGATGTTTTTCCATCAAAAACAGTTAGTGAAATGGTCAGATGAGGAAGCACCTGCTAGAGATGATGCTTTTCTCTTTCCCAACTTCACCCAGTGTTCTGTTCATAGGAAAGAATATGTTGATAAGGGAAGCTGTAAAGACTCAAAACATCAAAAGTCTACAGTGATTCTTATAAGGCATGGTACTTCTATTTACTTTATGTGGAATCCATTAAGTTTTGTAAAGCAATTTAATTTAGGGAAAAAAATTAATTTATTTATTTGAGAGTGAGAGAGAGGAATTGGCACACCAGGGCCTCTAGCCAATGCAAATGGACTCCAGATTCATGCACCACTTTGTGCATATGGTTTACATGGGTCCCTGGGAACCAAACCTTGGTCCTTAGGCTTTGCAGGCAAGTGCCTTAACTGCTAAGCCATCTCTCCAGCCCTTTATTTTTATTTATGCCATAAATAAAATTTGTGATATCTACACATACCATTACCCTTTTTTTTAAAAAAAATTTGTTCATTTATTTATTTATTTGAGAACAACAGACAGAGAGAGAAAGAGGCAGAAAGAGAGAGAGAGAGAGAGAGAGAGAGACTAAGAGAGAGAGACAGAGAGAGAGAGAGGGAGGGAGAATGGGCAAACCAGGGCCTCCAGCCACTGCAAACGAACTCCAGATGTGTGCGATCCCTCGTGCATTTGGCTAACATGGGTCCTGGGGAATTGAGCCTTGAACCAGGGTCCTTAGGCTTCACAGGCAAGTGCTTAACCACTAAGCCATCTCTCCACCCCATATTACCCATTTTTGCAGATAGCTTCTCATCACTGGGACAAAATACAAGTCCAGAAGCAGCTTATGGAAGAAAAGCCTATTTTGTCTTCAAGTTTCAAAGGGAAGTTTCATCATAGCAGGGAATGCATGGCAGAGTGGACAATGGACTGTCATGTCTTATAAGATCAGGCTAGAGGAAACATCAAGTGTAAGCTATCCAGCTGAGCATCACACCTCTACAGCAAGGGGAAAAAGTAGTTCTAAATATTAGGCTTGGAGCTGGGTTATATTATCCTAAAATCAGCCCCCACTGACACACCTCCAACAAGGCTCCACTTCTCATAGGCCTAACTACTTTCCCAAATTACCATAATCTGGAAACGAAGGAATCAAAACACATGAGCCTATGGGGTACACTTTATCCAGATCATCATATCCTTAGCAGGACCATGACTAACATAAATATTGCATAGACTAATAGACTCAGTATAACAGAGCAGAGACTCAGTATTTTCATTGCCCTATGCTATAATAGTATAACAAATGAATCCTTAAGTGTATATCAACAAAACATAAAAAGTACACTAAATTCTGTCTTATGCTAGATTCCTAGCAAATCTTGAGCCAGGAATTAAGTGACCATGATCTACTGAAGGGGTACTCTTCTGTGTGTGACATAAGTAAGTGAGGAAAAATGAAAGCAGGGATTATTATTAATAGTTTAATGAGAATATGGATCCTTAATACCAAGAATTAGAAGAAATAAATGCATAATAAATAAGTAATAAGAATATGGGTCCAATTCTTCAACCTGATCTTATCTGGAAGTCCTGATCCTGAATAGCACTATAGAAATTGTTCTAATTTGCAGTTAGGGAGTAAATTTTTATACCCTTGAATGAATCATCAGCTGTTAGCTAAACTTCATGGCTGGTCTCATGGCCAAAGTGGCTCCTAAGTAGGAAAGAGCTGTTTCATAAACAAGAGATACTGTGAGTTAGAAGCAAGGGCCTGGGCATACCAAAAATGACAACCACATATTACATACATTAACTACCTGTACTCATATTAGGAAGAGTGATGCTTTTTAACACCTCCTCCACAATACAAACTAAACCTTACTTTGCTTTCACACTGAGTCTCCAGGACATAGTCCTAAGTCTTAGGGTTTACCTACAGCCATACTGGTAACATGGAATGAAAGATGGTTAAAGTACCTCATGTGGCATCTGATTTTAACTGACTGAGACCTAACACAAACCTCAAGAAGCAGAATTCTGCCAATTCCCCATAGGTAAGAACCTTCTGGAAAAAGTCCTTATTTCATGCTCAAATCTGACTTATATAAATGTAAGTCTATCTGTAATTTTTATTTATTTGAAGTCATGGGGATATTCAAATGGTTTAATGCAGAATTGTAGATGCTTTTGACTAGCATGAACTAGGCCAGGTCCACTTGGCAGGGTTATATCATGTACACATTGTGCACTTTTTGTTGCTATTATATAGAAATAAAAACTTTGAGTTGCAAACCAAGTGTACTTGAAGCATTCATGGAAGGGACTGTAACCCTGCCCCTCTCTTCTTGTAGTGTTTATGGAAAGGACTGTAACCCTGACCCTCTTTTCTTGAAGTATTCATGGAAGGGACTGCAACCCTGCCCCTCTTTTTTGCACGATTGAGGATTGGATCCTCAAAAACCTTATATGAGTTTCTTGGATCAAATACCTAATAATAATCTATATTCAAAGTGCCTGTGTGTGAATAAAACATTCCTTGTGTTGAATTGCCCTATGTTAGGATGTAGAGATTCTATATCCGATCCAATTTAAAGGAAAATGTCTACTTTGCTACCCAGAAAACAAACTATGAAAGCGCAGAGTCTGGCAGGTTGTATATTCTTTAAATAGTCTAATTTAATTTAAGATCTCACCTTACAATATCACACTAGATTGTCTGTATGCACACATTTAACTAAACTCTGTTTTGTAAGGCTTGTCATTTCATCATTTAAGGTATTCCAATGGTTAAAGTCTTGCATCGAATCACCAATGGGGGTACAGTCCTAGCACAGACCATCAGCATTTCATCTCTTACACTTTACCCTACAAATAATGTATGAATAAATAGCAGATTCAACACCATCTGGATGTTTCTCTAAACTCAGTATCTCCAAACTTTTGCCTTTGTAGTTAAATGTTTCTCAACAATCCTTTAGCAAAGTGCTATGCTTAGCCTGAAACATTCGGGGACTGCAATGTAAGATGAAAAAAATAAAATAAAAAAACAAGTGGAAAGAGAAATTGAGAAACCCATTTGGAGCCTCATATTTATTGGAAGCCAGCCTCTCCCATGGAGAACAAATGTGGCTACAGCTAAGATGGGACAAGTACCAAGATATTTGGACTAGCTGGTAGGGCATGGAACTAAAGAGCAGTATACAGGTGATAGTAGAATTTTGGTTTTGTGCAGTATATTCATGCACAATGGGCAGCTTGCTAGTGATAGGAAAATACTGGGATTAGTTCTTGTCTTTAATAGCAGTCAAGAACAACCTCATACCATTATCAGATCATGCAGACCACTTGTTATGGCTCCATGCTGGATTTTGACCTTCTATTTTATTTTATTTTTAAAATAGCCACGTGTGCTGTCACACATTTAAAAAAAAATTTTTATTCATTTTTATTTATTTATTTGAGAGTGTGTGTGAGGGGGGGGTGCAGAGAGAGAGAGAATGGGTGCGCCAGGGCTTCCAGCCACTGCAAATGAACTCCAGACACGTGCGCCCCCTTGTGCATCTGGCTAACATGGGCCCTGGGGGATCAAGCCTTGAACCAGGATCCTCAGGCTTCACAGGCAAGCGCTTGACCGCTAAGCCATCTCTCTAGCCCAATTTTGACCTTTTAAAGTATTAGGGAGAATGTAAGGTCCTGGAGGTCAGGAAGGAGTTTTGTTTCAACCACTGCAATTTATTACAACCAAGATGAGGTATAATAAACTATACACTATGCAAAGGTTTGATATGTGCAGCCATCCCTCAGAATCTGTTGATCCAGGATCCCCGTGGTTCCAAATTCCTTATATATAAAATGGTGTTCAAATTACTTATATAACATGGCATAACATTTGCATATAAATCACATATATCCTTCTGTATACTTTTAATCTCTAAATTACTCATAATAATAAAATGTAGATGCTATATAGGTGGTCTTAAAGTTCTTTTCTTTTTTTTTTTCTGAGGTAGGGTCTCACTCTAGCCCAGACTGGCTGGAATTCACACTATAGTCCCAGGCTAGTCTTGAATTCACAGTGATTCTCCTATTTCTGACTCCCAAATGAGTGCTGGGATTAAAGTCATGCATCACCACACCTGGATTTAAGGTTGCTTAAGAGAAAACGAAAAGCAAAATATTTTCACGTGTTCAGTACTGAAGCTATGTTTCCAAATATTTCTTGTGCGTGTTGGTTGAATCAGCAGATGCAGAGCTCATAGGTACAGAAAGAAATTCTACCTGTTAAAGAACTGGAAACAAAATTGAATGCTTAGATAAGTTGAAATATTCAGGTATTAAAGCAAACCCTACTGATTGTATCAATTTTCTCTTGCATACCTCCCAGCTCTTCATTACTCTGACCTTCACAGGAGTCATTTGTGAGTCAGAAACTGTTCATGTAATTTACTAAAGGACATAAACTTGTACTAATGCAAAGAGACTTTCTAACTTTTTTCTTTTCTTTTCATTTTTTTCTTTTTCTTTTTTTTTTTTTTTTTTGAGGTCACATTGGCCTAGGTAGACCTAGAACTCACTCTATACTTCCAGACTGGCATGGAATTCACAATGATCCTCTTACATTTGCCTCCCAAATGCTAAGCTCAAAGGTGTATGCCAACACCTCTGGCCTTTCTAATATTTTTGTGTGCTTGTAGTCAGAAAAGTCTACCCACCAACATCTTAATATAAGTTAATATCAATGCCAAGTAAATAATTCTTATTTAGCAATGCTACACAAAATCTAAGGCTTTGGTAGGAACTGAGTGTTCTCTGTGTCTATCTCCTTCATCTCTGAGGTAGACCTAAAATGAACCCAACATGGCTCAGGTAAATTTTCAGAAGAGGGGGCCAGAAGATTATTAGAGTCACATGTTGGGACATTATGCACAGAGACATTGTCTCTTACTCATAACTGATGGCTATCCCCACAATGAACTACCTGCAATCCCCAAGAGCAGGGTCCTGCAGAGGTGGGAGGACAGGGAGGAGGCTAGTGATGGTAACAACATGGCTGTATACACACTATGTATATAACTAATGATAATAATAATAATTGGTTTACCCAAATAAAATTTTATGGAAAAGTTAAAAAAATCTAAGGCTTGTCTAAAACTAAATGGCTGCAAAGATACGAAAGACAGCTGTAAGAAAAAAAATCATAAATTAGATGACTTATACCTTTGAAAAAATAAACTTTCTAAATCAAATTTTATTCATTAGAAATATATCTGCAAAATTTGGGAAAGATACATGTTATTCTTTTGTTTCTTTCTCTTTCTTTCCTTGAGTTAAGATTCTTTGAATCTTTGAATTTCTTTCCTTAAGATAAGATTCTTATCTACATTACATGGAGAAGATTGCTAAGAGATTTCCAATTAAGTCATTGTGTTAAATAAAGATAAATTATGTTTGGATAATATTTTCAGTATTATAATATAATTTATTTACAAAGCATTCTTCTACAGTATAAATTGAAACCATTTATATAAAGGGTAAAATGTACTTGTTATACTCATACTTTACTCTATTGAAAGCTTTGGGAACATTCTAGATAAATAAATTATTATAATATATATATATATATATATATATATATATATATATATACATATATATATATATATATATACACACACACACATACATATATATATATATATATTGCCTTATCACCTACCTTACTATGCTATACAATTTACATCTAAAAATATTTTTTTCTCTCTTGTTTGTCATAAATACACAAATAATATAATTACATATTAACATATTACATTAAGCATTACTGTTTGTTCACAAAAATGCAATTATGCTCTAGGAACTTTATTTGTGCCTAATATAATGCATTAGAGATATTGCAAGTGGGGAATATGAAAAAAATGTTTCATTATAATCCTAGATTAACTTTCAAATAATTAGATTAATCAGATATCCCCTACATATTTGAAGTGATATTGGAAAGATCATTGAAATGATCTTAGGCTTAACAATATATTTCTTCTACAGATATTTGAATTATACTGCAAGGTCTTAGTTTAGATTAGCAACTAGATTATAGATGGAAATGTGTATCTCTTTTTTCTCTTGTCACTGAGAATAAATAATAATAGTTATGTTTAAAATTTAAATTTGGGCTGGAGAGATTGCTTAGTGGTTAAGCACTTGCCTGTGAAGCCTAAGAACCTCGGTTCGAGGCTTGATTCCCCAGGACCTATATTAGCCAGATGCACAAGGGGGCACACATGTCTGGAGTTTGTTTACAGTGGCTGGAGTCCCTGGTGCACCCATTCTCTCTCTCTCTCTATCTCTCTCCCTCTTTCTGTGTCTGTAGCTCTCAAATAAATAAAGAAAATAAACACAAAATTTTAAAAACTTAAATTTTATAAAAGCAATTATATTTGTGTAGATAATTATGAAATACAAAAATTAATCACTATGGTCTCCAGTTATTCAACTCACACAAAACACAATTGATTTGTGCATTCCTGTTAGTTTTACAATTATACCCAGTATTTAAAAGATAAAATACAAATTTGTTTATGTAATTGAAAACATGCTGAAGTTATAAAATAAAATGTTAAAATATTCTTCCCTCCTACCCTCAGTGAAACTGTATGCTTCTGGTTCCTAGTTTCCTCTAGTGGCTTTCACAAATGGGAACTCCTATAATGCTTTAAATGTCTCCTCATTAAACTGTATGTTTCAATTCTTCACTGCAAAGGCTGAGGATGCCCTTACTTTTAGTTATACCTGCTTCCTCCTTTTCTTTGCAACTTTTGATTTTGGAACATAGTTTTAGTATTAGCAGAATTGAGGAACTAGATTACATTTTCAAGCCTTTGAACCTGGAGTTTCTGAATGACCTTTTTATTTTAGTTTGAGGGTTTATTCTCTATTTACTGATGATCATTTTTGAGCTGTAATGGAAGCTAGATTCTTATTTCTAATAGCTTGCCCATCATTAATGGGGGGTCTTGGAAAGTCACTTATATTCTCTAGTCTTAGCATATTTCCTTATGGGATGGTATCAGTGAATCAAAGGTTTCTTGTGGCTCTGCAATTTTACTATTTGTTGGACATTGGGAAGAGAACAGCTCTTATTCAACTTGTTCAATAGGAAAGCAGTGATAGAAAAATAATGGGTTATCTGTTATACCCAAGATATCTAACTTGTTTTCTCTTTTTACTTTATCACTTGGCAAGCATGCATGTACACACACACATACTTTGCAGTGATTGGTATGTTAAATGAGGTTGCACCTAGTTGTGCAGCCAAATGTTGAAGCATTGTTAACTCCACACTGAGTATCAATCATGACATCGGTAGGTTGAAATTGGCCATGGTAGGAGAATTTACACAATGATAATTCACAAAACTTACAAATTAGTTGGTTCTTTTTTCTTTCTTTTCAGAGAGCAAGCATGCTATTAAGAATTAAAAGAACCAACCTATGTCTGCTACCCTTAGAAAGGACAGCAAGCAAGTGGGCAAACAAGAAAGTGGGCACCAAGACTTCCGGTTAAGATGGCGGCATAGGTACCACGCCAAAGCAGCCTGGGGGGAAAAAGATCAAAAAAACTCAGCAAAATATACACTTTTACTAAAAAGTGAGGTGTATAGGAAATTGAAGCAGCAGCGGAGAAGTAGGAGAGATCTAGAGCATCCAGAGCCCACACAGGTGGGAAAAGTGGCAGCAGCAGCTCCGCCAACCTTGGTGGCAGCGCAAAGAAAGCCGCAAAGCTCGGCTCCAGCCGCAAGAAAAGCCAGGTGTGGGCGCTTCACACCGCTCTCTCCGCAACTCGGGAAACGTGAAGGGAGAGCGGCAGCCAGCAATGGAGGAGCAGACCATGAGGTAGAAGAACACATGAAGCAGCGCGAGAACCGGAGCAGCTGCGGCTCCCTCCCTTCCCCCACCGCCTGAGCCCAGCTCCCGCGAACAGAGCAGTGGTCCCGGGACCCGGCCACGCCAACCTGACCCAAGCAGGAGCAGAGTTCGGCAGCAACATCAGTGGCTCCAGCACCAGTAACAGCAGCCCAAGCAGCAGCAGACCGAGGAGTGGCAGAAGCTTCAGCTGCTGACAGACCCAGTGGGGGTGCTGATCTGCAGGGCCACAGTTGCCAGGCTTGGCTTGCCCCACAGGAAAAGCCAGTGCCCAGCTCCAGAAATCACAACAGCAGCCCGACGACCCAGGCAGCAACTTGACTGAGACCAAACTAATCCAAGGTAACTGGGCTTGCACCAGGGAAGTGTCTCATTTGGTCACAAGCTGACTTGGATCCCTCAACAGACCATAAATCTTAACCTCTATGTTGATAGAGGATCTGGTTGTTATAATAACTACTCTGGCATACATATTTGGGGCTGTTTTTGACTGAATGGGTACAGTGTTAAGTTAACTTTTAGAATCTACCTGTATTTTATTCCACTCAGCCTACTTGAATACCCCCATAGCAGGGAAACTCAACCCCTAGGAGCATCTTTGTAGATACTCTCAGAGTCTTAAGAGCCACATCTAACACCTCAAGCTCCTACCCTGAAAATATATAACATCAAAACAATTGATACAGCTAAGAATACCCAGCTAGCTAGAAAATCCAAGCATTAACTTAATCCAACATGCAAAAATATATACATTATAACACAAGAAACACTAAAAAGCAAGATGATATAAATCCACCTAAAAGTATTAATGCATCAGAAATGACCTCTAGTGAGAACGAGTTAAAGGAAATGCCTGAGAAAGATTTCAAAAGAATAATTGTAAATATGCTCAAAGAAGTCAGAGAACAAATCAAAGGAGTCAAAGAGGAACTTAAAGAGGAAATCAAAGGAATCAAATAAGATGCAGGACACCAATTTCATGAAATAAAGAAGGCAATACAAGACATAAAGAAGGAAATAGAAATAATAAAGAAAAACCAGTCAGAATTACTAGCAATGAAGAACACAGTTAATGAAATAAAAAACTCTGTAGAAAATCTCACCAGTAGAATGGATGAAGAAGAGGATAGAATATCTAAGCTAGAAGACCAGGTGGCAGATCTAATACAGGCCAACAAAGAGAAAGACAAACTTATAGAAAAGTATGAGTGGGAATTTCAAGATATTCGGGACACTATGAAAAGATCAAATATTAGAATTCAGGGCATAGTAGAAGGAAAAGAATTCCACTCCAAAGGCATAGTAGGTGTCTTCAACAAAATCATAGAAGAAAATTTTCCCCAAATTGGGAAAGAGGTGCCAATACAGATACAGGAAGCCTTTAGAACCCCAGCCAGACAAAACCTGGAAAGAACCTCTCCTCGCCATATTATAATCAAACTTCCAAATACACACACCAAAGAAAAATATTGAAAGCAGTTACAGAGAAAAATCAAGTGACCTACAAAAGTAAGCCCATCAGAATTACAGCAGATTATTCAACACAAACTTTTAAAGCCAGAAGGGCTTGGAGAGATATATTTCAAGTTCTGAAAGATAACAACTGTCAACCAAGGATACTTTATACTGCAAAGTTATCCATTCAAATAGACGGAGAAATAAGGACATTCCATGACAAAAGCAGGTTAAAGGAGTATTTGAAGACAAAACCAGCTCTACAGAAAATTCTTGATAGAATCTTCCATGCTGAAGAAAAGGAAAAGCACACATATAAGGAACCTAGAAAAATCAAGTAATATTCAAATACTTGTTAAAAGAGCACAGGTAGAACCGGAACCACAAAAAAAATGGCAAATATAAATACACACCTTTCAATAATATCTCTTTATATCAACGGCCTCAATGCCCCAACAAAAAGACATAGGTTTGCAGACTGGGTTAAAAAGCAGGATCCTACAATTTGTTGTCTCCAAGAAACTCACCTTTCTACAAAGGATAGACATTATCTTAGGGTGAAAGGTTGGAAGATGGTGTTTCAAGCAAACGAGCCTAGAAAAAAAGCAGGGGTTGCTATCCTAATATCTGACAAGGTAGACTTCAGTCCAACGTTAGTCAAGAAAGATAAGGAAGGTCACTTTATATTGATTAAGGGCACACTCCAACAGGAGGACAATACAATCCTAAACATATATGGACCTAACATGGGGGCTCCCAAATTTATCAAAGAAACACTATTAGAACTAAGGTCACAGATAACACCAAACACAGTGGTAGTGGGTGACTTTAACACCCCACTCTCACCAATTGACAGATCATCCTGGGAAAAAATAAACAGAGAGGCATCTGGACTAAATGGGGTCATAGAAGGAATGGACTTAACAGATATATACAGGACATTTCATCCAAAGGTTGCAGAATATACATTTTTTTCAGCAGCACATGGAACATTCTCTAAAATAGACCATATATTAGGACACAGAGCAAATCTTAACAAATTCAGGAAAATTGAAATAATTCCTTGCATTCTATCTGACCACAATGGAATTAAACTACAAATCAGTAGCAAGAAAGGCTATAGAGTATACACAAAATCATGGAAACTAAACAATACAATACTAAATGATGAATGGGTCAATGAAGAAATCAAAAAGGAAATCAAAAAATTTATAGAGTCAAATGATAATGAGAACACAACATACCCAAATCTCTGGGACACAATGAAGGCAGTTCTAAGAGGTAAATTTATAGCCTTAAGTGCCTATATTAAGAAATTAGAAAGGACGCAAGTAAACGACCTAATGCTTCACCTTAAAGCCTTGGAAAAAGAAGAACAAGGCAAACCAAAAATCAGTAGACAGGAAGAAATAATAAAGATTAGGGCAGAAATTAATGAAATAGAAACAAAAAGAACAGTCCAAAGAATTAATGAAACAAAGAGTTGGTTCTTTGAAAGGATAAACAAGATTGATAAACCCTTAGCAAATCTGACCAAAAGAAAGAGAGAAGAGACACAAATTAATAAAATCAAAGATGAACAAGGTAACATCACCACAGATTCCACAGAAATTCAAAAAATCATAGGGACAAACTATAAAAGCATATACTCCACAAAGTATGAAAATCTGAAAGAAATGGATGATTTCCTTGATCTATATGACCTACCTAAATTAAATCAAAATGAGATTAATCACTTAAATAGACCTATAACAAACATGGAGATCTGAACAGTTATCAATATTCTCCCAACTAAAAAAAGCACAGGCCCGGATGGATTCACTGCTGAATTTTACCAGACTTTTAAGGAAGAGCTAACACCATTGCTTCTTAAGCTTTTCCAGGAAATAGAAAAAGAAGGAATTCTACCAAACTCCTTCTATGAGGCCATCATCACCCTGATACCAAAACCAGGCAAAGATAGAACAAAAAAAGAAAATTACAGACAAGTCTCCCTCATGAACATAGATGCAAAAATTCTCAACAAAATATTGGCAAACAGAATACAAGAGTATATCAAAAAGATCATTCACCCTGACCAAGTAGGCTTTATCCCAGAGATGCAGGGATGGTTCAACATACACAAATCTATAAATGTAATACACTACATAAACGGGTTGAAGGACAAAAATCACATGATCATCTCATTAGACGCAGAGAAAGCAGTTGACAAAATCCAACATACCTTCATGATAAAAGTCCTACAGAGGCTGGGAATAGAAGGAACATATCTCAATATAATAAAGGCTATTTATGACAAGCCTACAGCCAACATATTACTAAATGGGGAAAAACCAGAAGCTTTTCCACTAAAATCAGGAACAAGACAAGGGTGTCCACTGTTCCCACCTTTATTTATTATACATATTGGTCTTGACAAAAACTTTCTGAATACAACCTCAATTGCTCAGGCAATAAAACCACAGATTAATCACTGGGACCTCATGAGAGTACAAAGATTTTGTACTGCAAAGGTCACTGTAAATAAAGCAAAGAGGCAACCTACAGAATGGGAAAAAATCTTCGCCAGCTATATATCTGATAGAGGATTAATATCTAGGATATACAAAGAACTCAAAAAGTTAAATAATAAGGAATCAAACAAGCCAATCAAAAAATGGGCTATGGACCTAAATAGAGAGTTCTCAAAGGAAGAAATACGAATGGCATATAAGCATCTAAAAAAATGTTCTATGTCACTAGTCATCAGGGAAATGCAGATTAAAACTACATTGAGATTCCATCTCACTCCTGTCAGATTGGCCACCATCATGACAACAAATGATCATAAATGTTGGCAGGGATGTGGAAAAAAAGGAACCCTTCTACACTGCTGGTGGGAATGCAATTTGGTCCAGCCATTGTGGAAAACAGTGTGGAGGTTCCTAAAGCAGCTAGAAATTGATCTACCATATGACCCAGCTATAGCACTCCTAGGCATATATCCAAAGGACTCATCTCATTTCCTTAGAAGTATGTGCTCAACCATGTTTATTGCTGCTCAATTTATTATAGCTGGGAAATGGATCCAGCCTAGATGTCCCTCAACAGATGAGTGGATAATGAAGATGTGGCACATTTATACAATGGAGTTCTACTCAGCAGTAAAGAAAAATGAAGTTATGAAATTTTCAGAAAAATGGATGGACCTGGAAAGTATTATACTAAGTGAGGTAACCCAGGCCCAGAAAGCCAAGCACCACATATTCTCTCTCATATGTGGATCCTAGCTACAGATGATTGGGCTTCTGCGTGAGAATGAAAATACTTAATAGCAGAGGCCAGTAAGTTAAAAAGGAGACATAAAGGGAAGAGAAAGGAAGGGAGGAGGGTACTTAATAGGTTGATATTGTATATATGTAAGTACAATGATTGTGATGGGGAGGTAATATGATGGAGAATGGAATTTCAAAGTGGAAAGTGTGGGGTGTGGGGAGGGAGGGAATTACCATGGGATTTTTTTAATAATCATGGAAAATGCTAATAAAAATATAAAAAAAAAGAAAGTGGGTACCAAATAACGGTTAAATATGAGTAAATTCTGTAAGTTCTGATGTGTTATTGCACATCAGATAGACAAGAGTATCGGAATGTGGATTTCAAACAAGCTAGGAGAAAGAATTTTGAATGTGTTCATTTCCTTACATGTTGTTAGCATGCAGTGTTGAAGGACTTGACATGTCCTGTATGACTACTGGGAGAGGATCCTTGCATATTAGCTACTAATAGCTTTTCCACATACTTATTTTCTTTGTATGCTATAATAAATCATAGCTCTTAATTTAACTATATGATGAAAATTTTAAGTTCTTTTAAAAATTACCAAAGTGGAGCTGGGCGTCGTGGCACATGCCTTTAATCCTAGCACTCAGTAGGCAGAGGTAGGAGGATCACCGTGAGTTTGAGGCCACCCTGAGACTCCATAGAGAATTCCAGGTCAGCTTGGGCTAGAGTGAAACTCTACCTCAAACAACAACAACAACAACAACAAATTACCAAACTGGAGGTGGTGCTGGGTTCCTCTGACAAAGCCAGTTTATCAGTTCTGTAGTCACTAGTCATTAGTATGAATATCCACATACATGTTGTACTAGAAATATAATTGTGGAAAAGAAAACAAATAAATGTGTGATTCATTAACAACTTATCTTTATGTTTTTGAAGCAAAGTCTCACTCTAGCCCAGGCTTACGTGGAACTCATTCTGTAGTCCTAGGCTGGCCTCAAACTCACAGAAATCCTCCTACCTCAGCTTCCCAAGTGTTGGGAGTAATGGTGTGAGACACCATGCCTAGCTAAATCATTAGCTATTATAAAAGAGATTTAAAAAATTATAAATAAGAGCAAATAAAATTATATGACATATTATGTATCAATTCACTAACATGGCTATTTTATACACTTATATTGGATACACAAAATAATATTTTTTCTATGTACTGTACATAATAATAACAAAATGGTGATATCTATAAATGATCCTCTTTTCCAATAATATTGAATAAAATTACAAAATAAAATTTGCTTGTTGAATAAGAAAAACATATATTTCTCAAAGGCAGTATCAGCAAGCCTTTTTGAGAGTTCTGTATTATGGGAATATGAGTCAGCTGTGGCTAAATCAGCTATGTTAAGGAGCCTTTATAACTAATGAGGAACAACTGGAAACAGTGCTCATAGACGTCCTGGTCACAGAGCATTTTCTATTTTTTATATTTCTGTAATTATTTTCTGAAATTTGTCATTGTTTTCTGTCCTAAATGTCAAATGAGTACCTATGTCCTATGTTTAATTTGTATGTACAGGCAATCAATTATGTCTCTCAAACATGCTGTTGACCCAAACTTGTCAGTACATGCCACTTGGCAGTTACTATTCAGGAATATTTCCTAGTTAATATTTGTAAACACAAATAAAAACCATATGCCATTCTGGTGTGAGGATGGAATTTGAATGATGGATAAAGGCACTAAAATCTATCAGTCAAAACATGACAGATGAAGAATGTCAACATTTAGGTGAAACTAATGACATGATGGAATAATGATCTGGAATTTTACTTTCCAGTTCACCAATAAATTATATATATATGGTCATGCCCATAGTCTTCCTTTGGACCCCCACCCATAACCTCACAAAAGACACTGGATCTTGAGTAAATATTAAAATGTTAAAGTTATATTTTGCATATTTGTACAGAGACAGTTAAACCAGATGTTACTGTGTTCTATAAAACTGCATAATTATAGGCCTTCTTAAGAGCATATTATTAATGTCATCCCTGAGTACTTCAAAGCAGACATGCCACAGGTGAGTTGAGTCACTATTCATGTTTTTTCCAGCCCAAAGTTTCATTCTTAGATGGGGTAAAATGCCAATGATGGAGTAATGTTGTAATAAAAAAAATGGACATAAGCTAAATTTTTCAAAGACATCCGTAATTTTAAAATATACAAATTTTGTTAACAACATCATATCATATATCTAAAAATATCCAGTGATACCCTTCCATTTTGCCTGGGATACTTGATTATGATTACATATACACATGTGTACACATATATGTTAGGCCTAGGAGAAGCCAATTGACCAATAAGAGTTTATATTTATTTTAATATGAAAATGAATATACATTTCTTTTGTTTACATTCTGAAATTCACAGTATCTGTCCTGCTACTGAAGATTCTTCCTTATTTCTTGCAGCTGATTTTGAGAAGTCTGAATTAGTTGTCATAGGATTTGAAATGCTGGGGAGTCAGAGCAAAGGGATATGAGGAGGAATAGTGACTTTAGTACAGAATTAGACAAACCTTAGAAACCATCTCACCTGTCAAGGGAGAAGATTTTTATCATGTACAGATTGGTCCCATCCCCACAATTGTGATGTAAAGGTAACCGCAGGGAACAATCTTGCTCTTTATGTTACTGTCTTCAGGCTGCTCATCTTTCTGCAGATTAGTTTCCATCATTTTCTAATGAAGCCTTCCTACTTCTACATCATTCATTGCAGACATGTGTCATACTATTACCTTGGCCACACTGAGGCCAGTGCTACTGCATAGGTTACTCATCCACATCCTTGCTAGTCCTTATCCTATTGTCCCTTTTGCCTCCCTCACTGAAGGAGAGTACTTTGCAATCTCCAACTTGACTCCTCTTATCATCATTAGGAGTTAAAGTATCCACATGCATGGCCTTTGAACATGGCTTCATGAATCCACCATGACCTTATTTCACCTCAAGATTTCACAGTTGATCTCACTATCAGCAAAGGCTCACTACTATGAATGATTGAATTAAAATATCCTACCCTGAGTGACCACATCTTGACATCCCATTTTTCTGTTTCATGAGTTTCTACAACCCTCATCTAAGTGACAAAGCAAGATGATTCCAGACATTTATTTTTATGGCCATTGCCAGGCAGCTGATTGTCTTTGCAAAACACCATGCATGATCAAACACACACACATGCACATGAATCTCTAAGCACACATTTGTGAAATTCACTAGACCTTACCCCTATGTAATTCTTTATGGAGCTCTGTCTATCCTTCTCAGCTTAAGTCAGAACTTTTACAAACACTCCTCTGAAATTTGTGTCTATTCCCTCAGACACTGTTATTTCAGGAGAGTCCTATCAGGTTGGAACCACCTCCATGTCCAGCTGTCATTCTGACCCACACTGATATCTGTTATCACCTTTACCCTTCTTATTTATCCCTTGTGGTGGTCAATGCAGGAGTCCTCATGAACTTAGGTGTTCTAAATGCTAGGTTCCCAGCTAATGAAGATTTGGGAATTAAGGTCCCCTGGAGAGAGTATATTGTTGGGGGTGGGCTTAAGCATGTTATAGCAAGTTTCCTCATGCCAGTGTTTGGCACACTCTCCTGCTGCTATTGTCCACTTTATGTTGGCCAGGGGTTGATGTCCACCCACTGCTCATGCCACCATTTTCCACATCATCATGGAGCTTCCTCTCAACCCTATAATCCAAAATAAACCTCTTCTTCCCACAAGCTGCTCTTGGTTGGGTGATATCTACCAGCAATGTGAACCTGACTGCAACAGTAAAGGGCTACCAATGAGTGGGATTGCTGCTAGGCACCTGACTGGCCTTTTGGAGCTGATTTTCAAGAGGAATGTGGAAGGATTTGAGACCTTGGCCAGGTTGATGCCTTGCAGTGCTATAAGTACAGCTTGATATTCTTATTCTGGTCAGAGTTGAAAGACCTGAATATAGTGAGAACTATGGACTGTGAGGTTTGGCTTATGAGGGTGAGAAAGAGCTTTGCTTTGACTGGGCTAGAGGCAGTTTGTGTGAAAAGCTTGCTGTTTTGCCTGTGTCCTGAGAAGTTGTTCAGGGTTGCTTTGTATAGAAATGAACTGGTATGAGCAGAAGGATATGGCACATAAAAAATGAAATCTTTGGGCCTAAACTGTTGCCCACTCACCTGCAAATTGTTTGAGAGATTACAGCCATTGAAATTTAGCTACCTAACCTGCACTGGGGCAACAGGGAGAATGTCAACTCTTTTGAAGGGTCTTGAGTCCTCAAGGAGTGTTCTGTTCTTCAAAGTCTGCTTTATCTCCCTCTGGATTAACAAATTGGCACCCTACCTGGTATTGTGGAGTATAAGAAATGCAGGAAAGAGAGGGTCATTGAGTTTGCAATGCCGTCTTGTGTTTTGGAAATGGTTTGCTAGTTGCCTGCATGGAGACCCCATGGGGCCATGAGGATGAACAATTGCAGTGGGAACCCAGTGGAGATGTCAGAACCATGAGATGGCTTCCACAGAGAGCTGCTGGCCTCAGATGAAGTTTTCCAGGACTGCGAGTAGCCTAGCTGGAGGGGCAAAATTGGGACTCCATAGATTTGTTGCTGGTTAGAATTATCAGACTTGGAGGTATGTCACTGGCTAGAGTTGTTGGACTTGGACCTACAGAGTTTGATGTTTTCTCTGGTTGTTTTAAATTTTTTATTGCTTGAATATTTCTTTGCTATGCCCAATGCCATCTTTTGCAGTGTGAATGTTTATTCTGTGCCATTATGGATTTATTTGGGGGGTTGGTATTATGGCTCAGTTAAAAGATATTGGACTGTGGGGATACATGACTATAACTGGAATTGATAAAATCTATGGGGACTTTGAAAGTTGGACTGAATGCATTGTATTTTATATCACGTATGGATATCAGTTTATAGGCACTGGGGCAGAATGTGTTGGTTTGATTCAGGTGTCCCCCATAAACTTAGGTGTTCTGAACACAAGGTTCCCAGCTGTTGGAGATTTGGGAATAAATGCCGCCTGGAGGCAGTGTATTGTTGGGGGTGGGCTTAAGCATGTCATAGCCAGTTTCCCCATTCCATTGTTGGCACACTTTCCTGTTGCTGTTGTCTACCTTATATTGGCCAGAGGGTGATGTCCACCTTCTGCTTATTCCATTGTTTTCCCCTGCCATTGTGGAATTTCCCCTCAAGCTTGTAAGCCAAAATAAACCTCTTTTTGCCACAAGCTGCTCTTGGTTGGGTGATTTCTACCAGCAATGTGAGCCTTACTGCAACATTCCCCCACCTTTTCTTGCTTCTTATTCCCATTGAATAGCACTTCAACATATGTATATCAGCCTGCAAATAATAATTTTAAACAATAGAAACATTCCTATCATGTGACATTCTACAGAAGAAAGCCCCGTATTAAAGAGGAGGGGTACAGGTCAAATAGAAGTGCCCTATAGAAGGTGGAGAAAGCTCAATCCTAAAACAATGGACTCTAACTGGTAAATCTGGCTTGGTTTCCCCCATAGTGAACTTTTGGTCAGGGAGAGCCATGAGGTCCCCAAAACAATGCAGCCCTTTGCCAAAGCACTTGGTTACTCATGGCCAGTATACTCATAGACTCCAAAGAGAAGCCCCCATTGTTCTCTGGATAAGAAGGTGGCCATACACATTAAAAAGTCTCTCAAATAACTATGTCTATTCTACTTGATTAAAGATGCTCTCACTCTTGGTTGGAGAATCTGCTTTATTTTACAGATAGCAGAGCATAATAGGATTATTCAAGATCCATCAATGTGACAACAATAAAAGATGACTGTCTACCTTGAGACATGCTACCACATCTTCCAGAACCCAGGGAAAATTGCAGAGAAAGTAGCTAAATGAGTATTACTCACACTACTTGACTTTCAATCAGCTCCATGGAAAAGTTGACAGACAATGAGGGTAATCAAAACTCATCAAAGCATAAATCCAGAGGATACAGGGAAACTAAGTCTAAATGAGATCTCTAATAGGCCTGCCAAGGCTCTGGGGTCATTGTGAAAGAGGAGGCAGAAAGAATGTCAGGGTCACAGGGTGGACAAGAATATCCACCCGCAGAGACTGAGGCCTTAATTTCCTCACAGTGAATACCAATACCCCACTGAGAAGGGTCCTCAGGAAATTGGAAGCCAGGAAGAGTGAATATAAGACTGTAACTTTTATAAAAAAAAATAGATAAACAAATAAATAAAAATTTAAAAATAAAGAACCCTCCTTGAAGCAACAGCTAGACAATAACTATCTTACAACTCCTTTCTTCTCTTAAGACAAATTTCTGTTCATTTTATCATTAAA
Organism: Jaculus jaculus; assembly: GCF_020740685.1. NCBI lineage: Eukaryota > Metazoa > Chordata > Mammalia > Rodentia > Dipodidae > Jaculus > Jaculus jaculus. The sequence goes on from NC_059109.1 coordinate 87,595,992, forward strand.
AGAAATAGTTTTATTTATTTACAAGTAGTGTGTGTGTGTGTGTGTGTGTGAGAGAGAGAGAGAGAGAGAGAGAGAGAGAAAGAGAATGAGAATATGAATGTGCAAGGGCCTCTTGCTGCTACAAATGAACTTCAGATACATGTACCAATTTATGAATCTAGCTTTACATGGGTACTGAAGAATCAACCCCAGGCTGTAAGGCTTTGCAAGCAACAGTCTTAACCACTGAGAAATCTTTGTAGCCCTTAATCTTTTTTATTGAAGTAAAATTCACATGACATACGTTTAATTATATTAAGGGGAACCATTCAGAGTACATTGGCACATTGACATTGCTTGGCAACCATCACTTAGTTCTCAAACATGTTCAGCATCTGAAAAGAGGGCCATGGATCCATAACATAGTTATCCAGAGTTCTGGATACCACTCGTCAGTTATCTGTCTGTATGAATTTAACTATTATAGTTATTTAATACATAGAAAATAACAAAATATTTACCCTCTAGTATATACTTTTCCTTAGCATAATGATATCCATATTGTTGCATATCAACACCTCACCTCTATTTATGACTCAGTAAAATCATAATGTATGCAATACTCCATATTGTTTATCCCTTAAGTTTAGATAGTCATAGCCTCCAAATTTGCTATTGTTTCCAATAAGTTTCCAAACTACTTTTTTAAAAGAATGCTTTCCTTGTCATGTGTGATCACCAAAGCCCCTGCTGGTTATCTCAGTAGTCAGCAGTGACCTGGTAGAATTTTCCATAAAGGCTTCCTGGGGCTCTGTCCGAGTTTTCCTCATGTCCACAGATCTGACAGAAGGGGAACTCTCATAGAATTCATGTGGGGTCCCCCTAGTTCTCCCCATTGTTATGATTCATCTAGGTACTGATTCTCTCAATCAAATTCCTCCTTTCTACACTAGGAGCTTCTGTCTGCTATTCTTCCCATCTCATCTTTTCTCTTACAAGGACACTGACCAGTGTGCATTGAAAAGTTTCCATAGGTATTTCCAAAGTTAAGAAAGCTACCTTTGTTCAAAGTAGAGTAGAGAAGTTGTGGTGGTTAGAATCAAATGCCTCCCATAAATTCATGTGTTCCTAAACTGGTGGCAGTTTGGGAAATGAATCCTTACTGGAGATGGTATGTTGCTAAGAGTGGTCTGAGGGGATGTTATAGCCATATCCCTCTTGCCAGAAGCTGGCTTACTCTATTGTTTTCTCTGTGCTGTTGAAAGAAGGTGATGTCCAACCTCTGCTATACCATATTTTCTTTGTCATCAAGAAGTGTTGCAGTCCGGTTTGCATTGCTGGTAGAAATCACCCAACCAAGAGTAGCTTCTGGGAAAAAGAGATTTATTTTGGCTTACAGGCTCGAGGGGAAGCTTTACGATGGCAGGGGAAAACGATGGCATGAGCAGAGGGTGGACATCACCCCCTGGCCAACAGAAGGTGGACCACAGCAACAGGAGGGTGTGCCAAACACTGGCAAGGGGAAACTGGCTTTAATACCCATAAGCCCGCCCCCAACAATACACTCCCTCCAGGAGGCATTAATTCACAAATATCCATCAGCTGGGAACCTAGCATTCAGAACACCTAAGTTTATGGGAGACACCTGAATCAAACCACCACATTCCGCCCCTGGCCCCCATAAACTGATATCCATACATGATGTAAAATACAATGCTTTCATCTCATTTTAAAAGTCCCCATAGTTTTTATCAATCCCAAAGATGTTCATACATCCCCATAGTCCAAGATCTTTTAACTGAGCCATAATACCAAAAAAATAACCTTAAAAAACCCAGAATGGCACAGAATAAATACTCACACTGCAATAGATGGCATTGGGCATAGCAAAGAAACATTCAACCAATACAAGATTTAAAACAACCAGGGCAAATATCCAACTCTGTAGCTTCAAGTCCAGCAACTCTAGCCAGTGACAAATCTTCAAGTCCGATAATTCTAACCAGCAACAAGTCTCTGGCATTCCAATTTTGCCCCTCCAGCTAGGCTACTCACAGACCTGGGAAACTTCATCAGGGCCGGCAGCTCTCCTTGGCAGCCATCTCATGGTCCCGGCATCTCCACTGGGTCTCCACTGCAAGCCACGGTTCATCCTCATGGCTCCATGGGGTCTCTATACAGGCAACCAGAAAACCTGCTTCACATTGCCCATGGCCATTTCCAAAACACAAGAATATGTTGCAAACTCAATGACCCTCTTTCCAGCATTTCTTATACTCCACGATACCAGGTAGGTGCCAATTTGTTAATCCAGGGGGGAATAAAGCAGACTTTGAAGAATAGGACACTCCTTGAGCACTCAGGCTCTTTCAAAAAGTCTACATTCTTCTTGTTGCCCCAGCGCAGGTCAGCTAGTCCAGTCTCAAAGGTTGTAATCTCTCAGTTGCAGCTGAACGGGCCATAGTTCACCAAAAGATTTTTCTTTCTGTGCCATATCCCTCTGCACACACCAGTTCATTTCTACGCAAAGCAACCCTGCACAACTTCTTAGGACATGGGCACAAGAGCAAGCTTCTCACACAAACTGCTAGCCCAGTCCAGGCAAAAGCTCTTTCTCACCCTCATGAACCAAACCTCACAGTCCATAGTTCTTACTGCCTTCAGGTCTTTCAGCTCTGACCAGGATAGACCATCAAGCTGTACTTACAGCACTGCAAGGCATCTCTTAGACCAAGGTTTCAACTCCTTCCACATTCCTCTTGAAAATCAGCTACAAAAGGCTGAAGCCACATAGTCAGGTGTCTAGCAGCAACCCCACTCCTCAGTACCACTTTGCTGTTGCAGTCCGGTTCGCATTGCTGGTAGAAATCACCCAACCAAGAGTAGCTACTAGGAAAAAGAGATTTATTTTGGCTTACAGGCTCGAGGGGAAGCTTCACGATGGCAGGGGAAAATGAAAATGATGGCATGAGCAGAGGGTGGACATCACCCCCTGGCCAACAGAAGGTGGACCACAGCAACAGGAGGGTGTGCCAAACACTGGCAAGGGGAAACTGGCTTTAATACCCATAAGCCCGCCCCCAACAATACACTCCCTCCAGGAGGCATTTATTCCCAAATATCCATCAGCTGGGAACCTAGCATCAGAACACCTAAGTTTATGGGAGACACCTGAATCAAACCACCACAAGAAGCTTCCCCTCGAGACTGTAAGACAAACTAAGTTTTTCCTTTCACCAGCTGCTTTTGGTCAAGTGTTTTTTTTCCTAGCAAGGAGAAGGTAAGTACAACAGAAGGGCATAGTGTAGCAATTTTCAATCTCTTCACTGTTTTCTTGGGAGATTATAAGAATGTTCAATGGTTACAATTTTAAGGGGAAAAAAAGCCTGCATAATTTTAGCCATCAGAAAACAGGCATGGCATGGGGGTCACTTGAATATAAGTGTTTGAATCTAGGCTGAACAAAAGTGTAAGACCTTGTCTTTATAAAAAGATGAAGAAAAGAAGAAACAGAAAGGAAGGAAGGAAGGAAAGAAGGAAGGAAGGAAGGGAGAGAGGGAGGGAGGGAGGGAGGCAGGGAAGGAGGGAGGAAGGAAGGAAAGAAAGAAGGAAGGGAAAGAAAGGCAGGAAGAAAAAGAGGAGAGCAATGAAAGAAAAGGAGAGAAAGAAGAAGAAAAGAAAAAAGGAATGGAGGAAGGGGAAGGAGAAAGAAGGGGGACAGAAACAAAGAAAAGAATTAAGGAAAATAGGAAAGGAGGGGGTGAGGAAGGGCTATATCTATAGAAAATACCGGCACTGATATAATAACCAAGAACACAGGCCACTATTCCTGCAGCCGCCATGACCACTCCTGCTCAAAGCTGTGCTGCACACTAAAGAATAAGAGGTGGGATGCAGGAGGGTAAAAAGTCACAATGCTCTTTCATCCAACTACAGCTGCGTTTCTGTGAACCTATGACTAAACTATAAAATAACTCTCTAATGACACTCTACTATAATTCCCGACATTTCACATTCCCAACAAATCTTTTTTATAGGAAGACAAGAATTCTATTAGCCCATCAAGTCCATAGATTTCCTCCACTATTTATCTTACTCATCACTCTCCATTTATATGGTGAACATGTTTATAATTCCTCTCAAAAAGTCCATATGTTGAAACCTATGAACTAATGTGTGGTATTTGGGTACAGGACATTTGGTACATGATTAGGTCATGGGGATGGAAGCCTCATATATGGCATTAGCAGCCTTAAGAAAGGGCCCTAGAGAACTAGTTTTCCCTTCTACCATGTGAGAACACAGGGAAAAGGACATCTGAGAATGGAATGAGGGACTTCCCCAAGATTAATGTCTGTTGGCATCTTAATATAGGACTTTTTGGTCTGCACTACTGTGAGAAATTTATTTCAGGTTGAAGATTATCATACACAAACACATATAGACTGAAAAATAATCACTGTCTCTACCAGCTTCCTAAAGACACTAGATCAGAGTTAAGTTGATTAACTCATGGATTGGAGAGGTTATTCTTGGATTTATTGACATTGACATATATCTTTTTGGTTTCCAAAGCCAGATTGTTTTACTTTTACTTTTTTTTTTTTTTTTAACTGTTGAGACTAGCACATTGAGTAAATTCTATTCTTGTTAGAAAAAAAAAAAAAAATATATATATATATATATGTTGTGGTCTAGCCCTATAAATCATCTCATTGTTCAAATGCTGAATGTCTCAACACAATATAAATATTGCAAAAGAGAGAAGTTCATCGTGAATTGAGTAAAAGCATAGAAACTCTTGATTACAGACCAAGTACCATGAAGAAAATTACCCACTGAAATCCAGATTCCTTGGACCTTGCAATATTGTTTTTCCCACAAGACAACTGGCTTTGTTTACAGAGCTCAGTGGAGTACAGCCTGGTCTTTGCCATACTACACTTGAGAACATGGTCCTCTCTTCAGGCTTTCGTACTTTCTGAACATTTTGTCTACTTACTGGTCCACATTTGTGGTCTTCTGCTACTTTCCTCACATTCCCACACTTGATGTGAACAATGAAGTAGATTTTTTAAAAAATTTTTTTTGGTTTATTTATTTATTTATTTGAGAACAACAGACAGAGAAAGATGCAGAGAGAGAGAATGGGCGCACCAGGGCTTCCAGCCACTGCAGACAAATTCCAGATGTGTGTTCCCCCTTGTGCATCTGGCTAACATGGGTCCTGGGGAGTCAAACCTTGAACTGGGGTCCTTAGGCTTCACAGGCAAGTGCTTAACTGCTAAGCCATCTCTCTAGCCCGTGAGGTAGTTGTTTGAGTGTTGGCACAATGGGCAAAATCTCATTTTCATGGCAAGAACTTTGTATTGCTCCAACACAGGATTTATTTTTAAAGTTCTGCATTTTTGGTTTTCTGATATCTTCTGGAAATAAGATGCCAATGAGACAGAACACAGAAAAAAGAAGAAAAACACCCAAACATTTCCATTCCCTCTTTCCATGCTCTTCCCCAGCCAAGTTTTGAATGACTAAGGGGATGGGCTTTTTTCTTTCCCCTTTTTCCTTTGCCTAGAGTTGGCTGCTAAAAGGCTCTGTTTTGGATTCAAAGATTTTCCTGTTGGCCTCTCCTGGAATAGCTACTATCATATCTGAGTTATTTCATTTCTCCAGAAGATATTCCTTAGTAGGGACATGGACTTCTATTTGAAGAATAGGACCTCGATTTAAATGATTTTCTATGATGAGTAAATACATACCTTTGGATTTGTAGCTTTTGGAGGACTGAGACTTGTTTATCTCCTTCAATGCTTCACAAATTTTAAATATCAATTGCGGGTGTAATGGTCTGTCATTGTATCGGTTGAATCACCACACAAGGAAGGCTGGTAATTGGTCTTTGAAGATAGTTATGAGCAACAAACCAAAGATCTGGTAAAGATATTGAGTTTTTCATTGAAAACAAAGAAATAAAATATAAAGTTCATCAGGATTGCCTTTGAGTTAGCCGAGGGAGAAAAGTCATCAATAGTCTGATCTAGCAGTGGTCCCTGCAAGCTACACAACTGACCAGTAAGGCAAGATATACTAATGAGCATAATAGTGGCATGTGTGGTATGAGGGTAACCATCTGCTCTCAGGTTGGGTTTGAGATCCACTCCACTAGAAGGAATTCAATGTGGTACTGAAAACCTACTAAAAAGCCTTTTGCTATAAAGATCATAAGCCCTAAAGGAGCTAACCCCTGATGGTTGTTGTAGATTTGTACAATCTTGACTTTGGGTTATCGGTAGAGTGGAGGTTTATGAGTGCACTTGGCCCTATTGCCCCTGCCAATGAAGATACTAAATATACTTCAATGGTCTCAGCTCAAGAATTAAGAATAATGATTCATGTCTCTATCAATATCACACTCAGTTGTCATCTCTTAATCTCCTGCTCATTTTTTATCATCAATTTTTATATTGATTTACTTTGAGGACACAGATTTTTAGTTAATCAAACAAATATCCCTTGGTTTTACCTATCAAAACAACATCCCCCATTTTTCCCCCTTGAGGACTGCATTTTAGTTTTGTTTCATGAGAAAATTGACCTCTACCTCCATTCAAATTAAATGTGGCTTGGATGTGACTGCTGCTCCAATTTCCTCATCCCTTCAACAGAGGATGAGGACAGGACCTTAGCTGAGTAGACTGGGTATCTGTCCATATCATTTCATATCCCTTACTATTTCCATGCACTTTTTTTCTCTTCCAGTAGCCAGAAATAGGGTGATTGTTGGAAGACTCTTCATGTTGATAATATTCTTTCTACCCATATACAAGACAGAGAGAAAGTACCTGGAGAGGAAATTTCCCTGGAGGAAGCAGTTACCTATTAACTGGTAGATGTGGCAGTATGAGCATTTCAAATTTCTTACTCCTTGACATGAGTACCTTTAAGTATTTGATTTAAAGATAATATTCATGTACAACTAAGCTCCAGGCTCTCAGGGTTACCTAACAACATTCCCTGGATCGGCTTATTTACCACCTAAGTTTCTTACAATTTCCAGTCCTTCATTTTCCCTGAAATCCATAGCTCAAGACCTGTTTCTGGGGGAACATGGATCAAGACACAGCCAATGTCTATCATAGAAGAATGTTCTATCTCCTTGCCCAGTGACTGATAAGCTTGTAAGTATGACCAAAATCGGACCAATGAGACTCCCCAGCCTTTTCCTGAAACGGCAGGTACTTCTTTTTTTTTTGTGATCACTTAGTAAATCAAATATGAGCTGATAGTGTTTCTTACTTTTTCAGTATACAAGAAGAGCTCTTTCAACCACAAAGTTAACATTCAAGAGCATTGGTTCAAAAGGTAAGAAGGGATATTTTCTATATTTATTCATCTATGTTTGAAACTCTAATTTGTCCAAAGTTTTAAATTATATAAGTCCATTTTCCTTCTCACCATTTTAGAATCAAGGTGAACTTTTGTTTTTGAGACCAAAAGAGACAATATTTATTCAGACATGAACTATGTAAAGATATATCTTAGTTTACTATCAACAATCTGGCCAACAAGAGGTGGGTATTGGTACCATGGTTGCTCACTATGTTGTAAAAGTAAAGGCGAGTTATTAGCTCTGAATGGAAGATATGAATACTGACATCAGACTAGCCAAGAGCTTATCTTTATCAGTGCCATAAGCTTTAAGAACGATGACACTCCAAACATAGCTCAGATACAAGGAAAAAAAAAATGTTTAAAGTATCTCATGACCTTTCTAATATTAAAATATTTGGAGAAACTATACACATAATCTTTGAGGACAAAGTATTATATAGTGAAGAAATTTGTCCATATGAGGTAAACGATTATCTCAATTTCAGTGTGTAATTGCAGGTTATATTTTTTTTTGTCTTAATTAAACAATGCTGAAAATGGTTTGTGGCATTTTGCTCCCAGGATTGGGAACCTACACACATCAGTTTTGTGCATGAGAACTAGGAATTAAAGTTGACCACAGCTAATGGGAACCTGCTCAGGCCCATTTTATGGGCTCTACTGAGTGAAGTGCAAAGAGAAAACAGGTTAAGTGAAGAAAGAAAAAAACAATTCTGCCTTTCAATAAGATTTAACAACGAACGCTCCCAAGGAATGTAACATATGAAGAGAATTAAAAATTCTAGGTTGGTTGCTTTTTTACCATTTAGCATTTGTTAAGTGCCCAAAAGGAAATTGCTGATCCTTCATGTGTTTAATTCAACTCCAATGCCTTCAATTATAGAATGCTGTCAGAGTAACACTATGGACATACATGGGTAAGAATGCTGCTTCTGAGCTGCCCCCCACCATAGTAGAGATGCATGAGGTGATGTTTATTGAGTACATCCTTATTGTAGGTTTGCTTCTTCTGGAATGTTCTATCCTGTGCACAATCACAATACTCCCAGAAAGAAAAGAAGACAAACGACTGGCATCTGGAATATTCTTTTCCTACTTATTAAACTTTCAACAATCTCAGCAGACAATTTTTTTTGTTGTTTCTACAAGTTGTTTCTTCTTCTGGGTTTTAATTCTTTTCTTGGCTAAGCTTGGTAGATCACTATGAAATAATTCTTTTAAGTCATACAGTAGCTCTAAGTATTACAACACTCTCAAAGGGGCACCAAATACTCAGAATGAAACCTTTCATTAACTGTAATGACTCAGGAGCAAAGGGGCTGGTGAGAGCATCTATGCTTGTGTGATCTCTGGAGGATGCCTTTGTCCTTAAGAGTTGCTTAAGAATTTTGTTCAGACAACTGTTGGACAGCTGCAATATTGTGTGTTTATTTTTCAGACCTTCTCTGTTTACTCAATTGTCTCTCCTACTTTGGAGTTTTACCAGTTACATCTGGGTTCTACCCTTGGTTTTTCATTTCTTCCTTTTTCCCTATAATTGAATCTTCCCACGGATGAGGCTTTTATAAAAAGTGGGATTCTCAAAGTCAATGTACCTAGTCAGGAAGTTGTTACAAGTGAGTTATACACCTATAAAACAGAGAGATGCTCTACCAATTACCCACTGGCATGCAGAAGACCACCCCAAACATTGGTGTGCTGAAGTAAGCAATTATTACTTATCAGGATAATGTAGTTTATAGGCTGGTTCAGGTGGTTTTACTGGGGCTGCTGAAGGGGCTGTATTTATCTGGTGGGATTGTTGTGGTTGCATATCTATGGCATTCCTCTTCACATATACAATATGGAAATGCACAGGATAAAGGCATGCAGTCTCTGGTAGCCTGACAGGGGTAGCCTAAGCATGTCGTCATCACTCAGAATTAAGAACAGAGGGATGATCAGGCTGAGGTACCTGAATTTGCAGGTTTCAGGTGGTTTGGGGGATTGTAAAATATAGTCACCCTCCTAAGCTTTTGACAAAGTGAGGGTTTTTTTTTTTTTTTTTAATAAAAGGAACCAAGGTGGAAACAAACAAACAAAAATACTAGGAGAACTGTCAATTTTTGTCTGAGAATCAGAAAGAGGACTGAGCTAGTAAAGAAAATGGTTAGTGATTCAAGGAGAGGTGGATGAAGTGGAAAGATCTGAATTAAAGATCTACTTCTACTTCTACTTGTAGTGCAATTCTGTAACCTTGAACATTTGACATACTAGTTCTGAGTATTCTTGTGTTCCTTCTTTGCTATGTAAACTTATCCTAAAGTAAAATTGATTCTTTCCACAGGAAAAGTATGTATGTATACATGTATGCATGTAGGTAGGCATATATATATATATATATATATATATACATACATACACATACATACATACACATACATACATATATATACATATATACACATATATATATACATATATACATATACACACACATATATGCATACATATATATGTGTGTGTGTACAATGTATGTGTATAATGTATGCTAAAACTCATTTATTCATGCTGCTTTTTTTTCCTTTTCTCTTCATTTTTCTTTTCTTTCTTTTTATATGTTGTTGTTTTTTGGTAGGAGCCACTGAGTGTATAGTGTTTTGGTTCCAAGCCTGGAACATTGGATAGTTATGGTTGTGTGAATATAAATCTACTCATCTGATTCTTCTGCTCATTCTTCTAAGCTTCCAGAACCATGACGGATAGAGTATGCTTACTTGTTGACCTACTCCCTCTAAAGGGGAATGACAGGCAGTCTTGAGAAATTTTATCCTCAACTCATATTGGACTGTGATAGAATGGTTATCATGTTGAAAACAATCTCAGAAAACATTCATTACCCCATGCCTTGAGCTAAACAACATCTTAACTAGATGGTACTTTTGGCTCATGGGTCTGATAGGGCTGTAGACAAAACTGGTCCTAACCAACCAAATTAGATGTTTAGTTTAAGACTTTCACAAACTATAGCATTAGCTCACACTTCTATAGGGAAAATCCTTTCATCCCCACTTGAGGCAAGAAATAGTCCAAATCTAAGCTTCAATTTTCCTCTTACCATGTGTTATGGTTTTATCTTTCACAGTTTTCATATTTAGTTCTGCTTTAGTGAGTCAGCTGCCTTTAAACATACACAGTGACTCTAACTCCTAGCTGCATCTGCTTACAATTTCTGTCTACTTGCACACCTATGGCTCTACGATATTTGGTACAAGTACAGTACTATGCAGAAAACAAGTGTTGTGGGTTGAATATAAAATGGTGCATATAAGCTCATGTGTTTGATCTCTTAGTCCTAACTTGGTGGTGCTGTTAGAATCTTTATGAGATGGAGCTGTGCTGAAGAAAGTGAGTCATTGAGACTGGGACTTGAGTTTTTATAGGCTGGCCTCACTTCTGTTCATTTTCTGCATCCTAGGTCTAGCTGCAAATTGACTCTGGCATCATATTCCTGTTGTTGTGCTTTCCTGACCAGGACAGAACGTATCCTCTTGAAACTGTAAGCCATAATGCACCCTTTTGTACCTTAAATTGGTTTAAAACAGGTATTTGGATATAGTAATGAGGAAGTACAAAGTACAAAAAGAAGATGGTAGGAAGGAATGCTCTTGTTACAAATCTGAACATGTTGTTTGTAATCTTTTTAAAATATCTATATATTTTTATTTAATTATTTATTTGAGAGAGAGAATGGGCATGCCAGGCAGGACCTCCAGCTACTGCAAACGAACTTCAGATTCATGTGTTCCCTTGTGCATCTGGCCTACGTGGGTCCTGGAGAGTCTAACCGGGATTTTTTGACTTTGCAAGGAAATGCCTTAACTGCTAAGCCATCAGACCAGCCCCTGTTTATAATCTTTTGGAACTAGATTTTAGTGGAAGTGTGAAAGAGTTGGAACCCCAGGCTACAGAAGCCTAACAATCCTATGATCATAGATTAAGGAGCCATTCTGAGGGAAAAGTGAAGGGCCAGAAATTCAAGAGAAATGATAACAGTAGAGGTCCAGCTCATAAGGTTTCAGAGGATAATAAGAACTTGATGAGGTGCTTGGTTAAAGGCCGTTCATGTTATATGGTAGCAAGGAACCTGGATGCATTTTTCCCAAGTGCTTGGAATATTAGTGAGGCTGAATTTTAAAATAATGGACTATTTGTTTGGCAGAGAATATTTCATGACAGCCCAGTACTCAAGGTATGTGATGCTTATTACTCAATACTACTATTCAGACCTACAGTTAAAGAGAGCAAAAGATAAATAAAAACTTGACTTTGGAGTGGAAAGGATATTCTGATTAAGTTGAAGGCTCCAGACAAGGAGACAACAGCCAAAAAAAACATTTATAATTGTTAAATAGAAATACAGAAATTAGTACAGCTAAACAGATAAATGCAGTTAAAGAGAAGACTCATGTTCTACAACTGGAACAGTAGAAAAGGTACCAGGAGCAAGACCCCAGAAAGCTCTAACATGTGAGAGTGTGAAAATTTTTTTTTAAATTTTTGACAATTTTATACATCTGTATAATGCATTCTGATTCTATCATTTACACCCTCTGTTCCCCTTTCTAATATCACTATTCCTATTACATCTACATTCTAACCACATGCCTTGCTTATTTTATTTTTGACCCACTGTTTAAACTGGGATAGCTTTCCTAGACATGGTTAGAAGATTATTTGCTAAAGAATGAACAATCCCCCGTGACTATTCCCATAATAGACAAGACTTCACATCCACAGCAACAATCAGTTTTCAGTATTTACTATAGATTATTTGGGCTCTTGTGGAGCCACCTTCATCTATGTTGAGGCATCGACAAACTCAATCATATACAGGAACTTCTTTTACAAGAAGTCCTAAATGAAGAATAATAAAGGGTTTAAATATTTCTGGAATTCTACTACCTAGGAAAGACTGTCTCTAGGGTCTGCACATAGAGGCTATTACAAGCTGGTCTCAAGGGACCAGGCTCCATGCTGAACTGACAGCATAATCCACATACATTTATTTTTACATGTATGAAAAATATAAGATTGAGGAGGACATAATATTTTGCTCCACATTTTCAGAGAGTTTCTAAAACTGTAAAGTGTGAGAAAAATCATACTCTCTTCAAGGATGTACTAAGAGGGCATTAAGTGAATTGATGAAGACTGAGCTGCAATGGGGATTCCAATATGCTGGAGATGCCAGGAACATAGGACTTCCATCAAGAAAAGCTGTAGGATTCCATCTTACGCCTGTCAGATTGGCCACCATCATGAAAACAAATGATCATAAATGTTGGTGGGGATGTGGAAAAAGAGGAACCCTTCTACACTGCTGGTGGTAATGCAATCTGGTCCAGCCATTGTGGAAATCAGTGTGGAGTTTCCTAAAACAGCTAAAGATTGACCTACCATATGACCCAGCTATAGCACTCCTAGGTATATATCCAAAGGACTCATTTCCTTAGAAGTATGTGCTCAACCATGTTTATTGCTGCTCACTTTATAATAGCTGGGAAATGGAACCAGCCTAGATGTCCCTCAACTGATGAGTGGATAATGAAGATGTGGCACATTTATACAATGGAGTTCTACTCAGCGGTAAAGAAAAATGAAGTTATGAAATTTGTAGAAAAATGAATGGACCTGGAAAGGATTATACTAAGTGAGGTAACCCAGGGCCAGAAAGCCAAGCGCCACATGTTCTCTCTCATATGTGGATCCTAGCTACAGATGATTGGGCTTCTGCATGAGAATGAAAATACTTAGTAGCAGAGGCCAGTAAGTTAAAAAGGAGATATAAAGGGAAGGGAAGGGAAAGGAAGGGAGGAGGGTACTTAATAGGTTGATATTGTATATATGTAAGTACAATGATTGTGATGGGGAGGTAATATGATGGAGAATGGAATTTCAAAAGGGAAAGTGTTGGGGGGGAGGGAGGGAATGACCATGGGATTTTTTTTATAATCATGGAAAATGCTAATAAAAAATTAAAAATAAATAAATAAATAAAGTACATGCCACCAAAAACGAACGAACGAAAGAAAGAAAGAAAGAAAGAAAGAAAGAAAGAAAGAAAGAAAGAAAGAAAGAAAGAAGAGCTGTAGGTTCAGAGTATAGTCAGCCTAACAGAGAGGCTATCTGTGCTACAGGCAGCAGAGCTACCGAAGCCTTTTTGAGCCCAGACAATTTCATCAAGCGTCCAAGAGACAGGAAATAGGGCTGCAGTATTTGACATTTGTCCTGCTGATTTTCTCTTTTGCTTTGGTCCAAAATTTCTTACTTTAACACCATTCCTGTCATTGTATTTTAGAATTATATAACTTGTGTTTTTGATTGTACAGTCAGTCACAATTAAGAGATTGTCTTAGTCTCAGAAAAAAAGACTTTGTATTTGAACATTTGAAGCTGGAATAAATGCTTTTGGCATTATGAAATGGCCAGAAGTCTATGGGGACTGCTGGTGAATGTTGTGGTTTGAAAGTAAGATGTCCCTCATAAGCTCATCTTTGATTACTTGGTCTTGAACACTCATGTTGGTTGGTATGGTTGTAGAATCTTTATGAGTGCAATCTGGCTGGAGGAAGTGAGCCACTGGAGGCATGTTTTGAGGTTTTATAGCCTGACCTCACTTCCTTTTCACCCTCGCTTCCATACTTGGCTTCATGTGACCAATAGGCCTTTTACTTGGCTGTTGTGCATTTTCTGCCATTATGGAATGCATACCTTTGAAACGGTAAACCAGAATAAATAGCATTCTTCAATAAGCTGCTTCCTGTCAAGTATTTGGTCATAGCAATGAAAAAGTAACTAACACAGACAGCATGTTTAAGATAACTGGATTCATGTTACTGACTTGGAGGTCTTTGAGTTCAAAACTTTATCTTGTGGTAGTTGTCTACCTTGGAAGTCATTTATTTTAACCCTTGAGGAATTTGTTGGACATTCAAGTACTTGTGAGACTTAGAGGACAAGCATTAAAGGAATTGTGACACTATGAATGTGACATCTTTTAGGACTGGGACCCTTTGAAAGGACAGTCTAGATTTTACACTGGGACTGTTCAGTAGCCAATTAACTATCTTCTTTGGAACTAGAGTTATGTAATATCCTTATTACAACAACATTCTGAGTGGTTATCCAGTACTTCAGGATCTCACAGAGACACAACTAGCTTAGCCCAATCCATAATGCTTAGAGTATCATTCTCCCTTGTAACATCTCCACAGTGCACCAGCTCCTGCTTGGTCACATGCCTCATGTTTGTGTTTAAGGACTAATTTGGTTATGACTTAATAATTTATGTTATCCTACTCCATCTACCCTGCAAAGTTTGCGGTGGGATGCAAGTAAAGCCTGGACTGGGGGAGTTCTGACAAGGCTTTTAGAGGAGAAGGACTCAAAGTCTTGGTATATAAAAAAGTAATAAAAAAGCAAAAAGAGAGAGAAAAAATAAAGCAACTCAAATAAGAAAGGAAAACTTAAGTTATCCTCATTTCCTGAAGATATAGTTGAATATTTAACAAAAATATCATAAATACTCTACCAGAAATTTCTCAGATCTGGTAAACATTTTAATGAAAATAACAGGTTGAAAATCAACATACAAAAATTAGTAGTTTTTTAGGGTCATAACTACTTCTTTATTCTCATAAACATCCTAGAATTTATGCTATAATCATAAAATTTATGAAACACTTGAAACATTTTAAAATAATCCAAGTAGATAGAACCCAAAATATGTTTAGACTATTGAAACTGGGTGCTAGGAATAAAGAAAACAGAAAATGTCCAATTATCTAAGGAAGAAATTAAATATGTAGTTTTTATATGCACCAATAACGGATAGTCTGAGAAATAATTGGGAAAACAACAAAAGTAAAAATTACCCCCAGAAATGAAATATAATAGTTTTATATAAAGCAAGTAGAGGAAATGAAAGACATCTACAATTAAAACTTGAAACCATGAAGAAAAAAAAAAACTTGAAGACACTATAATATCATAAAACATGTTATGTTTCTAGATAGGTAGAATTATTAGTGAAAGTGATCTACAGACCTAACACAATTCCAAGCAAAATGTCAATGATGTCCTTCACAGAAATATTATTAAAAAATCCCAAGTTTTGTATGGAAACACAAAAGACCCAACATAGCCAAGGCAATCCTAAGCAAAATAATAACAATTATGATAATATAATGCTAGAGCTATTATCATACTATATTTCAGGTTATACTATATATCAGCAAAACTTGCCCTGCATTGTCATAAATACAGATATGTAGACTAATGGAATATAGTGGATAGTCCACATATCTATATCCACCTAATTTTTGACAAAGTTATTAGAGGCATGCACTAGACAAAAGACAGCCTCTTCAATAATAGATTGTAGGAAAATGGTATGTAAACATGTAAAAGAATAAAATTAGATCCCTGTCTCTCAGTCTGATCAAAATTTATTCAAAATGGTTCAAAGATCTTAATGTAAAACCTGAAACTCTAAAGTTACTATGTGAACTCATAGTTAAGTGTTAATCCCAGCACTTAGGAGTCAGAGATAGGAGGATCATCGAGAGTTCAATGCCACCCTGAGAGTGAATTCCAGTTCAGCCTGGACTAGAGCAAGACCCTACCTTGAAACACACCCCCCCAAAAAAAAAAAAAAAAACCTGGATTGATTTGGAGACCACCACAGTAACTGAAATAAACCAGACTTAGAAAAAAATAGTCATCTTTCTTTCATATATTAAAATTAGGGTGTACAAACACATGTGTATAGATAGTTACAAAGATATAAAGAAGGCCTGAGGATAGGAGGGTTCTATGTGGGAAGATGATTGAGACTTGTGGAAATGGGTTAAGGGCAGTAGAGGATAAAGTTGAGTAAATGTGGTCAAAGTACAAAAATGTCGTTATGAAACCCCATTGCTTTATACAATGAATATGCACTAATAATATTTAAATGTTTTTAAACACGAATCACTTGAGAGGGGGAGGGGATAGGATGGAGTGTGGAATTTCAAAGGGGAAAGTGGGGAAAAGGAGGGAATTACCATAGGATATTTTTTAAAATTATGGAAGTTGTCAATAAAAATAAAGAAAAAAGGAATCACTTGAATGGGAAGCCATACACACACATCAAAGAAAAAAAGACATGAATTTAATGGATAGTGGGGAAGTTCAGTGAGAGTGGGGGTGGAACAGTCCAGTATTATGAGATTCTTACAAAATATAACCACAGTTTTAACTTTGTCACTGAGTTCTCCACAGCTCAGTCCTGTTACTATCCAAGTAAGTTCCATGAGCATTACTCTTACTTTAGAGCATTTAGAAAGCAAGCAATAGTGACACAACTGTGTATTCAAAGTTATTACCTCTCATCATTTTACATATTGGAATTGAATGTTGGAGGAGAAATTTCTGTTATTGAACATGTCATATATAATCTATGGATTTAAGTTATTATCTATTTAGAGATTTTCATTCTTTGAATTTCTTCTGAAAATATATATATTAAAATTTTCCATTTCTTTTTTTAATATTTTGTTTATTCACTTATTTATTTGAGAGACAGAGAGAAAGAGGCAGAGAGAGAGAGAGAGAGAGAGAGAGAGAGAGAGAGAGAGAGAGAGCTCCAGGGCTTCCTGCCATTGAAAATGAAATCTAGCACAAGTAAGATCTTGGGCATCTCCTTACACGGGTCCTAAGGAATTGAACCTGGGTCTTTGGGCTTCACAAGCAAGCGCCTTAAACACTAAGACGTCACTCCAGCCCACCATTTATTTAAAAACAATTAAGCCCAGCCCCAATAAGTACTTAAGGAATGGCAGTTACCTTCAAGAGTCAATGCCCTGTGCAAATATGGAGCCTTTATTTTCGTGCAACCTTGATTTGACTTAGATTCAAATGGATAAATGTGTTGGATCCTTATTTCAACAGCACCAGCTTTATTGGATGATAAAGGCCTGTAAGGACATGGGATAAAGACAAGTTACAAATAAGAAGGTATCCTTAGAGACCATATTTGACATCTACTACTCTCTAGCAGTGCTCTTCTTAATATAACTAGTCATTTAAAGAGTGAAGTGGCCTTATATCATGGGCCACACACATGCTGCAACTTAAATGTTGTCTGGGTTAGACCTCTGGGTAGATCATCTGGACACTTGCCATAAGAAAGGAAAGTGATCACACGTGGACTTAAACCAAGAGAAAAGTCCACAGATGCTGAATCCAGAAAGGCTAACATTTATAATAGGAGATTCTCCTGAAACTTTCTGAAAATAAATTACAATAATATTGGGAAGAGTTGAATTTCCACAGGGCATGAGCTGGGGCCTCATGTTAATGTCATCTAGATAATAAGGTATTTGAAGATAATGACAAGCTTCCGGATTACTCTAAAATAATTTGGGCCTTGTTATGGAATTTTAAATAATTGTATACTGTGTGTTCCAAATAAACTCACCCGCAGTTTCTTTTATTCAAATATTGTTCTAATTGCTGCTAATGAAGCTAGCATACAAATGTACACTCCATCTCCTGATTTGGGGCTGAGCACTCATTATACTGGTTTACTGTACTCTACAGTGTATCAGAACAATTGGCTTTGAACTTATATAACTGATCTTCATGTTTTTATTTGGGGCAATATAGTGGGGTAGTTATCCATATAATTTAAATTTCTCAAACTATCTCCACAAAATAAACTAAACCAAAGGATCTCCCTTTGTATCTTGTTCTGAGTCTTCATAGATATTTTAATGCAGATTTAAGCAAAGGTGAGGTGTCTCTCCCCTCCCCTATTAGAACAAGATCTTCAAGCAAGTGACCTTTGTAAATTAAAAAAAAAAAAAGTCATATTTAAAACGTGTCTGTTTAACCTTAGCAATGGAGTTTTCTTGAGGAACACGCTCTAAAGAGCCCAAGTGACCATAGCCTCCAAAGCAGTTAAGCTATGTTTCCTACCCACATCCCAATCCCAAGGAACGAAAGAAAAGATCAAACTTGAGTATCTGGAAATGGACTTTCTTTCTATACTATACTCTCTTTTGAGTATTTCAAACTTTCTACTTTATTTTTGTTTGTTGTTATTGTTGTTTTAGTTACTTTTTTATATTAAGAACATATTTTGTATGGATACATCATGTGTTGGTACCATCCTTTTCCTTACTCCCTGTTCCAATTCCACTGAGGACCCTCCTCAACAGAGTGGCTAGTATTTCCCATGGGGTTGTGGTTTATGCATTGTGGGAGCAGCAATCAGTTATTGAGGAGAAGGCATGTCTCTGGGTATGATGTCCTGACCTGTGGCTCTTACAATCCTTCTGTCCCCTCTTTTGAAAAATTCCCTGAGCCTTGGTGTGTGTGCTTTAAGTCTACTTCAGTGATAGCTCTTAGGAGGATCTCTGCTTTGATAAGTGTTGAGTATCCTCAGGGTCTGTTTCCTTCAACCTGGTGCTGCTTGTCAGGCTCCTCATGGAAGCAACATACTTGCGTGTCTCCCCACTTCCTCTGGTGTTTCACCTGAGCCCTGGATGGAATGTGAAGGGTGGTTTACCTTCTTGGTTCTCCCTACATTCAGAAAAAGAAAAATAGATTCTCCAATGGGTAGAGAAGTCAGAATAGGTTAAATTGTATATATGTTATTATTTTAGGAAGATTTTCATGGATGTAGTCCGTATTTTAGCCAAAGACTAGTGGGAGCTTGACATTAAAAACCATAATGGTTGTCTCCATAGGAGTCATACCTGGTTCACAGTTCCAAATATGGATTCCTTTCCACTGAACAGATCTCTTAGCTAATCAGAAAGCCATTGGTTCCCGACCAAGGCTATGTGCCACCATTGCACTGGTGTGTACTTCTTGTCAGTTTTGTTGCTTCTGAATGGTTTATATCCTTGCTTGCTCATGCTTTGTTGGCCACTTCCCCTAGTAGTGCTTTCAAGCACTAGCTGGGCTGTCTGGCAACTGGCTCTCTTCCAGATTCCAGCTTGTTCTCTCCCTGTTCAGAGTCAACAGTGTATGATGTCTTCAGAAATACAGTGTTACCTTTTATCTCAGATGGATAATAAAGTGCTTTGACAGAAACCTCTCTTGTTTTGGGAACCTCTTAGGTCTCTCTAAACAACAGTTCAATAAGGGTAGCACTAATTTGAAAGAGATACTCCTTAGCTTGTGTTTAAATTTTCTTGTAGAATGACCAAGGGGGAGTAAGGAACTACTTATTTGAACAGGAACAATGCCTTGGGGTATTGCTCATTTTAAAGTGTACACCTCATAGTAGGGAATAGCTGTAAGGAATGTTCACAATGCCATGAAAGGCTCAGCCTTCCAATTAATGAGTGCATTGTAGTTTCAATCAGATGTCCTCCATAAACTCATGTTTTCTAAATGTTTAGTCCCCAGCTAATGGGAATTTTGGTTGTGGAGCCTTGCTGGAGAAAGTGTATTATTGAGGAGGCAAGCTTTGGGGTGTTGTAGGCAGCTCTATCTTGCCAGAGCTCAGCTCACTTTCCTGCTGTTTCCACCTGCTGTGGCAAAGATGATGTCCAGCCTCTGCTCATGTCATGTTCTCTTTGCCTTCATGAAGAGGCAGTATGCCAAAATAAATTCTTTCCAGCTGCTTTTGATCAGGTGCTTTATTCCAACAATGAGACAATAACTATAGCAGATCCCATGGCTCCTCTGTAAGGGAGAGGAAGAGAAGATATGTATGAAGTAATGACCATGGGCAGGGGGAAAATATGACTCAGAGATCACACAGTAGTAAAACTCCTCAAGCAAGGAGAACCACACAAAAGCTTGGCAGCCTGAGCACAGGCTCAGTGATTTAGGCTCAGAAAGTCATCTAGCATTTACCGGCTGACTAGTCATGCCCAATGCCACAGTTGAGGGACGGAAATGGGTCAACTCTTCCTGAAACATATGTGAAAATTAGGGCCAGAGAGCAAGCTCAGTCTGATTTGACATCTAGTTAAAGCCACGATTTCACTCATGACACTAGCCTTGCTCTCTGTTCTCTGGCAGAACACCACGATGCATTATTTATCTCCTAAAAAGTATGAAATTTTAATAAAACATACTAGAGATGAGTTTGTGTGTATAAGACAGAGAGAAGAGAGAGATAGAGAGAGAGAAATACTGGGAGAGAGAGAGAGGAGAGAGAGAGGGATATTTGAGATAAGGTCTTACTATTTCAGGGTTTCCTCCAACTAGTAATCCTCCTGCCTCAGCCTCCTGAGCACTGAGTTTACAGGTATGCATTAATATGCCTAGCTGTTTTATTTCTTTTATTTTTAAAGATGCTCACTCTTGTCTAAAATACTGGAACATGTTTTATTACCAGAAATAAATGGCCCTTAGAATGAACAAATGTACTTGGCTAAATAAAGCAGGCATGGCACATTCTTTGCTTTGGAGGTACTTATTCTTCTGTGAAGTAAACAGACAAAATCATTCTAAAGTAGATTTGTTTTGTTTCATTGTGTTGGCCAGTACATATATGATACAATGTATTCTCAACAATATTTAATGAGTTATTGCTACTTGACAGTAGAATGTTGTGTAATAGTCCTCTAAAGCTTATTCATCTTGCTTCACTGAACCTCTAACACTGTTCAGTAACTTCCTAGTTTCCTCACTCCTGGATATAACCCCTCCACTTTTACCTTTTATGGATTTGAATATTTTAGGTAACTTATGAAAATGTATTCAAGTAGCATTGGTTTTTGTGTCAGCTAATGATTTCATGGAACATGATGTGCACAAGGTCCATCCATGTGGTGTTTGTGAGACTGCCCTTCTCTGCTAAGACTGAGTAATTCTCTAAAATGCTGCATTTCAGTTAGTGCCACATCTTGGTGATTATGAATATGCAGCATGGTTTAGGCTAGGGATGTATCTCAGTAGTGTAATGCTTGCCAGACATGTGTACAGCTCTGAGTTTAATCCTTGCACCAAGGAAAAATTAATGCAAAGTCTAAGGAGTAAAATGATATACTGGACATAGTCCCAACATTCTGGAGGCTGAAGCAGGAGCACTATGAATTCAAGGCCAGCTTTAACTTAATCTATTTTTGGAAGAAAAGTGAATAAATGAATGACTGAATATAAATGAATAAATGAAATGAATTAAGGAGTACAGACATCTTAGCAATCCTAGTTTCATTTTTTGCATAAATTTCCAAAAGGTGGGTTGCTGGTTCATTTGGTAATAAGGATAACTATGTTATTAATGCTGTCATATGAAAGCTAAGAGAAGTAAGGGGCTCATTCAGAGAACAAAAGACAGATGGATCTCATGCCAAATCCAGAAATATGTATCAGGTGATGAATAGAGAACACTGAATTAAAGTTATAAGTAGCAGAGAATTTAAAGCCATAGCTCTCAAAACAGCAGTTTAACTGAGAGGGTGGCACATTGAATGAGGCTTGAAAGCTCCAGTTTTCCTGGAGGCAAACACAAAGGTGGGACATGGACTAAGACTGGTGTTGCAGTCAGGTTCACATTGCTGGTAGAAATCACCCAATCAAGAGCAGCTTGTGGGAAAAAGAGGTTTATTTTGGCTTACATGATCAGAGGGGAAGCTCCATGATAGCAGGGGAAAATGATAGCATGAGAAGAGGGTGGACATCATCCTCTGGCCAACATAAGGTGAATGATAGCAACAGGACAGTGTGCAAAACACTGGCAAGGGGACACTAGGTAACACTCATAAGCCCACCCCCAACAAGACACTGCCTCCAGGAGGCATTAATTCTCAAATCTCCATCAGCTAGGAACCTAGCATTCAGAACATCTACTTTAATGGGGGACACCTGAATCAAACCACTACATTCCGCCTCTGGCCCTCAAAAACTGATAACCATACATGATGAAAAATGCAGTGCATTCAGTGCAACATTAAAAGTTCCCATAGTTTTTCCAATGATGTTCATACATCCCCATAGCTAAAGATCTTCTAGCTAAGCCATAATACCAAAAAAACTTCATCTGGGACCAGCAGCTCTCCTTGGCAGCCATCCTGTGATCCTGGCATCTCCACAGGGTCTCTACTGCAACTCACAGTTCATCCTCATGGCCCCATGTAGTCTCTATGCAAGCAACCAGCAAACCTGCTTCACACTGCCCATGGCCATTTCCAAAACACAAGACCGTGTTGCAAACTCAATGACCCACTATTTTTTGCATTTCTTATACTCCACAATATCAGGTAGGGTGGCAATTTATTAATCCAGGGGGGAATAAAGCAGACTTTGAAGAACAGGACACTCCTTGAGCACTCAGCCCCCTTTAGAAGAGTCTACATTCTTCCTGTTGTCCTAGTGAAGGTCAGCTAGCCCAGTCTCAAAGGTTGTATATAGTCTCTCAATTGCAGCTGAATTGGCAGAAATTAACCCAAAGATCTTTGTTTTTTTTTTTTTTTTTTCTGAGCCATATTCCTCTACTCATACCAGTTCATTTCTATGCAAAGCAACTCTGTACAACTTCTCAAGACATGGGCATGACTGTAAGCTTTTCACACAAATTGCATCTAGCCCAGTCTAAGCAAAGCTCTTTCTCACCCTCATAAGCCAAACCTCACAGTCCATAGTTCTTACTGAATTCAGGTCTTTCAACTGCATTCATGTCTTTCAACTTGGACCAGAATAGTCCATCAAGCTGTACTTACAGCACTGGAAGGTGTCTCTTAGGTCAAGGTTTCAAATCCTTTCACATCCCTCTTGAAAATTGGCTCCAAAAGGCCAAATCCACACATTCAAGTGTCTAGCAGCAACCCCACTCATGGTACTTTACTGTTGCAGTCAGATTCACATTGCTGGTAGAAATCACCCAACAGAGAGCAGCTGTGGGGAAACAAAAAGTTTATTTTTAGCTTACAGGCTCAATGGGGAAGCTCCACATTGGCAGGGGTAAATGATTGCTTGAGCAGAGCATGGACACCATCCCCTGGTCCACAAAAAGTGGACAATAGCAACAGGAGAGTGTGCTAAACACTGGCAAGGGGACACTGGCTATAACACCCATAAGCCTGCCCCCAACAATACACTCCCTCCAGGAGATGTTAATTCCCAAATATCCATCAGCTGGGGAACCTAGTATTCAGAACAACTAAGTTTATGGGAGACACCTGAATCAAACCACCACAACTGGGGTGGGGGAAGCTCCTTTTAAACCCCTGAGTTTTGCATAGAGGTTTTGGCAAAGGATATGACAGGATCAGATAGAAAAGTTACTGTCTCCTGTCATGATAGCAGTGATGAAAGCACTATAGTCTGAGATACAAGCCATGTTCTCTGCCCTTGAAATATTTCCGTAAGTGTAGTGTTTCTATTTTAGCATTATCAATAGAAATCTAGTGAAGAAAGAAAACTAAGGTCTAATCCCATCACATAGTCATTGGGTACAACAAACCTGTCGGTAATGTCATTCATATCAGATGTGAAATATTGACAGGCATTTTTATATTATTAAACTGTAGATGTTATATTCTAGATATTGTCATGTTATATATCTGTGATGAGGAAGAGGAATGTTTTTGTTTGATTCATCTTATATTTAAGGAATATTCTCAGGTCAGAAGTTTTACTTTGGTTGTGCCAATGCCTTCAAGAGTAGTCATTTTGTTTCACACTCACTACTATGTGCAGACTGTTTTTTTTTTTTTTTAAATCCCAAGAACCTAAAAGTAAATACAATTTGGTATGCTGTAGTGATTTCTTTTTTTCAATATTTTATGTTTATGCAGAGAGGGAGAGAGAGAGAGAGAGAGAGAGAGAGAGAGAGAGAGAGGGAGGGAGAGGGAGAGAGAGAGAGAGAGGGAAAGAAAAAGAATGGCAGGGCCTTTAACCTCTGCAAAGGAGCTCCAGATGTATGTGCCACCATGTGCATCAGACTATGTAGATTCTAGGGAGTCATACCTGAGTCCTTAGGCTTTGCAGGCAATTGTTGTAACTGCTAAGTCATCTCTCCAGCCCCTTGCCCATTCCTTTCATTGTTGCTTGAAATTTACTTATTTTATTTTTTAATTGCATAAAAGAAGTAGATTGCATTATAATGTTTTTAAACAAATTTTGATATCTGTTTTCATTATGATATCAACTAGAGTTTTCTACTGATAGGCAGTTAGCTGGAGACTGGCCCAGAGAAGCATCAATGCCACCATGCCTACCCTGGAAGCACTAGAACCTGCATCTGATTCAGTCTCACTCAAGGTGGCTGTAGCAACAACTTCAATGTCGGATTCTGACTACTTTCCCCAACTTAACAGCTGTGGGATGGCCCTTCCTGATTCTGCCTCCTAAACCCACCAATCAATCCGTTTCCTCCTTTATGATGAATGAGGCTCATTTTAATTGGACATCTGATTCATTTAATTGAACCTGAACCAAGTGTGTGAAGTCTATTACCCCTCCAAGCCTCTTCTCTCTGTCCCTAAGTGAGGGAGATCTTCTTCTCCTCTCCCCCTTCCCAGCTTGCCTTGGAAGAGGGGATAGGGAAGAATTTATTTTTGTTGGATGCTTTCTTTTTTTGCTTTCCTTCTTAATTCTCTGTGAAGTAAATCCTATAATTTACAATTTACTCTGAATTGGTGTTCTTAATTCTTTGCTGATAGAGATAAGAACCCAAGACTTGATAGCTGCTGATGTGGTGGTTCTAATCCCACAAAACTTTCTCTTGTACACTTCCTCCTCTTCTTCATCTTTTCCCCAGTATGATCTCTCCACCCACATAGTCTATTTTCAGCTTTCTAAATGCATGCTCACTTTAATTTCTTCTCCCCCTACCTCTGTTCCTGGCTCATGGTTTCCCATTTGACTCAGCCTATACTCACTTTCATATCCTTTTATTTACATCATAGAAATTAAAACTTAGTATACAAATAGGACAGAGAAAATATAATTTTTGTCTTTCTAGGCTTGGGTACCTTTACTCAGTATTATTTAAATGTATTATCCATTTCACTTTATTTTTGTTCTTTTTTTAATTTTTATTTATTTATTGAGAATGACAGACAGAGAGAGAAAGAGGCAGATAGAGAAAGGGAGGGAGAGAGAGAATGGGCACACCAGGGCCTCCAGCCACTGCAAATGAACTCTAGATGCATGCACCCCCTTGTGCATCTGGTTAATGTGGGTCCTGGGGAATCGAGCCTTGAACCAGGGTCCTTGGGCTTCACAGGCAAGCACTTAACTGCTAAGCCATATCTCCAGCCCGATTTCACTTTATTTTGACTCATATCTACTGAACTTTTAAAATATTACATTTCTGAAGATTAATGGATAATCTCTTCCTGCTTTCATACATTATTCTTCAAACAAAAATAATTGTTTTGTGGTTTTGTTCTCCTTGTGGTTTTGTTCTCCTTGTCCCTTCCCTTTTCACTTCCCCTCCCCTACCCCTTCTCTTCTCTTCTCTTCTCTTCTCTTCTCTTCTCTTCTCTTCTCTTCTCTTTTCTTCTCTTCTCTTCTCTTCTCTTCCTTTTCTCTCACTTGTTCAGAGTATCCCTATCCTCTTATATAACCCAGACTTCCTTTGAGCTCTTGGTCCTCTTGCCTCACTCTCATGAATATTGGAATTACAGGCATGCACCATCATGCAAGGCTATTTTTGGATTTAATTGCTCAACCATTTTCATTCTAATGATTAGAATCTCATAAATAACTTTACCTTTCTGAGTTATAGGTTCCTAATAAAAAAGGAAAAGAAAAGAAGTTGTTTTTTTTTTTTTTTTTTTTTAAAGAAACAGAGATTCTCCTAATAAAATGGAGGGTTTTGCTTATTGGTGGTGAGATGGTAACTGGACTCTTTACATAAAGAATGTTGTGTTTTATGGAGAGGTGGAGCAGAGCAGAGAGGGGACAGGAACAGCATAGTGACTTTGAAATTAAAAGACATTTCTAATCTAATCCAGCAAGTCAGATAAAGATTGCAGTCTTTCAAATGAGACTGTAGAATTAAGGATCTGAATCAGTAATTACATACATCTGTATATTTTGAGATATAGCAGGGGTCACCAAGAAGTAGCTCTCATTAAATCATACTCAAGAGTAACTTGACCACACAATGTATGAATATTGTGAATAACAAGGCTAAGGTTTTATCATGGGTCTCCCATCCATGGGAAAGTTCAATCAGTTGAAAAGCTATAAAATTAGACAATAATGCTTGCATTCATGCTCATTTACTATAGGGTAGGGAGCCTGTTAAGTGCCAGGCTTTGCTTAGAGGCTGCAATACAAAACAGAATATAAATGGTGTCTCCATGAATCAAGGGACCTTGGAGCTGTGTGTGATTGTCTTCTATCAAAATAAATGGTCTTTTTTACCTACATGTCTTTTAATGATGAAGTCAACTGTTTATGGCTACTATTGCAGTCAGGTTCACATTGCTGGCAGAAATCACCCAACTAAGAGCAGCTGTTGGGGGAAAAAGAGTTATTTTGGCTTATGGACTCAAGAGGAAGTTCCATGATGATGGGGGGAAACGATGGCATGAGCAGACATGACATCACCTCCTGGCCAACACCAAGTGGACAATAGAAACAGGAGAGTTTGCCAAATACTGGCAAGGGGAAACTGGCTATAAGTCCACCCCTAACAATACACTGCCTCCAGGAGGCATTAATTCCCAATTTTCCATCAGCTGGGAACTTTTAGCATTCAGAACATGTAAATTTATGGGGCACACCTGAATCAAACCACCACAGTTACTCTATTTATTCTCAACCAATTAATGACCATTCCTTCTTGCTGCTTCAGTGGCTCATCCCTTCTTCATTCTGACTTTTAGTAGAAATGCAAGATAGCCTTCAGTTTTCAACAATGTTTTTTATGTCAAACAAATTTCCCTCTATATACCCAATGAGAACCAAAACAACAATAAAAATAAAAAAAAATCAGTCACCAAGAAAAATATTAACAATAAATCACAAGCCTAATAGCTTTCATAAAATAATTTATTTTAATCTTACTCATTCTAAGATGCTGAGTGCCTAGTGAGTACATTGAGAAGTCTTTTATGAAATCATATGCATTTGAGGAATTTGAAGATGTATTTTGCTTTACCTGAGGATGTCTTTCCTCTTTTATCTAGGATACTCATTTTCATTTCATTTCATTTCATTTCATTTCATTTTATTTCATTTTCATTTTAAACATTAAACATTCATTGGTAATGGTTAATGCAACATATTAGCTTCTATGGCCTATTATCTAATAAAATTATCAGCTTAGGTATACCATTTGCCCAAGAGTGACAGCACTGATAAGAAGGAAAGTATGTAAAATACAAGAATTACTGTGCTCACACCTTCAAATGGCAGACCTTGGTAAATGAAAACTCGAATGGCTGAAGAGATGGCTCAGCAGCAGTTAAAACACTTGCCTACAAAGCCTAGTGACCTGGGTTTGATTCCCCAGGACCCATATAAAGCCAGATGCACAAAGTGGCCCATGCATCTGGAGTTCACTTGCAGGGGCTAAAGATCCTGGCATGCCTGTCCTTTCACCCCACCTCTTTTGTGCTCTCTGTTTCTTACACACACACACACACAAACACTGCAAATTAATTAACTAACTAATTAATTAATTGAAAAAGAGAAAGCTTGGATTCTGGTGGATAATTACATATTCCTAGGATCTAATAATATGGAAACATGAGTCCACCTCAGGAGGTGGAGGGTGGCTCAGGCTAAGAGTAACTCTACTGTTTTACCTACTACTCTCTATTATTTAAGTGTTACCTATTTGATTGATATATTCTAGAGATCAAAGAAGTTCAAATACCACTGGGGTATTTTGCAATATCTGAAAGTATTCTATCATTCCAAGAGTCCAGCCCACTGCAGAATAATTGATTCAGTGTTTCAAAGTTCTTTGTGCAATTATTAATTCAGTTCATATATGTTCAAATACCAGCAATATAAGCAGACAGTACTGGCTTTAAAACAGATGAAAACCACCCCTAAGAGACCATAACAATTAAGTGCTAGAAAGATGCCCTGTAGGGAAACTGTTTATGTTTACACAGAAAATTCAAACAAGGTCTCAAGTGATGACCATCTGGCTCACAGCAGTCATGGAATGGAAAATAAAACTTGCAAGAAACACAGCCTCCTCATACAAATGTAGGCCAAAGGCAGCCTCCAGAGAATCTGCCTTCATCAGGTAGTCAAAACTGACAGTGAACTGCCTTCAAAAGACCTTGGATATTTGCATAGAAAACTGGATGGGGCTGAGGAGATTGCTCAGTCAGTAAAATACTTGCTATGCAAGCAAGACTACTTGAGTTTGGATTTGCTAAATCACCTAAAAGTTAGATTCCGTGGCATAAGTCTGTAATCCCAGTATTCCTACAATGAGATTGGAGGCAAAGACAAGATAATCCCTAGAAGACCTTGGCCATTTTACATGGTAAGCAGCTGAAGACAAGAAACCTTGTCTCAAACAAAGTGGAAGGCAAGGATCATATCGGAAGTTATGCTTTGACTTCCATATGTGTGATGTGGCACACACATATCCAAATGAACACACACACAAACACACACACACACACACACACACACACAGAGAGAGAGAGAGAGAGAGAGAGAGAGAGAGAGAGAGAGAGAGAAGAGAGAAGAAAGTCTGAAGGGAACTGTGGAAGGTAGTTCTCCTCACAGAAATGAGTGCTTTTTATTTGTTCAGGAAGCCTGCCTGATTTCTTGTTGCTCAGAGCTGTGTTTCCCATTGGATAGCTCATATTCTAATGAAAAGCTTTGCTTATACCCTCCTGGGTTCTAACACATTTCTACCATTTCTAGAGACATGGTTCCCAGCTCCAGTGACAGCCTTTCTGTCAGTCTTGAAAAGGTTTACTCTTACCAATCGGAATATTGGCAAATCCCTTAAAACATATCCTTTTCACATATTTTAGTAGAGATTGAGAAAGAGAATCCTAAAGAAATATCTAATTATCATATAACTTCCTCTGTCTCTCATCTAATGTTATTTACTTATGTGGTTTAAAACTAATATTTATTATTTGTTCAGAGTGCTTATATCTTTAAGTGTTTAAACATTGAATTTGATGTGACTTTTGATTTGATGATTTTTTTCAATATTCATAGTTCAAATAGAATAATTTCCTAAATCTGTAGGAATGCACAGAATAGGCTGAAGATTAAATATATGAGCCAGCTATTTCAAATTTCTTGAGAGACATATTTTGAATATATGAATAATGCTATGCTAACAGAAGACAAAACAATATTAACTAGCATTTTAGAGAATAATATAAAGACATACATGATCAATGTTTATTCTTCAAGGCAAAATGTAGACTTGATTCTTCTGTGATAGTCCATGTAATAATTTATTACATACATACTTTAATCAGCCTAGCATTTATCTTTTGTTTAATTCATCTATGTATCTTCACCAACTACCATAGAATCTTGGAATAGAATATGTTTGTAAATAATTGGGTGTTGGGCTGGAGAGATGGCTAAGCCATTAAGTGCTTGCCTGTGAAGCCTAAGGACCCCAGTTTGAGGCTCAATTCTCCAGAACCCATGTTAGCCAGATGCACAAGGTGGTGCACACATCTGGAGTTTGTTTGCAGTGGCTGGAAGCCCTGGTGCACCCATTCTCTCTCTCTCTCTCTATCTGCCTCTTTCTGTCTCTGTCACTCTCAAATAAATAAATAAAAAATGAACAAAAAATATTAAAAAATAATAATAATTGGGTGTCAGCAAGGAAAGTAATAGTACAAAGGACTGAACAAACATGATGTGGGCTTTTACAGGAAGTTGAAGAATTTGATGTGATGAAAATGGGTTGAAATTATATTGCTAAAATAAGATGAGCTCAAAGCATGAGGGTAGGGTGTGGATCAGTGCTTCAATACATTTCTAAATGTTTTCCATAGATTGATCCTAAAATACATTCGAAAGACTCTTTTTCTACCCTTAGGATAGTGTGAGGTTTTCTCTATCAGTCTACCATCAAGGTTGTAATTAAGTCATTGAGTTTGTGGCCAATATGTATGATTACAATATATGATCAAGGATTATAAACACCAAGAAAGCTGTATTACCACACTGTCTAATTATCACATTAACAGAATGACAACAGGTAATCGTTTCATCTCTTACTAGAAAGAAGAAATCTGGCAGAACCTGGGAGTTCACTTTGAAGTTGTATTTGTATAGAAAGTTTCAAAGATTAAACTACTTTCAAACAAAACAGCCAATTCTGGCTTCATCCATGCAGCATGTTTTCTACTGTGCCACCATAGTTTTCTTTGAAGTATAATAGCTTAGAATTTGCTATTAGGATCTGTTTATTGCAGGTAGAATGATGAAATTCAGGACAGTGATACAAAAATCAGAACACCTCAAAGCCAGCCACAGGTGTTATACATTGATCTGGGAAATATGTAAGGTGCTAACAGACCCAAGCAGTTTGTGTAAATGGAAGTGGTTCTTAAAATGTGGTGTTCATACCAGTAGCAGCAAATATGCCCCCTCCACAGGGGAGCTTCCCAGACCTACTGTATCTTAAAATCTATAATAATGTATCTATAATTATATTTTCTTGGTGCTGAAAAAGAGGAAAAAACATAAACCTTAATATGTTTATTGGCCATTTGGCAATGCCAACAAGTATGTAAAATGTGCTCCATAATGATTATGTTCTCTCTCATATGTGGATCCTAGCTACAAATGTTTGAACTTCTATTTGAATTGGAATAAATCTCAGCAGCAGAATCCAGTAAGCTAAAAAGTGAATATAAAGGGAAAGAAAAGAAGGGAGGAGGGGGGTACTTAAAAGATGATATTGTGTATATGTAAGTAGAAGTACACATTACTGGGGTTGATAGGCCTAAGTGAGCTCAAGAGAAGAGATTGAGTAAATAAAAGGTGGGGTGGGTGGTCTAATCAAAATCTAAGAAGGTATGAATAAGTCATAAGGAAATCTACTTTTTTGGACAATGGAACATCCAGAAGCCATATATTGTTACTAGAAAATTTTCAGTGCGAGAGATGGAATACTTTCCAGTGAGTTATTTGCAATGGAGATACCTGATGCCTTGAAACATTACAGGCTATTGCTGATGCTCTTGGTTTCCCACCAGGAATAAATGCTAAGACCCTAATGCTGAAGACTCCACATACTTGGACTGCAGGGTCACTGAGAAATCCTGCTGGAGCTGGGCTAAAGAGCTCCCCTGTTTAGATCAGCTGAAAGAAAGCTGGTAAAAGCTATGCTTCATGTGGTTCCATGGGAGAGGGATAAATCACCAGTGGAGATAAACAGTGGGCACTGCAAGCCTTAAATTTGGCCAGCCAGGCCAAATGAGCCAATGAGTATAATAGTGGCATGTCAGTTATTAGGGAAACCAACTGCCCTCTAATTGGACTAGAAGCATGTTCCACATGAGGGAATAAATTCCTGATACTGAAAACCTATGAAGGGGGAAGTCAGGAGACCTAGGAGTTTTATATCTGTTGGTGTCTGCCTAAATGTATATACTATGCTTACCAAATTGCCTGGTAACCACTTTTTAACAAATCTTCTTACACATATATTTATGCTACTCTCACTTTTGGTTAGAGAAGCTTCTCTTTTCAGATGGTGGTGACTTTGGAGTGACTCACAAGGAGGCACCATAGTGCTGAGAAGAAGAAATAGAGGAATGCTTAGCACTGAAACATCTCTACCATACCTTTCAAGGCTCAGGGTCCATTGCAGAAGAGGTGATGGAAAGAATGTAAGAGTGAAAGGAAGGGT
The DNA here is from genome assembly GCF_020740685.1 of Jaculus jaculus. Lineage (NCBI taxonomy): Eukaryota > Metazoa > Chordata > Mammalia > Rodentia > Dipodidae > Jaculus > Jaculus jaculus. Next base: position 87,628,174 of record NC_059109.1, read on the forward strand.
AGATCTCCTTACCATCCACTCTTCCAGACACAAAAATAGCCTGGATATCCATGATTTCACAGTGCCTGATACAACACAAGACCATCATAATAGCAGGAAAAGATAATGACATGTAAATGAGAGTGATCAAGTGGGGGAAGGGTTATGATGGAGACCGGAGTTTCAAAGGGGAAGTTTGGGGAAATCACCATGGTTTATTGTTTCATTGTCTATAGTTACAGAAGTTGTCAATTTTAAAAAAGCTAATATTATAAAAGACATTTTCCTCTCATCTTTCATCAACAGTAAAAAAATAAAATAAAATTAGTCCCACTATGTCTCACTAATCACATTTATATTCAGAAAAAAAAATGAATAAAATAAAAACAAGGGAGGGGGATGAGTTGTTATCTAGGAAAGATATGGCATAGTTTCATCAGTGTGTCTACATGTCTGAATTACATGGAACAGCATGGAAGACTCTTAGCTTCTTCTTTTAAGGTTGTAAGAATAAGATGAGACAATTCAAATGTTACTAAAATGTTATGAATTCCAGTTAAGGTTCTGTGTGGTAGTTGTCAAAAGTCTGTTAGCAGTTATCAGTTTGAATTCAAATTAAATATGAGTGCCTTAATAACAAGTTAATAATTTTCTTTGGGACTCAGTTTCCTTATTACATAGTAATACTTATAGTTTTGATTTCCAATGTGGCAGCCAAAGCTTCTACCACAATGAGCATAGTGGACAACCAATGAAATTTATTGTTCAGAGAGACCTACAAGGTTTCCCAAAAGAAAGGCAGATTTTTGTCAGAGTACTTGTTGACCCTCCAAAGGTTAGTGGTAAGACCTTTCTATTGAAGACACCATATGTGGTTGACACGAAAAATGAAATGACATGGCTGGAAGAGAGTTAGTCCCCAGACAGTCAGCACATCTAGTGCCAGAATGTACTACATGGGTTACTGGGGGGAAATGACCAATATCTGTGCAAGCAACTCATGGTCTAACCTACACTTAGCAGCAAATAACCTGTTGTGATGCCCATACAAGTGCAATAGTGGTGCACAGCCATGGTGGGAAACCAACTGCTCTTGATTTGTCTAACAGATCCCCTCAGTGGAATGGAACCCATAGCCGGAGCTGGGAAACAAGACAGAACCATATCCAAACATGAGCCCACTGTCAATTATCAAGCTACCAACAATTGTGGACTACAAAAGGGCCTATACCTATTAAATTCTCTCTCTCTATATATATAAAAATAAGGGTTGTCCCAATTGTCTGGTGCTAACTTTATTCTCTGTTGGAGAATCTGCTTCTCTTTTTCAGGTAGACACCGATCCTAAGGAGAAAACCACCCCAGCATACCTCAAAAGGGCAACAGCTGAAACTAAGAAAAATTGATGAAACAAGCAAGGGTGGTGAGGGTGGTGTTTTCTTGGTGAACTGGGTACCAGCACAAGGGTGAAGGAGATGGACACAGAGAACAATCAACTCCTACCAAATCAAATATCCAGAGACCCACAGGCCCCCAACACCTCATCACTGAAGCAGACCAAAAATGAACCCAACATGGCTCAAGGAAATTTTGTGGAAGAGGGGGTGGAAAGAATGTCAGAGCCACATGTTGGGCCAAGATAAGCATTTTAGCTCTATATTGAAAGACAGTAGAAAATGTAGAAACCCTTGTCTTATTCATGAGTGTAGAGAAAATGCTTTTAGTTTTTCCCCATTTAATAGATGATTGATTTTAGAATAGCCTTATGTTACTATATTTCAACATTAGGTTGAGATGTGTTTCTTTCTTTTTTTCACTTTTTATTGACAAGTTCTGTAATTATAGACATAAACCATGATCATTCCCACTCCTTCCCCACTTTTTACTTCACAAATCCACTATCCATTATATCCCCTTTTCCTCTCAATTAGTTCTTTTATTTGATATCATTAACTTTTCCTACTATAATGAGGTTTTTATGTAGGTAGTACTAGGCAGTGTGAGGTCATAAATACATAGGCTAATTTGTATCTGAAAGATTACATACCCACCAAGCACCTCATGGACTAGACAATAAGGTGGATGGGAGGGCGGGGAGGGAATCAAAGGGTGGAAAACAGTAATCCGGACCCAAACGGCAATGGTACCATAAAATTCTACTTCCTAAAAGACAGACCAAATGGCTGAACCTTCACTAGACCCTTACAGGAAACACCTGAACCACAAGACACTGGAGAGGGTAGGATCAAGACTGACCTAAATCTCCTACATCTTCCCTCCCTCCCTCTCCCCCTCGCCCCTCTATCTCTCTCCTCTCTAACTCTTGTATATTAGTTATCTTTTTCCTCAATTTCTCAGTGGACACTGACCTGTAACCCCCACTTCCAGCTTGGGCCTACCATCCACAATGAGCTTTTGATCAGAGAAACCTACAAGGTTTCCCAAAACAATGACAGACTTCTGTCAGAGTACTTGATGACCCACCAAAGGCCAGTGATAAGACCCTATTGCTGAAGACTCCATACACAGCTGATACGTAAAATGGAATGACATGGCTGGAAGCCAGGAGAGAGTCAGTCCCCAGACAGTCAGCGTGTCTAGTGCCAGAAGGCGCTACATAGGCGACTGGGGGAAATGACCAAGATCTGTCCAAGCAACACATTGTTTAACCTAATTAGCAACAAATAACCGGATGTGATGCCCACACAAGTGCAATAGTGGTACACAGCCATGGTGAGGAATCAATTGCTCTTGATTTGGCTAACTGATCCACTCAGTGGTACTAGACCCTTAGCTGGAGCTGGGAAACAAGTCAGAACCATACCCAAACACAAGCCCACTCTACAATATCAAGCTACCATCAATCACGGGGTATAAGAGGGCCTACACCGATCAAACTGTCTATCAAAAAAGTAAGTGTTATCTCAATTTTCCGGGTGCTAACTTACTCTCCATTGGAGAATCTGCTTCTCTTTTCCAGATAGATGCAGATCCTAAGAAGAGAGCTGCCCCAACATACCTCAAAAGGGTCCCAACTGAAACTAAGGACAACTGGCGAAATAAGCAAGGGTGATGTTTTCCTGTGAACCGGATACCAGCACAAAGGGGAAGGAGATCAACGCAGAGAAAAATCAACTCCTACCAAATCAGAGAGCCAAAGCCTCAGAGGCCCCCAAAACCTCAGCACTGAAGCAGACCAAAAATGAACCCAACATGGCTCAGGGAAATCTTGCGGAAGAGGGGGCGGAAAGAATGTCAGAGTCACATTTTGTGTCATGATTTGCAGAGAAATTTATCATACCCATAACTGGGGGCTAACTCCACAATGCACGACCCATTTTCATTAACAAGGAGGGTCTAACGGGAGGGGGTAGATCACAGATGAGCCTAAATAATGGTACCAAACTGCCTGTATTCACTGAAATGAAAACTAATAAATTAAATTAAAAAAAAAAAAAAGATTACATTGTAGAAGAGTTGGGACTTCCTGGTACAATGGCTGCAGAGGAGTCACACCAATCCAGCCTAGGGAGAGATTTGAGCAAAACCACAGAAAAATACACTCTTCATCTGAAAAGTAAAGTTGTATAGGCTTTCAGAGGCCATAGTGGAGAAGAAGGAGAGATTAAGATCTATCAGAAAGGAGAAAATTGGACAGAATCCCACTGAGGAGCTTGCAGACCTGGATCTGGACTCATTTGCCCACCTGGTGCCCAGCTGAAGGAGCAGAGACCAAACAAGGGGACTTTCAAATCTCATCAGCCTCCTGGAAGAGTCAAAAAATATGAAGGTGAGACAGTGGGACATAGGCGGGACAGGAACAGCTGAGCAGTTCCATCACAACTCCAGGCTTTTTGCACTCTCCCATCCTCCAACCAACAGATCCACAACCCTCCAAAGAACATCGTCATTCAGCTCCTGGAGGCAGGGCTTCCAGCACAGCTGATCAAAGCACCAGATTCATAGCACAACACAGAGGGATTTAGGTGGGCACTCAGAATTGGCAAGATTTGAAGCCACTCCAAAAGGTAACAAGGCCAATGGACAAAATGCAGGTACATAGGCCTGCACTTGAAATGCTAATCTCTTTTTTTGATATCAGGGCAGTATATGGGTTACATATTCTTGGTTGGCTTTACCATTCTCAATTAAGCTGTATTTAGGATTGGACTATTGTTGCCTTTAATGCTTTCAGGTTCCTAGGGCCTTTGTGTTTTTCTTCTGTCATTACTGAAAGCATGGTCTGATTCAGACCCAGGCTGACCTGGAACCCATTTCATAACAGAAATCTCAACTTCCAGCTGACAGGATTAAGGATGTAGAGAAACACACACCCTTAGATATTGTGGCTTGATAAGGTTATCTGTTGCAGTCCCCATACTTGCATACTCTATGTTAGTTTTTATTGAACGTGTATGTTGCTCAGTTGAATTTTAGAATTTGCCAGTAAATCACTTCACCAAGCCCACTAGAACACTTGAATAGCAGGCAACTCAACACATAGGATTACTTCTGTGGTTGGGTTGGAGTACAAGAACTACACTTGGCACATTAAATTTCTGATTTCCCAATCTACAAGCACTGCAGATTATTAGAAAACCCAAGCACCAAATCAACTCAGGATACAAAAATTGCAACATTATAATACAAGAAACAAAAAGAATCAAGACAATACAATCCCAACAAAAATTATAAATCCAAGAGCAAAGCACCCAATGAGACTGTTTCAGATAAAATGTATGACAAGGATATCAATAAAATGATTTTATCTATACTCAAAGAAATCAAAGGAATTAAAAAAGAAAACAAACTCCTGCAGGAGTTCCAAGAGAACACATGAAACCAACTTAATGAAATTAAGAGGCCATTACAGGACATAAGTAAGGAAATAGAAATACTGAAGAAAAGCCAGGCAGAAATTCTAGAACTGAAAAGCACAGTCACTCAAATAAAAAAACTCTGGAAAATCTCACCAGTAGAATGGATAAAGAAGAGAACAGAATATCTAAACTAGAAGACCAGGTGGCAAATCTAATACAGTCCAACAGAAAAAGACAAGCTAATAGGAAGGTATGAATGGGAATTTCAAGATATGGAGGACACTATGAAATTATCAAACATAAGAATTCAAGTTATAGTAGAAGGAGAAGAATTTCAACCCAGAGGCTTAGCAGGTATTTGCAATAAACTTATAGAAGAAAAGTTTTCCCCAAATTGGGAAAGAAATTGCAATGCAGATACAAGTAGCTTTTAGAACACCAAACAGACAAAACCTGGAAAGAACTTCCCCTCACCATGTTAAAATTAAACTAATAAACACAGAAACCAAAGAAAATACATTGAAAGCAGTTAGAGAGAAAAAGCAAATCACATACAAAGGGAAGTCTATCAGTATCACAACAGATCACTCAAAACAAACTAAAATCCAGAAGGGTGTGGAATGATGTATCCCAAGTTCTGAAGAATAACAACTTTCAACCAAGAATACTTAGTTCAACAAAAGTATCTATCCAAATTGAAGGAGAAATAAAGACATTTCACTACAAAACAGGCTAAACGTATTTATGATAACTAAGCCAGCTGTACAGAAAATACCTGAAGGAATCCTTCTGGCTGAAGAGAAAGGAAAACACACACATGAGGAAACAAGAAAAAACAAACCATCTCAAATAATAGTTAAAATAAGATAGTAAAGGGAAACAGGAAGCACTACAAAACAAGAAGTATGGCAAGAATAAATACATACCTTTCAATAATAACTCTTAATATCAATGGCTGCAATGCAACAAACAAAAGACACAGGCTTGCAGACTGGATTAAAATGCATTATCCTGGTGTTTGTTGCCTCCAGGAAGGCCATCTCTCAAGAAAAAATAGACACTGTCTTAGGGTTAAAAGATGAAAAATGGTATTTCAAGCAACTGGGCCTACAAAACAAGCAAGGGTTGCTATCCTGATATGTGACAAGATAAACTTCACACCAATATTAGTGAAGAAAGGTAAAGAAGGTCACTTTATACTGATTAAAGGAACACTCCTACAGGAGGACATTATAATTCTAAACATATATGCACAAACCACAGGGGTTCCAAATTTCACCAAGCAAACACTCTTTGATGTAAGGTCACAGATAACACCAAACACAACTGTAGTGGATGACTTCAATAGCCCATTCTTACCAATTAACAGATCATTCCAGTCAAAAATGAACAGAGAGACATCTGGATTAAATGATGCCATGGAACAAACGATATTAACAGATATCTACAGAACATTCCATCCAAATGCTGTAGAAGTTACATTTTTCTCAGCCACACATGGAACATTCTCCAAAATAGACCATATATTAGGACACAAAACAAATTTTAACAAATACAGGAAAATTGAAATCACCCCATGTACTTTGTCTGACCACAATGGGATTAAACTATAAATCAGCAACAAGAAAAACTGCACAGCATACAGAAATTCATGGGGTCTAAACAGTACCTTATGGAATAATTAATGGGTCATTGAAAAAATCAAGATGAAATCAATAAATTCATATTATCACATGATGATTAGAATACAACATACCAAAACCTTTCAGTCACAATGAAGGCAGTCCTAAGAGGGAAATTTACAGTTTTAAGGGCCTATTATAAGAATTAGAGTTAACAAGTAAATAATTTACTGCCTCATTTTAAGGCCTTGAAAAAGAAGACTAAGGTAAACTAAAAATCAGTAAGTGGGATGAAATTATAAAGATTAAGGCAGAAATTAATGAAATAGAAACAAAAAAGAAATCTGAAGGATCAAATAAACAAAACGTTGGTTCTTTGAAAGGGTAAACAAGATTGATAAACCCTTACAAATTGGACCAGAAGAAAGAGAGGAAAGACAAAAATTAATACAACTAGAGATGCAAAGGCCCTCACTACAACATCTAACGAAGGAATTCTGAAAATCATAAAGATATGTTTTAGAATATATACACCTCTAAATCTGAAAATCTGAAAGAAATAATTTCCTTGTTTCATATGACCTACCAAAGTTAAATCAAGATAAACCTTTCAAATAGAACAATAACAAGTACAGAGATCAAAGTAGTTACAACAAGTCACCCAAGTCCAGGCCAGAGGGATTCACTGGTGAATTTTACCAGACCTTCATAGAAGCACTAATGCCACTGCTTCTCAAACTTTTCCATAAAATAGATAAGGCAAGAATTCTACTAAACTCCTTCTATGAAGCCAACATCACCCTCATACCAAAACCAGACAAAGATAGAACAAAAAAGGAAAATTACAGACCAATCTCCCTCATGAACATAGATGCAAAAATTGTCAACAGAATATTGGCAAACAGAAAACGAGAGTATATCAGAAAATTTATTCACCCTGACCAAGTAGGCTTTATCCCAGAGATGCAGGGATGGTTTTGCATACACAAATCAATAAATTTAATACACTATATGAATGGACTGAAGGACAAAAATCACATGAAAATCTCAATAGATGTAGAAAATCCTTTAGACAAAATCCAACATCCTTCATGGTAAAAGTCCTACAGGAACTGGGAATAGAATGAACATATCTCAACATAACAAAAACTATTTATGACAAACCTAAAGCCAGCATAATACTAAATGAGGAAAAACTTGGAAGTTTTCCCACTAAATCCAGGAAAAAGACAAGGGTGTCTACTAGCCTCACATAACCCCAGTTGCTCAGGAAATAAAACCACTAACCAACCTGTGGTATCTCATGAAATTCCAAAGCTTTTGTACAACAAAAGACACTGTGCATACAGCCCAACCTACAGACAACCTACAGAATGGAAGAAAATCTTTTTCAGCTATATATCTGATAGAGAATTAGTATCCAGAATATAAAGTACGCAAGAGACTGAGCAATAAGAAATCAAAAAAAAAAAATTAGAAGTGGGAAATGAAATTAAGTAGAAAATTCTCAAAGCAAGAAATACATATGGCATGTAAATATCTAAATAAAAGTGTTCTATATCCTTAGCAACAGGGAACTGCAAATTAAAACTACATTGAGATTCCATCTCCTATCAGAATGGTTACCATCAAGAAAACAAGTAACAATAAATGTTGGTGAGGATGTAGAAAAAGGGGAACCCGTCTACATTTTTGGTAGGAATGTAGACAGGTACAGCCATTATGGAAATAGGTAGGGAGGCTCTTGAGAGAGCTAAAAATATATTTACCATATGACCCAACTATAGCACTCCTAGTTGTATATCCTGATGACTCATCTTAGGACCTTAGAGATACTTGCACAACCATGATTATTGCTGCTCTATTTGCAATAGCTAGGAAATGGAACAATCTCAGATGTCCTTCAACAGGCGAATGGATAATCAAGATGCGGTGCATTTACACAATGGAGTTCTATTCTGCAGTACAGAAAAATGAAGTTACGAAAATTTCAGGGAAATGGATTAATCTGGAATGGATTATACTAAGTAAGGTAACCCAGGCCCAGAAACCCAAATGTCACATGTTCTTTCTCTTATGTGGACACTAGATATTAATGTTTAGGCTTGTGTGTGCCCTGGAACTAAAAATTGGTAGCAGAGGCCAGTAAGCTAGAAAAAGGCTATAAGAGAGGGAGGAGAGGGCAGGACTTTAGGGGATTGTGTTGTATATATGCAAGTAGAAGAACAGATTATAGAGAGTGGAATGGCTTATGTGAGGCCATGGGAAGAAATTGAGTAAGAGAAGCATGGGGTAGGGTCAATCAAAATTCAAGATATTCTGAATAAGACATATGAAACCCTACTTTAGGGACTTCCTGCCAAGATGGCGACCACCTAACTGCACTGCACAGCCCCGGGAAAGAAAGGCAAGGCATGAAGGATTCACTGGCTATTTTAGCAGAAAGCAACCTCTAATAGATTTCCAGTGGGAGGGCACAAAGAAAAAAAAAAAAAAAACAGGGAATCACTGTTTCCCTCGCTCGTAGGTAGGCCAAGTCCCCCAAGCCCCCAAGCAGCCACTATACCCAACGTCCCAGCTTAAGGATATCCCTGCACTTACTGTAGGAAAGGGGACCCAGGCCAGCATAATTCCACTTGTCTCACCGCACAGGGGCAATCGCCCTGCTTCCCCTCTGCCCCTCCACCCCCTTCCCCCACCATGCATGACTTTGGACAGGCTCCACCCACCACCTGTTGTACCTCAGGCTTCATTTTCCTGCCACAGGAGCTGGTAATAACTGCTTGTGCAAGCTTAGCCTGCTCTCTAGGCCCATTTGCTCACTTACTGCTCTGACTGCTGTCCATTCATGTGTGAGCCCAGGACAATTCCATCCACCTAGCCTACATGAGTTTGGGTGCAAGTCCCTCCCTGTCTGTGCCACGCCTGCTGACAAACATTGTTCTGTTGTGGGTGAACTCTGACTGCTTCTTGGTCCCCATGTTCTGCCATGTGTGAGTTTAGGTTGAAGCAGTGCTTGGTACTTCAGTGTCCATTGACTACCCATGCAGGCAGCTTTGGCACATCGCTGTGTGAGAGCTCAGGCTGCTTTGGCATTCTGCTAAGTGAGAGTGAAGAGGGATTGGCATGTGCCTCAGGTGGCTTCAGCTTCCCACTGAGCTTTAGCAAAGGCTCATCAACCCACCTACATGCTAGCTCAATACCACATAGCCCTTCTGCTTGACTGCCAGCTAGTCCAGGCCAGCTCCCCCAAGATGCAACCACTTCCCCTGCCCATTCAGACCACAGTCCTACTCTTCCTGACCATAAACAGTTATGGGCCAACCATAGCACAATAGAAATAACATGAAAAATCAAATGCAAGAAAACCCAGTTATATCACCCAGTCCTACAATGAACATCTCTAATCAAAACATAGAAGAATCCTTAGGATCAGAATACCAAAATGAAGCTATGAGCAATGCAACCCTGACAAAGCTACTGGTAGAACTTGCAGAAAACCTACAAAGGACTGATAATCATGTGGGTGTTGCCATCAATAGACTAGACCTAATAGATAAGAAAATGGAAGGAATTCAAAGAGAGTTAAGAGATATGAAGAAGAGTGCAAAAAAAAGAGGACCTCAAAAATCAGTTGGCAATGCTAAAGGAAGACATAAAGAAATACAAGAATGAATTCCAAGAAGTATCAAGAAAATAAGAAAATGATGTGAAAAGGGAGCTTGACAGAGGGATGGAAACTATACATAGAAAAGTAGTAGAAAATGCAAACCTAACTGAACAAGTCCAAAACTCTCAAGAGGCTCTCAAGAATACAGTCAGCCATGTGGAGAATAGAAATTCTGATCTGGAAGACAAGATGGAAGAAACAGTTTGAGAACACAAAAGTTTCAATGAGTTCAAAATTCTGTGTACAGAACAAGGGCATTGTGGATACATTTAAACATCCTAAAATCAGGATCATTGCATACCAGAAGGAGAAGAAATTCAGACCAAAGGCATGGAGAACTTATCTAACAAAATAATTAAAGAAAACTTCCCCACTCTCTCAACAGAAAGGCCCATCAAGATACAAGAAGCTAACAGAACTCCAAATAGATTGGACCCAAGGTGAAATTTTCCAAGACATATTGTCACTAAGACTCTAAACATTGACACCAAAGAGAAAATCCTAAAAGCAGCTAGGGAAAAACAGCACAGCACTTTTAAAGGTAACCCCATCAGAATTACTTCAGACTTCTCGATGGAAACACTAAAAGCCAGAAAGGCCTGGAATGACACAAAGGATAAGAACTTATGGCTTCCAACCCAAACTACTCTACCCTGCAAAAGTCTCCCTCATACTAGATGGTGAAAGAAAAACTTCCCATGACAAAACTCAGCATTACAATTATATGAACACAAAACCAAACCTACAGAGAGTATTTCATGAAATTCTCCTCAGAGAATAATCAAATAATCAAACTCAAATGCCTGCAAGAAGCAGATCACAATAAGCAAACTAAGAGTAGGCACAAAAACTTCAAAGTCCATGAAAACACCAAACCTGATATACCAACACAATATGGCAGGGATCAAATCACACCTCACTGTCATTACCTTAAATATTAATGGCCTTAATGCATGCATTAAGAAACATAATCTAACAGGATGGATCAGAAAATTAGAACCCTCAATCTGTTGTCTTCAAGAAACCCACCTCACCACTAAAGACAGACACCTCCTCAGGGTGAAAGGATAGAAAACAATATCCCAAGCAAACAGGAATAAGAAACAAGCAGGTATAGCTATATTAATATCAGACAAAATAGACTTCAAAACAAAAATAAAAAATAAAAAAACACAAAGAAGGGCATGTCCTACTTATCAAGGAAATAATCCACCAAGAGGATATTACAATCATAAATCTGTATGCACCAAACATAGGCACACCACAATTCATAAAGCAAAACCTACTTGACAATAAAACAGAAATAACCACCAACACCATCATAGTTGGGGATGTCAATACACCATTATCAGTAATAGACAGATCATCCAAACAGAAACTCAATAGGCAAGTAAGAGAGCTCAACAAAACTATAGATCACTTAGACCTAATGGACATCTACAGAACATTCCATCCCAAATTCACAGACTACAAATTCTTCTCAGCAGCCCATGGAACATTCTCTAAAATAGATCATATACTGGGTCACAAAGCCTGCCTCCATATATTCAGGAAGATTGACATAATTCTCTGCTTGATATCAGATCACAATGATATATTGCTAGAAATTAACAACAAAGGATGCACCAAGAAACCCATCAGCTGCTGGAAACTGAACAGCACACTTTTAAACAATAAATGGAGAGTGAACAAAATAAAAAATGAAATTGCCAAATTTTTAGAAATGATTGACAATGAAAACACACCGTACCAAAACTTATGGGACACAATGAAGGAGGTCCTCAGGGGAAAATTCATAGCACTCAATGCCTTCATAACAAAGACAGGGAGATCCCAAACCAATAACCTAACCATCCACCCAAAAGCACTGGAAAAGCAAGAAAAATCCAACCCAAAAAGCCAGAAGGAAAGAAAGAATTAAGAACAGAGCAGGAATTGATGAATTGGAAACTAAGAAAACAAGAAAATAGCAAAACTAAAAGCTGGTTCATTGAGAAAATAAACAAGATTGATAAACCCCTGGCAAATTGAATCAAGCAAAAAAAAAAAAAAAAAAAAAAAAAAAGAGATGATTCAAATTAACAAAATTCGAAATGAAAAAGAAGTCACAACAGAGAGAAGTTCAATTGAGAGAATCATCAGGACTTATTTCAAAGACCTCTACTCCACAAAATTGGATAATGTGGAGGAGATGGATACATTCCTGAATACACCCTCTGTCAATGCTAAACTCAGAGCAGATTAATCTCCTAAACAAACCTCACACTCATTGATATTGAAAAAGTAATAAAAAACCTCCCCAAAAAGAAGAGTCCAGGATCAGATGACTTCTCACCTGAATTCTTTCAAACCTTTATGGAAGAACTCAAACCAATCTTCCTCAAACTGTGCCACACAATTGGAGAACAGAAAAGCTACCCAATTCCTCCTATGAAGCTAGTAGCACCCTAGTTCCAAAACCAGGCTGAGATGCCATAAGAAAAGTCCCAGCCTATTCCTCTGATGAAGTTAGATGCAGAGATTCTGAACAAAATCCTTGCAAACGGAACCCAATAACACATCAAAAGCATTATCTACCTTGATCAATTGGGATTCATCCCAGAAATGGAAGGGTGGTTCAACATACGGAAATCTGTCTATGCAATATACCACATGAATACAGTTAAACATAAAATCCACATGATCATTTCGGTACATGCATAAAAGGCCTTTGATGAAATACATCACTTCATGATCAAAACATTGGAAAGAATTAGCATGGTTGGCTCATATCTCAACATAATAAAGGCAATATACAAAGCTCCCGTGGCCCATATAATACTTTTTCTTAACAATGTGAAAAAAATCATTTATTTATTTGAGAGCAAGAGACAGAGAGAGAAACAGGCAGATAGATAGACAGAAAACGGATGTGTCAGGGCCTCCAGCCACTGCAAATGAACTCCAGATGCATGATATACTTCAATACAAATACAATACAAATAATAATAATAATACAAATACAAAGTATACTTAACGGAGAGAGACTGGAGGAATTCCTATTGAGATCAGGAACAAGACAGGGTTGTCCACTCTCTCCTCTGCTCTTCAATATAGTACTGGAAGTCATAGCTCAAGCAATAACACAAGAAAAGAAGTAAAAGGGATACAATTTGGGAAGGAAGAAGTTAAGTTAGTTCTATTCACTGATGACATGATTGCATGTGTAAAAAGCAGAAGAGGCTCCATTACAAAACTACTGAAGGTGATTAACTCCTATAGCAAAGTAGCAGGATACAAAATCAATGCACAAAAATCAGTAGCCTTTCTATAGGTAAATGATAAAGATACAGAGAAAGAAATAAGGGACATGGTCCCATTTTCAATAGCAACAAAAATAAAATACCTTGGAATAATGTTAAACAAGGAAGTGAAAGATCTATACAACAAAAACTTAAAAACACTCAAAAAATAAATTGAGGGACAGGAGAGATGGCTTAGCAGTTAAACCCTTGCCTGTGAAACCTAAGGACCCCGGTTCGAGGCTAGGTTCCCCAGAACCCACGTTAGCCAGATGCACAAAGGGGCACATGTGTAAAGTTCATTTGCAGTGGCTGGGAGCCCTGGCATGCCCGTTCTCTCTCCTTCTCTCTCCCTCCTCTCTGTCACTCTCAAATAAATAAATAAATAAATAAACACAATGAAGGCAGTTGTAAGAGGTAAATTTATAGCCTTAAGTGCCTATATTAAGAAATTAGAAAGGCTGCAAGTAAACGACCTAATGCTTTGCCTTAAAGCCTTAGAAAAAGAAGAACAAGGCAAACCAAAAATCAGTAGAAGGGAAGAAATAATAAAGATTAGGGCAGAAATTAATGAAATAGAAACAAAAAGAACAATCCAAAGAATTAAGGAAACAAAGAGTTGGTTCTTTGAAAGGATAAACAAGATTGATAAACCTTTAACAAATCTGACCAAAAGAAAGAGAGAAGAGACACAAATTAATAAAATCAGAGATGAACCAGGTAACATCACAACAGATTCCAGAGAAATTCAAAAAATCATAGGGACATACTATAAAAGCATATACTCCACAAAGTATGAAAATCTGAAAGAAATGGATGATTTCCTTGATCTATATGACCTACCTAAATTAAATCAAAATGAGATTAATCACTTAAATAGACCTATAACAAACATGGAGATCCGAACAGTTATCAATAATCTCCCAACTAAAAAAAGCCCAGGCCCAGATGGATTCACTGCTGAATTTTACCAGACTTTTAAGAAAGAGCTAACACCACTGCTTCTTAAGCTTTTCCAGGAAATAGAAAAAGAAGGAATTCTACCAAACTCCTTCTATGAGGCCAGCATCACCCTGATACCAAAACCAGGCAAAGATAGAACAAAAAAAGAAAACTACAGACCAATCTCCCTCATGAACATAGATGCAAAAATTCTCAACAAAATATTGGCAAACAGAATACAAGAGTATATCAAAAAGATCATTCACCCTGACCAAGTAGGCTTTATCCCAGAGATGGAGGGATGGTTCAACATACGCAAATCTATAAATGTAATACATTACATAAACGGATTGAAGGACAAAAATCACATGATCATCTCATTAGACACAGAGAAAGCATTTGACAAAATCCAACATCCCTTCATGCTAAAAGTCCTACAGAGACTGGGAATAGAAGGAACATATCTCAATATAATAAAGGCTATTTATGACAAGCCTACAGCCAACATATTACTAAATGGGGAAAAACTGGAAGCTTTTCCACTAAAATCAGGAACAAGACAAGGGTGTCCACTGTCCCCACTTTTATTTAATATAGTTTTGGAAGTCTTAGCCAAAGCAATAAGGCAAGAGACACACATAAAAGGGATACAATTGGAAAGGAAGAGATCAAGTTACCATTATTTGCAGATGACATGATTCTATACATAAAGGACCCTAAAGACTCTACTAGCAAACTGTTAGAGCTGATCAAAACCTACAGCAATGTAGCAGGATACAAAATATATACAGAGAAATCAGTAGCCTTCATATATGCTAACAACAAACACACAGAGGATGAAATCAGAGAATCACACCCATTCACAATTGCATCAAAAAAAATAAATAAATAAAGTATCTTGGAATAAACCTAACCAAGGAAGTAAAGAATCTCTACAATGAGAACTTTAAAACACTCAAGCAAGAAATTGCAGAAGACACTAGAAAGTGAAGAATCATCCCTTGTTCCTAGATTGGAAGAATCAATATTGTAAAAATGGCAATCTTACCTAAAGCAATCTACACATTTAATGCAATCCCTATCAAAATTCCAAAGGCTTTCTTCATGGAAATAGAAAAAAACAATCCAAAAATTCATTTGGAATCACAAAAAACCTCGAATATCTAAAATAATACTGAGCAACAAAAATGAGGCTGGTGGTATCACCATACCTGATTTTAACCTATACTACAGAGCCATAGTAACAAAAACAGCATGGTACTGGCACAAAAACAGACATGTAGATCAGTGGAACAGAATAGAGAACCCAGATGTAAGCCCAAGTAGCTATAGCCACCTGATATTCGATAAAAATTCCAAAAATACTCATTGGAGAAGAGACAGCCTCTTCAGCAAATGGTGTTTTGAAAACTGGATATATATATCTGCAGAAGGATGAAAATAGATTCTTCTCTCTCGCCATGCACAAGAATTAAGTCCAAATGGATTAAAGACCTTAACATCAGACCTGAAACTCTGAAACTGCTAGAGGAAAAAGTAGGGGAAACCCTTCAACATATTGGTCTTGGCAAAGACTTTCTGAATACAACCCCAATTGCTCAGGCAATAAAACCACAGATTAATCACTGGGACCTCATGAAATTACAAAGATTTTGTACTGCAAAGGACACAGTGAAAAAAGCAAAGAGGCAACCTACAGAATGGGAAAAAATCTTCGCCAGCTATATATCTGATAGAGGATTAATTTCTAGGATATACAAATAACTCAAAAAGTTAAATAATAAGGAATCAAACAAACCAATCAAAAAATGGGCTATGGAGCTAAATAGAGAGTTCTCAAAGGAAGAAATACAAATGGCATATAAGCATATAAAAAAATGTTCTACGTCACTAGTCATCAGGGAAATGCAGATTAAAACTACATTGAGTTTCCATCTCACTCCTGTCAGATTGGCCACCATCATGACAACAAATGATCATAAATGTTGGCGGGGATGTGGAAAAAAAGGAACCCTTCTGCACTGCTGGTGGGAATGCAATCTGGTCCAGCCATTGTGGAAAACAGTGTGGAGGTTCCTAAAACAGCTAAAGATTGATCTACCATATGACCCAGCTATAGCACTCCTAGGCATATATCCAAAGGACTCATCTCATTTCCTTAGAAGTATGTGCTCAACCATGTTTATTGCTGCTCAATTTATAATAGCTGGGAAATGGATCCAGCCTAGATGTCCCTCAACTGATGAGTGGATAATGAAGATGTGGCACATTTATATAATGGAGTTCTACTCAGTGGTAAAGGAAAATGACGTTATGAAATTTGCAGAAAAATGGATGGACCTGGAAAGTATTATACTAAGTGAGGTAACCCAGGCCCAGAAAGCCAAGTGCCACATGTTTTCCCTCATATGTGGATCCTAGCTACAGATGATTGGGCTTCTGCGTGAGAATGAAAATACTTAGTAGCAAAGGCCAGTAAGGTAAAAAGGAGACATAAAGGGTAGAGAAAGGGAGGGAGGAGGATACTTAATAGGTTGATATTATATATATATGTAATTACAATGATAGTAATGTGGAGGTAATATGATGGAGAATGGAATTTCAAACGGGTAAGTGTGGGGGTGGGGAGGGAGGGAATTACCATAGGATATATTTTATAATCATGGAAAATGTTAATAAAAATTAAAAAAAAATAAACAAAAAAATTAAAAAAAAAAAGAAATTGAAGAGGCCTTGAAAAAATGGAACGACCTCCCTTGCTCCTGGGTAGGAAGGATTAACATTGTGAAGATGGCAGTCCTACCGAAGGTGATTTATAGATTAAATGTAATTCCAATTAAAATCCCAACATTGTTCTTCACAGAGATAGAGAAAATGACCTCAAATTTCATATGGAAATGCAAAAGCCCATGGGTATCCAAGCATATCCTCAGAAAAGAAATACTTCTAGAGGCATCACCAAACCAGATCTAAAGCTATATTACAAAGCCATAGTAATAAAAACAGCATGGTACTGGCATTAAAAACAGGAGTATAGACCAAAGGAATAGACTTGAGGACAGAACTTTGGGTCAAGCAAGTATACGTACTTGATATTTGACAAAGGCCCTAACAATATAGGCTGGAAAAAAGTCAGCATCTTCAACAAATGGTGCTGGACATACTGGACAACCATATGCAGGAAATTGAAACTTCATCCACATATCTCACCATGCACTACACTCAAGTCCAAATGGATCAAGGTCCTCAATATAAGACCAGAAACTCAAATACTACTGGAAGAAAATTTAGGAAGTACTTCCCATGATATAGGAATGGAAAAAGACTTCCTGAACAAAACCCCAGTCACTCACAATCTTAAACAGTCACTCAACCAAGGGGATCACATGAAGCTGAAGAGCTTCTTTACAGACAAGCATGCAATAAACAAAGCCAATAGATTACCCACAGAATTGGAGAAAATATTTGCTGATTATCTGACTAACAGAGGACTAATCTCTAGAATCTACAAGGAACTCAAAAACCTAACAAATAAAAAGCCAAACAGTCCACTCACAAAATGGGGCAAAGACCTGGACAGGCACTTCACAGAGGAAGAAATACAAATGGCAAATACACACTTAAGAAAATGTTCATCATCCCTAATCATCAGGGAAATGCAAATTCAAACAAATATAAGATTCCACCTTACCCCAGTAAGGATAGCAAACATGAAAAAATCGAATTAAAATAAATGCTGGTGAAGATGTTGAGAATTAGGAACCCTCATCCACTGTTGGTGGGAATGTAAGAAGGTAGAGCCACTTTGGATAGCAATATAGAGACTCCTGAAAACGCTGACTATTGAATTTTCTACAGATCTTGTTATTCCCTTACTTGGCGTGTACCCTAAAACCATCAAACCACAGTCCAGAGAGATTTGCTCAACCATGTTGATAGCTCGACCATGTTGATATTCGTAATAGCTAACAGCTGGAATCAGCCCAGATGTTCCTCACTAGAAGAATGGATAACTAAGATGTGGTGTATCTACACAATGGAATTCTACACAGAAATAAAAAAGAATGACACAATGAAATTTGAGGAAAACTGTTTGAACCTGGAACAGATCATTCTAATTGAACTTACCCAATCACAGAAAGAAAATCGCCACATAGACTCACTCATCTACAGCACCTAACCTGAATCTACCCAAGATGCTGACATATCCAGCAAGCATCTCGAGGACTAGACAATAGGGTGGGTGGGGAGGAAGGGGAAGGTAAGGGAAGGGGTGGGAGACACAAATCTAGACCCAAACGGCAATGGTACCATACAATTCTGCATCCTAAAGGGCAGAACAATTTGTTGAACCTTCACCAGGCCCTTCTGAGCCACAAGACACTGCAGAGGGTATGATGTAGACTGACCTTAATCTTATACAACTTCTTTCTCTCTTTCTTTCAGTCTGTCTTCTCTCTGACTCTTTTACATTAGTTATCTTTTTCTTCCATTTCTTAGTGTTTTTCCCAGTACTAGCATGTGGTTTTCATCCACAATGAGCTTTTGATCAGAGAGACCTACAAGGTTTCCTAAAAGAAAGACATATTTCTGTCAGAATACTTGTGTACCAAAGGCTAGTGGTAATACCCTACTGCTGAAGACACCTTATGTGGTAAAATGGAATGGTATAAGTGGAAACTAGAAAAGAGTCAGTCCCCAGTCAGTGTGTCTAGTGCCAGAAGGTGCTGGGGGAAAATGACCAATATCTGTCAAAGCAACTCATGGTCTAACTTACTTAGCAGCAAATAACGTGTTGTGATGCCCACACACGTGCAATAGTGGCACACAGTCATGGTGGGGAACCGATTGCTCTTGATTTGGCTAACTGATCCCCTCAGTGGTACAAGACCCATAGCTGGAGCTGGGAAACAAGTCAGAACTATATACAAACATAAGCCTGCTCTCCATTGAAAAACTACCATCACTCCTGCAAACCTAATCAAAAGGCCAGGTAGGTCATGAGCCTTAGGGGTATAAAGCCTGCTCTTGTCTCGATAAATTCATATATGATGCTCACCATACTGCCCTGTAAGCAACACACTTAATGTTAGTATTCATATATTAATACTACTCTCACTTTTGGTTAGAAACATTTCTTTTATCAGATGGTGGTGGGAACAGGTGAACCCAAAATGCAACATAATGCTGAGACAAAGTGACGGAGGAGTGCTCAGCACTGAAACATATCTATCACACCCTCAAGGCTCAGGGCCCATTGCAGAAGAGGTGGAAGAAAGAATGTAGAGTCAGATGAAGTATACTACACCTTTACAAGGCTCTCTTTCCAGCCTTATCTTCATTTTTGGTCAAAGTTTCTCTTTTTGGATGGTGGTGTTCTTGGGATGACTCAGAAGGCACCATATTGCTGAGTGCTCAGCACTGAAACATCTCTACCACACCTTCCAAAGCTCAGGGTCCATTGCAGAAATGGTTTTGGAAAGAATTTAAGAGCCAAAGGAAGAGTAGGACTCCTATAACATGTTCCTCCAGACACAAAATGACCTGGAAACCCATACCCTCACAGTTCCTGACACTACATACACAAGACCATCATAGTAGCAGGAAAAGATGATGACATCAAAATAAAAGAGAAACTGGTTAGTCTAGTGTTGTAGTTGCAGACCTTTAATCCCAGTACTTGGGAGGCAGAGGTAGGAGGATGGCCATGATTTTAAGGCTAGCTTGAGACTACATAGTGAATGCAAGGTCAGCCTAGGCTAGAGTGAAACCCTACCTTGAAAAAATGAGAGAGAGAGAAAGAGAGAGAGAGAAAGAGAGACTAATTGAGAGGGGGAAAAGGTATGATGGAGAATGGAGTAGCAAAGGGGAAAGTGGAGGGCAAGAGTGAGAGAATTACCATGGGTTATTGTCTATAATTATGGAAATTGTCAATAAAAATAAATAAAAAGCACCAAAATAAAAATAAATGAAATAAAATAGATTCAAAATTTTAAAAATGAAGTTGGCTTTGACACCCATGACCTAACTGTGCCTAGCAATACTTTCACAAGACCCTTATAATAGGAGAAAAAGATGATGAATCAAAATAAAAGACAGACTACTGGAGAGAGGGAGGGGATATGATGGAGAATGGAGTTTTTAAGGGGAAAGTGGGGTGAGGGAGTGAATTATCATGGTTTATTGTCTATAAGTATAGACATTTTCAACAAAAAAAAATTTAAAGCAGAAAGAAAATTATGAGTTACAGAGTAGTGCAGAACACCCCCACAACTGTCTGCTGTTCTCACATACCTAACCACAACCCCAGGGTGAACACCAGCAATCTCACTGAGAAGGCTCCCCAGTGGTTTAGGGGCAACAGGAGGGAAATGATAGTACTAATACATGATGTGTCCATAGCAATGTTCTACTTAATAAAAAATATAGACATGTAAAAATTTACATTATAAGCATTCTTACCTCTTACATTCCTTCTGACACCTCTTCTGCAATGGACCCTGAGCCTTTGAAGATGTGATAGAGATGTTGCAGTACTGAGCACTCCTCTGTCACTTCTTCTCAGCATTATGGTGCCCTTTGTGTCATCTCTGTGGTCACCACCATCTGAAAAGAGAAGCTTCTCTAACCAGAAGTGAGAGTAGCATTAATATGTTGGTATGAATGTTTAAAATAAGTGCTTTACCAAGTGCCACATGTTCTCCCTCATATGTGGATCCTAGCTACAGATGATTGGGCTTCTGTGTGAGAAGGAAAAAACTCAGTAGCAGAGGCCAGTAAGTTAAAAAGGAGATATAAAGGGAAGAGAAAGGAAGGGAGGAAGGTAGTTAATAGGTTGGTATTGCATATACGGAAGTAGAATGATTGAGATGGGGAGGGGATATGATGAAGAATGGAATTTCAAAGGGGAAAGTGGGGGTGAGGGGAAGAGAGGGCATTACCATGGGATATTTTTTATATTCATGGAAAATATTAATAAAAATTGAGAAAAAATATAAAAATAAATAAATACACTCCTGAAAAAAAAAATAAGTGCTTTACAGGATAGTTTGGTGAATATATCTGCCTTTAACCAGACAACAGCAGGTGTTACACTCCTAGGGCTCATGACTTCCCTCATGATAGGCTTTTAACTAGGTTTTCAGTACCAAGCATGTATTCTCTCCCATGAAGTGGGACTTCAGTCCAATTAGAAAGCAGTTGGTTCCCCCATAACAAATAATTGGATCATTTTATTTAGCTGGGCAAACTTAAGGCTTAAAGTGTCCACTGTTGTTTATCACAGCTGATGACTTCTTTCTCCCATAGGATTACATGACACTTAGCTTTTTCCAATTTTCTGTCAGCTTGTCTACAGGGAGGAAGTTTTCAGCTCAGCCCCAGCTTGATTTCTCAGTGACCTTGCAGTCCAAGCATGTGGAGTCTTCATCAATAGGGTTGTACTATCTATTTCTGGTGGGAAACCAAGCACATTGGAAATGCTCTGTAATGTTTTGGAGGAATGAGGGACCTCCCTGGCCAGCAACTCACTGGAAGATATCTCATCTCTGGCACTGAAATTTTTCTAGAAACAATCTATGCCTTCTGGGTGTGCCATTGTCCAAGAAAGTAGTTTCCATATGGTTTATTTATAACATTTTTTAACTAACCCTCCTCCAACCCTTCCTTTACTGGATCTCTTCCCCTGACCTCACTTAGGGCATTCCATCCTCAGTATTCTGTTTATTTACTTACATATACTTAATACCATATCCTTGAGTCCTCTCCTCCCTGCCCCTTTCTACCTTACTGGCTTCTATGACAAATTTTTACTCCAACTTACATAAAAGACTAATCATTTGAAACTAGGATCTACATATGAGAGAGAACATGTGGCATTTGGCTTTCTGGGCCTAAGTTACCCCACTTAGTATAATCCTTTTCAGTTCCATCCATTTCCCTGCAAATTTTATAATTTCATTTTTCTTTACTACTGAATAGAATTCCTTTGTATATATGTGCCACATCTTCTTTATTGTCTGTAAGTATAGACATTGTCATCACCTGAGGAACATCAAGGCTGATTGTGAATAGAGAGGCAATAAACATGGATTAGCAATTATCTCTAAGGTAGTGTTAAGAATCCTTAGGATATATGCCTAGGAGTGCCAGGTCATATATTAAATCTAATTTAACTGTCTCAAGAAACTCCACATTGATTTCCACAATGGCTGCACTAGTTTACATTCCTACCAACAGTGTAGAAGGGTTCCTCTTTTTCTGCATCTTTGCCAGCATTTATTGTTATTTGTTTCTTGATGACAACCATTCTGACAGGAGTGAGATGGAGTTGTAATGTAGTTTTAATTTGCATTTCCCTGAGGAAAAGGATGTAGAACATTTTCTTGGATGTTTATATGAAAACCAGCAGGGAGTATTTGTGTTAAAGTGGGGGTTAAAGCCAACAGATTATCTAACAAAGTCAAGGTCCCTAAGGGTGTGTGTATGTATTTCCCCACACCCTTAATCTTGTCAATTTGGAGGCTAAAATTTCTGGTCTGTAATGGGTTCCATGTCAGTCTGTGGTCTAGCAAGACTCTGCCTGCAAGACTGACATAAGAAACAGGCAAAGGCATTGTGAATAAGGAAGCAACAAAAGGCAACTCCAAAATACAACATATTTAAGAATGGTAAAGCCAACCATCAATCAAGTCTAACACATAACCTGCCCTGTCATCAGCAGTGTGATTAGCACTTCCAGTGCAGGCCTATGTTCCAGGCTTTGGGACAGGTATTGACTCAGTGTAAGTAGGTTGTTAGTGTGCTCTGACATATGTGACCTGGGAGGTCACTCAGTAGATAAAGTGCACACTGCTCAAGCCTGAGTACCTAAGTCTGATGCTCAAGCCCTATACAAATCCATGCTAGGCTTCTGCAGTCCCAACACTTTAATGGAGAAATGGAAGGCAGAGACAGGGAATTTTTCAAAAGATCCTGGAGACCAGAAATGAAAGCAACACAGAGTAAGATCCAGAAAACTTCTGCCTCAGATAAGGCAAAATGACAAGAACACTCCTGAAGGTTGCCCTCCACTCATACCATGACATGCATATGCCCATACTCCTACAGCCATGGAAATATATATACACATACACTTCATACACACAAATAATTATGAATCTCGATCTATAGACATATTCATATACAAACATCTCTTCATTTATGTATGTACTATGTCTGCATGAGAGAGAAAGCCACACACACACACACACACACACACACACTGTTGCAGTCCGGGTCGTATTGCTGGTAGAAATCACCCAACAAAGAGCAGCTTCTGGGAAAAAAAGATTTATTTTGGCTTACAGGCTCAGGGGAAGCTCCACGATGGCAGGGGAAAACGGTGGCATGAGCAGAGGGTGGACATCACCCCCTGGCCAACATAAGGCGGACTACAGCAACAGGAGGGTGTGCCAAACACTGGCATGGGGAAACTGGCTATAAAGCCCATAAACCGGCCCCCAACAATACACTCCCTCCAGGAGGCATTAATTCCCAAATATCCAGCAGCTGGGAACCTAGCATTTAGAACACCTAAGTTTATGGGGGACACCTGACTCAAACCACCACATTCCGCCCCTGGCCCCCATAAACTGATATCCATACATGATGTAAAATACAATGCATTCAGTCTGACTTTAAAAGTCCCCATAGTTTTTATCAATCCCAATGATGTTCATACATTCCCATAGTCCAAGATCTTTTAACTGAGCCATAATACCAAAAAATAACCTCAAAACACCCATAATGGCACAGAATAAATATTCACACTACAGTAGATGGCATTGGGCATAGCAAAGAAACATTCAACCAATACAAGATTTAAAACAACCAGGGCAAATATCAAACTGTAGCTTCAAGTCCAACAACTCTAGCCAGTGACAAATCTCCTAGTCCGATAACTCTAACCAGCAACAAGTCTCTGGCTTTCCAATTCCGCCTCTCAAGCTAGGCTACTCACAGTCCTGGGAAACTTCATTGAGGCGGCAGCTCCTTGGCAACCATCTCATGCTCCCGGCATCTCCACTGGGTCTCCACTATAATCCATGGTTCATCCTCATGGCCCCATGGGATCTCTATGTAGGCAACCAGCAAACCTGCTTCACACTGCCCATGGCCATTTCCAAAACACAAGACCGTTTTGCAAACTCAATGATCTTCTTTCCAGCATTTCTTACACTCCACAATATCAGGCAGGGTGCCAATTTGTTAATCCAGTGGGGATTAAAGCAGACTTTGAAGAACAGGACTTCTTGAGCACTCAGGCCCCTTCTAAAGAGTCTACATTCTTCTTGTTGCCCCAGCACAGGTCAGCTAGCCCAGTCTCAAAAGTTGTAATCTCTCAGTTGCAGCTGAATGGGCAAGAGTTCATCCAAAGATTTTTCTTTCTGTGCCATATCCCTCTGCTCACACCAGTTCATTTCTATACAAAGCAACCATGCACAACTTCTCAGGACACAGGCAGAAGAGCAAGCTTCTCACACAAACTGCTAGCCCAGTCCAAGCAAAGCTCTTTCTCACCCTCATGAGCCAAACCTCACAATCCATAGTTCTTACTGCCTTTAGGTCTTGCAGCTCAGACCAGAATAGACCATCAAGCTGTACTTACAGCACTACAAGGCATCTGTTAGGCCAATGTTTCAAATCCTCCCACATTCCTCTTGAAAATCTGCCCCAAAAAGCCAAAGCCACACAGTCAGGTGTCTAGCAGCAATCCCACTCCTCAGCACCACTTTCCTGTTGCAGTCCAGGTTGCATTGCTGATAGAAATCACCCAACCAAGAGCAGCTTCTGGGAAAAAGATATATTTTGGCTTACAGGCTCAGGGGAAGCTCCACGATGGCAGGGGAAAATGGTGGCATAAGAAGAGGGTGGACATCACCCCCTGGCCAACATAAGGTGGACCACAGCAACAGGAGGTTGTGCCAAACACTGGCATGGGGAAACTAGCTATAAAGCCCATAAGCCCGCCTCCAACAATACACTCCCTCCAGGAGGCATTAATTCCCAAATATCCATCAGCTGGGAACCTTGCATTCAGAACACCTAAGTTTATGGGGGACACCTGACTCAAACCACTACACACACACACACTTTTTAGAGAGCTCCATGCTGCTGAAACGAACCTACAAACCAAACCAGACATAGTTTATAAGGGGAAGGGTTTGTTTGCAGCTTACAAATACAGGGGATCCTGGAGAAGTTCTATAGTAGAAGAAACTGGCTCCAATAAACAGGCCCATATGGAGAGAAAAAGCCACCATCAGCCAGTCAGCACCACAACCAAGCAAACAAGCAGGAGAACAACCTGCAGCAGCAGGATCCCTGGAGCACTTCTACACACCTTAGGCTGCAATTCTGATCAGCCCAAGTAACACTGTAGGGCTAGATTCCCAGATCCATCCACAGTGAAAACACTTCAAACCAGGTGGCTGGAAATCCAAATTACAAGTTTTAATAAAACTCCTGAATCTATTGGAGAACATAAATTTAAACTAACACACATGTACAAACACACACACACACACACGGAGAGAGAGAGAGAGAGAGAGAGAGAGAGAGAGAGAGAGAGAGAGAGAGAGAGAGAGAGAGAGAGAAGAAGAAGAGAAAGACCATTTCCTTTCTTCCATTTTTAATATCATTTTTTATTTATTTGAGAGCGACAGACACAGAGAGAAAGACAGATAGAGGGAGAGAGAGAATGGGCGCGCCAGGGCTTCCAGCCACTGCAAACGAACTCCAGACACATGCGCCCCCTTGTGCATCTGGCTAACATGGGACCTGGGGAACCAAGCCTCGAACCGGGGTCCTTAGGCTTCACAGGCAAGCACTTAACCGCTAAGCCATCTCTCCAGCCCCTTTCTTCCATTTTTAATTGAAGTCCTAGGCATATAAGTAAGGATTGATGGAGACCTGAGAAAAAATTTTAGAAGCCTTACAAAAGTCTTTTAACTATCAAATGAAGGTAATGATTCCTATTCTCTATGCAGATTAACAATAATGCTGAAAAATCTTTTGTTTGATCTTTACTACATTTATGAAACCATTGCCTGAGTGGAAGTTCTGTGAGATGTAAGTGGAACACCCCCACTATGTGCCAGTAGTAGCCTCAAGGATGTGCTCCTGTAGGGACCTGTCCATTCAATCTGAGAGGATGCTTCATGAAGTCTTAAGATGTATCATTGAGAAATGCATAGCATTTCTGTTTTAAGACATTGCGATCAACAGTTAAACATTTCTTTCATGTTCCCCACCACTTTCATTAAGCATCATCATTCTTTCAGGAGAGAGCATTCACAGACAATGTGTGGAAGCCACAATCAAGATGATAGCAATCATGACCTGGGGCCTGGCAGATAATGCAAACAAATAAAATCTGCTTTTCAAAAAGCAAAGTTTCTTCCTTCTTTCTATTATATACTGCCATGAATTGAGAGTAGTAATGTTTTATTTCCTGTGCTGAAATGGTGGGATTCTGCTGGTAGAAAAGCAAGAAGTTAAGGTGACTTGAGAGAAAGGAAAGTTTGGTACCTTTTTTTATTTTTATTTTTATTTTTTTGACTAGCCTCATTAAAATAAAGGGATTTGTTTCTGAGATGTGCCTGGTTGCTTAGAACTAATGTCTTGCTCAGGGTTTTTTTTTTTTTTTTTAATCCATCATAATTCAATTGTCCTGGGCCAAGAGCCTTGTTGGAAGAGTGTGGGTGGTCATCTTGAATGGAATACAGGACAAGAGGGGAAAGCCTGGGGCTTTGGAACTCCACATGAGGATACAATTTCTTTTGTTTTTTTTTTGTTTTTTTTTTTTTTCGAGGTAGGGTCTCACTCTGGTCCAGGCTGACCTGGAATTAACTCTGTCATCTCAGGGTGGCCTTGAACTCATGACAATCCTCCTACCTCTGCCTCCCGAGTGCTGGGATTAAAGGCGTGCGCCACCACGCCCGGCGAGGATACAATTTCTAAAGGAGCAAATAGTTCCTCTTCAGCCATGCTGGAAACTAAGTGTATCCTCAGAATACTTTGCTAATCTGTACATATCATTCAGCCATGTGAACAAAGGCTTCCATTGACCACAGTATTTTTCCTATTTCCTACATGAGGATTCATTTTTCTTAAACTCTTCATAAAAATAATCTAATGTCACAATTAATTAATATTAAATTACCTTGATACAAGTGATTCTATATTCACGAATATAATCTTTACTCACTGAAACTGCACATACCAAGAAATGGTGTAATAATCACATACCCCTCACCCAGGTAAATAATAAGGTTATTATATACAAAGTAGAGGTCACTTTGTTGTGGCTATGGTATGTAAATGGCTTGAATGTTACCTTCAAAAATGTTCATGTGCTAATGATGGTGCTGAGGTGGTGAGAATCAGTGGGAGAATCTGGGTGCCATTGTCTGCAAGGCCTTAGATAGTTCTTATGATACTCTGAGTCAATTCTCAGGAAAAGGCTGTTATAAAAAGCGAAAGACTGGCATCTCCCTTTCTTCCTGGTGATGTGATGATCTCTTCTTTCCCATGTACTTCTACCATTGTTCACTGTCATCACTTTTAATTATCTGATGAACATTCAGATCTTCTAGAACTATATACGCTAAGTAAATCTCATTTGCTTATGTATTCCTTTGGTACTTCAGTTTAATAATAAAAAATGGACTACTATAGTCATCTTTCTCATTTTCATCCACCTCTTTATACTTCTTCCAACTGTACCATTAAATTTTAGCAGTCAAATTATAGTTGGTATTGTCACCTGTCCATGATGCTACTTTTAATTCATATAGAAACTCAAGCTACAAAAGATTAGGTTACCTCCCAGAATGAGCCCCACATGAATCAAGCCATTCAGAGGTCTATTTTCTCTTCTCCAAATCCGAAGTCATGACATGTAAGCTAGTGCAACAGCTTTCTGTCTCTCTTTTCTGCCTTTGGCATGGGGCCCCCTCCCATGACTATTAGAGTGTTGCATCTGGTATGTGAACCTGTCCCTGTATCTCCACTTCTCAAAACCCTCCAATGATCTTGTCTACAATGGTGTATCTAGCTCCTTTGAAGAGTTAGCATGGCTTTGGTATATTGAACCTACCACCAATCTTAAGGCATGACATTCTGCTTACTATACTAGATGCCACAACACAATAAAAGCATGTGGAATTCTTCATATAACCTTCC
This sequence comes from Jaculus jaculus, assembly GCF_020740685.1. Taxonomy (NCBI): domain Eukaryota; kingdom Metazoa; phylum Chordata; class Mammalia; order Rodentia; family Dipodidae; genus Jaculus; species Jaculus jaculus. The sequence goes on from NC_059109.1 coordinate 87,656,714, forward strand.
TCATTTTTAGCCTTTTAACATTGATTGATTTTTTTCCCTTTGTTTTGTAGATTCAGTTTACCCCAAATTCCATATTCCATCACACTAACAAATTCATGAGTTTTTTCTTTATATTTACAGAACAAAATAAGTTCATAAACTAAGGCACTTTTCAAATACATTAACAGAAACATCAGCCAAATGCATACTTGTACCCTGCCTCCACTGATTTCCTGTCAAAGTCCAATCATTCAAGGTGCTGTACTCCAGGAGGACTTCCCTGATGCCCAGGAAGGAGGTTGATGTGTTCTGTCTCAGCCATTCCCACTCAGAGAATATTGCTCAGCTTTCAAGTTACTTGTAGCTTTTATCATGCTTTGTCAAATGTGTGTGTGTGTAGATAGATAGATAGATAGATAGATAGATAGATAGATAGATAGATAGATATAGATATAGATATAAAATTTCCTTTTTTCCTTTAGAGTTCATAATATTATTTTAAATGCATTTTATTTTCATTCCTCATTGTTAAAGCTGACTGATATATTGCATACATGTGTGTAATGTAAAGAAAAATAAAATGATCAGTGAATACTATGCATATTTATGTGAAAATTTTATTGTGTAAAATACTGCAACAACACTTAATGGCTTAAATATATTTTATTAAATAATTTATAATACTGAACTTTTCTGATGCAGTGCAAATTTATTTATCCCTAGCTATTCTGTTGATGCACCTCTGGTCAGTTAGGGTTGGTTGGTTGGGTTGATTGGGTTGGTTGGTAGCTAGAGACAGGTCTGAATAAAGAGGTTTCTGGAATAAAGAACAGATTATTTAATTATCAATAGCTTCTCAGTTCTGATGGTTTTAGAAGGGCAGTGGGGAGGTGCTAGTGAGATTGCTCAGTGGTTAAAGTGATTGCCTATAAAGCCTAAATACCTGGGTTTGTTCCTCAGTTTGCACATAAAGTCAGATACACAAAGTGGTACATGAATCTGGAGTTTGTTTGTGTTGGCTGGAGTCCCTAACATGCTTATTTTCTTTGTCTCCCTCACATCTCTATGTTTGCAAATAAATAAAATGTTTTTCTAAAAAGAAGGGAGGGGAGCAGGAGAGATTATGCACTTCTGCAGTGTGCTCTGATTTATTTGCAGAACACTGGTATAAGGTGGCTCAGGAGGGGGAAGGGTAAGGAACCCAGAGAATAGATGGTGCAGTGGCAGGGGAAGGCATCCATGAGTGAACTGGGAAGTGAGGGAAGAGATTAGATAGATATAGATAGTAAGATAGATGATAGCTGATAGAAGATAGATAGATGATTGATAGATAAACATTTGGATAGATGAGACAGCTGATAGATGATAGAGAATGAAAGAGAGAAATGTACATGTGTAGAAATAGGTAAACAGTGTGAGATCATAGAGAGAGAAATGAAGATCACAGAACATGTACCTTACTGCAGGAAAGAAGGCCATAAGAAAAGAAAATGGCATCTGGGCTTTTATGCCCATGTCCTTAAGGCATCAACTTGCCCAGTGTAGGAGCCTGAGGTGTTGTAGCCCTTCTCATGACTATGTGGTAATGGAATACCACATACTACGTGGTAATGGTAATAGAACTCTGAGTCTCTGACACCCAAGTGGTCAAAAATAGATTCTCTTACATGGTACATCAGGTAAAAAGTTAAATGGAATATTCTTTGTTAAGGAAGTTCATCTCAACTATATGAAAGTTGTTAAAACCAGGTACCCCAACCTTGGCTCACAACACCTGGACATTTGGAAATATCAAACTGGTACAAGGGAACAGGCCTAAGTGCAGAATTATTAGAAGTATTTTTACTACTGCTTAAGTTACATTTATTACTCACTAGGTAGGGTACACAGAGCCAAATCAGAGTCAGTATGAAGGAACACTGGTCAAGGGAATAGATGCACTAAAAGAATTTCTTACAAAAATCTTTGCACAAGTACACACAGAATCATATTTCCCATTGATTCAATTTTACCCATTTTACTTCATAAAATTTTATAATACAGATGTTTATTGCTGCTATCTTTATACACTGTATTCTTATCCTTGGGTTTTTATCTTATGGAGCCTTTACAAATACATTGATTTGAACTTTTCACCTTCAACAGGTTAGCTTTTAGCTTTCTTGAGACAATAGCAAAGCAGGTATATGATTTGGTATATATTATCTTTGTTTATTCTCATCAATTTTATCTACATTCCAGAAATTTGTACTACATCTATTTTGGTAATGGTGCTTCTGGTTTCCATATCCCTTAGAGAGTCTTAGTCTTCTGTGTGCTTATATGCCGCTTTCTGTTTAATTTGTTTATTTTGTTGATTTAAAATATACGGCTCCTGAAAGGCAATGAGAGATCCTTATTCTGAAGCCAAATATGACTGAATATAGCCCAGAAACACAGATTCAGTTTACCCCAAATTCCATATTCCATCACACTAACAAATTCATGAGTTTTTTCTTTATATTTACAGAACAAAATAAGTTCATAAACTAAGGCACTTTTCAAATACATTAACAGAAACATCAGGTTACAACAAAGTAGGGAAATCTCTTCTATAGGCTTCAGATGTGATCTGATGACATTCTTAGCTTTGGGTTGGATAAAGCTGTTAGTACATTCCAAGAAGGTTTCATCTGATCATCTGGTAATCACAAGGATGTTTGGATTAACACAGAGGTGGGCAACATATGGCTATTAATGGGGCTAAAGATAGTTCAAGGTCATCTGGCTCTGCATCTGCCACATTCCTTCTCTCTATGCTCACAAGGTCTACAGGTCAATCAGCTCTGAAGGATGTTTGAAGTGTGTTCAGCTGCTCCTTGGGAACTTTAATTCACAATATTCAGCTTCTTAATTTGTTGATAATGTTTAGTTATTTTTTTTCTAATAAGCTGTTTAAGGGTTTTTATTTCAATGGGTATATTTATATTTATAGAGGATATAATGATGTTTCACATATGTCTACTTCTTTATGTAGCTTCATGAGCCTTCTCCATTTGCCATTCATCATTTGGTGGCTTTAATCATTTTAGCAGACATATTTTAAAATTTTGCTTGTATATAATTCTTTCATGGGGGTCTTTTGTGGATTGGTTCTTTATGTGCTTCGGTAATTACATTTTCATTTAAGTTCATTTTCAGCAGGAATTAATGTGTGGTTGTTTGGAACATGTGCCTCAAGGGAGCCTAGCACTGCCTTTGTCAGGTACCCTAGGTATCACTGCCCTGGAATCATTTATGTCACTTGCGTTTATTTCTTTGCTTGAGTTAGATACATTTGTTGTTGAGTAGGTATTTTTAGGCTCATTTTGTGTCCTCATTGTGAGTTAATTTTAACTGCAAGTTACTGTAAGAGCATAATTGACATTTATAATTCTTAGAGAATATGTTTTGATTTTTCCACCCAAATTCTAGAACAAAGGAGAAAGAGTTTCTTCTCCCACTCCCCATGCATGTTCCTCTCCTCTCTTCTCCTCTCTGCTTCTCTCTTCTTCTCCTCTTCTCCCTTCTCCTCTCCTCTTTGCTCTCTCATTTTCAGTCAGTGTACAGAGTTTTAAGTATCATTCATTCTGGATTTTTCAAATACTATTTGTTTTAGTTGATTCTCTTCCACCCTAGTTTCCCACTTCTGTTTCCATGTCTGTTGTGGCTCCTGGAACTTCCTCCACTCATAATCATCTTTCTGTACCCGCTATCAGTTACCATTCTAGTTCACAGGTTTTATGCACATCCTCCTTTATATCCATATCCATACTCATAGATATTACAAGTCAGGATCCACATATCAGGAAGAACCTGAAGTTTTGGTCTTTATGAATTGGGGTCACTTTGCTTAACCTCTCACCAAATTTTATTCTCTTTGCATTCTTCAGTTGTTTAAGTCCAGGTAAATCATTTCGTATCCAAAACTTGTACCTGAAAGATTGACCATCTCATTGTGCTTCCAGTTGTGAAGCTGTGAACTCAGAGTTTGGCATGGCACTACCATATTGAATCAGAATATCTGTGAAATCTTCACAAGATCAAGTCGACTAATATTTCATCAGGAAGAGAAGTGCATTCATGAAATTCACAATATTGATGAGGCCCAAAGTTGGATAAGTATGGGATAATTGCTGGAACAAGAAATTCTTCAGTACAATTGTTGCTCTTATCTTGCAGAGGGGATTCCAGTAATGCATATTTTGTGAGCTGTCACTCATGCTAGGTTAGACCAGTGATGCAGCTGTGGTGTGTGATCCTATAAGTAAATCCCTTTTCCATCATCCAGTAACTGACCACAATGAGGTCATTGCTTCATCAAGCTGGATTTATATGGATTCCTTTCTTGGGTCTGATATTGTTCTCATTCTGGGATGAATACACATAGACTTCCTCATAAAAGTCATAGAGTGTTCCACATTTTGAGGCACCTGAGAACATGAAGGATGATTCCTTTGTTTAATATAACCTCTCCACAAGCAACTTGTAAGGATAGTATGTTGTAGGGCTGAAATTGAACACAGGAAATTTTATTTCAATGGCTTGACTTTAAATCACTACCCTGTACTAAATATGCACATGGGATGTACTATAAGAGGTAGTTAGAATATTTGTGAAAAAAAATGTCAGAGTTCACATTTTTTTTTTTTACCACTTTGTCAGGCACTAAGCAACTTTAGGTTCCATATTCATATGTGTGAATTAACAAAATAAGTAGTAACATTTTGGGCTTAATTAAATGATAATATATTAATCAAGGGAATAAAAGAATGTGCTTAGTAGTTATTATTTTGTCCTTGTGACAAACCAACTGACAAAAATAACTTAGGGAGGGCAATGGGTAATACTGTCAACTTGACATGATCTGAATCACTTAGGAGAAGACTCTCTGGGCATGTCTGTGAGGGAGTTTCTAGATTAGCTTGAGATGGGAAAATATACCCTAGCTGTGGACATCATTCCAGGGGCTAGGGTTTCAGTCTAAATTTAGAAAATGAGCAATACCATTCATCATTATCTGTATCTCAACTGTAAGACATGATGTGACTAGTCACCTTACATTCCTGTTGACATGTCTTCCCCATCAAGGTAGACTTTATTACCTCAAACTGTAAGCCAAAATAAACCCTTCCCTGATTGTGTTTCTTCCTTCATGGTATTTTATCATATTAACAAGGAGATATTCATTTTAGCTCATTGCTTCAGAGGGTTACTCTACCATGATGGACAGGATGTGGTGGAGCAGAATAGTTCATGTCATCACAGCCCAAGAGGCAGAGAAAAGGGAACATGCTTAGCTGTGTTTTCTCTTTTCTCTCTTCATATTTTTTCTAGGTCCTCAGTACAGGAAATGATGCAACCCATATCCAGGGTGAGCCTTTCATTCTCTAATGAGAATGAGCAGACAATTTGAAATTAAGCTTTCCTTCTATCATCCCTCCTTCATTCCCTTCTTTTCATTTCATTTCTTATTTCTTTCCTTCCTTCCTTCCTCCCTAATTTCTTTCCATTTCCCTACCCTTTCTTTCTTCCTTCCCTCATTCCCTGGACCCTGACAGCTCACTGGGTGTTGGTAAAGACCTTCTATCTACTTCTCTCCAACACAAAAAGCTGGTGACACATTGCCCTCTTAATAGCCTCTAGGGCAGGTCGCTCTCTTAAATTTGTGGACAGGCTTATGTACAGGACTGGCGTGCTATTCAGCCCTTGGGAATATTGCCCTCTGGTCTTAGCGTTTCCACTCTTTTTCTACCATGAATAATATTGTCTCCAACAAAAAAAGGAATCACCGTTTGATAGATTAAGGACTATCCTGAAAGGTAAGGGAATTGCACTCTCACAGAGGGAGGCCAGCTCCTTTTGTGAAGAAGTCTTCCAGGTCGCCCCTGGATGATTTCTGGGGATCCTTGTGATCCAGACAAGTGGACCCACATAGCTTATCTGGCTAGGAAATCAAAAGTTCAGGAAGGAAGTTTCCCCTCACTTCCTTTTCATCTCCTTTCAAGTTTCTCCACTAGGGCAGCAGTGAAACTGCAAGCCGGCTCTGCAAGCACTCCAAAGTGGTTTGGGTACAATGGCATGCTCATGTGCTGAGACAATGATGCCTTAGCCTGGGCAGGCACAATGTGTCTGCCTTCCTTCCCAGTGGTTCCTGGTGGTCTCAGGGGCCCCCTCCCTTCTTTCCTCATCATGAAGCCAGAGGGAGGCTCCATTTCCACTTCCAAAAACCATGTGCCATCAGGGCTGGCAGACAGCCTGGCATCTAGGTTGCTGCCTCCATGCCAAGCAGACCTGACACCAGGTGAGAGCCAGAGACCAAGGTGGGGTGGATCCAAAGGTGTGTGGGAGCTCCTGCCCTGCCCAACCGCCACCTGCAGCACTGGCACCATGAAGCAGCAAGGAAGAGAAAAAAATAAAAATGGTCACGTTTAACTAAAGCCTATGGTGAAGTGAAATTCTATGTAAACAATGCCGTACTTTGTTAAATGATATAATAAATATAATTACTGAGTTTATGTTCTAGGTCAACTTCAACTTACACAGAGGATTCTTGAAAACAACAAAATTCTCTGAGTTGGTGAGTCATAATTTGCCATGTGTTTTACAAAGATTATAATGTCCTGTTACTTCAAAGGACTGATAACTGGCCTGATTTCTAGGCTAGCCTACCTAAAGTCAGAAACACAATTTGCCTTAGTTACTCCTTACAAAATCATTTTCAAGTGTATTAGAGGTATTAACGATGTAAAATTGCCTTTAATTTAGAATAATTATTTGTCAGTTAATAATAGGATTAATCAATTTAGTGTAGTTTCTCTTAATAGTCTTATAAGAAAGATGGTTAATCAGGGGGTGAAATAAGTTGATTGAAGGAACTGGGAAGGAATTTTTCAATGTTGGACATAGAATGCTCATAAAAAAATGTTTTCTGAGTGGTATTTATATAAGAATGTTAAAGTATGTGGATAAAGATGTGCATGTGTAGGAAAGAGTTTTCAGGCTAAACCTAAACACCATGCCTAAAGTTAAATATTTTTCAACTGTTTACAAACTTTTAAGGAATAGAAAGCTAATTTTCAGGCTAAAATATGTTGGGATAGCTTGCTTAAGCTTTATAAAATTTAAGTCATGGGTAAAACATAAAATTGTTTTATGTTAAAAGTTTCTATAGTACATAAAACTAATGGCTATCAAGATTAAGCTATTGTCAAATGGTCTTATTTCTTTCAAAACAGATTTGTCAGAGTTTAGCTGTTTTGGCTCAACAAAGACCAGATTCAGCTCTATTGTATGTAAAGTAACTGTTCCATTTCTGGCATTTTAAGTTCAGTGCTTATAACAAAATTGACTCTTAGGACATATTTCCTACTTTAGCTACAGCCTCATGCTCAAACAATGTTCCTCATCTGAGAAAAATAATTTCAAGTTCTGTGGTTGTGTTTCCAATGTTCTCTGGGTAATTGGTACCCACACAGGTATGTGAACTAATCAAAGATGTTTTCAAACACAGTTGCTAAGACTTTATACTGTCTTACATATTCTTTTACAACAAAATTTTAAAAGGTTGAACAAAATGTTTTTAAAAAGCTGTTGTGCCATTCCTTAACTAAATCTATTTCAGTCATCAAATGTACTCTATATGTACATACATCTAGGCTGGTGTAACTTCCTTTCTAACTGTGTTAATCATCTATGTAGAAGCCAAGGACAATTGGAATCATTGGAACAAAAAAGGCCAATATTTTGGCCCAAGCTCCCATATCATGAGGCCACTGAGTATGATGGGACACTTCTACACTGGCTCCTGGTAAGTCACCTGCCTTCCTGAGCAGGGAGGATATGGAGACCCAAATAAAAATTGATGTACAGTCTGAAATAGGAGAGTCACAACTGAGGAGCGATCAGTCCTCCTGACTTCCTGAAGAAGGGAAAAGTATTGGCCAGCATGGCCCTGACTCATCCTAACAGACAGAAAACACCAGTAAGCTATAGAGCTACTGATAGGTCCCTAAATTCTCCTTTGGTGAGCCATTAGTGACCTCCAAAATTAATCCTTAATTAAACTTTGGCTTACTACTTGGTCTTAAATACTCAGAGAAAAATGTATAACCAAAGATTTAAAAAAATACTTTAATATGTGAATGGTCTATTAAGTAATACAAGAGCTTTCCAAGAGAGGAAACAAACAAGACCTTAAGACATTTTTCCCCATCTTTAATAGTTCTAATTTTATAACAAAGAAAAACAACTGTATGTCAAAATTGTTGTTTTCAAATCTAAGAATATATAAGCAAGTTCTGAGACCAAAAATATATTTATACAGCCTTAAATGGCACCCGATAACTCTCTATTATCAAGATTAAATGTTGTGTATATTTTTCTGATAACTCTGCCAATTTTTCATCTGTTTTACAAGTCATATAAGAGCCATGTTATATAAACCCTATTATTTGTAACCCCCGTCTCATCAAATTTCTCAGACAAAAAATAACTTATACTGCTAAAGTCGCTACTAATCAGGTCTTCATATACAATCTAGCTCTATCTGGGCCTGTAGTAAATTATGAAGAATTTGCTCAGAATGACAGTGCCCCACTATGAAAACAAAGGTGGAGTTGTTGGGCACTGCCAGGTACATGCTGGAGCTAAGGACCCTTGGCTCAGGAGGCCACTCCCTCTCCAAGCTGGCACACCTGAACTTACACTTTGCCCATAACCCTGTGACCTTTGGCCAGCTGCCTAGCAAACTCCTTATTAGCCAGCAGCCTTCACACAACCCAGGCCCCCAGTAGTTCACATTACTTTTTCCCTACATGCTGGAATGAATGTCCCTTAACATCTCCTAGCAGCCTTTGAACCAACCATTCCCTTAGGACCCTTTTCCCACTCTCAGCTACTTATAAAACAATTTCCCTGGCAAATATATGAACTGTTCACAGAAACTGCCTCCTGAGAGTGGCTTTTACTTTGCACATGTGACCTTGCTTTCCATGTTGCCTGGACACTTTCAGGGAACTGAGGATTTGAGGATCCAGAGACCCACAGATATGTATTTGTTAATTCATGCTTGTACTAAAAATATCATTTGGGCTTCTCTTCATGATAAAAGTCCTATGGAGACTGGGAATAGAAGGAACATATTGCAACATAATAAAAGCTATTTATGACAAGCCTACAGCCAACATAAAACTGAATGGAGAAAAACTTTAAGCATTTCCACTAAAATCATTGCTTCTTAAGCTTTTCCATAAAAAAAGAAAAAGAAGGAATCCTACTAAACTCCCTCTATGAAGCCAGCATCACCCTGATACCAAAACCAGGCAAAGATAGAACAAAAAAAGAAAATTTCAGACCAATCTCCCTCAGGGATATAGATGCAAACATTCTCAACAAAATATTGGCAAAAAGAATACAAGAATATATCAGAAAGATCATTTACCTTGAACAAGTAGGCTTTATCTCAAACATGCAGGGATGCAGGGATGGCTCAACATATGCAAATTGATAAATATAATACATTATATAAATGGACTGAAGGACAAAAGTCATGTGATCATCTTATTAGATGCAGAGAAAGCATTTGATAAAATCCAACATCCCTTCATGATAAAAGTCCTGTAGAGACTGGGAATACAAGGAACATATCTCAACATAATAAAGGCTATTTGTGACAAGCCTATAGCCAACATATTGCTAAATGGGGAAAAACTAGAAGCTTTTCCACTAAAATCAGGACCAAGACAAGGGTACCCACTGTCCCTACTTTTATTTAATATAGTACTGGAAGTCTTAGCCAAAGCAAAAAGGCAAGAGGCACACATAAAATGGATATAAATTGGAAAGAAAGAGATCAAGTTATCATTATTTGCAGATGGCATGATTCTATACATAAAGGACCCTACAGACTCTACCAGAAAATAGTCAAAGCTGATAAACACCTATAGTCATGTAGTAGAATACAAAATAAACACAGTATCCTTCCTATATGCTAACAACAAACAGACAGAGGATGAAATCAGAGAATCCCTCCCATTCACAATTGCATAAAAATAATAATAATAATAAAATACCTTGGAACAAACCTAACCAAGGAAATGAAGCAAACTTTAAAACATTCAAGTGAGAAATTGAAGAAGATACTAGGTAATGGAAAAACAGCCCTTGTTCTTATCAATATTGAGAAAATGGCAATCTCACCAAAAGTAACCTACACATTTAATGCAGTTCCCATCAAAATTCTCATGACATTCTTCACAGAAATAGAAAAAACAATCCCAAAATTCATTTGTGAGCACAAAAAATCTAGAATATCTGAAATAATCCTGAGCAACAAAAATAAGTCTGGTAGTATCTCCATACCTGATTTTAACCTATACTACCAAGCCATACTAACAAAAACAGCATTGTACTGGCCCTAAAGCACACATGTACATCAATGGAACAGAATAGAGGACTCAGATATAAGTCCGGGTAGCCACCTGCTATTCAATGAAAATGCCAAAAATACTCATTGGAGAAAAGACAGCCTCTTCAGCAAATGGTGATGTGGAAACTGGATATGTATCTGTAGAAAGATGAAAATAGATTCTTCTCTCTTTCCATGCACAAGAATTAAATCCAAATGGATTAAAGACCTTAACATCAGACTAGAAATTCTGAAATTACTAGAGAAAAAAGTAGAAGAAACCCTTCAACATATTGGTGTTGGCAAAGACTTTCTGAACGTAACCCCAATTGCTCAGGTAAAAAGTCCACAGATTTACTACTGGGAACTCATGAAATTACAAAGCTTTTGTATGGCAAAAGAAACTGTGAATAGAGCAAAGAGGCAACCTACACAATGGAAGAAAATCTTTGCCAGCAATAGATCTGATAGAGGATTAGTATCTAGCATATATAGATAACTCAAAAAATTAAATAATATGAAATCAAACAACCCAATTAAAAATGGGCTATGGAACTAAATAGAGATTTCCCAAAAGAATAAATACAGATGGCATATAAACATCTAGAAAAGGTTCTACATCTCTAGTCATCAGGGAAATGCAAATTAAAACTACATTGATATTCCCTCTCACTCCTGTCAGATCAGCTACCATCATGAAACAAATGACCATAGATGCTGATGAGGATGTGCAAAAAGAGGAACCCCTCTACACTGTTGGTGGGAATGCAATTTGGTTCAGCCATTGGGGAAATCAGTGTGGAGGTACCTGAAACAGCTAAAAATAGATCTACCATATGACCCAGCTATACCACTTCTAGGCATATGCACTAAGTACTCATCTCCTTACCTTAGAGATACTTGCTCAATCATATTTACTGCCATTCTATTCACAATAGCTAGGAAATGGAACCAGCTTAGATATCCCTCAACTCATGAGTGGATAAGAAAGACGTGGCACATTTATACAATGGAGTTCTCAGCAATAAAGAAAAATGAACTTATGAAATTTGCAGGAAAATGGATGTATCTGGAAAGGATTATACTGAGTGAGTAACCCAGCCCTAGAAAATGAAATGTATAGTCTCTCTCATATGTGGATCATAGCTACAAATGATTGGACTTCTGTGTGAGTAAGAAAAAACTCAGCAGCAGAGGCCAGTAAGCTAGAATGAAGTTATAAAGGGAATAGAAAGGGAAAGGGGGGGACTTAGTTTGATTGTATTGTATATATGTAAGTAGAAGAACAGATTAATGGGGGTTAAAAGGCTTAAGTGGGGCCAAGGGAAGAGACTAAGTAAATGAAAAGTGGAGGGAGGGCTAGTCAAAATCTAAGTAAATAAGTCACATGGAAACCTACTTTTTTGGACAGTGGACCACTCAGGACCCCTAGGTTGTTACTAGAAAATTTTCAGTGGCAGGGATGGTATATCTCCCAGTTAGTTGTTGACCAGGGAGGCCCCTTACGCCGCCCAAAATTACTGGACATTGCCTAGGTCCTTAGGTTCCCACCAGGAATAGATGGTAAGACCCTATTGCTGAAGACTCCACATACTTGGGCTGCAAGGTCACTGAGAAATCCTGCTGGAACTGAACTGAAAACCTCTTTCATGTAGACCAGATGACAGAAAGCTGGAAAAAGCCACACTGAATGCAGTTCAATGGGACAGAGAGAAATCACCAGAGAAGATACTCAACACTGGACACTGCAAGCCTTATATTTGGCCAGCCAGGCCAAATGAGCCAATGGGTGCAATAGTGGCACATCTGTTATGGGGGAAACAGCCACCCTCTAATTTTCTGGAGGCCTGCTCCATGGGAGGGAATACATCTCTGTTACTGAAAATCTGCAACAGGGGTAGTCATGAGCCATAGGGGTGTAACATCTGCTGCTGTCTGGCTAAATTTATATACTATGCTCACCAAACTGCCCAATAAGCACTTCTCTTAATGTTCATTCCCATATGTTAATGTCACTTTCACTTTTCGTTAGAGAAGCTTCTCTTTACCGATGGTGGCAATTTAGGATGACTCAGAAGGCACCATGGTACTGAGAAGTGACAGAGGAGTGCTCAGCAATGCAATATCTCTATCACACCTTCCAAGGCTCAGGGTCCATTGTGGAAGAGGTGGTGGAAAGAATGTAAGAGCCAAAGGAAGGGTAGGATTCCTTACAACATGCTCCTCCAGATACAAAATGGCCTGGATATCCATGGCCTCATAGTGCCTGACACTACCTACACAAGACCATCATAATTGGCGGAAATGCTCATGACCTCAAAATAAAAGCAAAACTGATTGAGGGAGGGGATATGATGGAGAGTGTAGTTTCAAAGGGGAAAGTGGGTGGAGGGAGGGAATTAACATGGGATATTAGTTACAATCATGTAAGTTGTCAATAAAAAAAATTAAAAAAAAATCAAAATCATTTGGTTTTGGTTTCTGATTATTTTAGGTTTACAAATTTGTGTCAAGCATTTACTATGTAGTAGACATTCATTTAGTTCCTAGGGTTGGAGTGACAAAGAAAGCAAAGATGTGGAGTTTGTGTTCTAACTTACAAGGCTTAAAAGGCCTATGAAATCAGACTGGTGAAACTATATTTTAAATTTTATTACCAAAATATGATAATTTTAAAGACAAAATTAATGGGAGAGGATATAGAGCAGTGGCTAGCATGCAATCAGTGAAGGTCATTTTTAAATTTGAAATGCCTTATTACATAAAATTTGTTGTGAAACAATTACCTTTGGTATAATACCTTTTCAATATGGAAAAATTTTTTCAAATAATAACAATGGACCTTCTTGGTAAATATTGATATATTTCAAAAATAATAATAATAATTTGATAAATAATAATATTAATAATGTCTTGGTAATATGATGCTAATTGTTGACAGACTTTAGGAGAATAGTTTAAAATTAATGGGAACAAATCTTTTATTTAGTTGGCAAATCTTGTCATTAAAGAGCATGTTTTCTTTAAATGTAAGTGTAGGCAAGTTCTTATTAGCTAAAGGCCCTGTAATTCAGTTTGTGTTTCTGCCCTCTTCTGTTTGGAATTGATAGTTTGTTATTAATTATTTTAAATTTAATGAGCACCATCCCAATCTTGTTAACCAAAAGGGAATGCTCAAATAAAAGAATGATATTGGCCTTCATAAATATTTTTAGCTTTTTAAATTGCTCCTAAAACAGTTTCTTCCCCTCCCCCAAAATGTGGATATGTATGTATGTCTTGAGACAGAATCTCATGACATGGTCTAAACCTGGCTATGCATTTGAGGACAACCTTGACCTCCTTATCCGGATTCTATTTGCAAAATACTGGCATTACAAACTTGTGTTATGCTACCTGGTTTATATCATGTTAGGAATTGAACGTAGAGCTTTCTGCTTTCTTCCAGCTGAGCTGTATCTCCAGACCTAATTTTTAATTTTTTAAATTATCAGAGTTTATTTATCAGCTATGATTAAGATATAGTATACAAAATAGAAAAATAAAAAGAAGGAAGAGAATGAGGGAAAGAAAAAGAGGTTGTGGGGGAAGAGACAGAACTAGAACTCTGACCATACTAATGTGTCAAACCTAGCCCTTCAGGGAAATTCTGTAAGCTTTAATGTGAGCTGTCTTCTTACTGTAACTTTTTTTTCTATACAAATAAAACCTGGCATGTCTTTGAAGTTTTAACTGCATCAAAGACTTTCTCCCATTTACTTTAAATTACTTTTTCTAAAAGCCTGTCTACTGTTAGCAGTTCATAGAAAGGATAGCCTGGGTCCCAAAAGCAGAACCTTTTAATTAATCTGCATTTTTTAAATCAAATAATACTGAGAAGAAAAAAAAAAGTCTCTTAACTTTCAGATTAGCCCCAACTATCAGAGACCTTCAGTCAGATGTAATTGAAGAGGGCATCTGCCTGTATGCTGGAGTTCTAGAGTTAACAGAGAACTGGAATTTGAGGAACTGAATTGACACTTATAGCTAACTGGTGATGGATTTCTGTGGCAGAGTTGTGGCAAAATATTCTTTCATATATATGAATATTTATAGTACTTCAAAGTGTGATTGTGTAGCATGGAAGAGGCTCTGACATTCTTTCCTCCCCCTCTTCTGCAAAATTTCCCTGAGCCACATTGAGTTCATTTTAGGTCTGCTTCAGTGATAAGGTGTTGGGGGCCTCTGGGTCTCTGGCTCTCTGATTTGCTAAGAGTTGATTTTTCTCTGTGTTGATCTCCTTCACCCTTGTGCTGTTACCTGGTTCACCAAGAAAATAGCACCCGTGCTTGTTTTGCCTATTTTTCTTAGTTTCAGCCAGGGCCCTTTTGAGGTATGATGGGGTGGCTCTCTCTTTAATATCTACATTTATCTGAAAAAGAGAAGCAGATTCTCCAATGGAGAGGAAGTTAGCACCAGGACAGATGAGATAACCCTTACTTTTTTATAGAGAATTTAATAGGTGTAGGGCCTCTTGTAGCCCATGATTGATGGTAGCTTGTCAATGGAGAGTGGGCTTATGTTTGAATATGGTTCTGACTTGTTTCCCAGCTCCAGCTATGGGTCCCATACCACTGAAGGGATCAGTTAACCAAATCAAGAGCAGCTGGTTCCCCACCATGGTTGTGTGCCACTATTGCACTTGTGTGAGCATTACACCAGGTTATTTGCTGCTAAGTAGGTTAGACCATGAGTTGCATGGACAGATATTGGTCATTTTCCACTAGTCTCCCATGTAGCACCTTCAGGCACTAGATATGCTGACTGTCTGGGGATTGACTCTCTTCCAGCTTTCAGCCATGGCATTCCATTTTACCACATAAGGTGTCTTCAGCTGTAGGGTCTTACCACTAACCTTTGGTGGGTCATCAAGTACTCAGACAGAAATCTGTCTTCCTTTTAGGAAACCTTGTAGGTCTCTCTGATAAACACCTCATTGTGGATGATAGCCACATGCTGGTACTGGGAGTTACAGGTCAGTGCTCACTAAAAAAAGGAAGAAAAAGATTACTGATGTAAAAGATTTAGAGAGAAGGGGGTGGGGAGATGGACAGAGGGAAGCTGTAGAAGATTAAGGTCAGTCTTCATCATACCTTCTCCAATGTCTTGTGGTTCAGGTGTTCCCTCTAAGGGCCAGGTAAAGGTTTGCTCAACCATGTTTGTAGCTGCTCAATTCATAATAGCTAAGAGCTGGAATCAGAACAGGACTTCTTACACTTGTAGGATAACAATCTGAATTTAGCCCCCTCTCTCAAAGTCTATGCTGCACTTGTGAAACAAATATCACTTGCTATTATTTCTTTTCTTTTCTTTTTTTTTTTCCCCTTTGGTTCTCAAGGTAGGGAGTCACCCTATCCCAGTCTGAACTGAAATTCACAAATGGAGTCTCAGGGTGGCCTTGAACTCGCAGTGATCCTCCTAGTTCTGCCTCTCAAGTGCTGGGATTGAAGGCGTGCACCACCACACTCAGCATATTTCCTTTCTTTTAATGTGCTGGTAATCGGTTTGCAACATCTTTGAATTATATTCTCATTAAGAAGTTTTAGGTAAAGCTTTTACTTATATCTCAATTTTGTACTTCCATTAAAAAGTCTTATTATATCTATATATTGCCTTTGGTAGGATTGTCATCTTCACAATGTTAATTCTGCCCATCCAGGAGCATGGGAGGGCTTTCTATTTTCTCAAGTCCTCCTCAATTTCTTTTTTCAGTGTTTTTATGTTTTCATTGTATAGAACTTTCACTTCCTTGGTTAACGTTATTCCAAGGTATTTTTTGTTGTTGTTGTTGCTATTGAAAATGGGACTGTGTACCTTATTTCTTTCTCTGTATCTTTGTCATTTGCATATAGAATGGCTACTGAGTTTTGTGCATTGATTTTGAATCCTGAAACATTGCTATAGGAGTTAATCACCTTCAGGAGTTTGGGGATGGAGTCTCTCCAGTCTCTTACATACACAATCATGTCATCAGTGAATAGAGCTAACTTAACTTTTTCCTTTCCAAATTGTATCCCTTTTATTTCCTTCTCCTGTCTTATTGCTTGAGCTAGGATGTTCAGTACTATATTGAAAAGCAGAGGTGAGAGAGGACAACCCTGTCTTGTTCCTGATCTTAATGGGAATTCCTCCAGTCTCTCTCCATTAAGTATTATTTGGGCCTTTGGAGCTTTGTATATTGCCTTTATTATGTTAAGATATGTAACAACTATGCCAATTCTCTTCAATGTTTTGATCATGAAGTGATATTATATCTTGTCAAAGGCCTTTTCTGCATCTATTGAAATGATCATGTGGTTTTTATGTTTAACCTTGTTTATGTGGTGTATTACACTGACAGATTTCCATATGTTGAACCACTCTTGTGTTCCTGGGATGAATCCCACTTGGTCAAGGTGGATGATGCTTTTGATGTGTTGTTGGATTCGGTGTGCAAGGATTTTGTTCAGGATATTTGCATCTAAGTTATTAGGGAAATAGGCCAGTAATTTCTTTTCTTGTGGCATCTCTGCTTGGTTTTGGAATTAGGGTGATACTACCTTCATAAAAGGAGTTGGGTAGCTTTCCCTGTTCTTCAATTGTGTGACACAGTTTAAGGAAAATTGGTTTGATTTTTTCCATGAAGCTTTGCTAGAATTCAGCTGAGAAGCCATCTGGTCCTGGACTCTTCATTTTGGGGAGGTTTTTTTTTTTTATTACTTTTTATTACTTTTTCAATCTCCATGAGTGTGATTGGTTCATTGACATGATTAATATGCTCTGAGTTTAGCTTTGATAGATGGTATGTGTCCAGGAATTTATCCATCTCCTCCACATTATCCAGTTTTGTGGAGTAGAGGTTTTTGAAATAAGTCTTGATGATTCTCCCAATTTCAATTATGTCTGTTCTGATCTCTCCTTTTTCATTTTGAATTTTGTTAATTAATTTGAAGCCTCTTCTTTTTTTACTTGATCAAATTGGCCAGGGTTTTGCCAATCTTGTTTAGTTTTTTCAAAGAACCAGCTCTTTGTTTTGTCAATTGTGTTAATTGTTTCCTTGGTTTCCAATTCATTAATTTCTGCTCTGATTTTAATGATTTCCTTCCTTCTGGAGCTCTTTGGGTTGGATTTTTCTTGTGTTTCCAGTGTCTTTAGGTGGATGGTTAAGTTATTGATTTGGGATCTTTCTGTCTTTTTTATGAAGGCATTGAGTGCTATGAATTTTCCCCTGAGGACCGCCTTCATTTTGTCCCATAAGTTTTGGTATGATGTATTCTCATTGTCATTCAACTCCAGGAATTTTGCCATTTCCTTTTTTAATTCATCCACTATTCATTTATTGTTTTAGAGTGTGCTGTTCAGTTTCCAGGTGACTTTGGGATTTTTGGTAGTCTTTTGTTGTTGATTTCTAGTAATATAGCATTGTGATCTGATGTCATGCAGGGAATTATATCAATTTTTCTAAATATGTGGAGGCAGTCTTTGTGACCCAGTATATGGTCTATTTTAGAGAATGTTCCATAGGCTGCTGAGAAGAACGTGTAGTCTGTGGATTTGGGATGGAAAGTTCTGTAGATGTCCCTTAGGTCTAAGTGATCTATAGTTTTGTTGAGCTCTTATTTCCCTGTTGAGTTTCTGTTTGCATGATCTGTCTATTACTGATAATGGTATATTGAAGTCCCCAGCTATGATGGTATTGGTGGTTATTTCTGTTTTGTTGTCAAGTAGGTTTTATTTTATGAACTGTGGTATGCCTGTGTTTGGTGCATACAGATTTATGAGTGTAATATCCTCTTGATGGATCATTCCCTTGATAAGTAGGAAGTGGCCTTCTTTGTCTTTTTTGATTTTTTTTTTGGTTTGAAGTCAATTTTATCCGATATTAATATACCTACACCTGCTTGTTTTTTATTCCCATTTGCTTGGAATATTGTCTTCCACCCCTTTACCATGAGGCAGTGTCTGTCTTTAGTGGTGAGGTGGGTTTCTTGAAGGCAACAGATGGAGGGGTCTAATTTATTGATCCATCCTTGTAGCTTGTGTCTCTTGATGGGTGAATTAAGGCCATTAATATTTAGGGTAGTGACTGTGAGATTTGATTTGATCCCTGCCACATTGTGGTGGTAGATGTGTATTGGTGTTTTCATAGGCTTTGAAGATTTTTTGTGCCTACTTTGGGTTTGGTTGTTCTGATCTGCTTTTTTTTTTTTTTTTTAAATTTAATTTGTTAGTTTTCTTTTCAGCAAATACAGGCAGTTTGGTACCATTGTTTAGGTTCATCCATGATCTACCCCCTCCCAATGGACTCTCCTTGTTGATGTAAATGGGTCATGCATTGTGGAATCAGTCCAGTTATTGGTATGATAAATGTCTCTGCATATCATGACCCAACATATGACTCTGACATTCTTTCTGCCCCCTCTTCTACAAAATTTTCCTGAGCCATGTTGGGTTCATTTTTGGTCTGCTTCAGTGCTGAGGTGTTGGGGGCCTCTGAGGCTCTGGCTCTATGATTTGTTAGGAGTTGATTTTTGTCTGTGTTGGTCTCCTTCTGCTTTGTGCTGGTATCTGGTTCATCAGGAAAACAGCATCCTTGCTTGTTTTGCCAATTTTCTTTAGTTTCAGTCGGGCCCTTTTTGAGGTATGTTGGGGCTGCTTTCTCCTTAGGATCTGCATCTATCTGAAAAAGAGAAGCAAATTCTCCAACGGAGAGTAATTTAGCACCTGTAAAATTGAGATGACACTTACTTTTTTGATAGAGAGTTTAATAGGTGTAGGCCCTCTTGTACCCCATGATTAATGGTTACTTGATATTGGAGAGTGGGCTTATGTTTGGATATGGTTCTGACTTGTATCCCAGCTCCAGCTATGGGTCTCATGGGTCTCATACCACTGAGGGGATCAGTTAGCCAAATCAAGAGCAGTTGGTTTCCCACCATGGCTGTGTGCCACTATTGCACTTGTGTGGGCATCACACCAAGTTATTTGTTGCTAATTATGTTAGACAATGAGTTGCTTGGACAGATATTGGTCATTTCCCCCAGTCGCCCATGTAGCACCCTCTGGCACTAGGCACTCTGACTGTCTGGGGACTGACTTTCTCCTGGCATCCAGCCATGCCATTCGATTTTACATGTCAGCTGCATATGGAGTCTTCAGCAATAGGGTCTTACCACTGACCTTTGGTGGGTCAAGTACTCTGGCAAAATTTTGTCACTGTTTTAGGAAACCTTGTAGGTTTCTCTGATCAAAAGCTCATTGTGGGGCTGGAGAGATGGCTTAGCGGCTAAGCGCTTGCCTGTAAAGCCTAAGGACCCCGGTTCGAGGCCCGGTTCCCAAGGTCCCACATTAGCCAGATGCACAAGGGGGCGCACATGTCTGGAGTTCGTTTGCAGAGGCTGGGAGCCCTGGCATGCCCATTCTCTCTCTCTCTCCCTCTATCTGTCTTTCTCTCTGTGTCTGTTGCTCTCAAATAAATAAATAAATAATTTTAAAATAATAAAAAACAAAAAAAAAGCTCATTGTGGATGATAGCCTCATGCTGATAGTGGAGGTTACAGGTCAGTGGACAAATTATGTAGTATTCTTTATGATAATTCTGATATAAATCTCTCCTGGTACTATGAAATCCTTATGATATTTCATAATGGCACCCAGGAGGCCACTACTGGAAAGGAACTATAGTATTTTTGAACAAGTGAATATTTTTCAGATCAGTTGTTCAAACACCCCATTGTAGAGGTGGTAAAACTAAGAGCCCAAGGGATTAATGACTTGCCCAAGAAACTGTATCTGTGGGAGAAACACTAAGAATAATGGCTGGCTAATCTACAGAATGGGGGTATGCAGTAAGAGGGCTGAAACAACCATTCTATGACTTAAAATACTAAGAACAGGGTCAATTAAATAGTACTTAAGTGATTCCCATGGGATTTGTTTCACCATGGATTCAGAAAGCACCTCAGAAAAATAAATGACTATGTGAACAAATTGATGAATGGATGGATGGATGGGTGGATGGATGCATAAATAAATACATGTGATTCACATTTTTGTCTAAGTAACTTTATGTATTTAATAGAATAACTTTATAAACACAAAAGTTAAAAAGACAGATAATCTACATAGACTATGTAACAGTTACCCCAAGGGAAAGTGGACATGCCTTATAATAAAAAATCAAATGGTATCAAATTTAAATTTGATAGTTGTGAATTACTGGCAGGATGAATCCCCTAGAGTCCAAACAAAAACAGATTGGGTTTTATTTAGGGATTTGCAGACTTTAAACATAGGAAAATGTGAAAATTTGGCATCTATTACATACCTATTATATATAGCATTAGAAAATTAAATTTAATAAACAATTTGACTACATTTTCCTAACATAATAATGGCTAAAATATGAGTTAGAAGCTATCACATAAAATACTAGTCCTGTTAAAGTTTCAAAAAGTAGACAAAAATAATATCTTAGGGTTGAACATTAAATTGGCTAAGACATACAATTTTTGAATCCACTGAAGTGACTGTTAGGCAGAGTTCTAGAGTAGTACTTAAGGAAATAAAGCAGAGGGCATATTACAAAGGGGAGAGAGGAGCTGGAGAGATTGCTTAATGGTTAAGGGGCTTGCCTGTAAAGCCAAAGGACCCAGGTTCAATTCCCCAGTACCCATGTAAACCAGATGCTCTATGGGGTGCATGCATCTAAAGTTTATTTGCAGTGGCTGGAAGCCCAGGCATTCCCATTGTCTGTCTGTATCTCTTCTGTCTTTTCTCTCTCTCTCTCTCCCTCTCTCTCTCTCTCTCTCTCTCTCTCTCTGCTTGCAAATACATAAACAAATAAAATAAAAAATATAAAAAAATAAGTAAAGGAGGAATAAATATGGAGTTAGAGTTTCTGATGACTCTCCTGATTTAACTTCTTGTATTTGATGATGTTTGAATACCTATTAGCTGTGTAGTTCTTTGTAATATATGTTTTACATACATATTTGCTTTTAAATATTTTTATATATTATTTGAGAGAGAGTGAGTAGCAGTCAGGTTCACATTGCTGATAGGAATCACCCAACCAAGAACAGCTTCTGGAAAAAAAAAATAAAAAGCTTTATTTTGGCTTACAGGCTCAAGGGGAAGCTCCATGATGACAGGGAAAAGTGATGGCATGAGCAAAAGGGTGGACATCACCCTCTGGCCAACATAAGGTGGACAATAACAACAGGAGAATGTGTAATGCAGTAGCAAGGGGAAAATGGCTATAACACCCATAAGCCCATCGCCAACAATACACTCCCTCCAGGAGACATTAATTCCCAAATCTCCATCAGCTGGGAACCTAGCATTCAGAACATCTAAGTTTATGGGGTCACCTGAATCAAACTACCACAGTAACTATCTATCTATCTATCTATCTATCTATCTATCTATCTATCTATCATCTACCTATCTATCTATCTTTCGAGAGAGAGAGAAAGAACAGGCATGCCAGGGCCCTCAGCATATGTAAACAAACTCCGAATGAGTGTGCCACCTTATGCATCTGGTTTTATGTGGGCACTGGGGAATTGAACCCTGATCCTTAGGCTTTGTAGGCAAGCACATTAACAACTAAGCCATCTCTCTTGTCTCATATTTGTTTTCTTTGGTAGTGGTTGTTTACATTTCTGAATGAGACAACAAAAATCTGAGATAAACATTTCCACAATCACCATGATTTTCAAAGACTTAACACTAGCTTTCTAGAAATGCTAGTAGTTGTGTTATGTGATATATAACCCAACCTGCATATCATATTTTCATCTCAGCTACAAATGCCTGTCTCCACAGGCAATTTGTAGAGAGGAAATATATAGCAAATTATTTCTCAGCAGCCATACCTGACAACAAGGTTAATGAAGATGGCAATGGTTCAATGCCAAGGAGAAATGAAACTTGTCAGAATCATGGTTTCTATAAAAGAGAATGAGACAAAGTATTTCATCATCATATTCATGTCTTACCAAAATAATTTTCGGCCTTTTAAATTGAGCAATTGACTTGGAGGGGATGTTTCAACTTGTGGGCTCATATTAACCAAAGCCAAGAGAGTAATGGGGTAAAATATACTTAATGATGAGTCAAAAAGTGAAACTGGTTTGGCAAATCTCATGTCAGAAGCAAATAATTAACTTACAATGAACACTGAAACCAATTACACCCAAGCTGAGGTGAAGCTTAAAGTCAGTTCTTTTCAATCTCAACTAACTTCAGATGAGCTTATGGATTTCTCAAAGTATTGATTTTTATGTAGGGCCAATCATGCATGCCCTTCATTGAATGATGCATTGCATTTATCAATTGTCAGGATTTTCTTATAATCATGATGAAGTTTTCAACTGAGAATTGATTTTATTTTCAAGAAGTGACATCAATAGTATGTCCAATTACTCATATCTTTCAGGAGCCTTCCCTTTTCCTGATCTGAAACAGTTCAATTATTTTGCACATTAAACTTGTTGGGTTCATGACTCCCTTGTAATCAATGAAATGCAATAAATATGATATGCATGATTTTTGAGAATTAGTTTATAATATCTGCATCCATTTGTGCCATGTGTTATAGAATTCTACTTAACAATGCTTCAGAGGACAATATAACCCATAACATTCCCTCCAGGAGGCCATGTTGTAAGGGAGCCCAAGATGTCTCAGAAAGAGCATGAGACTAATCATATAGAAAAAAAAAATGTGCAGGCAACTTCTAGCCATTCTTGTCCTCAGTTTATGAGATTCTAGCTGTAGTAACCTTTTGAATACAACCATAATTCAAAGTAAAAATCTTTTCCTTGAGAAATAATTATAAAACTTATTGATTTGCCTATCATATGGCACTATTTAGCTGGACAATTGGGTTATCCTTTTCTTATTTAGAGCCAATGTGTTATTATTGAAAAATTACATATAATATGTAGGAGAATTCATATAAACACTTGTTTGTAATTGCTTAGCTGAAGCTATTTGAGCAACCCTTAAAATGTTTTATTTTAATTATTTTTATTAGATATGGACATACTTAGTATGTAAACAACATATGTAGGTACCATCCTTTCCCTCAGCCCTGCCCCTTTTCTGAAGAGTCCCTCCTCATTGGGGATGTAGGAAAACCCCATGGGGATTGTGGCTCATGCATTGTGGGGGCAGCAATCCGTTATGGGGAGAGGCAATGCCTCTGTGCATAATGTCCCCATTTGTGGCTCTAACAATCTTTCTTCTTCCTCTTCCACAAAATTCCCTGAGCCATGTTGGGTGTATTTTAGGTCTACTTCAGTGATGGGCTCCTAGGAGCCTCTTGATCTCAGCTTTGGTAGATGGTGAGTATCCTCAGTGACTATCTCCTTTACCCTTGTGCTGGTATCAGGTTCACCACGAAAGTAGCACTCTTGCTCATTTCCCCAATTCCTCCATTTTACTTGGGGCTGGGGCAAAGTGCCCTGGGTTGTTAATTTCCTCAGGTCCTGCTCCCAACTGCAAAAGAGAAACAGTGAAGTCAGCACCAGTTAAATGGGATAACCATTACTAAATTTTACAAATTTTAAAAGATACTCTTATAGCCCAAGAATAGCCAGTCCAAAAGTAGTTGGTTACCCACCATGGCTGTGTGCCACTATTGCACTTGAGTGAGCATCACATCAGGTTGTTTGCTTCTGAGTAGCTTAGACTTTGAGTTGCTTGGAGAGATGTTACCCACTTTTCCCTGGTAACTCATGTACTGCTTTCAAGCACTAGGTGGGCTAGCTATCTAGGGACTGACTCTCTTCTGGATTCTAACCAGGTCTCTCCATACTCCATGCCAACAGTGTATGGTGTCCTCAGCAGTAGGGTCTTATCATTGACCTCTGGTGGGTAATCAAGTGCTCTGACAGAAGTCTGTCTTCTTTGTTTTGGGAGAACTTGTACAACTATCCAATCAATAGCTTGTTGTGGATGTTAACTGCCTCCAGGTATAGGGAATTACATGCTAGTGCCAAGCAAAAAGTAAAAGAAAAAGACAGAAACAAAGAGATAAACAGCAGAAATTTAAGGCTAGGCTTCATCTCACCCTCTCCATGGCCCTTTGATTCAGGTGCTTCCCCTAAGGTCCTATTGAGGGTTCTAACTTTTAGTAGAACTTCCAGGTTAGAGGTTTCTATGGTACCAGTTTAGTTTGAGTACAGTTTGGTGTCACCCTCTCACCCTTCCCCTTCTGCATCCCCCAAGCATTACCATCCCTATTGTTCAAGCCTCAAGATGTCATTCAGGAAGGTCAGAAACTTTGGCTGGTCCAGGTTAGGAACCACAGATGAGTAAGACAGTGTGATGATTGTCTTTCTGTGATTGTGTGACTTCACTAAGTATGGTCTGTTCCAAGTTCAACCATTTTTTTACAGATTTCATTGTGTCATTTTTTTTTCTTACTGTTGAATGGAATTCTATTGTGTAGATGTACTACATGTTGGTTATGAATTCATCCAATCATGGGCACCTGGGTTGATTCTAATTCTTAGCTATTATGAGTTGAGCCGCTATAAACATGGTTGAGCAAATATCTCTAAACTAAGGTATGGAGCTTTTAGGGTAAATGCCCAGTAAGGGAATAAGAGGTAACTTATGTTGATAATTCTTTAGTCAACTTATTTAGGAGTCTCTATATTGAAGAATTATGCTCGTACTTTTATTGGTATTGTATTAGATTGGTATGTTGCTTTGGCAGAATTGCCATTTTTGGGATATTAATTCTACCTATCCAGGAGCCTCAAAGGTCTGTTCATCTTCTCAAGTTTTCCTCACTTTCTTCCATGAGTTGTTAAAGTTATAATTATATAGGTCTTTCATATCCTTGGTTAGTGTTACTCCAAGGTACTTACTTTTTTTTGATGCTGTTGAAAATGAGACACCCTGACTGATTTCTAACGCTTTATATTTGTTCATTTTTAAATTTTATTTTTTCTCAAATTTTTAAACATTTTCCATGATTATAAAAAATACCCATGGTAATATCACCCCTCCCCCTTTCCCCCTTTGAAATCCCATTCTCCATCATATCTCCTCCCCATACTAATAAGTCTCTCTGTTATTTTGATGTCATGATCTTTCCCTCCTCTTATGATGGCCTTGTGTAGGTAGTGTCAGGCACTATGACGTCATGGATATCGAGGCCATTTTATGACTGCAGGGAGCATGTTGTAAGGAGTCCAACCCTTCATTTGGCTCTTAAATTCTTTCTGCCAACTCTTCCACATTAGACCCTGAGCCTTGGAAGGTGTGATAGAGATGTTACTCGGTACTCTAGTCACTTATTTCCAGCACCATGATACCATCTAAGTCGTCCCAAAGTCACTGCCATCTGAAAAGAGAAGATTCTCTACCCAAAGTGAGAGTAGCATTAATACAAGGGTATGAATATTAAGAGAAGTGTTTACTGGGCAATTTGATAAGCATAGTATATACACTTATCCAGAAATCAGCAGATGTTTCACCCCTAGGGCTCATGACTACCCCTGTTTTAAGTTTTCAGTATCAGGGATATATTCCTTCCCTTGGAGCAGGCCTCCAAATCAATTGGAGGGTAGTTGGTTTCCACCATGACAGCATGCCACTATTGCACCTGTTGGCTCATTTGGCCTGGCTCCCCAATTATAAAGCTTGCAGTGTCCACTGTTGAGTATCTTCACTGTTAGTATCTCTTTCTCCCATTGAACTGCATGTAGAATGGCTTCTTCCAGCTTTCTGTTAGCAGAGCTACATGGAGGAGGTTATCAGCTCAGTTATAGCAGGATTTCTCAGTGGCCTTGCAGCCCAAGTATGTGGAGTCTTCAGCAATAAGGTCTTACTATCGCTTCCTGGTGGGAAACCAAGGACCTCGGCAATGGCCTATAATGTTTTTGGGGCATCAGGGACCTCCCTGACCAACAACTCACTTGAAGGTATCCCATCCCTGCCACTTAAAATTTTCTAGCAGCGATCTATGGCTCCTGAGTGTTTCATTGTTCAAAACCAAAGATTCCATATGATTTATTTACATCCTCTTAGGCTTTGATTAGCCTTCCCTCCAACTTTCCTTTACTCAATCACCTCCACTGACCTCACTTTGGCCCTTTTCACCCCGTTAATTATTCTCCTACTTACATATATACAATACCAACCTATTAAGTACCACCTCCCTTCCTTTCTCTTCCCTTTGTATTGATTTTTTAGTTTACTGGCCTCTGCTACTGGGTTTTTTTCTTCTCACACAGAAACCCAATCATCTATAGCTAGGATCAATATATGAGAGAGAACATGTGGCACTTGGCTTTCTGGGCCTGGGTTACCTCACTTAATATAATCCTTTCCTGATCCATCCATTTTTCTTCAAATTTCACAACTTCATTTTTCCTTACCGTTGAGTGAAACTCCATTGCATAAATGTGCCATACCTTCATTATCCTTTCATCAGTTCAGGAACATCTAGGCTGGTTCCATTTCTCAGCTATTATAAATTGAACAGCAATAAACATGATTGAGCACATACTTGTAAGGAAATGGGATGAGTCCTTAGAATACATGAAAAGGAGTGCTATAGCTAGTTCATATGGTAGATCAATCTTTAGCTAGTTTAGGAACCTGAACACTGATTTCCACAATGGCTGGACCAGAATGCATTCCAACCAACAATGTAGGATTCCTCCTTTTTCACATTCCGACCAGAATTTATGATCATTTGTTTTCATGATGGTGGCCAAGTTGATAGGAATGTGATGGAATCTCAATGTAGTTCTAATCTGCATTTTGACTAGGGACATAGAATATATATATATTTTGATGCTTATATGACATCCATATTTCTTCCTTTGAGAACTCTCTATTTAGCTCCCTAGCTGATTTTTTTTGTTCCTCAATTTTTATTAACATTTTCCATGATTATAAAAAATATCCCATGGTAATACCCTCCCTCCCACCCCACTTTCCCCTTTGAAATTCCATTCTCCATCATATCCCTCCCCATCTCAATCAGTATCTCTTTTATTTATAGGTTATGATCTTATCATCCTCTTATGATGGTCTTGTGTAGGAAGTGTCAGGCATGGTGAGGTCATGGGTAGGCAGGCCATTCTGTGTCTGGAGGAGCATGTTGTAGGAGTCCTACCCTTCCTTTGGCTCTTACATTCTTCCTGCCACCTCTTCCGCATTAGACTCTGAGCCTTGGAAGGTGTGATAGAGATGTTACTCAGTACTCCAGTCACTTCTTTCCAGCACTATGATACCTTCTGAGTCATCCCAAGGTAACCACATCTGAAAAGAGAAGATTCTCTACACTATGTGAGAATAGCATTAATATAAGGGCATAAATATTAAGAGAAGTACTTACTGGGCAGTTTGATAAGCATAGTATATAGTATATCAAATATATATATATATTTAATATATATATTAAATATATATATATATATATATATATATATAGAGAGAGAGAGAGAGAGAGAGAGAGACTTTATACATACATACATACATACATACATATATATGTGTGTGTGTGTGTGTGTGTGTGTGTGTGTGTGTATGTATGTATGTATATACCATATATATGGTGTGTGTATGTGTGTATGTGGCTCGTTTGGCCTTGCTGGCCAATTATAAGGCTTGCAGTGTCCACTATTGAGTATATTCACTGGTAGTATCTCTTTCTCCCATTGAACTATATGTAGAGAGACAAAATATACATTCTTTTCAGCAGCACATGGAACATTCTCTAAAACAGACCATATATTAGGATTGTTTGATTTCTTATTATTTAACTTTTTGAGTCCTTTGTATATCCTAGATATTAATCCTCTATCAGATATATAGCTGGAGATTTTTTTTCCATCCTGTAGGTTGCCTCTTTGCTTTATTCACAGTGTCCTTTGCAGTACAATATCTTTGTAATTTCATGAGGTCCTGGTGGTTAATCTGTGGTTTCATTGCCTGAGCAATTGGGGTTGTATTCAGAAAATCATTGCCAAGACTAATATGTTGAGGGGTTTCCTCTACTGTTTCCTCTAGCAGTTTTAGAGTTTTCTGTCTGATGTTAAAGTCTTTAATCCATTTGGACTTAATTCTTGTACATTGAGAGAGAGAAGAAACTATTTTCATTGTTCTACAGATACATATCCAGTTTTCCCAACACCATTTACTGAAGAGGCTGTCTTTTCTCCAATGCATATTTTTGGCATTTTTTTCGAATATCAGGTGGCTATAGCTACTTGGGCTTACATCTGGGTTCTCTATTGTGTTCCACTGATCTCTGTTTTTGTGCCAGTACCATGCTGTTTTTGTTACTATGGCTCTGTAGTACAGGTTAAAATCAGGTATGGTGATACCACCAGCCTCATTTTTGTTGCTCAGTATTATTTTAGATATTCGAGGTTTACTGTGATTCCAAATGAATTTTTGGATTGTTTTTTGTATTTCCGCATAGAATGACATTGGTATTTTGATGGAGATTGCATTAAATGTGTAGATTGCTTCTGATAAGATTGCCATTTTCACAATATTGATTCTTCCAGTCCAAGAACAAGGCATGTTTTTCCACTTCCTAGTGTCTTCGGCAATTTCTCACTTGAGTGTTTTAAAGTTTTCATTGTAGAGATCCTTTACTTACTTGGTTAGGTTTATTCCAAGTTACTTTTATTTATTTTATTTTTTTTTATGCAATTGTGAACGGGAATGATTCTCTGATTTCATCCTCTCTGTGTTTTGTGTTAGCATATATTAAGGCTACCAATTTCTGTGTATTTATTTTGTATCCTGCTACATGGCTGTAGGTTTTTATCAGCTCTAACAGTTTGCTAGTAGTGTCTTTAGGGTCCTTTATATATAGAATCATGTAATCTGAAAATAATGATAACTTGATCTCTTCCTTTCTAATTTGTATCCCTTTTATGTGTGTGTCTTGCCTTATTGCTATGTCTAAGACTTCCAGTACTATATTAAATGAATGTGGGGACAGTAGACACCCTTGTCTTGTTCCTGATCTTAGTGGAAAAGCTCCCAGATTTTTCCCATTTAGTAATATGTTGGCTGTAGGCTTGAAATAAATAGCCTTTATTATACTGAGATATTTTCCTTCTATTCCCAGTCTCTGTAGGACTTTTATCATGAGGGGATATTGGGAATTTTTTGTCAAATGCTTTCTCTGTGTCTAATGAGATGTTTTTTGTTCTTCAGTCCATATATATAATATATTACACTTACCGATTTGCGTATATTGAACCATCCCTGCATCTCTGGGATAAAGCCTACTTGGTGAGGGTGAATGATCTTTCTGATATATTCTTGTATTCTGTTTGCCAATATTTTGTTGAGAATTTTTGCATGTATGTTCATGAGGGAGACTGCTCTGTAATTTTCTTTTTTTGTTATACCTTTGCCTAGCTTTGGTATCAGGGTGATGCTGGCTTCATAGAAGGAGTTTGGTAGAATTCCTTCTTTTTCTATTTTATGGAAAAGCTTAATGTGGTGGTTTGGTTCAGGTGTTCCCCATAAACTTAGGTGTTCAGAATGCTAGGTTCCCAGCTGATGGAGATTTGGGATTTAATGCCTCCTGAAGGAAGTGTATTGTTGGGGGCTAGCTTATGGATATTATAACCAGTTTCCCCTTGCCAGTGTTTGGCATACCCTTCTGTTGCTGTGTCCCACCTTATGTTAGCCAGGGGGTGATGTCCAGCCTCTGCTCATGCCATTGTTTTCCCCTGCCATTGTGGAGCTTCCCCTTGAGCCTGTAAGCCAAAATAAATTTCTTTTTTCCCAGAAACTGCTTTTGGTTGGGTGATTTCTACCAGCAATGTGAACCAGATTGCAACAGTAAAGTGGTACCGAGGAGTGGGATTGCTGCTAGACACCTGACTGTGTGGCTTCAGCCTTTTTGGAGCTGATTTTCAAGAGGAAAGGGAAGAAGTTGAAACTTTGGCCTAAGAGATGCCTTGCAGTGCTGTAAGTACAGCTCAATGGATTATTCTGGTCAGAACTATGGACTGTGAAGTTTGGCTCATGAGGGTGAGAAAGAGCTTTGCTTGGACTGGGCTAGCAGTTTGTGTGAGAAGCTTGCTCTTGTGCCCATGTCCTGAGAAGTTGTGCAGGGTTGCTTTGCGTAGAAATGAATTGGTGTGAGTAGAGGGATATGGCACAGAAAGAAAAATCTTTGGGTGAACTGTTTCCCATTCAGCTGCAACTGAGAGATAACAACCTTTGAGACTGGGCTAGCTGACCTGCGCTGGGGCAACAGAAAGAATGTCGACTCTTTTGAAGGGGCCTCAGTGCTCAAGGAGTATCCTGTTCTTCAAAGTCTGCTTTATTCCCCCCTGGATTAACAAATTGGCTCCCTACCTGGTATCGTGGAGTATAAGAAATGCTCGAAAGAGGGTAATTTAGTTTGCAACAGGGTCTTGTGTTTTGGAAATGGCCATGGGCAGTGTGTAGCGGGTTTGCTGGTTGCCTGCATAGAGACCCCATGGGGCCATGAGGATGAACTGTGGTTTGCAGTGGAGACCCAGTGGAGATGCCAGGACCATGAGATGGCTGCCAAGGAGCTGCCGGCCCCAATGAAGTTTCCCAGGACTGTGAGTAGCCTAGCTGGAGGGGCGGAATTGGGATGCCAGAGACTTGTTGCTGGTTAGAATTACCGGAGTTGAAGATTTGTCACTGGCTAGAGTTGCTGGACTTGAAGCTACAGATTTTGATATTTGCCCTGGATTTTTTTAAATCTGGTATTTGTTAAATGTTTCTTTGCTATGCCCAATGCCATCTTTTGCAGTGTGAATTCTGTTTTTTTTTTTTTTTTTTTTTTTTTTGACGTTATTTTTTGGTATTATGGCTCAGTTAAAAGATCTTGGATAATGGGGATGTATGAACATCATTGGGATTGATTAAAAACTATGGGGACTTTTAAAATGAGATGAATGCATTGTATTTTACATCATGTATGGATATCAGTTTATGGGGGCCAGGGGTGGAATGTGGTGGTTTAGTTCAGGTGTCCCTTTAGGTGTTCTGAATGCTAGGTTCCCAGCTAATGGAGATTTGGGAATTAATGCCTCCTGGAGGAAGTGTATTGTTGGGGGCTGGCTTATGGGTATTAAAGCCAGTTTCCCCTTGCCAGTGTTTGGCACACCCTCCTGTTGCTGTGGTCCACCTTATGTTGGCCAGGGGGTGATGGCCACCCTCTGCTCATGCCATCATTTTCCCCTGCCATTGTGGAGTTTCCCCTTGAGTCTGTAAGCCAAAATAAATCTCTTTTTCCCAGAAACTGCTTTTGTTTGGGTGATTTCTACCAGCAATGTGAACCGACTGCAACATTTAATAAGCAATGTTGTTAGCTCTTCCCTGAAGGTTTGGTAAAATTCAGCTGTGAATCCATCTGGGTGTGGGCTTTTTTTAGTTGCGAGATTTTTGATAAGTATTCAGATCTCCATGCTTGTTATAGGTCTATTTAAGTGAATAATCTCATCTTGATTGAATTTAGGTACGTCATATAAATCAAAGAAATCATCCATTTCCTTCAGATTTTCATACTTTGTGGAGTATATGCTTTTATAGTATGTTCTTATGATTTTTTGAATTTCTCTGGCATCTGTTGTGATGTTACCTTTTTCATCTCTAATTTTATTAATTTGTGTCTCTTCTTTCTTTCTTCTGGTCACATTTGCTAAGGGTTTATCAATCTTGTTTATCATTTCAAAGAACCAACTCTTTGTTTCATTGATTCTATGGATTACTTTTTAGTTTCTTTCTCATTAATTTCTGCCCTAATCTTTATTATTTCTTCCCATCTGCTGATGTTGGGTTTGCCTTGTTCTTCTTTTTCCAAGGCTTTAAGGTGAACCATTATGTTGTTTATTTGTGACCTTTCTAATTTCTTAATATAGGCACTTAAAGCTATAAATTTAGCTCCTAGGACTGCCTTCATTGTGTCCCATAGATGTTGGTATGTTTATTCTCATTATTGTTTGAATCTATAATTTTTTTGTTTTCCCTCTTGATTTCTTCATTGACACACTCATCATTTAGTAATGTGTTGTTTAGTGTCCATGATTTTGTGTATGCTCTATAGCCTTTCTTGCTACTGATTTGTAGTTTGATTCCATTGTGGTCAGAGAGAATTCAAGGAATTATTTCAATTTTCCTGTATTTGTTAGGATTTGCTTTGTTTCCTAATATATGGTCTATTTTAGAGAATGTTCCATGTGCTGGTGAAAAGAATGTATATTCTGCAGCCTTTGGATAAAATGTCCTGTATATATCTGTTGGGTCCATTCTATGACCTCATTTAGTCCAGTTGCCCCCCCTTTTTTTTCCCCCAGGATGACCTGTCAATTGATGAAAGTGGGGTATTGAAGTCTCCCACTACCACTGTTTGGTGTTAGGTGTGACTTTAGTTCTAATAGTGTTTGTTTGATTAATTTGTTAGGTACATATATGCTTAGGATTGTAATGTCCTCCTGTTGAAGGGTGCTTTTAATCCATCTAAAGTGACATTCCTTATCTTTCTTAACTATTGTTGGACTGAAGTCTACCTTGTCAGATATTAGGACAGCAACCGGTGGTTGTTTTCTAGGTCCATTTGCTTGAAACATTGTTTTCCAACCTTTTACCCTAAAATAGTGTCCATCCCTTGTAGAAAGGTGGGTTTCTTGGAAGCAACAAATTGAAGGATCCTGCTTTTAACCCAGTCTGCAAACCTATGTCTTTTGATTTGGGCATTGAGGCTGTTGATATTAAGAGATATTATGGAGGGCTAGAGAGATGGCTTAGCAGTTAAGCGCTTGCCTGTGAAGCCTAAGGACCACGGTTCAAGGCTCGATTCCCCAGGACCCACGTTAGCCAGATGCACAAGGGGGCACACGCGTCTGGAGTTCGTTTGCAGTGGCTGGAGGCCCTGGCGTGCCCATTCTCTATCTATCTATCTGCTTCTTTCTCTCTCTCTCTGTCACTCTCAAATAAATAAATAATGAAAATTTAAAAAAAAATGAGATATTATGGAAAGGTGTGTATTCTTTTTTGCCATTTTTTTTTTTTTTGTAGTTCTCTGGTTTTACCTTTGCTCTCTTGTGTTAACTAGTATTTGAGTATTGTTTGCTTTTTCCAGGTTCGTTATATGTGTGCTTTTCTTTTTCCTCAGCATGGAGGATTCTTTCAAGTATTTTCTGTAGAGCTGACTTTGTCTTCAAGTAGTACGTTAGCCTGCTTTTGTTGTGGAATGTCCTTACTTATCCATCTATTTGAATGGATAGCTTTGCAGCATAAAGTAACCTTGGTTGACAGTTGTTATCTTTCAGAATTTTGAATACATCACTCCAAGCCCTTCTGGCTTTTAAAGATTGTTTTGAGTAATCTGCTGTAATCATGCTGGGCTTGCCTTCGTAGGTAACTTGATTTTTCTCTCTAACTGCTTTCAATATTTTTTCTTTGGTTTGTATGTTTGGTAGTTTAATTATAATATGGTGAGGAGAAGTTCTTTCCAGGTTTTTTTTGTGGCTGGTGTTGTAAAGGCTTCCTATATCTGCATTGGCACCTCTTTCACAACTTGGGGGAAGTTTTCTTCTATAATTTTGTTGAAGCAAACTATGCCTTTGGAGTGAAATTCTCCTTCTACTATGCTTTGAATTCTTATGTTTCATCTTTTCATAGTGTCCTGAATATTTTGAAATTCCCACTCATGCTTTTCTATAAGTTTGTCTTTCTCTTTGTTGGACTGTATTAGAGCTGCCACCTGGTCTTCTAGCTTAGGTATTCTGTCCTCTCCTTCATCCATTCTACTGGTGAGACTTTATACAGAGTTTTTTGTTTTTTTTTTTTTAATTTCATTCACTGTGTTCTTTATTGCTAGTAATTCTAATTGTTTTTTCTTTATTATTTCTATTTCCTTATTTATGTCTAGTATTGACCTCTTTATTTCATTAAACTGTCATCCTCTGTCTTCTTTGTGTCCTTTGATTTCTTCTTTGAGTTCTTTGAACATATTTATAATCATTCTTTTGAAATATTTCTCAGGCATTTCCTCTAACTCGTTCTCACTGGAGGTCATTTCTGATGCATTAATACTTTTTGGTGGATTTATATTATCTTGATTTTTGGTGTTTATTGTGTTATAATGTATATGTTTTTGCATCTTGGATTATTTAATGATTGGATTTTCCAGTTAGCTGGGTATTATGAGATGTATCAATCAATCTGATGTTATATATCTTCAGGGTAGGAGCTTAAGGCACTAGGTGTGGCTCTGAAGCTTCTCAGAGTATCTGCAAAAGTGACTCTAGGTGTTTGGTGTGCCTGCTATGAGAGTATTCAAGTAGGCTAAGTGGAACCAAATACAGGCAGAATCTAAAATTTAACTAAAATATGTACACTTACAATGAAAAACAGCACAGACTATTTACCCAAGAGTAGGTATTACAACAACCAGATCCTCTCTCTGTCCCTTAGGCTGTGTGGTGCCTCACCCATTCCTTTAATCCTGACCATAAGAAAGTTAAGACTTTTAGTCTGCATAGGGTTCCAAGTTAGCTTGTGATCAGGTGAGACCCTTCCCTAATGTATAACAGAAGAGTAAACAAAGCCAGTATAATTCAAGAAGCATCAAATTACAAGCCCAAACTACAGCTTATTTAAAAATGACAAATTTGACCATCCATCCAATTTAACATATAATTTATCCTTATATGGAAGATGCAATTAGCACTTCTGGTTCAGGTAAATATATGAGGTTTACTAGGCGAGTACTGACCTGATGTAATTCCAGTTACCTTTTGGGATGATTTTGGTCTCAGTTGCACTCTTGATTGGGTCCCTCTTTGGTATTCTGTTAGTTCAAATAGGTATGGCTGGGTCCCTGGACTGTTGCTCTGTTCTTGAGGGCTGGGCACTGGCAGTGGGGAAGGGGAGGGAGCCGATGCTGCTCTACTTTGCCGCTGTTTCATGTGTTCTTCTACCTTGTGATCTGCTCCTCCATTGTTCACTGTCGTTCTCCCTTCACGTTTCTTGAGTTTGCCGAGAGTTCTAGTGTGAGTGGCAAATCCCCTCGCCTGGCTTTTCCTGTGGCTCAGGCTGAGCCTGACGGCTGGCTGGCCCACACCACTGTGGTCTTGCACGCAGACCCAACCTGCTGCGGCAGCTTCTGCCAGTCTATGTGGGCTCTGGATGCCCTGGATCTCTCCTACTTCTCCGTTGCTGTTTCAATTTCTTATATACCTCAATTCTTAGTGAAAGTGTGTATTTTGCTGGGGATTTTTTGGTTTTCCCCCCACCCCCCAGGCTGCTTTGGCATGGTACTTATGTTGCCATTTTAACTGGAAGTTTGTATATTTGTGCTGTACCCAAAGAAAAGCTACTGATTTTGGTGAATTGATTTTGTATCCTGCCACTTTACAGAAGGAATTACACACACCTTAAGAAGTTTTGAGGTGGAGACTTTTGGGTAACTTATTTACAAGATCATGACATCTGGAAATACAGC
The DNA here is from genome assembly GCF_020740685.1 of Jaculus jaculus. Taxonomy (NCBI): domain Eukaryota; kingdom Metazoa; phylum Chordata; class Mammalia; order Rodentia; family Dipodidae; genus Jaculus; species Jaculus jaculus. The sequence goes on from NC_059109.1 coordinate 87,692,626, forward strand.
TAACATTACTTCCTCTTTTCATTTTTAAATCCCTTTTATTTCTTTTTTTTTTTAAATTTTATTTATTTATTTATTTGAGAGAGACAGACACAGAGAGAAAGACAGATAGAGGGAGAGAGAGAGAATGGGCGCGCCAGGGCTTCCAGCCTCTGCAAACGAACTCCAGACGCGTGCGCCCCCTTGTGCATCTGGCTAACGTGGGACCTGGGGAACCGAGCCTCGAACCGGGGTCCTTAGGCTTCACAAGCAAACGCTTAACCGCTAAGCCATCTCTCCAGCCCCCCTTTTATTTCTTTCTCCTGTCTTATTGCTTGGGCTGGCACTTCTAGTATTATGCTGGAGAGCAGTGGTGAGAGTGGACACTCCTGTTTTATTCACGATCTCACTAGGAACTCCTTGAATATTTCCCTATTAAGTATTATTTGAGCTTTAGTTCCTTTATATGCAGCCCTTATTGTGTTGAGATATATACCATTCAGGCCTTTTGTTTCTAGTGTTTTGATCATGAAGTGGTGTTGTATTTTGTCAAAGGTTTTCTCTGCATCAATTTAGATGATCATGTGGTTCTTATGGTTACGTTTATTTATGTGGTGTATTATGTTGACCGATTTCTGTATGTTTTACCATCCCTGCATCCCTGGAAGCCTATTTGGTCAAGGTGGTTAATACTTTTTATGTGTTGTTGAATTCAGCTTGCAAGAACTTTGTTCGGGATCTTTGCATCTAAGTTCATCAGGAATATAGGCCTATAGTTTTTGTTGCATTTCTGTCTTGTTTTGTTATTAGGATGATGCTTGCTTCATAAAACAAGTTGGGAAGGAGTCCCTGGTCTCTGATTATGGAAGACAGTTTAAGAAAAATTGGTCTCAGTTCTTCAAATGAAGAATGGATAGAATTTGGCTGAAAAGCCATCTGGTCCTGGCCTGTGGGGGGAGGGTGTTTTTTTTATTAATTTTTCAATCTCTATAGGTATGATAGGTTTGTTTATGAGATTAACCTGCTATGAAATAAGTTTTAGTAATTGGTGTGTGTCTAGGAATTGATCCCTTTCTTCCAGATCATTCAATATTGTGAAGTAGAGGTTTGGGAAGTATTCCCTGATGGTTCTTCTGATTTCATTATTATCTTTTGTGATTTCTCTTTTTTCATTTCTGATTTTGTTAAAAATTCTCTTTTTTTTTTTGCTTGATAAAATTAGCCAGTGCTTTCTCAATTTTGTTTATTTTTTCAAAGAACCAGCTCTTCATTTCATTGATTTTTTTTAAAATTGTTTCTTAGTTTACAATTCATTAAGTTCCACTCTAATCTTGATTTTTTTTTTTTTCCATTTGGAGTTCTTTGGATTAGATTCTTCTTATTTATGAGTGCCTTTAGGTAGACAGTTGGAATATTAATCTTGGATTTCTCTGCCTCTGTAAAGAAGTGATTTAGTGCTATGAATTTTATCTGCAGGAATGTCTTCATTGTGTCCCATAAGCTGTGGTAAGTTGTGATTTTATTATCATTTAATACTAAGAATTTTAAAATTTCTTTTATACCCCATTCATTATTTAAGCATGTGCTGTTTACTTTCCAGGAACTGGTGGAGTTCTTGATTTGTCTCTTTTTAATATTTAGCTTTAAAGCACTGTGATCTGACATGATGCAGGAAGTTACTTCAATTTTCCTGACTTTATGGAAGTACGCTGTATGGCCTAATATATGGTAAATTTTATAGAATGTTCCATGGGCTGCTGAGAAGAATATATTCTGTAGAGTTGGAATGGAAAGTTCTGTAGATGTCTGTTAGGTCTTGCTTATCTATGATGTTGCTGAGTTCTATTATTTCCCTGTTGATTTTCTGATTGGATGATCTGCCTATTGATGTTAGTGGAGTATTGAGGTCTCCAACTATGATGGTTTTGGTGTATATTTCTGTTTTGTTGTCAAGTACATTTTGTTCTACAAACTGTGGTGCACCTGTGTTTGGTGAATATATATGTGTTTGTGATGTGTTCATGCTGGATGATTCCTTTGATGAGAAAGAAGTGGTTTTTTTTTTTGTCCTTTTCAATTACTTTTGTTTTGAAGTCTATTTTATCACACATTAATATAGCAACATCCACTTTTTTGTTCTTTGTTTTTCAAGGTAGGGTCTCACTCTGGTCCAGGCAGACCTGGAATTAAGAATGTAGTCTCAGGGTAGCCTCAAACTCAAAGTGATCCTCCTACCTCTGCCTTCCTAGTGCTGGGATTAAAGGCGTGCACCACCACCATGGAATTGTGTCATTATATGTCCCCCTCAGCTCTGTCTGCAATATTAAGAATAAAAGACCAGGTAAGTGAAAGGTTTAGTAGTTAAGAGTATTTTGTTTTAAAATTTGTCACCCAGGTTCGATTCCCAAGCCAATTACATAAAGATGAATATAAAGTGTTACAAGCTTCTGGCATGCAACTGTAGTGGCAAAAGACCCTGGCAACCCATAGACAAACTGTTTTAGTTACTTCTCATTGTTGGCACAAAACAACCTGATCAAAAACAGCAAATTGGAGGAAAGGGTTTATTTCAGCTTAGTCAAATGGAGGAAGCTTCATCATGTTGGGGAAAGCATGGCATGAATGGCATAGAATGAAGCTGTCAAATATATGGGTGGGAGTTGTCTCAGAATTAAGCTTAGAAGTGAGATAATTAAATTCAACATCTGTCCACAGTGACATACTTCGTCTAGCAAGGCTATACTTCCTAAACTGCTACCAGGTAGACACCAAATATTCAAGCACATGAGCCTATGGGGGACATCACATTTAAAGTACTATACATAAATAATAGGGCTGGAGAGATGGCTTAGCAGTTAAACACTTGTCTGTGAAGCCTAAGGACCCCAGTTCGAGGCTCAATTTCCCCAACCCACGTTAGCCAGATGCACAAGGGGGCGCACGCATCTGGAGTTCATTTGCAGTGGCTGGAAGACCTGGTATGCCCATTCTCTCTCCCTCTCTCTCCGTCCTTCTTTCTGTCTGTCACTCTCAAATAAATAAATAAAAATAAAAAAAAAATAATAAATAAAGAGTTAAAGTAAGGGCTGTAGAGATTGTTCCTCAGTTGAAATACTTGCCTGCAAAGTCCAACAACTTATGTTTAAAAGTGACGCCTGCATCTGGGGTTCACTAGCAGTGACAAGAGGTCCTGGCATGATGATTCCCTCTTTCTTTTTTTCTCTTATTTCTCTTTGCTTATAAATAAATAAATCAAAATTGAAAAATAAAATGTAAAGCAAAACATTAAGAAAACCTGCAAGCCACTAGTAGGTTAGGCTGGGCAAGAAGCTTCTTCAAAATCTAATCCCTGGAGAATTATCAGAGGGACCATCAGCATACTTATTCTCTGGACTAGGGATTTGGATATCAATGACTCTCCTCATTCTTCCATCTTTGAGGTTGATCAGAATTACATCAGTGGATTTTCTGTGGCATTTGCTTCGAGGCAACAGATGATTTAGAATGATGTAAGCCAATCTTTATAATCATCTATCTTCTATCTATTATTTATCTATTATCTATTTATTTGTTTATCTATCTATCTATGATCTATCATCTCTCTAGCATCATCATCATTACCTATCTTGTAGTCTTATTAAGGTCCTAGTCTGTTTCTCTGGAGAATCTTGAGAAACACGCTGAAGCTTCTAGTTTTTTATTATTTGCATGATGCTAAGTTTGCGGCTGCACAACTTGTTAGGTAATTGTTAGTCATGGTGTTGTGATTCAGGTGTCCCCCATAAACTAAGGTATTCTGATTTCTGGGTTCCCAGCTTATGGAGGCAGTGTATTATTGGAGTTTGGTTTATGAGTATTATAGCCAATTACCCCTTGCCAGTGTTTGGCACACTCTCCTGTTGCTATTGTCCACCTTTTGTTGGCCAGGGGGTGATGTCCACCCTCTGTTCATGCCATCATTTTCCCTGCAATCATGGAGCATCCCCTCAAGCCTGTCAACCAAAATAAACCCTTTTTCCCCCAAAAGCTGGTCTTGGTTGGCTGATTTCTACCAGCAGTGCTAACCTGACTGCAACATCAGCTCTTTCATTATTTTTCCAAGTCATATTAAAGTATAAAAGACATGAATGCAAAATATTATTTTATTATACAAAATACACTTTTCCTACTAATTTATACTACTATTTTTTTCTAACATTTAATCACCTGCATCTTCTATTACATATTTAATTTAAAATACAGTGGCAGAATCTATGTTGTCTTAACAACAGGTTCATACTAATCAATAATCTACACATATTTTACCAAGATTACATACTCTGAACTTTCAGGGTATAAAATTTGATATGCATTTAATGGCTCAACTTCCTTTATTATTAAAATTTAATCTATAATTTGCTTATTTTCTACATTTAATTTTCTTTTAACAGATATCTACATTTTCTTTTCTTTTATACTTCACTATATGGAATTTCTAGCATTAAAACCCATCATGAAGGGAACTTTCTCCCTGCAGTTGGTTTTGATCCTTTATAATCTTTGGTCTGCCTTGACTCTCACTAATCTAATCCTAATGTTAGGACTGCAGACTGTGTGATTTTTTTTTCTTTTTGCACTTTGTTTTATTTTATATGACATCCGTTTTTGTCTCCCCTGTTATCTTATTTGCTATATGGGCTGCTTTCCCTCCATGATCCTCTACCTCCTTCTCACTTGTACACATATAGGAGGGAGAGAATAAATTTATTTTTATTTTTTTCCTTTTGTAATTGAAATAATTTAAATAAATTGTTATTTCTTGATTTATTAAGTTCAAAACAAGATAACACTTGTAAAAGTTAAAATTGAATGTGAGATTTTTGTTCTGATTCAAAATTATCAAATTATCATTTAAATTATACATTTTTTTATGTGATCCAAAACACACATAACAAATAAACAAAGAAAATCTATAACATCCAATTTTGGCTCAGGACTCTAGTAGTACTTTACACATTTTTGAATCACAATGGCACTTCAGAGATATCTGTGGCTAACTCAATCTATCCCAATTTCCCAGTTCTTCTTTTCTGTTTAACTGACTGGGATTAGTTCTATAGTATCGATACTAGGTGGGGTGGGGCAGTAGTTTGAATATATGGCCCTCAATATATTCAGTGTTCTGTTTAGTTTAGTTTAGTTATGCAGCTACCTGGCTGGAGGATCTTAAGGTGTGGTGGTGGGTTTGAGATCTCAATCTAAAGTTATGCAAAGTGTGCCTAGCTGGAGAAGTGTGCTGTGCTATGTGGCCTTTGGCTTTTAGGCTTGTGCTTCTCTGTGTTTGATCCTGTGAGAACAGGCCATCTTCTTCTGTCATTATGGATCTGTAAGCTTCAATAAATATCAATAAACATCCCTTCCTCCATAACTGTGCCTGGTCTGGAAGTTCATCTGAGTGAACCTGAAGCTGTCTGCTACAGGCGGTTTGAATGTAAAAGGCCCCAGGCACTCAGGTATGTTTGATTAAGCTCCCTACCTTAGTCTTTAGCGGGCACCTACTGGGATAGGTGTGTTAATGGGGATGAGCCTTGAGTCCAGCTCTAAGAGGGGAAGAGAGCTAGCTTGAGTTCTGGCTGTTCGTGCTTGCTGGCTTGCTGTTGCTGGCAGTTTTCTCTGTGCATGTATGTATGATGAAGTGAGCCAGCTACTTCTACCATGACGAAGCTTCCCCTAGAATCTGTAAAACCCTAAAATAAATGTATTCCTATCATAAACTGCTTCTAGTCAGGTGTTTGACCCAGCAAGGAGATGATAACTGCAAAATTACCCTCAGCATATTGCAGAGATATTCATTATGTATCACTCTTTATCAAAATGCAATGAGCTCCTGGAAACTGTGTGTTCAATTGCTTAAATTTAACAAATAATATTAAATACTTTTTAGTTATTTATTTACATAAAATCTATATATTGTATCTCTATATGCTAATATCTATTATTGTGTTCTTTTAAAATTGATTTCCTCTCTTGCATTTTTTTTTCTTTTCATTCTATGGGTTTTATTTTTAAAAGATGCTGGGGTGGAGGAAGTTTCTCAGCAGTTAAAGGTACTTGGTTGCAAAACCTACTGATCAGCATCCACATAAAGGAGGACAAAGGTGACACATTCATCTGTGATACACACATACACACATACAAATAATTTTTGTCATCATAGATTTCCATTTCTACTTTCTCAAGTTTTAGACTTCAATATGCTTCTTTCCTAATCTTCATTGCCATAAACAAATTTGGGTTGCACTCCTGAATTTGTAGATAATATTTATAAGTTGACAAGAACCTCAACTGAGCTAAAATACTAAAGGAATTTGAAACTACTTAAAATGAACTAGATCATAAGGTTATCTGAACCCTATTCATGGAAACTTGGCATTCAATCCATAGGCAACAGGTCTTCATGATTGCAACTTCCATCGAGGCAATTGGAGAGCTGGGACAACATACCATTGATATCTATCCCTTAAGTCCAGAAATGAAAGACAGCAAAAGAAATCTCAGATAAGGTACAGATGGTCAAAGAAGCACAAGGACACTTCATATCTGAAATCACAGATCCAAGTACAGCTGTCCAAGTTGTACTAGTCAGACCTGGTAAGAAAGGGAATGTGGAAGGCCTTTCTTCTATAGCTAAGCACATGTGTGAGACTTAAGTTGTTTACTAAAGGTCTTGTTATCATTCAATGATGCCATTTTGCTTGTTTTATGTCAATGTTTTGACTGGATGGGATATTTTACTTCATTGTGACCCAACCCTTGCTTCCTGAGGAATCTGAATCTTAGGTGAGTTCAGTTTTCCATTTACTAGGGTTATTTTTGATGAATAGCTAGGGTTATTTTGATGATGTGTCACCCCCAAAATCTATTCTAAACATAACCCTTTTTGCCACATTGTATAATATCAACCCTAATTTTACTTTATAATTAAGTTCAATCATCCTATCACACTACCAAGAACAGTAATTCTCTATTCTGCCTGATATTTCAGTGACATTGGAGTTTCAAAATGATAGTCAAAGGAAGTGGTGTTAATTCATTAGATGCATAGCCAGATAGCCATCAAGGGCATAGGGACAGCTAAACCTCCCACCCCAAAACAAAGCAGATAGGTAGCAGTCATTTATGTGGCTTTTACTTAAGGCAGTAAAATACTTTACCCTTAGGTATTCATGATATGACTTAAAGAAAATGATAATGTAAAGGTCCCCACTGTTTCTGAAGATCTATTTTTGATAGAATTGAAAGAAATAATTCTCTACTTGAGGTTGGGGTGAGGTACTTTTCCTGTTGCTGAGACAAAATACCAAAGCAGAAGCTTACAGAAGGAGATGATTTATCTTCAGCTTGCAATTTTGGTGGAAAGTGTACCATAGCAGGGAAAGCATGGCAGGATCATATCATCACACCACCAGGGAGAAAGTCAAAAGAGTGATGAATGCCCATCTAGCTTTCACCTTTGTAAGCCTATTGGATAGTGCCATTTACAGTTAGGGTGGGTCTTCCCACTTCAATTAATGCAATCTGGAAAAATCCCAGACATGCCAAGAGATTTGTTTTCATGGTGATTTCAAATCCTGTCAAATTGACAAGAGATTAATAATAGCAAGGTTAATGCCAATATCTTATATATGACTTTCCAGTAACAAAACTTAAACTTTTCCTCGTCTGACTGGTCATTAGGCACTTGAGTTCATATTTATGGAATAAAGAAGAGGCATTATAGAAAGAGGAGTAGTGCACAGATACATGGAGACTTATATTCTAGTCCATTATATTTAGGCTTTTCAAATTGATTCATTCTCAATCTTATAAATATGATTATTCTTTTGAAACAAAATGCAGCTGTGTATATATAATTTTATGGCTCCATTGATCAAACATTTCTAGCAGGGTGTGGTGGTACATACTTTTATTCCCAGCATTTGGGAGGCAGAGGTAGGAAGGCCACCTTGAAAATACATAGTGAATTCCAGGTCAGCATGGGCTAGAGTAAAACCCTTCCTCCAAAAAAAAAAAATAAAATAAAATAAAAAATTCTCAGTTCATCAGAGGTAATTCAGACTGCATAATCACAAAACAATCCACAATCAGCCATTCAGTCTCTCAGGATGGTCTGCCAAAACTTACTCTTCACCTGGAGAATGCCTGAAATCTGAAGATGGAATGGCCTTAGCCTACAACTTGACAATATGGAATGTGAATCCCCTGTTAGTGCTCCTAGTATTTTGACACAACACCTATGATGGCAAGTCACTCAGTGGTATTAGTTCCTGTGGTGCATAGTATCCAAATGGGAAAGGAGCTCTGATGAAAAACAAACCCTACTGAAATGGCGTTTTCGTTCCTCTCCCAGAATGTATTTTTCTAGGCCTTGTAGGTATAAAGTTACTAAGCACCATAAGGGACTATACTTATGTAAACATTTAGACTCCTCTGTTCACCCCTTGTTCTGGTATTGCTAAATATCCACTTGCTCTTGAAGAAGCAGGTTACATGTGAAAGCACTCCACCAACACTTCCATCCTCCTGATAGCCCAGTCTTCTTCAGGATACCAGGGATGATACAAAATTTCAACCTAGTCTATTCAAACTTCAGGTAACTGATCTTTCAGACTGGGTGTCATTTTAAAATGCCCAAACCAATGAAGTAAATCTAAAATCACTAGGCTGGAAACTTAGCTCATTGGAAGAGTTTTGTCTCCAGCACCTAAAACAAAAAGATACAGAGAGTATATAATAAAACTGTTCTACCTTCCATTGTGATCTCCTGATATCTCAAGAAAGAAGTTCCTCAGACCCTGACAAACATCCCAAAAGAACTAAAGAATCTCATCATGATTGTACAGTATGAATCCCAAAGTGTAGGAAGGAAAAGTTAAACTAGTTACACGATTTCTAGATGTTAAAACATCATGGCAAAAAGTATACATAGGAGCTGATGAAAGACTGGGTGTAACAAATCATCTCACAAAAAATACAAAAGTAAAAGAGGACTTCATCTGACTAGATAAAATGTTTTACCTGACAAAATACAAAGTAACCTAAAAGACTTTTTATCATGGATGAAGAGTTAGGGAGATTTAATCCCATTCCAAAGAAGCTTAGCCATCTACAGATTGGTTGGGTTGCTCTCTGTTTATCTTGAATGCTAGCACATGCACCTGGGTGTTGGCTGGATGGGGCTGACTGGGCATGGATTTTACTGAATTGAATTTGCTATTTCAACTTTGCTCCATATATCTAATCCACTAAGAAGTTAGCTCAAGCATATTTTTATGACAATTGTCATTAACAATAGAAGAAGCAGAAACACATGTACTGATTTATGATCTTATCCAAGCTTCACATTTGTTAACATCTCATTTGGTTAAATACATTTCATGGCTAGATTTGCAGTCAGTCAGTGGGAAGCATAGACTTATCTTTTAAGCAGAAGGACAAAAATCACAGGACACATGAGCAGTTGGTAGGGGATGGTAGGAAATTGGGGGAGTTAAAGCAACCATCTATCTGGATAGATAAAGGAAGCAAGAAAGAGAAGCTGCAAGTCCTGGCAGAAATTGCAATATGTTAATGACTTAATGAAGGATAAATAGTAATGAAGAATGGTGAGCATTCCCAGATGCAGAGATCAAAAGACATTTAATTTTCATCTTCAATTAGAAACTTAGACCTAGGGGAAATCCTCATAACCATTTAGTTTACTCCTAATTAAATATCCATTAGGAGAAAACTCATATCCTCTGCCTTTCTCAGACTCATGTTTAAGAGTGCTCATTGTCACCTTTTCCTAACATTAGGCTGTCATATGCTTCCTTTAAGCACATGCTTTCCTTGGCTAAGCTGGAGAAAAGCATGTCTATAATTCCCTGTTAACTCAAAAAAAAAAAAAAAAGTTCTGTTTCTTACTAGGAGCACCAAGGTTTTTATGCAATCTATTTCCCAAACATACCTATTTTGAAAAAAGTTTGATAATTCTCAGTCTCTCTGCTATATAAACATTTTATCTATTATATCTAAAGATTTTTAGATACAAGCAGAAAAACAGATCTCAACATATAATTGAGTATTTGATCACTACCCAAGTTATTCAAAGATTACTTCCCTGTCTTCCAGATATGATCTCCTCTGGAACATTGGATCAGATAGACATTAGCAGTGCTTTCATGACTGGCCAGTTTATACCAATGGAGATCCACTCTGGTTCTTGCATCCTTGCTTATGATCTTTATTCAGAGTCAAAGACTCTCACTTTGGATGCTCTATCAATCCATGACATTTCAAGCATCTTTCACTAATTAACTAAGCAAAAAAACTGATTTAACTTTGAATATTCAGTTTTTAGCTCACTTAAAAGCACTCATGGACTTCAAGCTGAATTACCTAATCTAGATCTGAAACCTTTAGGAAAACAAAGGTTGATGCTATTTTTTTCTTAAGATGCCTCTTTATTTGAAAGAATTTCCAATCAATTTTATATATATCTTTCTCCATTTCCTAGGGAAGAGTGTTATTGCCATGTATTTGTTTCCTCACTCTCAAATTAAGAAATGAATGTGTTCAGGAAAATTTTTTCTTGGGGATGGTAAGTAATTCTGGTTTGACTCCAGCAGTACAAAAAGGAAATCCTTTGTCTTGGGAAGAAAATAGATTACTAGAAGATCAAGCATAACTCAAGAGGCAATAAGCTATGTTCCACATTTATCTGGGACCTTCAGTCACTGTGAAAAATTAGAGAACCACCCAGCATCCTGCCAGAAGCATCTTGGAAAAGTATAAAGGACTCTAACGAATGAAAGAAATGATTTTAAAATGTTATGAGCATATGCACAGTCATAAGTGTTTGTGATATTTTTCTTCTTTTGATTATAAGTTTAATGAGACACAGTGATAGACTTGATCATTGAGCCACACTGCAGTTCTAGAATGAAAACCACTTAGCTTTGTGCTTTCACTGATCATGTTTTTACTGATGTGCTACAGCTTTGAATTTACATGTCCCCTTAAAGACCCACCTGTTATTGCTCAGTACCGGCCAGTGACACTATGGGGATGTGGTGGTTCCTTTAAGAGGGTGAGCCTAGTCTGATGAAATTAGATCACCAAGGAAGATTCTGGGGCCCTAACCTCTTTGATTCTCAGCTTCTGTGAACAATTTCTTCCACAATGTTTTCCCCATCATCATTTAGTGCTTCATCGCAGGAAAACAGGGCCAAATGATATGGATGAAATCCTCTGAAGCTGTGAGGAAAAGAATTCTTCCCTCCTTAAAGCTGATGATCTTATACATTATCACAGTGATGAAACAGTACTTAACATGTTGTACATTGAGCATTTGAGTGCTTTGCTAAAGGGCTTTGTGTGTACATTCATGAGGGATATTAGTGTTTCATTTTCTTGAATTTTTAATTAATTATTATTTATTTGAGAGAGAGAGAGAGAGAGAGAGAGAGAAAGAGAAAGATGCAGAAAGAGAGATGAGAGAGAGAGAGAGAGAATGGGACATCAGGGCCTCCAGCCACTGCAAACAAACTCCAAACACATGTGCAACCTTGTGCATCTGGCTGATATGGAACCTGGAGAATTGAACCTAGGTCCTTAGGCTTTAGGGCAAGCACCTTAACTTTCAAGCCATCTCTCCAACCCTAAAAATATTTTTAAAACAGGAGAAATTAAACTTGGTCAATGTTTAGGTATTGCTTTACCTTCTCCCACTATTTAATGACATGAATCTTTCTTCCCTTTTAAGAAGAAAACAGTGAACATGTAATTACAGCTAATATTATAAGTCTTACACAGACAGGTGCAATGTAACTTTAAGTGCTCTGTCAAGAAATTGGAGCCTAAGTCCTGTTTAGATGGGTCATGAACAAGAGAATCCCACAGGAGTGGCATTGCCTTGCCAGCTGGAAAATCTGGAGCAGCCTTAGGGGTTGTTCATAGGGAGCATATACAAAGGCGATGTGAGGTGAATGCTCCAGGGCTGGAGTGAGCTACATTCATGGTTGAGACAGTGTGTTCCTGAAAACTAGAAGCAGACAAATTCTCTGAAACAAGACAGATAGAATCAATTCTGCCTGGGTTTCAAAACTACACTAGGTGCACATTTATGAATATCTACTTATGTCTTTCAGCCCCCACCTTCCTTTAACTTATGACTCCTCAAGGCTATAGAACATTGCAATTGGGCTTTCAATTGATGTGGTTAAGCAGAAAGAAAAAAAAAAAGCTCAGCTTTAATTAAATTAGAAATTTAGGCAGAACTTTGTTTTAACTGGTCCCCTCTTCAACTTTTGTAAGCCAGATGTTTCTCTAGTAACTCTCACGAAAATGCACATTGTACACAGATCTATCACTTTGTGACAAAATTTATTTTATTTTGCTTTTATTCTTTTTGGCTTGGTAGAGTAACCTATGAACAATCTCAACATAGAAGAATGAGAAGCTACTTCTGTTTTGATGCTTTTCCTCTAAATGATCTAAGCAAACAGGGATATGGCAAAGAACACATGTCACCAAGGCCAACTTGGTAGCAGGCCACCTTGATGCTATCAATTTTGCATTCCCAGCTGGTGTTGCTATATGGTTTTTATAGAAGGTGATCTGCTTATTCCTTACAAAATCTCTACTGCTTGCTGAGGTAGATGAAAAGATGCAAACTCATAGAAATATGCCAAAGAATATAATGGTCTCCACAGAAGATCTGGCCGTGTCAACCAACAAAAGGTTCCAGCTGTGGCAGCCATGTGGAACAAAGGGAACTCTTGGCTTAATGTGAACTGCATGCTTCTGACGTTCCAGCTCAAGCAAGAAATAAATAAAGTTATTACAAAGCCCTTGACCAGATGTGTCTGACATAGGCTAAAAAGAGCTTGCAACAACAAAAAATACTTCACTATCAAAATGGACTGTGCTGATAGCAGGGACATCTGTTCCTATGGCCAATGGGAGTGCATCTCTAATCACAGTAAAGACCTGATGTGCTGCCTGCTTTGAACTGTCGTTTCTTGGCAACTTGCAGGTGTTCACATTATTTGGAAAAGTCTTAGTCATATGTGAATCTATGATTTATTAAACTAAGAATTTAACTGCATTTGTATCATGGAATCAAACTCTGTTCAATGCCCAAACTTGAAAATTTCTATTTGTTTTCCAGAAGCAGTTAGGTACATTCCCTATAGATAACTTCACACTGTTAAGCCTGATCACAATTTACATCTGTCTTTGACTTATATTGTTCCTAAAGTTGGCTATTGGTCATTGTTCTCACATGAGTCCTTCATTACTCTAATTGTAACCATTTATAAACACATTCCTTGGACACATGACAAAAGGATCTATGACAGACAACTTGTTATTCAAAACAGCTGCCCGATATGTAAATCCAAAGCTGTTAAAGATTGTATTGAGCTGAGAACAATTATATAAGGTTTGAGACTGTAGTGAATTAAAATGACTGCATTAGAGCTTAAGGGATTTGTAAAGAGAGTCTTTCCTTTCAAGAATGCCAATTCAAATTCAGCTTAGGTCATTGACAAGTATTATCATGTGAAAATTATGTTAAACAAGTCTATGCTCTTAGCCTCATATTTATTAGACAGATAATGCAGACTGAAAGTAGTATACCACAGCCAATATGTCAATTAACATCTGAAAACTCAAGGGCTAAAATTAATTAAACTCATTAAAAACTACTTAGAATTGGGCTGGAGAGATGGCTTAGCGGTTAAGTGCTTGCCTGTGAAGCCTAAGGACCCCGGTTCAAGGCTCGGTTCCCCAGGTCCCACGTTAGCCAGATACACAAGGGGGCGCATGCGTCTGGAGTTCGTTTGCAGAGGCTGGAAGCCCTGGTGCGCCCATTCTCTCTCTCTCCCTCTATCTGTCTTTCTCTCTGTGTCTGTTGCTCTCAAATAAATAAATAAATAAAAACTACTTAGAATTAATTTTAAATGGCAGGCTAGAATTTATCAAGTTTTCAAAATTTTACATACATAATATATCTTTTAAACTTAGTGCCATTTACATATGTATGTATATCTATATATATATATATATACATATATATGTATATGTATGTGTATATATGTATAATATGCATACTTACACACAAACGCATATGTGTGTGTGTGTGTGTGTGTGTGTGTGTGTGTGTGTATATATATATATATATATATGATGTAGAGAGAGAGAGAGAGAAATGGTATTTTACTCACATTTTATTTAAAAATGAGATAAGATGAAAATCAAATTTGACTGTTTCATAGAAATGTGGAAATACTATTCATTTAATTTTTTATCAATACTCACTCTGATCACACTAATTAGATTTAATCATTTAATATTTTCAATGAGTCCATGATGTGGGAACTAACATTATTCTCACTTTAAAATAAACTAAGCAAATGACATTGAATATATGTACCAAATATCATACAACTCATATTCAGATTCAGGTTATCCAATTTAAATTACTATAATTTTTTTTCATTAAAAGCATATTGAATGCATAAACAATCTAGATGATTAACAGTGGTTACTACTCTTCAATATCACATAGATTAGGTATATAGAGGTTGAAGAAAATAAAAGCATAACATGATGACAATGTTCATTTTTAAATAATAAAGATGGTTTCATTAGCTCCTTCATTTCAACATGAACATTTGGGCACATAGTTTCAAAGAGAAGGAACTAAGTGTCCAGTCCCTTGCCTTTCATCATAAACCATACTGAGTACTATAGAAAATGTCCTAAGCCTTTGGGGACAAATTATCTATTTGTGGAAATGATTCTATACAGATGGACTCAACATCTTATGTTGAAAAAATATCAGTGCTTCTGAGTCTTAAAATACTTATATTGGATTTCACAAATGGATACTGTTAAAGATACAAAGAATTGGGTATGTATAGAGTTGTACCACAATATTATATTGTGGTGGTGTAGGCTTGCTATCGTGGAATCCTGTCAAGCCTGTCTCCCATAGCAGGTAGGCAATGGGTAGTGGGAAGGAAATCCAGTTTTGAAGTAGATATAGTGGAGAAAATATTCTAAAATGATATTTTTTTTTCTGAACTAATGTAGTCATGCTTTCACCTCAGGAGTTACCATTTAGCTTATTTATTGATATTTTAAAAACTGTGGTATTTAATTCCTAATTCCCATGGAGAATTAAAAGAAAAAGGATTCTACATAAACAAGAAGAGATATCTAGCTACATTTATTGTTACTGCTATTAAAATTCTCTTTTTTGTTTTTCAGTTCCTTTATGGCTCCTTATTTATAAATAAATAAATGCTCAATACCAAAAGTCAATTCTCTTGATTAAATCTCTTTACAAATTATTGCATTTCTGTTTCTCTCTCTTTCTGAAGGTATTGATCTGAACATAGAGTATGATCATTGATTTTGTCTTGATGTTGGCAGGTGCTGCCTATATACCAAGCATGGAACATACTAACCAGAGAGAGCAACCTCTTCAAAGAAGTCAAATGAGGAAGGTAATAGAACAGAGCATGAATATAAATGACGTAAGCAGTCCCAAATGTCATTTTTTTTTGCATAACTTTGGAAGAGATTAAAATAGACTACCTATTCAGCAAAATAAACGAAGCTTATGGGAAAACTTATAATTAAATTAAGTATTAAAGAAAATACCAAACATATGATTATATCAAACCCAGGTGTGTTGGTGCACACCTATTTTCCCAGAACTCAGGAGGCTGCAGTAGGGGACTTTCTTGAGTTAGAGACTAGCCTGGGCTACACAGTGTTTTAGAGGCCAGCCTCAAATAGAGTGAGATTCTATTCAAAAACTAACAAAGAAAATCATGTAAGTATATCAGTTACTTTCTCATTGCTGGGACAAAATACCTGAGTAGAAGCAGGTTAAGGAAGAAAACATGTTATTTGCTACACCCAGTTATGAGCAGAAGGCCATCATGGTGAGGAAAGCATGGTATGAGCAGGAACCAGCCTTACATCATCACATTAGCAGGCAGGAAGTAGCAAGAATGATGACCAGATACTGAATGCTCAGATAAATATCTTATTTTTTAAGCAATTCACTTCAACCACTAAGCCATCATCTCCACCCAGATATCTCAGGAAGAAGGCCAATGTGATGGTGCTGCCCATAATTAGGGTGGGTCCCAATCTACAAAAATCCTAACAGACTTGCATTTGTTTTCATAGTGATTCTAAACTAAACTCTATCAAGTTAACAAGCAGAGATTAACCACAGTACTGAGGGAGAGAAAGGTATTCTAGACACTCAAAATGAACATAAAATACCTTTTAAAAGTAGACAGACATCTTCTTTAAAATAATAGCTCAGATAAAATATGCATTTGCTGAAACTTTATACAACACTGGTATAGTAGAAGTGTGTTTGATGAGTATGAAGTAACTATAATCAACATTTCATCTTAAGTTTAATTAGAGGCAAGAGGACATTAATGAATTAGCCTAGTTTATTCATTATTATATTATGCACCTTCCATTTCTAAAGTGGTTATTAACTCAAAACCTCTGTTTTTAATTAATTATATCTGTCTTGAGACAGCACTTCAATTACTATCTTGATCTATAAATTAAATGGGTAATTATGCAAATTTTTAATATCTACATTACCTTGTTTTGCCAGTGCCATATTATAAGATTATTAGGACAGACTGTTTTATACCTCCTCCCACTCCATATTGGGCTTCAGAGAGCTAGTTATAGGCAACTGTGTTTAACATAATATGTACAACTAAAGAAAAAGAGAAATTAAGGGAATTAGTATTTATTGATTACCTTCTTGAAACCAGATACTTGGGTAGGCACATTCCATTCCAGCTACTCAGATGAAACAGCATGAAAAGGGACTTTTAAAATACATACATCAGTGTCCAGTTTGTTTAGAAGTTTTCTTCCCTCTTGGAGTCTCAACCTTCAGATAAAAAATAGGTATATGAATAGTACCTAGATTATGATATTGCAATAGATATTAAGGGAAATATCAACTGTGACATATCTTCAGAAATTTGTGCCCAATGATAAAATGGCATACATTCTGAAACAGTTTTATCACTCTGAATTATTTTTAATAATGCCATGTAATAAAACATGTTTCCATAATGCAGCTTGCAGTAATAAATGCCAGTTTTCTCTCACTATCTTTAGAGGTCAGTAGGGAACCTGAAATTCAAGTTAAACAGCTTGGATTTGGGATAGGGCTATAGGCTGAGTACAGGGGAGATGGAATTCTCGTCCTCATCCCATCCAATGGGTACAAAATATAGTCTTCTCATGGAAAATGAGTTAAATGGGAGAGTAAGCACCAAAGTACAAAAATATTCCAAGCCTTTGCTAAGGAGATATTTATTAATATCCCATTGACAAAAAAGCACATCAAAAGTCAAAGGTGTAGGAGTATATGCAGAGTACACATTTGTCAAAACAAATGATCTAATTACCACAGTAGTTATTTTATTAATTCACTTTTAAAACTTGAACATATAAATAGGATTAAAGTTATCTATGTTATAATCTCTGACTTGGATAATTTACTAAAAGTTATGCAACTGACTTATTTGCAAGTTGCATAAGGAAAAAAGGGAAGGATCAAATAATCTGTGAGGGATTAACTGTGAACTCATCAGAGATGAACAATAGTGTGAAAAGATTGATAAGGATGATTATAAATAATTCATTAAAAAACAGTTCATATTCTGAGCCTGTATGTCTCATCCTACATCAGAAACATTGATGCTTTGGAATATGCAAAAATGTAGTAGAAATGGACTCATTATTCTGTGCAATTATGACTCCAAGGGCAGCTGTTTCTTTTCATTTTTTCTGACCATGTGGTTTTATAGTTATACATTTGAGTAGATTCTTTCATACTCATTGCAATTCATTCCTTCAAAGAATATTTATCAAGGCCCACTATGTGCCAAGCTCTATGCTAGCTATTGAAATAATGTCTGTAGAACAACTTTCCAAGTTGAGAACCTTTATTATTCAAGTAT
This sequence comes from Jaculus jaculus, assembly GCF_020740685.1. NCBI lineage: Eukaryota > Metazoa > Chordata > Mammalia > Rodentia > Dipodidae > Jaculus > Jaculus jaculus. The sequence continues at coordinate 87,710,652 of NC_059109.1, forward strand.
ATAAAATAATCAATTTCTGAAATTCTGCCAATCCAAAGGTAGTAAAACAGATAATAAAATGTCACCATCACCCTGAAAATACTTCATACATACATGTTTAACAGGTTTTGACACATTTCTAGTGAGAAGAAAAAAGGGATAATAATATTAATAAGACAAACACTTTTATTTTAGTTGTGTTCCTTGAAATAGAAGATATTTTTACTCATGTGCAGAGTGTTTAACGTTTTATTTCCTTGTTTACTTTTTTTGAAACTGTTAACATATGAACACATTGGAAATGGCTCACATATCCAGGAAGATTAATATTATGTTCCCTGCTCCCCCATTTCACTGAGGACCCTCTTCAGTGGTGTTTAGTTCACTGGTGTAGAATTCCATAATTTACTAGCCTTTAGTGAAAAAGTTAATCAACATACTTATTGATTTTGAGGCCATTGCACTTTTGTTTTTGGTTGTTGGTGTTCAAATTTGGGGTTTTAGACAAGCTAGGCAACTCTGTTACTGAACTGCTAGGGCCCCTGAATTTTTAAGAAATTTAGTACACACTTCATCTTGGATCTGCTAAATAAAGGTACAAAGGATGAACTTCTGCTGTTGCTGTCTAGGTTTATGGCCATGTGTAATTTTTTTTTTCTTCTAAAAGAAAGAACATTCTAAAGATGTTGGGTGAGAGCTCTGGCTTATCTGGGCAAAATGAATTGATTGTTTTCACTAAATAAGAATTTAGTGATGTAAGTAACCACCTTGAGGTATTGTGCAGTGAACTGGGCTTTTAAGCAATTTCTTCCTTTTTCTTTAATATCATTTCAATTAAGTATTAACTGTGTAGTAACTATTAGTAAAGACATAGAAGTTTATGCCTTACTTTCAACCACCTGTGATTACTGTCTTGTCATCAGTCTTAGAGCTGTCTTTCAGCAGAAGCAAAGAAAGCTGGCACCAAGCAGCTCCCAGGTCTGTGACTAATGTTATACCTTCTATCATTTTCCAACCTTGAATTGGCAAACTGACTTTAAGTGAATTTATAGGCATATGCCCCATACTTCATTTCTGTAAGTTTCACTAAATGATAACATTTCTCTTCTAATTACTTTCACAATAGTTTCCACAATGGTTTGACTCTAGCAATTAGTTATATTTATGTTGCTATAATGCACCAGAGATAAAAATGAGTGCTGATGTAGCCTAACATGGAAGCCAAGTCCAGTTATGCTGACTTAATGATATTACCAGAAAAGGTATGTAAAAAACATACTGACATTGTGAAAATGCACACATGGATGGGTGAACACATGTGCACACACACATACGCTGAATGCTTATCACTGCCAGAACTCTGTATTATACCTGGAAATTCCACAGCCCTGGGCATATGTGTTCATATCTCTTCCTTACTTTCTGGTCTATAATTTCTGAAATTATACTACCAAGACCTAAGCATTTATCATTATCTTTCCAGTGCCTAACTTTATGTATCAAACAAAGACAAGGACCATTATGAATCACAAAATATGTTTTTGTGATAATCTATTTTTCAAATAAATATACTAAATTAAAATTTAAAAATTCACTCAATACATTACCAATCACAGATTTAGCAAATGAGCCCGAACCCATGACTATAGCTCCTTATAATAATGACTAACAAAGTTACTATATCTACTAATGAAAGTCACAGCCAGTCAGCATCTCAAGATGAATGAGGTTGAACCACAAATTGACTTTTTTTTTTTTGGTATTTTGAGGAACGGTCTCACTCTAGCCCAGGCTGACCTGGAATTCACCATGGAGTTTCAGGGTAGATTAAAATTCACTGCAATCCTCTTACCTCTGCCTCCCAAGTGCTGGGATTAAAGGAGTGGGCCACCATGACAAGCCACAAATTGATTTTTTGTTAATTGGTACTTAACAAAAATATACAGAATGGGGGATATTGCTAATAATGTGTTAACAAAAGACATGTTTCTCTGAGAAGATTTAGGCAAACTTCAGGAATCAAGACACAGTACTAAAAGTACAACACTTCCCCAAGTCTTCAAATTGAGTCAGACACTAGTTTTAGCTCATTAGTAATAGAAAGGACATATAAAAATTTACAAATGACTATGTAGTATTTTACATAACTGTTTGATATGTGTAATTAATTAATCAATAAACATATGAGATACATAACATGGGGACCCAAGTAGAAATATGGCTATGAGGGAGAGATCGCTATAACCAAAAGTGTAGAGGGAAAACATTGTCTTTCTGCACCTCACCTGGTTCTCTTCTATCTTAGGCTACTGCAAGCATGAAAAGAAGTCATTCTTATGTCACACAGGATAACTTCTACAGTTATCAATTTCTACTAGAGGTAACATCACAGTGCCACCTCCTTATAATAAAAATCCCCCTAGTAGCTTAGGGGTCATGTCAAATTATCTGTGGCTATTCAGGTTCAACTGACTTGCATTCCTAAAGATTCTTCTAAAGAGATTTCTCTCATTCTCTTCATTGTTGAATAGATCTCAACTATTTCATGCTCCAGTAGGCCCACATTCCAATTTTCAGTACATATCTGGGTAGAAGATTAAGAGAAAAAGAATAGAGGCAAAGTTTAAAGTTGCCAAGAGAATATTTTTTAATTTGATAAATTTCTTCAATGTCTGCTCATCAACGGATAAACTAGATATAAATCCTGGTCTAACACTATTTTTATTCTCCTTAATGTGTTTTTTGTCCCCAACACACACTGCTCTCTCTACTGTTTCTTTGATCCACAAAAGCTCTTTCTGTACATCCCAGCTAGGTTTCAGCTACAGGGGGACCCAGCTGTTCATGTTGGAGTTGTTTGAGCATCACTATTAGTGGGGGAGGTGATTACTTCACCTGCTAGACTACTTTCTATCTTTGTAATGGGATTTCTTGAGGAGAATGGAGCTGTAGACATATGTTGTTACAGTTAAAATGAAAAAGTAAAACATGGTTAAGTTCTAGAGAAATAATATAAATAATGGGGATGATATGGGCTATTAAAGATGATGTTGGTACACTTGGTGCCTCATACATATTTCTGATTAAAATAAGCTAATCTAAAACTGACTTCATTGAAACTCTTCTTTCTTGCTGCAACAGGAAATGTGAGGGGGAACATGAGCAACTTGCCTTGTTATACTTAATAGACATTCTTTACAGCTAACTCCAAGACTACCAGGGCATCTCGGGAAGGTGTTGTTACTGAACCCTCAAAGACTTATAGTAAAGAGAAGCTTCTTACCATGGAGATTTCTTTCTTCATTTTAAGTGCAGGGATTATGTCACAGAGGATCAAGTTCACCCTCAATCATATTGTGGTTACTATGCTACAAATAAAATAAAATATAGTAAATAAAGTAAAATGAGACAGAACAAAAGTTCCCTTGTAATCTTCCCATCACAAGATACAGGATTGAAATATTAATCTTCTTCACCTATACATGTTGGCTCCATCCATCAGTTTTATCATGAAGTTGGCTTAAAACTGGGGATACATCTTGTCTCTTTCCACCCATGATGGCTTCCAGATGTACTGATTAAATAATAGTGCTCCCCTGTAGACAAAATGCACCATAGCAGTAACATAACTCAGCAAAATGAGCAAACCAGGCTCTGCAAATGATCTTAATTATTTCAACTCTGGGGGAACAGAAAAGCACTGGGTAATACAACAAACAGTCCTTTGAAAGAGCAAACAAAAAGCCTTAGTAATTTACATTTAAGTTAATATAGCTCCCTGCAAAGTATAATGTGTGTGTATATAGAAATTCAGGAAGAAATCTAGCACTATGCCATTTTCATAATTGGTATTCTACGTCAAGTCGCAAACAGCAAATGGCATATAAATCATAGTGTTAATAGTGGTTTCCTTTTCAATTTTTAATCATATGTTATAGTCAAAGAATCACTGCTAAAAATATGAATGTACTTTTACATTATGCAAGTTGTCTTTTGTGTTTCTAGCATTTGAAAAGTAGTTACAAGTATAATAACTTAGGTGAGTCATATTTACACACCTACATACACAAATAATATATGGCAGTGTATCCTTATCTGTAGCTGTACTTTCCAGGATGAGCAGAAAGAACAGATTATATTCTTCTGGGCATAATATTACCTAAATACAATCTTCCAGACATTGGAAAATGGGGTAAAAAGGGGAGTTCTATCCCAGCAATCTTTTGTGTTTCTCTGCTAAACTGTAAATTAATCTGTCTAAATTATTGACACTCGTCCACAAAGCACAGGTGGTAGTCTCTTTTCATACACACCAAAAAGGGTGAGATAAAAATAAATTGTTCTGCCATCAAAAATATGCAAAAAAATATTTTTTTCCCATCTGCTAACTTCAGCCCCTCTGGTAAGTGAACTAACAGGTTTCTAAACTCACACTCAATGACTAGACACCACAAGCAATTAATTAACATTAACATTTCAGGAATCTATTGGATTTCTGTCCACCAGACAGTAATCATAGGCCAAAAGAGAATATAGGCCCTGTAAAACAATCAAACTTGTGGGTTTTTAGATGTGGCTACCCTAAACCCCTTTCTATCTAAATATTTACAACAAAGTTTTTCTGTTGAACACTCATATCAAGAAGGATGTTATTTCCTAGGATCCATGTGGCCAAGCTGTGATCATCAGAGATATCCTGCCCCATTGTCCTGACATACTACACACAAGGATAATCCAAGTTCAAAGTCTATTTTTACAATGATTTAACTTGTTAAAAAGAAACCTTGCTACTTCTTTCCCATTAAAAATTTACACATGCCTCAATAACAAAGGCTATATATGATAAACCTTTAGCCAGCATTATACTAAATGGAGAAAAACTGAGATAATTTCCTTAAAATATGGATTAAGATGATGGTGCCATCACCCTGAACTTTTATCAATATAGTGCTCACAATCTTAGCTAGAGTACTAAGACAAGAGTATGTTATAAAAGGGATACTTATAGGAAGGAGACTTCAAATTATTTTTATTTTCAGGTGACATGATTCTATACTAAAAGACTATAGACTTCACCAGAAAACTTTCAGATTTGATAAACATAAAGTTTTGGGACAGGACATTAAAAAAATAGCTTTCATATATAGCAATAATAAATTTACAGGAACAGAAATTCTGAAATTTATACCATATACAATAGCTTTTTCAAAAAGAGCACACAGAAATAAACTTAAATCATGGAAGTAAAAGACTTCTAGAATAAAAGTTTAAAGCATTAAAAAAGCAAAGTGAAAAAGACACTAGAAAAACCTTCCATGCTCCTGTGAAAATGGCTAGATTGCCAAAAGTAATCTAGAGAATTAATACCATCCTTATCTAAATTCCTATAACATTCTTCACTCAAATCATAATAATCAATCCTAAAATTCATATAGAGGCACCAAGGACCACAGATAAAACAATAGTAAGCAGAAAGAACCATGCTAGAGGTAGCAAAACACCTGACATCAAGTTATGCTACAAAGAGATAGTAACAAAGAGATCATAGCCCTGGCACAAAAACAGATGTGGTATCAATTCAGCAGAATAGAGGACTCATAAAAATACAGCTATGGGCACCTGATGTTTGATGAAGATGTAAAACATATACACTGAAAAGAAAAAAGGCTATTATTAAAAGGTTCTGGAAAAACTATATACCTATCTGCAGAAGAATGAAATTAGGTCCTGATCTCTCATCCTGCATGAAAATCAATTCAAACATGGGTCACAGAGATGAGGTTAAAACATGAAGTGCTAAAAAGGAAAACATGAAAACATTTCAAAACCAGGAATAGGCAATTACTTTCTGTATAAGACTTAAACAATATAGGAAATAACCTCAAGAATTGCCAAATAGGATTGTATGAAAATAAAAGGGCTTCTACATAACAAAGGAAACCATCAGTGTAAGGACAAGGCATCCTATAGGGTAAAAGAAAATCTTTACTAGCTATACTTCAGATAAGGAGTTAATATCTGGAATTTTTAAAGAGCTATAAAATTAACACTAAAGAAGCCAGTTTTTGACTTCTATAAAGAAACAATCACAGTTTTCAAAAGAAGAATTGCAAATGACAAATGTGTGTAATTTTTTGGCCAATGGATATTTTTAAAAATGTTCAACATCCTTAGATATAAGGAAATTGCAAATTGAAACTACTTTGAAATTCCATCTAACCCTTCTCAGAGTGGCTATCATCAAGAAAAGAAACAACAAATGATAAGATTGTAAGGAAAGGGGAGCCCTTATTTATTGCTGGAGGAAATATAAGTTGGTATGGCTAATATGAAGATATCTAAGGATGTATCTCAAAAACCTAAAACTTAGGACTGGAGAAAGGGCCTAGTGGTGAAGGCACTTGCCTACAAAGCCTAAGGACCCAGGGTTGATGCCCCAGTACCCATGTAAGCCAGGTGCATAATTGGGTAAGTGCATCTGAAGTTCATTTGAAGCAGATGGAGACCCTGTTGTGCCCATTTTCCACCTGCCTCTGTCTCTCACTCTTCCTCAAATAAACAAATAAAAATGATTTCAAAAAATCTAAAAAAAATACAACAAATAAAACTATGATATGACCCAGCTATATCACTGTTAGGAACATACCCAAAGGGTTCTTTTATTTAAAATTTTTGTTGATAAGTTTAATATATACTTTTATGTGCCCTCCTCCCCTCCCCTTCCACTGAGGGCCCTCTTCAATGTGGTTAAAGGTAAACACTGTGGAGTCATGAATGCATCAGTCAGTCTCTGAGTGGGAGAAAATGCTTTGAGTACACCTTCCTATTTTGTGGCTCTTACAGTTTTTATGCTCCATCTTCAGTCATGGTTGCTGAGCCTTTGACAGTGTAGTACAAGTCTCCTTTAATGTGGAACACTCTACATCCTATAATTTTCTCTATTGATGAGTTTTGAGACTCCTCAGTGTTTACTACTATCTCCCTCGAGGAAATTCTCAACCAAAGGAACCATTCCCCAATACCCACGTAAGCCAGATGCATGAAAGACACATGTGTGTCTGGAGTTTGTTTGCAGTGGCTAGAGGCCCTGGCATGCCTATTCTCTCTGTGTCTGTCTCTCATCTATCTCTATCTCTCTCTCTGCTTGCAAATAAATAAATAAAGTAAACGTTAAAAATTTAAAAAAAATTGTAAGCCAATCATTTTTCTAACAGTTGAACATGCTTCTAGATACTAATGATGAGATTAAAGATAGTGAATTTTGATTGCAGGACTTGTGTCCTATAATCAAGTCCAGACTAGGAGAAAGAGAGTATCTAGGGCATCCTTCAGGCTGCCTGGAGTATCTATCCAACTTGTTCAAAACTTATAGAAATAAGTTAACTAGTTTTTTAAAAAAGATTTTATTGACAGATCCCATAATTATAGACAATAAGCCATGATAATTCTCTCCCCAGCCCTGCTTTCCCTCCCATGAAGCCAAATTCCATCATAGCCCTTCCCCCTCTTCTATTTTGATGTCATCAGCGTTTTCTCCTATTATGAAGGTCCTAATTTCATGTATGTATATGTGTATGCATGTATGTGTATGTATGAATGTGCATATGCATGTATGTGTGTATGTATGAATGTGAATATGTGTATATATGTATTATGTGTATATATGCATGTGTTTATATATATGTGTGTGTATGCATGTATGTATTTGTGCATGTACATGTCTATGTATGTATGCATGCATGTGTATATATGTATGCATGTGCGTGTACACATGCATGTGTTTATGTATGTATGTTTATGCACATATTTTAGAAAGCCATACTCATAGTGAGACTATGACTTCTACAGTTGAAAAAGATCAAATTAAGATAACGGAGATACTGGATGAAAATAAAGCAATTAATTCTTGTTTGTGTTTCTAGTTCATGTTAAGCTCAATTCTAGCAAACCTAAGTGATGATAGGGAAGCATAATAAAACCAAGTGCAGAAAAAAGAAACAAAAACCCAGAAGCAATGTGAATATACATGAATGTTTGTGCAAATAGCACATTATGGGTCATGGTTAGGAGGGAAATGAGCTGTGTTCTCAAGCCCTCTGGCTACACAGACAGGCTGCAGGACAACTAGGGATGGAGGGCACTGGCAATGAACAATGCTTTTGGTGTTTCTGCCTGCACTTTCCCTCCTAACCTTTCTTCTTTTCTCTTTTTTTACTGTATCCAATCTTAACACTATAATTATCCCTCCTTTCCTATCCTAAACCTTTCCTGAACTACTAATAAATCTGACTAATTATTTAAGCAATTCCCACCTGTCCCCTCATGCCAGTTCTTCCTGCTGAATGTAGGTCAGAAATTGTTTCCATCTCAAGTATCAACCTAACTCAGGACTCACTTCAGGCACCTCTTCACTTAAAATCATGCATACATTTTAGCAGGCCAGGCAAGATAGCTTTCTTAAAATTCCAACACATTGGTGTTGCAGGTAACTTCATACATAGGCAAGACTCTGAACTCCAAGTATTTACAAGTAAAAGTATGATTCAGTAGGAGAAGTTAAATATAATTGTATTTTACAGGAGTTAAAATGTGAGGTTTGTGTACTTTTCAACTTCAACAACATGAAAGGTACTTAGGCATGGGAGCCAAACTGTCCATGCAGGTCATAGGGAAAATATTACATATCTTCTTTGCCATAATAACCTTTAGCCAGTTTGATTATCTTCTGTCCTCCATTCAAGCACCATTGTAGAGGGACTTCCCGCCAAGATGGTGACCGCCTAGCTGCACTCCAGATACCAGGGAGAAAAAGGCAAGAAATTAGGGGCTAACAGGGTCTTTTTTTCCAGTGGGAGGGCATAGAGTGGGGAAAAACAGGGAAGCACACATCCCCGCACCCTCCGGCGTGACCCGGCGCTCCCTGGCCCGCGCGTCCGGCCACGGCACTCCACACGCCGCCCACACGCCCCGCACCCCCCGCGCTCCCTAGGCAAAGAAAGGCAAGAAATTAAGGGTTATCAGGGTCTTCTTGCCAGTGGCAGGGCACAGAGTGGAGAAAAACAGGGAAGCCCGCATCCCCCCTCGAGTGGGTAGTAAACCCCCACACATACAGCCTCTGCACCCCACACCCCGTGCCCTGTGCCCTGCACCACTCTGCTGTGCTCTGTTCATGCCACCGCCAGCCCATCGCATGCCTGCCAGCCCGCTGTGCTGATGCATGGGGATCTCCGCCTTTGTGCTCTGATTGTGCGTGTTGGCCAGCCACACTGTGCTCGGTTCCCACGCCCACGGGGGCCACCTCTGCCTTGATTAAGCTGCTGCCAGACACCCTGTTGCTGTGCTCCGATCGCTTGACTGCCGGCCAGCCTCTGCTGTGTCCTGATCCCATGCCTGTATCAGCTGCCTCTGCACTAGAATTGCACGTGCAGTGGGCCCAGTCCCAAAGCAAGGGCCACACAAGTCCACACTGAGTCACTAGCGCCAGCTCAGGCGTCATCCCCAACCTGTCCATCGCTACCCATCCCCCACTCCCCTGAGGCGGGAGAGCTCAGACAGTTTGCAGGTCCCAGTATTCCAGGCCAGAGTTTGGGCAACTTCGGGGCTTGATGCCTCAGTCTGCTACCACACTAGAAGGCAGGCATCTTTGGTGCATTACTGGGTGAGAATTCAGGCAACTTTGGCGCCCCTGTCAGGCTATAGATAGGCGGCTTTGGAAAGAGAGAGCAAAAACCCAGGCTACTTGTAACTGCCCCAGGCTGCCTTAGATTCTCATTAAGCTTGATCCCAGGCTGCTCCACCCACCTACCTGCCCATACACTGACATGGGTAGACCACAGCGCAAAAGAAATAACATGAAAAATAAAATGCAAGAAAATCCAGACAGATCACCCAGTCCAAAAAGGATTACATCTAACCAAAACATAGGAGAGTGTTTAGGATCAGAACATCAAGCGGAAGCTATGAGCAATGCAACACTGACCAACCTACTGCTAGAACTGGCAGGAAAGCTACAAAGGACAGATAATCGTGTGGATGCTACCATCACTAAGCTAGAGCAATATGATAAGACACTGGAAGGAATTCAAAGAGAGCTAAGAGAGCTGAGGGAGAGTGAAAAAAAAAGAGGACCTTAAAAATTAGCTGGCCACACTAAATGAAAACATAAAGAACTGCAAGGATGATTTCCAAGAATCATCAAGAAAATCAGAAAATGAGGCAAAAAGGGGGCTGGACAGAGTGATGGAAGTGATACATAGGAAAGTAGCAGAAAATGCAAACATAATTGAACAAGTCCAAAACTCGCTAGAGGCCCTCAAGAATAGATTCAGCGAAGTGGAAGATAGAAACTCTGATCTGGAAGACAGGATGGAAGAAACAGTTTGAGAGTCCAAAAATTTCAGTAAATTCAAAAGTTCCTGTGAACAGAACATGAGAGAATTGTGGGATACACTTAAATGTCCTAATATCAGAATCATTGGAATACCAGAAAGAGAAGAATTTCAGACCAAAGGCATGGAGAACTTATTTAACACAATAATTGAAGAAAACTTCCCCCATCGCTTAAAAGAAAGGCCAGTCAAGATACAAGAAGCAAACAGAACTCCTAACAGACTAGACCCAAGGAGAAACTCACCAAGACATATTATCATTAAGACGTTAAACATTCACACCAAAGAGAAAATCCTAAAAGCAGCTAGGGAAAACAACACATCACTTTCAAAAGAAACCCCATCAGAATTACTTCAGACTTCTTAATGGAATCCCTGAAAGCTAGAAGGGCCTGGAATGAAACCCTCCAAACTCTAAGAAACTATGGCTTCCAAGCCAAAATACTTTACCCGGCAAAAGTCTCCCTTATAATAGATGGTGAAAGGAAAATTTTCCATGGCAAAACTCAGCTTTACAATTATATGAACACAAAACCAAACCTACAGAAAGTATTCCAGGAAATTCCCCACAGAGAAGAAACAAATAACCAAACACAAATGCCTACAAGAAGCAGATCACAGCAACCAAAACCAGAGTAGACAGAGAAAATGCTAAACTCCGTGGAAATGCCAACACACCTCTACCACCACAACATGGCAAGGATAAAATCAAATCTCACAGTCATAACCCTAAATATTAATGGCCTTAGTTCACCCAGCAAGAGACACAAGCTAACAGGGTGGATCAAAAAATTAGACCCCTCAATCTGCTGCCTTCAAGAAACCCACCTACCACTAAAGACAGAAACCTCCTCAGGGTGAAAGGGTAGAAAACAATATTCCAAGCAAATATAAATAAGGATCAAGCAGGTGTAGCTATATTAATATCAGATAAAATTGACTTCAAACCAAAAACAATCAAAAAAGAGAAAGAAGGCTACTTTCTACTTATAAAGGAAACAATCCATCAAGAGGATACTACAATCATAAATCTGTATGCACCAAACACAGGGGCACCACAGTTCATAAAACAAAACCTACTTGACAATAAAACAGAAATAACCACCAACACCATCATAGCTGGGGACTTTAACACACCATTATCAGTAATAGACAGATCATCCAAACAGAAGCTCAACAGGGAAGTAAGAGAGCTCAACAAAACTATAGAGCACTTGGACCTAACAGACATCTACAGAACTTTCCACCCCAAATCCACAGACTACACATTCTTCTCAGCGGCCCATGGAACATTCTCTAAAATAGACCATATACTGGGTCACAGAGACTGCCTCCACATATTTAGGAAAATCGACATAATTCCCTGCATGATATCAGATCATAATGCTATATTCCTAGAAATCAACAACAAAAAACCCAACAAGAACTTCAACGGCAACTGGAAACTGAATAGCACACTCTTAAACAATAAATGGATAGTGGATAAATAAAAAAGGAAATTGCAAAATTCCTGGAAGTGAATGACAATGAGAACACATCATACCAAAACTTATGGGACACAATGAAGACACTCCTCTGGGGAAAATTCATAGCACTCAATGCCTTCATTAAAAAGACAGAAAGATCCCAAATCAATAGCCTAACCATCCACCTAAAGGCACTGGAAAAACAAGAAAAATCCAACCCAAAGAGCTCAAGAAGGAAAGAAATAATTAAAATCAGAGCAGAAATTAATGAATTGGAAACCAAGGAAACAATTAAGGCAATTGACAAAACAAAGAGCTGGTTCTTTGAAAAAATAAACAAGATTGACAAACCGCTGGCCAATTTGATCAAGCAAAAAAAAGAGAGACTCCAAATTAACAAAATTCAAAATGAAAAAGGAGAGATCACAACAGACATAAGTGAAATCGGCAGAATCATCAGGACTTATTTCAAAAACCTCTACTCCACAAAACTAGAAAATGTGGAGGAGATGGATAAATTCCTGGATGTATATCATCTACCAAAGCTAAACTCAGAGCAGATTAATCACCTCAATGAACCCATTACACTCACGGAGATTGAAAAAGTAATAAAAACCTCCCAAAAAAGAAGCGTCCAGGAGCAGATGGGTTCCCAGCCGAATTTTATCAAACCTTCATGGAAGAACTCAAACCAATCTTTCTAAAACTGTGCCACACCATTGAAGAACAGGGAAAGCTATCCAACTCCTTCTATGAAGCTAGTATCACCCTAATCCCAAAACCAAGCAGAGATGCCACAAGAAAAGAAAACTACCGGCCTATTTCCCTAATGAACATAGATGCAAAGATCCTCAACAAAATACTCACAAAACGAACCCAACAACACATCAAAAGCATTGTCCACCTTGACCAAGTGGGATTTATCCCAGGAACACAAGGGTGGTTCAACATATGAAAATCTGTCAATGTAATTCACCACATAAACAAGCTTAAACATAAAAACCACATGATCATTTAGATAGATGCAGAAAAGGCCTTGGACAAGATACAACATCACTTCATGATCAAAACATTGGAGAGAATCGGCATGGCTGGTCCACATCTTAACATAATAAAGGCAATATACAAAGCTCCATAGGCCCAAATAATACTTAATTGAGAGAGACTGGAGGAATTCCCATTGAGATCAGGAACAAGACAGGGATGTCCTCTCTCACCTCTGCTTTTCAATATAGTTCTGGAAGTCCTAGCCCAAGCAATAAGACAGGAGAAGGACATAAAAAGGGATACAATTTGGAAAGGAAGAAGTTAAGTTAGCTCTATTCGCTGATGACATGATTGTATATGTAAGAGACCCGAGACACTCCATCCTAAAACTCCTGAAGGTGATTAACTCCTATAGCAAAGTAGCAGGATACAAAATCAATGCACAAAAATTGGTAGCATTTCTGTATGCAAATGACAAAGACACAGAAAAAGAAATAAAGGACATAGTCCCATTTTCAATAGCAACAACAACAACAAAAAATACCTTGGAATAACGTTAACCAAGGAAGTAAAAGATCTATACAATGAAAATATAAAAACTCTCAAAAAAGAAATTGAGGAGGACTTGAGAACATGGAAAGACCTCCCATGCTCCTGGATAGGCAGAATTAACATTGTGAAGACAGCAGTCCTACCAAAGGCAAAATATATATTTAACACAATTCCAATTAAAATCCCTACAGTGTTCTTCACCAAGATAGAAAAAATGATCTCAAATTTCATATGGAAAAGCAGAAGGCCTCGCATATCCAAACATATCCTCAACAAAAGAAATACCTCTGGTGGCATCACCATGCCTGATCTAAAGCTATACTACAAAGCCATAGTAATAAAAACAGCATGGTACTGGCATAAAAACTGGAGTATAGACCAATGGAATAGACTTGAGGACCCGGATTTTGTGTCCAGCAACTATAGCTACTTGATATTCGACAAAGGCCCAAACAATATAGGCAGGAAAAAATATAGCATCTTCAACAAATGGTGCTGGACAAACTGGATAACCACATGCACTACACTCAAATCCAAATGGATCAAAGACCTCAACATAAGACCAGAAACTCAAAAACTACTGGAAGAAAATTTAGGAAGTACTTTGCATGATATAGGAATGGAAAAAGACTTCCTGAACAAAACCCCAGTGGCTCAAGTTCTTAAACAGTCACTCAACCAACGGGATCATATGAAACTGAAGTTTCTTTACAGACAAGCATATAATAAGCAAAGCCAATAGAATACCCACAGAGTGGGAGAAAATATTTGCAGTTTATCCAACTGATAGAGGCCTTATTTATAGAATTTACAAAGAACTCAAAAGTCTAAACAATAAGAAGACAAATACCCCACTCACAAAATGGGGTGCAGAATTGAATAGGCAATTCACAGAGGAAGAAATACAAATGGCAAACACATACTTAAGAAAATGTTCATCATCCCTAATCATCAGAGAAATGCAAATGAAAACAACTATGAGATTCCACCTTACTCCAATAAGGATAGCCAACATCAAAAAGTCAAATGAAAATAAATGCTGGTGAGGATGTGGAGAAGCAGGGACACTCATTCACTGTTGGTGGGAATGCAGGATGGTACAACCACTCTGGGAAGCAATCTGGAGGCTCCTAAAAAAGATGACTATAGAAATACCAACAGACCCAGTTATACCCTTACTGGGCATCTACCCTAAAACCTTCAAACCAGAGGCCAGAGAGATTTGCTCAACCATGTTTGTAGTGGCTCAATTCGTAATAGCTAAAAGCTGAAATCAACCCAGATGTCCATCATTAGAAGAATGGATAACAAAGATGTGGTATATCTACACAATGGAATTCTATACAGCAGTAAGAAAAAATGACACAAAGAAATTTGAGGAAAAATGGTTGAACCTGGAACAGATCATTCTCAGTGAACTTACCCAATCACAGAAAAAAAAAAAAAAAATCGGCACATAGTCTCACTCTTCTACAACACCTAACCTGAATCTACCCAAGATACCTTACATACTCAGCAAGCACCTCATGGACTAGACAATGGGATGGAAGGGAGGGCGGAGAGGGCATTGAAGGGTGGAAAACAGTAATCTGGACCCAAAGGTCATTGGTACCATAAAATTCTACTTCCTAAAAGTCAGACCAAATGGCTGAACCTTCACTAGACCTTTACAGGAAATACCTGAACCACAAGACACTGGAGAGGGTAGGATCAAAACTAACCTAAATCTTCTACATCTTCCCTCCCTCCCTCTCCCCCTCTCCCCTCTATCTCTCTCCTCTCTAACTCTTGTATATTAGTTATGTTTTTCCTCAATTTATTAGTGGGCACTGGCCTGTAACCCCCACTTCCAGCTTGGGGCTACCATCCACAATGAGCTTTTGATCAGAGAAACCTACAAGGTTTCCCAAAACAATGACAGACTTCTGTCAGAGTACTTGATGACCCACCAAAGGCCAGTGGTAAGACCCTATTTCTGAAGACTCCACATGCAGCTGATACGCAAAATCGAATGGCATGGCTGGAAGCCAGGAGAGAGTCAGTCCCCAGACAGTCAGCGTGTCTAGTGCCAGAAGGCATTACATGGACGACTGGGGGAAATGACCAATATCTGTCCAAGCAACTCATTGTCTAATCTAATAAACAACAAATAACCTGATGTGATGCCCACACAAGTGCAATAGTGGCACACAGCCATGGTGAGGAACCAACTACTCTTGATTTGGCTAACTGATCCACTCAGTGGTACTAGACCCATAGCTGGAGCTAGGAAACAAGTCAGAACCATACCCAAACACAAGCCCACTCTACAATATCAAGCTATCATCAATCATGGGGCACAAGAGGGCCTACATCTATCAATTTGTCTTCCAAAAAAGTAAGTGTTATTTCAATTTTCTGGGTGCTAACTTACTCACTTGGAGAATCTGCTTCTCTTTTTCAGATATATGCAGATCCTATGGAGAGAGCTGCCCCAACATACCTCAAAAGGGGCCCAACTGAAACTAAGGACAATTGGTGAAACAAGCAAGGGTGATGTTTTCCTGTGAACTGGATACCAGCACAAAGGGGAAGGAGACCAACGCAGAGAAAAATCAACTCCTACCAAATCAGAGAGCCAGAGCCTCAGAGGCCCCCAACACCTCAGCACTGAAGCAGACCAAAAATGAACCCAACATGGCTCAGGGAAATTTTGTGGAAGAGGGGGCAGAAAGAATGTCAGAGTCATGTGTTGGGTCATGATTTGCAGAGACAGTTAGCATACCAATAACTGGGGACTAACTCCACAATGCACGACCCATTTACATCAACAAGGAGGGTCTAATGGGAAGGGGTAGATCATAGATGAGCCTAAACAATGGTACCAAACTGCCTGTATTTGATGAAAAGAAAACTAATAAATCAAATTAAAAAAAAAAAAAGCACCATTGTATCTGATCTCTGGGGAAATAAGATAAGATCAGCAAACAAGAGAAGGCAGGCTTAGAAATAGAAAATGTCAATGTGGGGAATTAAGATGATATTTGCTTGTGAGTGTCTTTGTTTTCATTTTAAGGAACTAACAGAAAGAACTGTAGATGCTTTATATTAGTTAGGGTAACTTAATGATACATATCTATATTTTAATACATAGATTATGGATTTTCCAAATGTATAATTTAGTTTTAAATGATTTATTTAGGGTTTTACATATTAGCTTAATTCTTATCATCTAGGCAAATCACATTGACTATTCAATTCTTTAATGTCTTATTTATAAATAAGTTAGTTTTTTTTTATTTAACTAATTGTGACAGTATATGGTTTTGAAATCCAGACAATAATTGTGTCAACTTTTGAGTCTATTATTTTATTAGCTACCAGCTATGAGGTAATGTCTGATTCAGCTTGCTCATGCTACTGGGTGCCACAGAGGTATGATGTCTTCCATGCCAATCAGGAGGATTTATGTCTATGGAGAATCAGTCCCACCCTACGTAGGTGTTGGTTGAATGGCTCTTGTAGTGCAAAGAAGTCCCATCACCTCAGTAAGCCAAGAGGGCGAGTTAGAGCAAGTTAACATCTGTTACAATCCCCAAGGTCAAAGGTAAGATCTGGAGGAAAGAGTTATCTTAAACTGAAGTGTGGGAAGGGGGGAAATCATGTGAGTTGTTAGGTCATTAGCTTGGTCCCAATCATGAGAAAATTGCTAGGAGTGAAATAGCACTAGTAATTCATATTTTAATTGTGAAGCACTTTATGCTAAATTTGGTTCTTCCACAACTGTGTGATTTGCTGCATGTATTCTTCTGATTTAGAATGAACATTGTTAGTGGAACATTGTGTTTAATTGTTGAATGGTTTTGTAGGATTCTCTGAGCTGGGAACTGAAGACTAACTCAAACTTTCAGGTATTTTATACTCTGAGTTTTATTTTATGAAAGACTTTTAGGATATCTCCATATAGAAGTTCCTGAATCCTGATGTGCCTCTTTACCTATTTGTAATGCTTTCAAATTTACAGAGTACTAACTGTTTTATATATTAAAATCTTATCTTAGTATATTACAGGATGAATGAAGTGTGCTCTCATATGAAAAATATTTCTTGCAAAACAATGCTGTCTTGCATTCAATATATAGTGTGGATGGTTGTGGTGATGTGTGCCTATAGGCTGGTTATAACCAGCTTTTGGGTGGTGGAGAAGAGTTAGGAGTTTGAGAATATTCTTTAAGGCAAAGCTAGTTACAGGGTTAATTGGCAATATAATATCTCAGAAGACTAAATATAAATAAATAAACAAACAAATAAGGAACATGAAGATAGAATTTTTCCTTCAATATGGTGTCCACATGGGAGGAGAAGTTTAGGATATATAATCAGGCTTTTATCAAAACCCTTGACAAAAATGGATGCTTTTGAGAAAACCAAATTCCATGTTATAAATACAGGTTTCCAGACAAATGTATTTGTGATGCATAGTATGGATAATGCAAAATGCTTGGTATCTATTTTTACACTTGGAATCACCTTGAAGTCAGACCTGGGGAAGCTGATGGTATTTGGTAAATTATAAAAAGGAAATTGTAAAGCCGGGTATGGTGGCACATGCCTTTAATCCCAGCACTGGGGAGGCAGAGGTAGGAGGATCGCCATGAGTTCGAGGCCACCCTGAAATTACATAGTGAATTCCAGGTCAGCCTGGACCAGGGTGAGACCCTACCTCGAAAAACCAAAAAAAAAAAAGGAAATTGTAGGCTTAAGACTTCTCATAGAGCCAGGAAATGTTATACTTACTAATATGAAAGAGCTGAAAGGAATTTATTCAACAGTAACAACAAAATGTAGATGTAATTATATAGACACACAAGTAAGCATGTGAAGGGTAGAAGGTTCTCAACTTTAGCAAATGCCCAGCTAAGGAACCCCTCTTCCTATAGGCAGGAGTACATCTTCAAAAGCAATTTAGGTCTGAGTCACCAATTTTGCATGCTGGCTGGCCAATTCAGCTAACCTAGCAGGAAAGGGCAAAGATATGGCCAGGTTGTGAGAAGAGATCTAATTTAAGTTCAAACCCTTGCCATTCAACAAGACACTTGAACTTATTAGAGTTGGGAGTGGAAAGTTGAAGGAATTCTTTTTTATTTTATTTTATTTTATTTTTTGGAGGTAGGATCTCACTCTAGCTGAGGCTGACCTGAAATTCACTATGTAATCTCAGGGTGGCCTCGAACTCATGGCGATCCTCCTACCTCTGCCTCCCCAGTGCTGGGATTAAAGGCATGTGCCACCACACCCGGCTGAATGGCTAAATACATTTTTTTTGATACAGATAGAACAGAATCCAAGCCATATCTCAGCTTTCCAGGTTTGGTGAGTGGGGTTCTAATTTATTGCTAGCAGTAAACTACTTCTGCTTTTGTTAAATGAGCTGCTCCTTTGGGGGATTCATAGAAACTTGGGCGGATGATGTAGGCCAGTACTTTTCAAATGTTAATGTAGCTGGCCATGGACAATTAGGGATCTCGCTTCAGTGATTCAGAAGTGATGAGTAGATCCCACAGATTTGTGCTTCTCCCACTTGAAGCTGGTGCTGCTGGTCTGCTATCACAGTCTGAGAAGACCAGAAGACCAGGGATCCTGGCTGCATATACTCACCGTGCATGTGGGTGGTCAGGCTCAGTGTAGAGAATATCTATCATCAAGAAAACAAATGTGGTGATAGTGTGAAGGAAAAGAGATGCTTATTTATTTCTGGTGGGGGTATAAATTGGTTTTAAACTACTGTATGGTTTAGAACTACTATATGGAACTACTCATGGGCATATACTGCCCTCCAAAAGTAACTCTTCCATATTATTCTACACAGACACTTGTACATCCATGTTTCTTGCTGCATTATTCACAATAACCAGGCAATGGGACCAGCTTAGATGTCCATTAACAGATGAATTATAGTTAAAATATGGCATATATATGTGGTAATTTGAATGCATGTCTCCCCAAAACTCAAGAGTTTTATAAAAGCTTGAACTTCTAGCCAACTGGTTGGAGGAAGTGTCACTGGGGAGGATTCTAGGATCTAGCCCTAAGGTGTTACTGGGGGCAGTTCTAAATTCCAGCCTAAAGGCGTGTAGAGAAGTCTGAGCTCTGGCTGGTTCCCTGCTGTTTGTTGCCTTGTGCAGTGGCTTATGATGCTGGCTGTTTGATGGTATCTCTCTGCTTGAATGGGAGCCAGCTTCATAAACTGAAATAAACCCTTCGTAGCAATGTGAATCTGACTGCAACAACATATATATATATATATTCCACTGTATATATATTCCACTGTATGTATTTATATGTGTGTATGTATGTGTGTGTGTATGTTTATATATATATATATATATATATATATATATATATATATATATATACACATATATATGGTGGAATTTTATTTAGCCATAAAGAAATAATGAAATTAAGACATTTTCAGGAAAGTAGATGGACTTAATTTTTTTTTTTTAATTAAGTAAGGTAACCCAAATTCAGAAAAAAAAATAGTATAGATTCTCTCACATGTATGATTCTATCTTTTAATTTTAGTTTGTGTATATGTAGGTGTGTGTATTGGAAAGGTTTCTATAAAAGGATGTGGGGAGAGGGTGATAGAAAATGTGTGGCATGAAAGCAGAAAGAATCTCCTGAAGGGA
This sequence comes from Jaculus jaculus, assembly GCF_020740685.1. NCBI lineage: Eukaryota > Metazoa > Chordata > Mammalia > Rodentia > Dipodidae > Jaculus > Jaculus jaculus. The sequence goes on from NC_059109.1 coordinate 87,730,698, forward strand.
GAAGGGCATAGTGTGAGGACAGGGGATAAGGGAGAGGAGTAGAGGAGGAGAATCAATTAAAAAAAAGGAATATGAAAACATCATAATGAAACCAATTATTTACTATACTAATTAAAGGCAAGCATATCAAAGAAAAGGAAAATTAAAATATAGAAAAAAACTGACACCCAGCTAAATTTGAAACTCATAATAGCCAACAAATGTGCTTATGAAATATAAGTTTGGTTCATACAAATATTTGGGTCATGTGTATACTAAAAAATAATTATCCCTGTTTATATGAACTTCAAAAGCACTGGTGTCATCCATGTTGCCCAGCAGCCCTCCAGAGGGGACATTCAAAAAGATGTGAGTTGGAGTTCCTGTTCCAGAATTTTTGTTTTGTTTTGTTTTTTGTTTTTTTTGAGGTAGGGTCTCACTCTGGTCCAGGCTGACCTGGAATTAACTCTGTCATCTCAGGGTGGCCTTGAACTCATGGCAATCCTCCTACCTCTGCCTCCCGAGTGCTGGAATTAAAGGCGTGCACCACCACTGTGTGCACCACCACTGTTCCAGAATTATAAGTGAAAGATCCCCAAGGGCCATTCTGGTCACAGGACTTTCTACAGCTAGTTCTCCAATGCTCCTCACAGGCAACCACAGAGAACAGACTCCAAGCCAGGCACTCCTCATGCAGGAGGTACCAGTTCATGGGGCCATATGTGTGATCTGATAGGATTTAATTTTAGGGTTTTTCAAGAGCTCTGTATCCTGTTCTCGCAAGGGCAAACCACAGAAAGCACTCTCACTTTTCATCTCACCTTACATAGTTCACTCTCCAGTTCTTGTCTGAGTTAAATATTCAGAATGCACTAAGAGGTGTATCTGGTATGAACCGTAATTTATGAAGAATTTGAGAGTGAGGACTTTCAACCACGCTACAGCCTGAATATCGTCCTGGAGTTCCTGATTGAGCTGGTTCGGGGTGCAGTCTAGGTATTAGGACTTTTTGGCAAACTCCCTGGGTGATTCTAAATATACCAGGGACAAATAGTGTGGCTTTATCAGAGCCTTTAAATGCAATGGACCCGGGACCTGTGACTGCAAAGCTCGCTGTCTGTGGTGGGGCAGCCAGGCCCATCACAGATGTAAGTAAAGCAGCAACTTCAAAGCCTGGAAACACTGAGCTTGACTGCAGGGTAAACCTGGAATGCCTCATATGTTATTCTTTCAAGACTTGTCAAAGTAGTTGAATCACTTCTAATTAAAAGACACACAATTTGCTTAAATTCCAACATCTTAAAATGTCTATATGAACCTTGTATATATTTCCACTGGCCCTAGGATATCCTGTTTTTCTGGTGAAATGAAGAGTAACTAGTTACTTAAAAAATAATAATAAAGTGAGAGGTAATGGGGATAGCAACATTTACTTACTTAATCTAAGTTTTCTTACTAGCAGTTGCAAGGTGCTAGGAAAATCCCTCTCACCTCGACTTTTCTTGGGATCATGTACTTTTTTCCTTCTCTTCAAGAAAGAAAAGGCAGCAAGTTCCTCCTTTAGTAACAGCTGCACATCAGGCTTTCATGGAGAAAAGAGATTATTTTAGGCAAAGCATCTGGGCAGGAACTAGAACAATAAACAGCCAAACCTACTTTCTTCTTCAAGAACTGAAGTGTATTTGGAGAAACCCCTGAGTTAGTCAGTACTATTAGGACAGACAGACGGAGTCTCCTGAAGTCTCAAAATGGCAATTTTTCAAATGCAGGAGGACCATTCATTGCTTCTAAGGAGCTCAGGTCTTTCTACTTATCATGGAGACAGGAGTAACTGGAATGCTTGCTAACTGACTTAATCTCATGATGGCAAACTGTCTCCATTACAGCTCTGTAAATTTAGGTGTCAGTAGCTAGATCATGAGTTTTACCAGTGGTTTACCAGATTGACTAACTCAGATTTCACAATTCCCAGTCCACAGGCCCTTCACAATTAAGATACACCAGTATCAACATGACTTTTCTGTGCATCTCTAGTTTCCTTATTTAGAAAGATTGGTTCTTTCCTTTCAAATCAATTGCTGTACACATGAAAAGATTTACTGTCTCAATGTGATGTAAGCCACACCCCTCTCAAGTTCTAACCATATGCAAGTATTTTGGATCATCTTGTAAAGATGGAAAGTATAGAGTATGTGCAGTAGCTTATCCAAGAGTATTGTTATTTTCACCAAAGTGTCATATGATGATTTATAAATGTCCAGACAAAAGTTAAAAAGAAAGATAACCATATTTATTAACATAAAATTGATTTGTCAGTTGTCAGGAAGATCCATTGAGATATTCAATTGTACTCCAATTCTCTTTTATTTTTCCTCTCTTTTAATCCTTACATTCTTCCTTGATTTCAAGGAGGTTTATATGACAGGGTTAAGAGTGAAAGTTTATTTCAGTCTTTTGTCTAAAACATTTATTTATTTACTTAAGAGAAAGAGAAAGAGAAAAGAGAATGGAAACACCAAAGTCTCCAGCCACTGCAAATGAATTCCAGAGGCATGTGCAACCTTGTACATCTGGCTTTATGTGGGTACTGGGGAATTGACCCTCGGTCCTTTGGCTTTGGGACAAGTGAATGAACTGCTAAGCCATCTCCTCAGCCCTCTTTCAGTGTCTTCAGTTCCAAGCTGTTTCTTCTAGTAGCCTTCACATTTGTTAGTAGAAGGAGACTATCACAGACAAGTGGCTTGGATTCGAGGTGAACGGTGATAGAGATAAAACCAAATAAAATCTGTTCTGCATTGTGACATAGATGTAGATTTTATTTTCTACTCAAATTAGATACTATTTTCTTTAGCCCCATATTGCAAAGCCAAAGTTTTGGGTCCAACTATGTCCAGAAGCTAACAGTGTTGGAAGTTCAGTCAGAAGGCATAGTTGCAAGATTTGCCAAATAAAAATACAAGATATATAGTGAAATTTTTATTTCAGGTAAATGTCAATTTGCCTTTTTTAGTATATACACATTCTACATGCAGTATTTATGGTATATTTACATTAAAATCTTGATTGTTCATATGAAATTTAAAGTTAGCAGATATCTTAGTCCATTTGTGGAATTATCACAAAGTATCATAGACTGTATTTTTTTTTTACCTTTTTTTGTTTTTTATTTTATTTATTTGAGAATGACAGAGAGAGAGAGAGAGAAAGGGGGGGGGAGAGAGAGAGAGAGAAAGAGAAAGAGAGAGAGAGAGAAAGAGAGAGAGAGAGAGAGAGAGAGAGAGAGAGAGAGAGAGAGAGAGAGAGAATGGGTACACTAGGGCCTCCAGCCACTGCAAACAAACTCCAGATGGGAGCGCCCCCTCGTGCATCTGGCTTACGTAGGTCCTGGGGAAGCAAGCCTCGAATCAGGGTCCTTAGGCTTCATAGGCAAGCACTTAACAGCTAAGCCATCTCTCCAGGCCCGACTGTACAATTTTTTAAAGAAACTTATTTCTTGGAATTTTAGAGGCTGGGAAGGTCAAGATCAAGGAGCTCAGCAGTACTGGTCTCCAATGTGGGCTGTTCTCTACTTCCAAGTTCATGCCTTGCAATGCATCTTTAGGAAGGGAGAAATATTGTGTGTTTACATGGTTAAAGGACAGAAGACCCAGAGAATTTCACCTTTAATCCATTTAATACGAGTCCTATTGTCATTCATGAAGTCAGAAATTCTGTAGCTTAATCATCTCCCAAGGGCCACATATCCCAGTACTGTGGAACTAGGGATTACATTTCAGTATGAAATTTGGAGTGGATACCATCATTGAAACTATAGCCCAGGAGAAATCTGCTGTATCTGGAAACCCTAATAATGTGTATTTCATTTTTTCTTACAATGGGCCCACAGAGAGAAGTCAAGCTCCAAAAGTTCTACATACTGGACTCTTGGTCAATAAAAATTACATGTAAATATATTCATATTTAGTGATAAAAGATTTTCTATCAGTGTTCGAGATGAAAGTTTAGGGACAGAATTAACTTATTTTAAATCTGCTACAGCCACTATGTAAGTTAATGTAGAGGTCTCTTACAAAGCTGAAGTCTGAGCCACCGTACAACCCATCATGTAAGCTCAAAAGACCGACAGCATAAGTACCTGGGCACCCACAGTCACTGCCGCTGTATTCATAATACTGAGGGAATGGAACCAAGCCAGATGCCCATGAACTTATGACTGAGGAGTGAAAATGGTGTACCATTCACAATGGAGTATTACACAGATGTCCAGAAAAACAAAGTTATGAAAATTTTAGGAAAATAGATGGAGTTGGAAAAACTATATATTAAGTGATATAACCCAATCCCAGAAAGAAACAAAACAAAACAAAACATTATTTTTATCTTTCGTATGGGAATCCTAACTTTTATTGTTTCTATGAATGTAAGTAAAGTGTTCCAGGGGTCAATGTAGGATATGGAACAAGTTGGGAGGAAGAGGTGATAAGAAAGAGGGGCAGGAAAAAAGGAAGCATGTAGCATGAAAATAGAAAGGAGGCTATGGTGGGGGTGACAAAGGGGAATGGGATGGAATAATGGAATGAAGGAAACAAAAGCTAGTTTGAATACACTATAATGCATGTTAATAAAAAATAAACAGAAAGGGGCTGGGGAGATGGCTTAGTGTTTAAGGCATTTGCCTGCAAAGCCAAAGGATACTGGTTCAATTCCTCAGGACCCAAGTAAGCACAAGTGGGCATATGCCTCTGGAATTCTTTTGTAGTGGCTAGAAGCCCTGGCATGTCCATTTTCTCTCTCGCTCTCTCTTTCTTCCTTCCTCTTTCTTTCTTTCTTTCTTTCTTTCTTTCTTTCTTTCTTTCTTTCTTTCTTTCTTTCTTTCTTCTTTCTTTCTTTCTTTCTTTCTTTCTTTCTTTCTTTCTTTCTTTCTTTCTTGTCTTTCTCTCTTTTGCCTCTTTCTCTCAAATAAATAAATTTAAATCAATAAAAAATAGATTTTAAAAATAAAAATAAAAATAAAGAAATCTCAGATTGTAGGTTGGCAGTGTAGTTATAGCTGTCCCTTGTAGACATGCATGTCCAAGGGGGTATGAGTAGGGAACCTGGTCACTTTCCTAAATGGTAGTGAAGAGGTAGAGGGAGATTTTCCTTATGATTTACTTATATTTTTCCTCAGAGGAGAAAATAAGTCATTTGTCTTATTAAAAATACATCTACGGACCACTGGGGTCATTTTGTAGAAAGTAGATAAAAATATCACCAAAATCCTACTGGTTTTGATGGAAAATATACTTCATCATATTTCTCCTCAATGAAATGCATGATTAATTTTTTCCTAGTGATGGAGCAAGTACATTGAAATCAGATTTATTGTTGTTGTTGTTGTTTCAATGAAAACCCAAGCACTGTTGTTAAGGTCTTGCAGAATTGTTTGCACTTTTCACTAAGTCTCCTCATATAGAGAGAATGCCAATACAAGATGTTCATGAATCACACTCATTCCCACAGGTAAGGCTGCAAGGGCACTGCTTGTTTCTGTTGCTGTTTAATGGTATGGGAGGAACCACAGCCCCAGATGCTCAAGTTGAGAGCAGAAACTGGGGCAAGAAGATTAGAACTGAGCTAAGATCAATTCATGCTAAACAGTAAGGTTTATAGCTCTTCTCATCATTACACTATGCTCAGAGATTTTTGTTTCTTTTCTTCTTTTTTTTTTTTTCAAATTGTGGCAAACTTCAGCTCTTGAGTTTGAAAGCCTGAACCGGGCTGAACAGTCCACAGCACAGTGTAACTCTTGTCTGGGGCAGGTGTGCAGCCAGGCCCCTCCCCACTCACACCTCCACCTTTTCCCACCCCTATCACCACCTGACAAGTGTAAAATTTAAGAGGATCCTTTCAGGGTGGCATAGCTTCAGGCACATGAATTCCTTCCGGGGCCTTTGAGCTTGGATGTAGTTTAAAGGTAACAACTTTTGAAGAGTGAATAAGTTCCCAAGAATAAACATGTTTCAAAGGAACCGGAATGAGGGACTTTGTTTATGTGAGTTATACATGACGTTTGCTTTCTTAACGTACTAACTCCTTGAACATATTGCCTTCTATGATATAATTTATTTGCATAATTCTGAATTGGAAAACATGAGCAAACCCAAAGAAAACTTTTAGAAAGAACAGTTTGTGTTAGAATTTTAAAGTATATATGTACATATGTTCATGTGTGTACATATATAAATCCATAGATGATATAAGTTTTAAACCTGTCTAAATTCAGAGATATTTAGATGAGTGATAAACAGAACGGAATTAAATTTAAATCACTAGGTAATTTCCAGTCTGTTTTAATTTATGCCACATGATTCCTAATGGGATTCTAAGCAATACAGTGATCGGTAATTGTTACTCATTTTTATGGTCTGATGCACTTATTGTTTTGTTCCAGCCCCCCAAAATGTTTTATTAGGTGTTTGCCTACAAAGCAAAAGTACCCAGAATCAATTCTGCGTGACCTATGTAAGCCAGATGCACAAGGTGGGGCATGTGTCTGGAGTGCATTTGTAGTGGTTCGAGGCCCTGGGGTGATCATTCTCTCCCTCTGCCTTTTTCTCTTTCTCTCTGCTTCTCACTAACACAATTATTTTAACTTTTTATTGGCAGCTTTCATAATCAACCATGATAATTCTTTCCCCTACTCCCATTTTCTCTTCTCAAATCCATACTCCATCAAATTCCCTCTTCCTTTACAATTAGTCTTTCTTTTATTTTGATGTCATTATCTTTCACTCCTATTATGAAAGTCTTTTGTAGGTAATGTCAGGCACTGTGAGGTTATGAATATCAAGGCCATTTTGTTTCTGGAAGACTAAGCAGGCCTACCCTTGTTTTGGCTCTTACTTTCTTTCTGCCACCTCTTGTACAATGAGCCCTGAGCCTTGGAAGGTGTGATAGAGATGTCTATGCTGAACTCCACTGTTGCTTCTTCTCAGCCCCCCCCCCTTTTTTTGAGTCATTTCAGTGGTCATCACCATCAGAAAAGAGAGGCTTCTTGCTACCGTGATCTGTGACAAAATCTTTAAGGTACTCAGTTATTGTTGTGTGTCCCAGCATAATCATGGTAAAAGCAAAAACTCAGTTGTCTTGGCAGAACTATGGTGAAAGGAGAAAGGAGGCTTCACCTGTCTTGTCTCCAAGAAAGAACAGGGTAAAGAACAAGGTGCTCCATCTATCTAGAAGAAATCTCATCTGTTCACTTTCAGAAAAATGTACTCATCCCATCACCAGGAAGACATTATACTCTCCTTTATTACATTCTGGCTGCTCCATATTTTTATCTAAAGTGAGATTTGTTTGTCGAAAGTTTAGACTTCCTAATTGTTAGTGGTACTAGAATACTAGAGATGGTATTACATCAGAGGAGCTTTTGAATTCTAGATGACTTGGACCAGGAATATACCTAAACCACTAAAACAAAACTAAATGGTCCTGCAAACTAATATGCTGGTTGCTTAGAAAATAACTTTCAGTCATTTTGCTGAAATAATTCACAATTGTCAGGATAAAGTTGAAAGCATGGGTATATTCTGCCATCCAGATTCATCCTAGCTTTTTTTTTTAGAATATTGCTTTTATTGCTCACCGTTCCATAGTGAATAATTATTTATTGTGACATAAAAGCTCATGACACTTGTCATTTGGACAACATTTCCTTAAGATGCTGAAATTATTTCTTATTGAGAAGACAAGATACTGAGAAAGTAGAGTGGGCAACTTCATAAAAATAAGTAGGAGATGCTCAAAACATAGCCTACCAAAGCAAGTGAATTTCAAGCAAATCATTCACCATGATGGAAAAAGTAATTCAGATAAAGGTTGAAGGTTCAGTTGAGAGAGAGAGAGAGAGAGAGAGAGAGAGAGAGAGAGAGAGAACATATTTCATGAATATTCAGATTTGCCTTGTTTATAGTTCGTACTTTATAAATCTAATAATTTATTGGATCCAGAAAACAAGATTTAATTAGAAATATATCTGTATAACTTTTGAGGTCAGCACAATGGTTTGTAGTGGTTTTATAAACCACTGATTAAAGTTTGAGGACCTAACATTGCCAAACTGCTCTGGAAACTTCTAAAGTCAACAAAGGTTGTCTAGAAGGGGGTCTTTAGCAAGGTGTTGATCATTCTTTGAAAGACTTTTGCTTCAACAAGACTTCCAACCATCAGTTTTCTTATGAGAATTCTCACTTGGCTTATGTCTACAGCAAGCATCTCATGAAGAAAAATTTCCACTTCTGACAAATAAGGATAACAGAATAAAAGGCACAGAAACAAAGTGATGATTAAAGGAAATTTTATGAGTATCCTTTCGTATATGAGCTCAATGTCGCCACAAATCCAAGTTCCAGTTGATGATTGTATTCTTTAGATATTCTCTAACAGATTTTGGGTGTTGTTGTACAGAAAAATCAAAGAAATAAAAGAACCAGACTTCTGTGCAGAGCCTGTGTGCTTCTTTCTAAATGCATGACAGAGAAGATTCATATTACTGTAAATGTATGGCTAGAGTGATCTGGTATGAGTAACTCACATTTCTGCTGGGTCAAGAATGTCAAGAAAGGGATTTCCAAGAGATAGCTGAGGAACACTGGTATAAAAACTCACTAGAAGGCCAGGCATGGTGGCACATGCCTTTAATCCCAGCACTTGGGAGGCAGAGGTAGGAGGATCACCATGAGTTCAAGGCCACCCTGAGACTACACAGTAAATTCCAGATCAACCTGAGCTAGAGTGAGACCCTACCTCAAAAAAATAAAATAAAATAAAATAAAATAAAATAAAATAAAATAAAATAAAATTAAATTAAAAAAATTAAAAAAAATAAAATCCCTAGTGCTTTGAATGGTAGAGAATTGTAGTAAAGAATGAACTTGTGTCAGTCACCACATGCGTGTCTTTATACAATCCTCTAAGGGGATGACTCCTTTTAAATTATATTTCACTAGTATTCTGTGTTTCTGTAAATAAAAACCAAAGATCAGGCTAAGCCATTGGGCAGTACCTGAATTAAATGAAATTTGAGTTCTATAAAAATAAGTTATATCTTTCCTCTTTGAATCTTTATATTTTATTGATTCATGTCCAAGAAATAATGGTGGAGCAATTTCTCAGCTCATCATTTTTCAGATACAATGCTACTAAATAAATTCCCTCAAGATTTTTCCAGCAGTTAAAAATAACAAGTGTGGACTACAATTTATACAAGGCGCTCCCTGTTTGTTATCTTCAGCTCTGCTTGGTAACAACTTCAAGGATGTGCAAACATGGGCCACAATCAGTAGGCAAATAGTCTATTTGGTAAACATGAGCTCACTGTAAACTCTGTCTTGTTTTTGATTCCAAGAGAAACTCTCTTTGGTGGGGAGTGGTCTTCTTTTCTTCTCCTTGCTGGCCATCTCCTCAATCTCTGGCTCCATCTGGTGGAGTATTGTGAGGTCATGCCCACAGCCATCAATTGCAATCTAATTTGTGGGGCTAAGGACAAAGGAAACAAGCCTTTCAGTACCTATTGGGTCAATACATTTTCTTTTGCTAACATGAATCATAGATCATCCAGCTTGCAAAAGGAACTACTAGAGTTAAAGACAAAAACTATATATACAGGTTAATAGAAGACCTCATTTTTTTTTAAGAAGACCTTATTCTGCCCAAAAATAGTTTACAGGATTCTTTACATTTTCACTCACTTGACCTCATAAGTGTCTCCTATAAAGTACGGCAAACTGAGGGTACGACTGCAGGATAACTGTTAACTTATACTACTGAAGTTCTCAAAGGAATGAGCACATTTAAGAGATGGAGTTAAATCCAAAAGTCAGGTGCTTTGATCCTATAGGTCATATTTCTAACTTGTACATCACTTAAAGTAGTTGAGTAAACAAGCCATACTATGTTATTAGGTCTCATAACATACATTAAATGAATTTTTGAATGTCATAAATGTTGTATGATAGTTAAATTTTAAAAAGTCTCTCAAAGTAGAAAACATAAAATTAAAGGATGATATTAAACTGATTTTGAATATCTTTATTTTAAAATAAATTCAGGGTTGTAGAAATGGCTTAGTGATTAAGGCACTTGCCCATGAAGCCTATGGACCCAGGTTTGATTTCCCCAACTACCCACATAAACCAGATGCACATGGTGTCACATGTGTATGGAGTTTGCAGTGGCTAGAGGCCCTGGAGTGCCCATTCTCTTTCTCTCTCCTTCTCTCTCTCTCTCTCAATCTTTGTCTGTCACTGGTAAATAAATAAATTAATTCATGAAATAAATTCATTAGTACAACATGACCTTGTAGGTTCCTTGCTGAGTCACATTTAGAGCCCTGAGAGGGTTATAGGAAGAGGAAGCTCCTAAGGAAGATCTTCATGGGCTTGATTGCAAATCTGTCTGCAGAACGAATTATGTTTACTGATCTTCAGTATTCAACATTGCATTAGAGGTATTTTACTTTATAGCCATGTGATATATTTTAAACCACCTATAATCACATTGAAGTAGGACCACAATGGTTTCAGGTAGTCTTCTCTTGCCTTGGTTCTTAACTTTGGATATGGTATGACTGGAGAGGGAACTATGATTCACATGTAACAGCATCCAAGCAGTATATATTGTAGCCTGAGTAAATGGTGCTATAAGTTGGAAGCATGCTGCAAAGTGACTGTTAGTGACTAATATTCATTTAAGCCTCAGTTTGGCATGGAAAACCTTGAATATTTACTATGCACTTATTTTTCTCTATAGACTTTCTGTCTCTATCTTTCCTTCTCTCTCTTCTCCTCTTAGGCAATAAATAATAAGTGTAGCCTGCAGAGATGGCCACCACTGCTATTTTCCTTTGGTGCACTTAGACTTTGATATGCCATAATGTCTACTGGCTATTTTATTCAGTTATTAGTACTTCTGTCAATGGCTGTGGAGAGGTTCATGATCTTTATTTTTATGCATGTGATTTTGTGGTGTGTGTACATGTAAATATATATATATATATATATATATATATATATATATATATGTGTGTGTGTGTGTGTGTGTGTGTGTGTGTGTGTGTGTGTGTGTGTGTTTTCATGAGCACATGTGTACAAGTGTTAATGCATGTGTGAATGTGTATGTAGGCCAAAAGATGATTTCAGTGTCATGCTCAATCACTCTCTACTTACTGAATCAAGGTCTCTCACATGAACCCAGAGCTCACTGATCCAACTACCTAGTCAGCTTTTGAATCCCCTGTCTATGCCCTCCTGAGCACTGGAATTAAAGGTGGGCCTCCACACTCACTCTGTTTTTATATAGGTGCTGAGAATTTTAATTTTGGTCCTAACACTTGAGCAACAAGTGTTTTTCCTACTAAGCCATCTTCCCTGAGCTGTTACCCTTTTAAAAATATTTTTACTTTTTAGAGAGAGCAAGAGAGACAGAGAGGTCTCAAGAGAGAGAAAGAATTGGTGCATCAGGGCCTCAGTGACTGGAATTGAACTCCAGACACCACCTACTAGGCATGAGTCACCTTGTGTTTCCCTGATCTTTGTGCATCTGTCTTACCTGGGATCTGGAGAGAGATTGAACTTGGGTCCTTAGGGTTCACAGGCAAGCACCTTAACCACTAAACCATCTCTCTATACCATGTTACCATTCTTAACAACACAGGGCCTTCTCACATGTAGTTGATGAAAAGAGCTATGATGATGGAGGGAGTGAACAGTGACTCTGGGAGGCATGGCAAGGTGTAGTGAGATAACCAAGCTTTACCATTTACAGTGACTCCAGTATGTTCTTTCTGAAACTAGGACTTTTCATTATTATTGTGTGCTAACAAACATTTTTCTTGCTGTTATACTATCTATGGGTTTTCCCTAATGTATAATGACATGTATCTACTATTATACTATCATGTAGAGTAGTTTTATTGCCTTAAAAATTCTCTGGGTTTCACCTAGTCATCATTTCCTCCCCACTAGCCTCTGGAAACTCCTAATCTTTTCCCTGTTTCTGTTGTTTTGCCTTTCTCAGAATGTCATGTATTTGCAATCCTACCATATATAGCCACTCCATATTGAGATACTTTTGCTAAGAAGTATGCATTAAAAGGTCCTTTCTATCTTTTTATGGCTCAATACGTAATTTCTTTTTATTGACAAATAATATTATATCATTGGGATAGACTGATGTGATCATTACCCTGCATTGTCAAATCACTAGGATGAAGAATCACCTGAGACACACCGCTGTGTAGGTTTTCTTGACAGGATTACCTTGGGGACACCCTCCCTCAGAGTGGGTAGCACCCAGAGGAGAGGAAAAAGCAATGCTGATTTTACCTTCTCTTGGCTCCTTGCTGGTGAGTACATCTATTCTGCAGCTGTTCCCCTTTCAATGGCATTGGGACCCAGCTTATTCAACCTTCCAATGTTGAATAAAGATCAATAGCTGTCAGATTGGGACTGCTGAGGCAATTGCCATCATGGACTCTGCAAACCACTGGGTTTTCAGCCTCTGCAGCATGCAGACAGTCACTGTTGGACTACTAAATTCATACTGGGAACCAATCTACTAAATCCCCTTTGTAATATAGATTCATAGTATTCTGGTAGAGAATTGACTGACCAACCCAGACTGTGGTATCATGAGGAGTCTTACAAAAACAGAATTGTAATGACAAATTACTGACCTGGCTAGTATTTAGTATATACAGCTGGTTCTCCAAGTCAAATAAAATAAACCCACAGTTTCTAAAGACTCTCCTGGTAGCAAGGTGAACACTGATAATCCATGATGTTTGCTGTTTAAAGAATTATGTAAGATAAATACACTTGATACTCTTGATTCACCTCTGGTGAGTAATGAATTCACTGACTTTATATTTGAAACTTTTGAACATTTTTAGAAGAGTAAGGGATACAGTGATGCTTACTATGTGTTTCTAGCATCTCTGGATAAAAAAATGAAGGAAAACCATAAGCTCAGAGATGAAATATCCCAAGAAACCTAAAGGTTTCTGTGTGTGCCCTGGAAGAAGCTTCCATAGGGCAGCCATAGGACTCAAAATTTTGAAAGATAAATTCAAGCCTTTATCAAATGGTTTATGGATATATCATGTTAGTTTAAGTCTCAGCTTCAATGGGAGTTAGTGGGTTAAATTTCAGCATGAATGTGTGTTAGTGTGTTAAGTGTGCTGATTGGGAGGCTGAGATTCTATAATTTTGTATAGACATGTGTGAGAGGACACAGATGCAATTAGGACATTGTTTTCTCACATTCTGATGTGCTTAGTTTTTTTCCTGAGGAAGTGGTCCCCCCACCCATATAGCATTATGCATCTCTATCATACCTGTGAGGTAGTCCCCTCTCTTCCCTTGCCTGAATGTATTTATCATGAATTGTTTATGGAACCAGCAGTGGCCTTCCCTGAAGGAAACAGCAAACAAAATAATCCTTATGCTCTTCAGTGCCCACTCATCCTTGCTTCTAGAACTACAACTAAACACAAAACCAAGCAGGGTTCTAGGCATGATGTACAAAGTATGGAGATAAGGTAAATTACTAAATAACTTCATGAGTTTTCTAATTCCAACAAGCAGAAGTCTAGGGAACATGTATGGTAATGGATCTTAAGAAGGTGGGATAATGGTGAAAGGAACTAAAATTAGGTATGTTTTATTTTATCTATATGGACCAACTGAACAAATTCTAGGCTTAGTGTTGCAGCTCACATAGGGTTTTTTTTTGTTTGTTTGTTTTTGTTTTTGTTTTGTTTTTAAGGTGCCAGCCAGGTGTGGTGGCACACACCTTTAATCCCAGCATTCTGGAGGCAGAGGTAGTAGAATTACAGTGAGTTGGAGGTTACCCTGAGACTACTTAGTGAATTCCAGATCAGCCTTGGCTTGAGTGAGATCCTACCTCAAAAAAACAAAAAAAAAAAAAAAGGGTACCAACAGTTTACCTGATTGGTTAGCTAAAATGTAGGTCAAAAGATAGGCTACTGTGAATGAGCTAGCAATGTCTAATATTCTTTGGTATAAGGTTGGTGAAAGGACTCAAAGGATTGGGGGAAAGTGCAATGCTACAGTGGATTTGCCATGTAAACCTAATCATCCATGATGGTAAGGTACAGATGACCTTCACTAAGATTTCAAGAAACAGATTTGTGAGGGGAGCAATCAGCATGCTTGACCTTTATCATCTGTATGATAGACCTTACAGTGGAAGCCAAGGCTACTTATTACATAATAAAAACAATGTGTCTAATTGAATTCCAGAGTAACAAGGGCCAAGTGGCAGCACTGAATTGCCAAAGGCAAGATAAATGCACTTGTCATAATGGACAAGAGAGGCAAAATAACTGCCATAATGGTCTGAATCCGGTTTCCTTCAATGTTTCTTTTGTTTTTAAGATGATTTTTTATTTATTTATTAGAAACAGAGAGAGAGGAGAAAGAAAGAGAGAGAGAGAGAGAGAGAGAGAGAGAGAGAGAGAGGGAGATAATGGACATGCCTGAGCCTCTACCCACTGCCAACGAACTCCAGATGCATGCACCACCATGTGCATCTGGCTTACGTGGGGCCTGGATAATCAAACCTGGGTCATCAGTCTTCTCAGGCATGCACCTAAACTCCTAAGCCATCTCTCCAGCTCCTCCAATGTTCTTGATCATATACTTTTCTACTTCTTCAAGACCTTGGGCTTCATTTTACTAGTTGGTATTGATATGTGGCTCAGACTTCATCTGGGTATTGGGCCTTTGTTTCTTCTTAGGCACTTCCATCTGATTATCCCCACTGGCACATCTAAAATCACAGTTCTAAAGCACCAGCCCCACAGTGCCTGCTTGCTATACTAAAGTAGGCATAAGCAAAGACTATAGTATCTACTTGGTGTACTGGAGTAGGCATGAGCATGCATATGCTTGTTTAAGCAACTATTTTCCATTGATATAAACTATGATTGTAGTGATGTGTCTGGCTCATTCTTTGTCATTGAGGAGCTCATAGAATTCTGTATTGCTTGGGCAGAAGGCTGCATGATGTATATTTCTCCTTCATTCACCCCACCTCTACCCCACAGTCACTAGAAGTAAACAAGTAATTTATTGAAAGCACTTGGCACATTGTAGGCATTCCATCTGGTACTTACAGAGAAAGTGCATTTTGAGCTTAGCTCTAAGTTGGTAAACAAATTCCAGGTAGGTGCAGAGCAGGCATTCCCAGTGAGTCAACAGTAGTGAGTAAATGTGGAACAGTCAGAGTAGTAGAAGGAAGAGGTTGGGAGACAGTAACTACTTCATAGTGAGGTGTCAAGGCTTAGTAATACTATACCTAGGACATGCAAGGGTTTTGAGCTGAGCTCCCTGGCCCAAAGGACTGAATCTCTGATATCTCTGATGCTGGAGGCTTCCAACCATATCTGGGGATAGAAAAAAAAAACTTTAGTATCATCACTTAAACTATATTCCAATAACAACTGGGCAAATTCCACTGAAAAATGAGCTGATACAATGTTGTTTTTGGAATTGTTTTGTTATTGTTATTACTATTTTTAGCTACATGGGAATTGTGGTGCTTTTATGGTGACATGGATGAATTTGAAAATAGCATGGTAATTATAAATAAATACATGAATTTGTATCTGTATGCTACTATGTTTGTGCCCTGGGGTGTTATAGGTGAAGGACTTCCTTCAAAAATTGAAACAAATAAATAAAATGAGAGCTGACCTGAATTTTTGCCTCAATTTGGAACAGAGTTCAAACTTTTGAGAAGGATCAAAAGCTTGATTAACTGTTGTTTATTTGCTTTTAGAGGCTTTGCTTCCCTCCAACTCAAAAAAAAGTAAAAGTGATCAAACATACCACTCTGAGAGAGACTCTTGTCTCAATATTTCCAACTGGGTTGAAACCAGAAAATACTTGTGAAGCAAGTGGGAAACGCAAGTCACCTGGAGTCCAAGGTCCCAGATCCAAGAGGTCAGGATAAGTCCAACTCAATTTTGTATTGGCTTCCAAGGAAAATAGAGTTGTAGTGTTGTTTTCAGTAGAAGTGAGATCCTAGAGAACCTAGAGGTTCATTTTGTGAAACAGAAAAAGAAAATGTATTTGTGTTTTCCACAGTAATTTGAGGAAAAAATACATTTATTCATTGGTTGAAAAGTAAAAAGAAACCCATGGGATGTGTTGAGACCCATGAGTCAACTACAGGAAGCTGGGGGAAGGCAAAAACAATGAGGGACAAGTCAGGAGACTGGGCAATAAGATGTGGGCCTTACATCTGTGTGACTGAGGGCATAGTGTGTGACTCCTTTGGGTTTCTATTTGAATCTATACAGTGTTCACTTTTTCAGGACACCCATGGTCATTCTTATGGCATTCACTGACATTGGTGAATCACAAGTATACTTCAGGGTAATAAAATTCAGAATCAGTCATAAAACACATACAGACTACATGAGTTTGGAGGCAAAAGGGAAGGAAAATATGGTTGAACCTCCATGTTTTGGAGGGCTTTGTGAAAATATAATTGAAAATGGATAACATTTTGGTATAGAGAATTTATGTTTTTTATTGTTTTGTTTTTATGGTGGTGCATGCCTTTATTTTATTTTATTTTTTAATTGTTTTATTAATTAGTTTTGTATTCAGCAAATACAGGTAGTTTAGTACCATTATTAGGCTCATCCGTGACCTACCCCCTCCCCATTGGCCCCTCCTTGTTGATGTATATGGGTCGTGCATTGTGGAGTTAGCCCACAGTTATGGGTAAGATAAATGTCTCTGTATATCATGACCCAACATATGGCTCTGACATTATTTCTGCCCCCTCTTCCGCAAAATTTCCCTGAGCCATTTTGGGTTCATTTTTGGTCTGCTTCAGTGATGAGGTGTTGGGGGCCTATGAGGCTCTGGCTCTCTGATTTGGTAGGAGTTGATTATTCTCTGTGTTGGTCTTCTTCCCCCTTGTGCTGGTATCTGGTTCATCAGGAAAACAGCACCCTTACTTGTTTCGCCAATTTTTCTTAGTTTCAGTCGGGGCCCTTTTGAGGTATGATGGGGTGGCTGTCTTCTTAGGGTCTACATCTATCTGAAAAAGAGAAGCAGATTCTTCAACAGAGAGTAAGTTAGCATGAAGATAAATGAGATAACCCTTACTTTTTTTTTGTAGAGAATTTAATAGGTGTAGGCCCTCTTGTAGCCAATGATTGATGGTAGCTTGATACTGGAGACTGGGTTAATGTTTGGATATGGTTCTGACTTGTTTACCAGCTCCAGCTATGGGTACCATACCACTGAGGGGATCAGTTAGCCAAATCAAGAGCACTTGGTTCCCCACCATGGCTGTGTGCCACTATTGCACTTGTGTGAGCATCACAACAGGTTATTTGCTGCTAAGTAGGTAAAACCATGAGCTGCTTGGACAGATATTGGTCATTTTCCCCCAATCGCCCATGTAGCACCTTCTGGCACTAGACACGCTGACTGTCTGGGGACTGACTCTCTTCTAGCTTCCAGCCATGCCATTCCATTTTACATGTCAACTGCATATGGTGTTTTAAGCAGTAGGGGGTATAAAGAATTTAATCAGACCTCATTTAAGATAATATTAGTTACTTAAAGGGGATTTTGCATATCAGATCAAGTAATATCAAGATAATTTAGCAATATGAGAGGCAGCTGGGCAAAAGAAGATTCTAGAGCTTCAGTCTTGAGTGAGGATAAGCCCAAGCTTGAAAGAGAAGATGGTAAATTCTGTTGACCTTAAAACTTTTAAATACACCTAATAAAGTGGGGGAGTGAACCTTAAGAAGAACAGCTCGATTATGGGTGGTACACCGAGGGAGTGTAATTGGCATAGATACTAGGGTGGAAATCACATGAGCTAATGGGTATTTTTCAGTATAGTTTCCTGGGTCTGATGCTAGCTTATATTTTCTGGGTTTTGTGGATGACTTTCCTTATGTGAACATGGTGATTGGTAACTAGAACTTGTCCCTTTATACACATCTTTGTTAAGCTGACTGGTAATATAATACCTTCATGAGTTTTTCAAATCTGATTGAACTTCTCTTCCTATTCTGACCTCCCAAAAAATTTTAAGCCATTTTTATTCAATTCTTTTTTTGACAGAGGGCGGGGATGAGAAGAAGAGAGAACTGGTGCACTGGGGGCACCAATCACTGCAAATAAACTCCAGATGGATGTGCTACCTTGTGCATCTGGCTTACATGGGTACTGGGGAATCAATCTTGGGTCCTTAGGATACACAGGCAAATGCCTTAATAGCTAATCCATCTCTCCAGGCCCCTGACCTCCACATTTTGATCATGATTCTGCCCAGAAATTCCTATGAGGAAAACAAAATAGAAAAGTGTATCAAAACATTTTACAATATAAATGGAGAAATCTGGCTTTTGTATGTTCTCTAGACTTTGACTTACCTCTTCAAATCAACTATATACCTAATATATCTGGCTTATAATTTTAATACTTTCTGTAAGCAATGTGTATTTTAATAATACATGTTCAAAATATACTTTGTGCCAAATTTCAGGGCCAAAAACTCACAGGATATTTCTCCCATTTTTATATGTTATTATTTTTTATTTTTATACTCTTCCACCAGGCTGCACATAGTTACACAGAAGTAGTTAAAGACACACAAATAAATCAGATATCAAAATTCTGTGAGCTGGGGCTGGAGAGATGGCTTAGCAGTTAAGTGCTTGCCTGTGAAGCCTAAGGACCCTGGTTCGAGGCTCGGTTCCCCAGGTCCCACGTTAGCCAGATGCACAAGGGGGTGCACGCGTCTGGAGTTCATTTGCAGAGGCTGGAAGCCCTGGCGCGCCCATTCTCTCTCTCTCTCCCTCTATCTGTCTTTCTCTCTGTGTCTGTCACTCTCAAATAAATAAATAAAATTTTTAAAAAATTATAAAAAAAATTCTGTGAGATGTATTACCTGTCTTTAAAATTTTATAGGTAAATGACTTGGAAGAAATTATACCAGATTTAAGATGCATATTATAGTGATTGATAATTCAACTTTCTGAATGTCATAAATAAAGTATTGTTACATTGACTAAAGGTAAAATAAAGAAAATATTTACTTAATCTGGACTAATGGAAGTAATATTCATCACAGGAATTTTGCTCTTATTTTTGTGATTGGATACCTATCACCAGTTCTGTTTAATGCATTCTAGCTATTTTACTTGCCATGTAGTAGATGTACAAACAGAAGTTTTGAATAAATTGAGTATTTTGAAGCTTACCAATTCAGGGTAATTTATACAACAATTTTAATTTTGAAAAAAATCTCTTTCCTCTGCAATTCAGTATAGATGATGGTGCAAATTGGTTCAAGAGTGGGAGAATGGGCTGGAGAGATGGCTTAGCAGTTAAGCACTTGCCTGTGAAGTCTAAGGACTCTGGTTCGAGGCTCGGTTTCCCAGGACCCATGTTAGCTAGATGCACAAGGGGGCGCATGTGTCTGGAGTTCATCTGTAGTGGCTGGAAGCCTTGGTGCACCCATTCTTTATCTCCCTCTGCCTCTTTTTCTCTTTGTCTGGCACTCTCAAATAAAAAAATAAAAATGAACCAAATTTTTTTTTTTTTTTTAAAGAGTGAGGGAAGGGGAAATGGCTCTGATGATAAAATGCTTACTATGAAAGTGTAAGTAAGGTAATTTAGATCCATAACACCCACTTAAAAGCTGGATGGGCATGGAAGCTACTTGCAAACCATATAAGCAGGAAGGTTGGAATCCTGGGGCAAGTTGGCTAGTGAGACTAGCTGAATTTGTTAGTTCTGGCTTCAAGTGAGAGATCATGCTGCCATAAAATAAAAAGTGGAGAGTCTGAGGAAGGCATTAAATTCTTTCCTCCATACACATGCATGAACATTCATAAACACATGCGCTCACATGCATACATACATATGTGAAAAACAGGGATGATAAAAGAAACTTCAGGTTCCCAGGTGTACTTCCCCAGGTTCTTCAGCTAGAAAATGCCTACTGACTTCATCTGCTATTGACTAGTTGTCCTTGTGTGGCGCCTTTGCTTTGGCCTTGTGTACATCTATGTAAAATAACCTGTGTTCCTCCACAAGCCATGAATCTCTACTTCCTTTTCCTATGTCTCATTGGAGCTCCATTTTTCTCTATACGCTACCACTGTTCACAAAGTCCCCAGCAAATTTCCAGACCATACCTTCTGATTGTGTTAATGTCCCTTCTTTGTTTCCTGGATCTCACATCCCACATCTTTTTAATAAATAGTTCTTGATTTTACTCTTTAAAACATTTTTGTTAGTCGGGCATGGTGGTGCACGCTTTTAATCCCAGCACTCCGGAGGCCGAGGTAGGAGGATCGCCATGAGTTCAAGGCCACCCTGAGACTACATAGTTAATTCCAGGTCATCCTAGACCAAAGTGAGACCCTACCTTGAAAAGTCAAAAGAAAAAACAATTGTTAATATACAATTATTTTGTCTCCATCCATAACAATTGCAAATATTTGGATGTTTTGGAAGCTTTTGGTCTCTATTTTTTTTTGTACATAGTCCATAATTGGTTTTAATTTATTTGCCTTCACATAGCCAGTTCTCTCTCTCTCTCTCTTTCTGTCTCTCCCTCTCCCTCCCCCCCCCCGTGTGTGTGTGTGTAAATGTGTGCATGCATGTTTGTATGGGCATGGTCACATGTGTGTGTGCTTGCATGTAGAAATGGATGCCACATGTCTTGATCACTTAGTCATATATTGACATGGTTGTGTTTCAAATATTGCAAATTCCTATTACCATAGAGTTATCAATACATTATGCTTTGACTTTTCAGACTCCTTATCCCATATTATATTTTGGTCTACATAATGTCATAGGTGGTGGTTTCATTCGGGTGTCACCCATGAACATAGGTGTTCTGAATGCTAGGTTCTTATCTGATAGAGATTTAGGAATTAACATCTCCTGGAGGGAGCGTATTGGTGGTGGGGGCATTATGGGTGTTGTTGCAGTCCGGTTCGCATTGCTGGTAGAAAAAACCCAACCAATAGGAGCTTCTGGGAAAAGAGTTTTATTTTGGCTTACAGGCTTGAGGGGAAGCTCCATGATGGCAGGGAAAAACGATGGATGGCATGAACAGAGGGTGGACATCACCCCATAGCCAACATCAGGTGGACGATAGCAACAGGAAAGTGTGCCAAACACTGGCATGGGGAAACTGGCTATAAAGCCCATAAGCCGCCCCCAACAATACACTCCCTCCAGGAGGCATTAATTCCCAAATATCCATCAGCTGGGAACCTAGCATTCAGAACACCTAAGTTTATGGGGGACACCTGAATCAAACCACCACATTCTACCCCTGGCCCCCATAAACTGATAATCATACAATGTAAAATGCAATGCATTCATCTCATTTTAAAAGTCCCCATAGTTTTTATCAACCCCAATGATGTTCATACATCCCCATAGTCCAAGATCTTTTAACTGAGCCATAATACCAAAAATTAACCTCAAAAAACCCATAATGGCACAGAATAAATTTTCACACTGCAGTAGATGGCATTGGGCATAGCAAAGAAACATTCAACCAATACAAGATTTAAAACAACGAGGGCAAACATCAAACCCTGTAGCTTCAAGTCCAAAAACTCTGGCCAGTGACAATCTCCAAGTCTGATAATTCTAACCAGCAACAAGTCCCTGGCATTCCAATTCTGCCCCTCCAGCTAGGCTACTCACAGTCCTGGAAAACTTCATCAGGGCCGACAGCTCCTTGGCAGCCATCTCATGGTCCCGGCATCTCCACTGGATCTCCACTACAAGCGACGGTTCATCCTCATGGCCCCATGGGGTCTCTATGCAGGCAACCAGCAAACCTGCTTCACACTGCCCATGGCCATTTCCAAAACACAAGACTGTGTTGCAAACTCAATGACCCTTTTTCCAGCATTTCTTATATTCCATGATATCATGTAGGGTGCCAATTTGTTAATCCAGGGGGGAATAAAGCAGACTTTGAAGAACAGGACACTCTTTGAGCACTCATGCCCCTTCTAAAGAGTCTACATTCTTCCTGTTACCCCAGCACAGGTCAGTTTGCCCAGTCTCAAATCTTTCAGTTGCAGCAGAATGGGAAACAGTTCACCCAAAGATTTTTCTTTCTGTACCATATCCCCCTGCTCATACCAGTTCATTTCTACACAAAGTAACCCTGCACAACTTCTCAGGATATGGGCATAAGAGCAAGCTTCTCACACAAACTGCTAGCCTAGTCCAGGCAAAGCTTTTTCTCACCCTCATAAGCCAAACCTCACAGTCCATAGTTCTTACTGCCTTCAGGTCTTGCAGCTCAGACCAGAATAGTCCATCAAGCTGTACTTACAGCACTGCAAGGCATCTCTTAGGCCACGGTTTCAAATCCTTCCACATTCCTCTTGAAAATCAGCTCCAAAAGGCCAAAGCCACGCAGTCAGGTGTCTAGCAGCAATCCCACTCCTCGGTACCACTTTACTGTTGCAGTTCGCATTGCTGGTAGAAATCACCCAACCAAGAGCAGCTTCTGGGAAAAAGATATATTTTGGCTTATAGGCTCAAGGGGAAGCTCCACGATGGCAGGGGAAGACGATGGCATGAGCAGAGGGTGGACATCATCCCTGGCCAACATAAGGTGGACCACAGCAACAGGAGGGTGTGCCAAACACTGGCATGGGGAAATTGGCTATAAAGCCTATAAGCCCGCCCCCAACAATATGCTCCCTCCAGGAGGGATTAATTCCCAAATATGCATCAGCTAGGATCCTAGCATTCAGAACAACTAAGTTTATGGGGTCAGGGGCGGAATGTGGTGGTTTGATTCAGGTGCCAGTTTCCCCTTGCCAGTGTTTGGCACACTCTCCTGTTCCTATTGTCCATTCTATGCTCATGCCATCATTTTCCCCTGCCATTGTGGAGTTTCCACTTGAGGTTGTAAGCCAAAATAAATCTTTTTCCAACAAGCTCCTCTTGGTTGGGTGACTCTGCCAGCAATGCGAACCAGACTGCAACAGTAAAGTGGTACTGAGGAGTGGTGTTGCTGCTAGACCCTTGACTGGGTGGCTTTGGCCTTTGGGAGCTGATTTTCAAGAGGAATGTGGAAGGATTTGAAACCCTGGTTTAAGAGATGTCTTGCAGTGCTGTAAGTACAGCATGATGGACTATTCTAGCCAGAGTTGAAAGACCTGAATGAAGTAAGAACTATGGCCTATGAGGTTTGGTTTATGAGGGTGAGAAAGAGCTTTGCTTGGACTGGGCTAGCAGTTTGTGCAAGGCTTGCAGTTATGCCCATGTCCTGAGAAGTTGTGCAGGGTTCTTTTGCATAGAAATGAACTTGTGTGAGCATAGGGATATAGCATATAAAAAAATAAAATCTTTGGGCCTAAACAGCTGCCCAGCCACCTGCAAATTGTTTGAGAGATTACAACCATTGAGATTGGGCCAGCTAACATGGACTGAGGCAACAGGAAGAATGTAGACTCTTGAAGGGGCCTGAGTGCTCAATGAGTGTCCTGTTCTTCAAAGTCTGCTTTATCCTCCCCTGGATTAACAACTTGGCACCTTGCCTGGTATTGTGGAGTATAAGAAATGCAAGAAAGATGGGCTGGAGAGATGGCATAGGGGTTAAGCGCTTGCCTGTGAAGCCTAAGGACCCTGGTTCGAGGCTTGGTTCCCCAGGTCCCACGTTAGCCAGATGCACAAGGGGGCGCACGCGTCTGGAGTTCGTTTGCAGAGGCTGGAAGCCCTGGCGTGCCCATTCTCTCTCTCTCCCTCTACCTGTCTTTCTCTCTGTGTCTGTCGCTCTCAAATAAATAAATAAAAAATTAAAAAAAAAAAAAAGAAATGCAAGAAAGAGACGGTCATTGAGTTTGCAACACAGTTTTGTGTTTTGGAAATGGCCATGGGCAGTGTGAAGCAGGTTTTGATGGATGCCTGTATGGAGTCCCCATGGGACCATGAGGATGAACCATGGATTGCAGTGGAGACCTAGTAGAGATGCTGGGATCAAGAGATGGCTGCTAAGGAAAGCTGCTGGCCCCAGTAAAGTTTTCCAGGACTGTGAGTAGCCTAACTGGAGGGACAGAGTTGTAATACCAGAGACTTATTGCTGGTTAGAATTATCAGACTCGAGGATTTGCCACTGGCTAGAGTTGTTGGACTTGAAGGTACAGAGTTTGATGTTTACCCTGATTGCTTTAAATCTTGTATTGTTTGAATATTTTTTTTTTTTTTTGCTACGTCCAATGCCATCTTTTGCAGAGCGAATGTTTATTCTGTGCTATTATTGGTTTGTTTTGATGTTATTTTTTGGTATTATAGCTTAGTTAAACAATCTTGGACTATGGAAAGGTATGAACATCATTGGGATTAATAAAAACTATGGGAACTTTAAAAAGTTGCACTGAATGCATGGCATTTAAAATCATGTATTTTTATCAGTTTATGGGAGCCAGGGGTGGAATGTGGTGGTTTGATTCATGTGTCCCCCATAAACTTAGGTGTTCTGAATGCTAGGTTTCTAGCTGATGGAGATTTGGGAATTATATGGAGATTTAGGAATTAATGTCTCCTAAAGGAAGTATATTTTGGGGGGCGGGCTTATGGGTATTATAGTTAGTTTCCCCCTTGCCAGTGTTTGACACACTTTCCTGTTGCTATTGTCCACCTTATGTTGGCCAGGGGGTGATGCCCACCCTTTGCTCATGCCATAGTTCCCCCTGCCATCATGGAGCTTCCCCTTGAGCCTGTAGGCCAAAATAAATCTTTTGATCCCACAAGCTTCTCTTGGTTGGGTGATTTCTACCAGCAATGAGAACCTGACTGCAACATCATATAACAATAAGTTTAGAGTATCTCCCTCTGTACCCACACCCAGTTAGAGTCTTAAAGGTTAATCCCAGGACTCACTGTGCCATACCCCTGCCACCACGGTCCTTGTTTAATGAGTGTCATTACAATTGCGATATCATATGACCCACATCTCCTTCTACCAAGATTTTCATTCTACAGTGAACATATTCACCAGCCATTCCTTTTTACTCAGTCTCTAAAGAATAAAGTCTTTGGCACATAATTAATCTTTTAAAGTAAGAGTCAAAACTTTCTCTCCTATTTTCTTTGCTTTTAAATTATAGAAGCTTAATAATCTATTATGTTATATAGTATATCATGCAGTTCCTACTTTTAGAGCATATTATCCAATATTTTAAGCACATTCCCAAAGTTGTGCAACCATCTATAAAATTAACTTAGAACATTTTCTAAAAGGAGTCCCCAATCCTTGAGTTATTCATACTCAATTTCTCCAATTTCACTCCCAGACATAACTAATCACTACTTTATTCTTTGCCTCTGTTGATTATCCTATCACAGGTACTTCATAAAATGGGATCTCGGATTATGGGACCTGCCTCTTACTTTTGTTTCTAGAATTATCATCCGTGGTATAGATGCATAAGCACCTCATTCACTTTTATTATACAATATCATACAACTTAAATTTACTTTCTTTAACTTTAACTTTGTATAGGATCAGTTGTAGAACTGGCCTGTTCAATAGTCATGTTTTCAATAGCTTAAATGTGCTTTTACTTTTCCTTAAGTATACTGTATTCCTCAGAATAAGTTAATTTATTTTTTTGCGTAAGTAATGGAATTTAATCCAAGCTAAAATATTGTGCTGACTGCCGTCAGTGCTGGAAATGAGACTTAGGAACATAACAGCTATAATAAGCAGAAAGGTCAATATGCACATCACCCTGAGATTTGCCACACCCATGACCCCTCAGCACTCAAGCCTACAGTCATGTATCACTGTGTCTGTATACTTGATACAATGCCCTTTACCTGCACATGGAACAAAATTATTATTGGAATACAAACTTTAATTTTTCTAATAAAGATATTCTAAATTCGTCTTAAGGAACAAAAGTCTCTCGCAATTCAATAAAGTTTGAAACACTGGAGTGTGCCTGCATGCCTGCCTTCCTTCCTTCCTTCCTTCCTTCTTCCTTTTTCCCTCCCTCCCTCCTTTCCTTCCTTCCTTCGTTTCTGCTGAGGATCAACTCAGGACCTGCTAGGCACTGACACATATTTTACCCCTGCACTGTCCCCTCATCCTCTAAAAGCATTTGACTATGGGAGGTTGAGATGTCTACTGAATGATGGGAAACACCACAGACCACAGACCATGATGAAGGAGACTGTGATGACAGAAAGTGGG
The DNA here is from genome assembly GCF_020740685.1 of Jaculus jaculus. Lineage (NCBI taxonomy): Eukaryota > Metazoa > Chordata > Mammalia > Rodentia > Dipodidae > Jaculus > Jaculus jaculus. Next base: position 87,756,969 of record NC_059109.1, read on the forward strand.
AACTGTCTAGTTCTTTGACACATGAACAAAAACAATAGAGTCTTTTGGGTTGAGCCATAGCTAAGGGATCTGGATTAGCTCAGAGTAAACTTGGTTTATAATAGAAAGCAGAATTTAGACAGGTAATGACAAGAAAGAAGGTGCTTGACATGGGACACCCTCCAAGCCAAATTTGCTGATGAGGGGACTCCTAAGACAGAGCCCAGTGTTAGTCTAGCCTGGGTGTGTTGCATTCATCTGGCCATGTTGCAGCTTCTCAGCTGTTTCCTTGTTCTCCCTTGCTTTATGAATCTGTACAAATTGCTCCTTTTGCCTAAACACTTTCCTGCCCATTTTTTCTGCCTTCCTCTTTCTTGCAGATTAAAATTAATATCAAACAATTTCTTCTAAGACATATCCCCACTTCATCTCCTGATGATCTGGTTATACCCCTCGCTATGTCTTTGTAACTCACTAATTGGGTCAGATTCTGTGTTGTATAGATGGATAATTTTATAGAAAAAGCAAAGCAAATATTGACTTGAAATTATCTTGGGATATACTTCCTATTTATTTTATCCCCTAATATTTCTGATTTCTAGATAACTTTTTTAAAATAACTTAGAATAAGTGAAGTAGGTCAGGAAAATGTAAATGAAAGAAACTATTTCAGTAACTTAAGTGTATCATTAGTAATGCATTAAAATATGTTCCCTGAACAAGTTGCAGCTACATGAGCTTCACCTGAAAGTCTCACAGAAATCAGATCCCAGATTCCACCCTCACATCTACTAAATCAGCAATTGGGCATGGGAATGGCATGATCACAATCTTAGACTTGAGAAACACACACACACACACACAAATGCATATGAACATTTTATAATGATATAAGGATCATGCAGGGATTTCGACATACTCATTTAGCCCTCTTCTATTGAGTGAATAACAGCAGTAAACCTAAAGAAACAAAAATTAATACTGAATATTTCATAATCTACTGGGGTAAGTATTCCAGCAAACCCTAAGCTATCACATATATTTTATTAGTATGCATTTTATTTTAAAATACTTCTAAATAGATAAAAAGTTACAAAGAGAAGAGTTCATACCCACCCAACACCCACCTGTACTTTTAATGTCATGAAGTATATGGTGTGTTTCATAACCAATGACTCAAGATTGATCTTTATTAACTAAATTTTATGTTTATTTATATTTTTTTATCATGGTTTGAATAGAAAGCATTCTTCACAGGCTCAAGTATTTGAATATTGTGGTGGTTTGATTCAGGTGTCCCCCATAAACTTAGGTGTTCTGAATGCTAGGTTCCCAGCTGATGGATATTTGGGAATTAATGCCTCCTGGAGGGAGTGTATTGTTGGGGGCGGGCTTATGGGCTTTATAGCCAGTTTCCCCATGCCAGTGTTTGGCACACCCTCCTGTTGCTGTGGTCTACCTTATATTGGCCAGGGGGTGATGTCCACCCTCTGCTCATGCCACCGTTTTCCCCTGCCATCGTGGAGTTTCCCCTCAAGCCTGTAAGCCAAAATAAATCTCTTTTTCCCAGAAGCTGCTCTTGGTAGGGTGATTTCTAACAGCAATGCGAACCGGACTGCAACAAATATGTAATCTTCAGGTGTGGGAACTGTTTTGGACGTGTGTAGAAAGTTTGATGCATGAGGTTGATATAAGTTGCCAGGGGTGGGACTTGAAGATATCCCATTACCTGTCAGTTCTGGCATTTCCTTTCTGTCTCCATTTCCACTGAAATGTCAGGAGTTCCACCTGTATGCATCCATATGAAGTCCACCTTGCCTTTCTAGCCATGATGGATGAACCCCTTCTGGAACTCTGAGCCAACTTATTTTGGTTTATCTTCTCCTTTTTTAAGCTGCTTTTGTAGGTTTTTTTTTTTTTTCATAGAAATGAGAAAAGTAACTTGCTGTGCTCCTTAATGTTTTACATAACATGCCATTCTCCTTACCTCCCATATGACTTATCACTGCTGATGCTATCTGTCCTTGACCATCAGGCTGAGGTCATGCTTGTCAGGATTCGCTGCTTTCTTTCCACCCTTTCTGTAGTGTATTTTTTGGAAGAAAATCACTGTGTACTCCACAGTTGAGGAGATAGCAGAACACCTTCACTCCTTATCTGAGTCAGTTACTTAGACTTCCTTTGAATAGATTTGTTTGCTCTCCCACATATATGAATGTATTTGGGTCAATATGGATGCATGAACATTTATATCATATGAAAAGTTATAATTGTGTATTATGTTAGTACTTTTACTCAAATGATTCCAATTTTGGCTATTTCAGCATACATTGGGCTCCTTTGGTGTGGATATCAAGCTAATTCACAACAGGCTGATCTTTGCACAGGCTAACCTGAGGACATGGAAAATTGCAGACGTTGGGTAGAGTTTCTGCACAAAGAATTCATCAGCTTTTCCAAAGATTTCCTGATAAACATAAACAAACAACTCCATCTGATCTGAGGCAACTCTGACCTATCTTACGTGTGGAGTCCCCATAGCTTTGACTTCCTGAAACTGAATCAAAGCTGTGAGTATAGTCAGTATGGGGTTTGCTCTAGGGAATCCTCCTGGCCCTCCTTTAAATCATACTCTGTGCTATACTGTCATTTTCTGTCCTCCCAGGCTCCATAGGCTAATGTCAAAACTTTGCTATTACACTGCCTTTGTCTTGTGTACTTCTTTGCTTTGGTACTTCCTTACATGAGGAGCCATGAGATGCTCCAGGCTTCTTGTGCATAGTCTCCGTCCTCCCCACATCATCACTCATTCCTGTGAGAAGGCCTCTGTTTCCTTTATTAGAAGGTCACAATAGAATCTAATGTTTGAAGCCTCGAAGTGCTTGTTGCTTCTTGGGTATCACTGTTTTTAGGTTCTCTGAGCTGACATAGCAAGAAAATATATGTGTATTACCCACAATGCCCACTGATTTTTTTTTGCATAATATGTACCTACAATAAACTAAATGTGAGTTGATTCTAATATCTCCAACTTTTGTCCATCTATTATACTAATCTTTTTTTCATCTGAGCTGTTTATAACTTTAATTCTTAACAATGAAAAGCCTGGTTTCTACCATTTGCTATGCATTTACTTAAAATTTCAGTTCCCATATACATGTATGGTGGTTTCAAAATTATTAACTCATATACCCTGAAAAGCAATTTTACCAAGTCGAGTTTGACACTCTCAAGTATATTTTTTCTCTTGATTGTATTGGAGTGGCAATCCAAAATGGAACTTAATGTTGAGGACTTGACAATCTAGAAGAATAAATCCTCCAAGGGACTGACTTTTAACATTTTGGCTTGTTTTAAAATTAAGAAAATATTAAAGGACATATACATTATTAGAGATAGTCAACACATTAAAAAATACAGTGTTTTGTAGAACACAGTGCCAATAGCTGACATTACATGTTCAAATCCCATATAGAGTGACCTCTCAAACATAAGTGTAAATAAATCTAGTCTACAAGATGAAAGTAGACAACTATAGTCTAGCTTGCTTGTTCTTCTTGATATCAAAGTAACATCTTCATGTCCTCACAAAACCAGACATGTGTAAGAAACACTACGGCGCTCCTTCTCTCTCTTCTTTCTCTCATAAGTGATAAATATAAAGAAACAGCATAAGGAAGAATAAGTCAACATCATTGTTTTTATTCACTGGTTTGTCCTAGAAAAGTGAATATTTTCCTTTAATTATTTTTTTTGATAAGTGGATTTTTGGCTGAACATCACACTCATTCAGACAGTATTCAAGAGGTAGTCCTGGGAATGATACTGCATTTTGTCTCTGAAAGCCAGGTGACTCATGGTTCTGGTAGGCTATTTTTCCCCCTTCAGTATAGAATTCTTCAGTACATAACTGGAACTGGTTACATTGTTTGGAAGTTCTCATCTGTTGCATAATGTCCCAGATGCATCCCAGTCAACTTGAGGAGTTCACACACACACACACACACACACACACACACACACACACACTGAGTTCCAAAGTCACATCCCCAGAGCTTTATATGTGACATGTTAGAGGAAAGGCTTGTAAATTTGTGATTTGAAAATACTCTCCCAAGTGGTTATCATGGGAAGTTTGATCACATCCTGCTTCATATTCTGGAGGTGGTTAAAACAATCTCAAAGCTCTATGCATCCATTAACAAGAAGTGTCAGCAACGAGTCAAAAGTCATCCTCCCCATGTGCACGTCATTATCCCCAGCCTTCCTTGGAGAACTGGTTTTGCCTTCTCATTGGTAGTAGACTCAGACTTCAAGGAATCATGAGCTGGCTAAAACGCACAATGTATACACAGTAACATTAAAAACATTAAAAAAAAAAAACTACCTCAAAAGAGAGGACCCAGGACAATATGGACTATAGCATGAGTTTATTAGGGCAAGTCCTCTCTCTGTTAAAGAAAATGGCCAATACATCTGAGTTTCCCAGGGTTTTTAGAAATAATTTCTTACCCTTAACATACTAGGTACCTATATGTACTATATATCATACTTTGTGAAATACAATTCAGTGTTGAGATAGATGCATAGTGATGGTCAGACAAGCTCTGAGCCTCAGGGAACAATGCCACCTGCTGAGTGACGAGGACATAGTTCCAGAACAGGGTTTATTCTTGGTAAGTGGTAGGCTGTTTCCTGGTTTTCTTACCATGGCTACTAGAATGCCCTATTCTCAAGCACAAGACCTTTTTCAGCTCATTGGATGAGGGTTGACAGTATTAGTGTGGGAGTTTTGTTAAGGGCAAACACCTTTTTTGAGTGACGGTTTGTACATATTCATAGGTAAACTCATTCCTTAGAGTACCAAAAAGGCAGCTAGCTATTAGACAAAACACCACACCTGGACAAATTCAATGGTTTATTGAGAATATTCTAGTTATGGGAAGAAGGGTTCGGGAAATTTCATTTTCTTATAGGTTTCCTCTAGTGCTCAATAGCAGTAATTCATGTAGTTGGTGCTGAGATATTTCCTGCTGGAACAGGTCCCTGAAATAAAGCAGACCCCAGGAAAGCTCAGTTTTACTTAGTTCAGTATGTAAAGAAAGGGAGTAATGTTTTTCTTCATTGATCATTTATGTCCTTATTTTAATGTTAGAACCTGTCCCACATGATATCCTCCCCAGGACCAGGAAAGGTAAAGAATGACATTTGGACAGTGAAGAAATGGCGTGTGTGTGTGTGTGTGTGTGTGTTGTTCTAAGCTAGGCCTTTGAAAGATAAACATTTTGTGCAGGGAAAGAAAGTTGTAAGCAGTTTTCATTACATGTTTCTAAAAATATTTGGCTTTCAAAATCAAACCCACTTAAAAATTTATTACTTTTATTTTCTTTTCTTAGTCATTTGGATATTTTCTAGGGGATTTCATGGTGTCATGATAATGTTATTTTTATATAGGTTTTAATAGTGAAAATAAAGTTGGTAGACCCCACTGCCCTTCAACATAACTGAAAATTCATTTCTCTGCCCAATTCTTCCTATACTTATAAAGAAATACCAGATTTTAAATTAAAGTTTAGCACTTAAGCCCTTATGAGGTCCTGAAATATTTGATCATAGTTAAAACAACAACAACAGAAAAAAACTTCTGTGGTGAATAATAGTGGGAATTCATGCAGATGTGACTAATTAGGACTTCCCAATTTGATTTTACCATTTGAAAAGTAATGTGTTTTATTTTTGAACAAAGTTTATGTTTTATACACGCAGTGTATAATTCAACTTTTCCTGTTCCAAGAACAGAACTTTCATAAGTATGCTAAAATGAAAACTCTTTGTATCTAAGCTACCTGATTTATAAACTACCAAGATTACCAAAGAATCCCAGGTGCTTCAGCTTAGTACTATGTAAGTTTAATTAAATATGATTTTTCTGTAATAGTAACTATTATCAGTAGTAAAATATGCTGAGAACAAAACTACACGATGGTTTTGGTACTCTCTATGTAATAGTTCATTTATTCTTCATTATAATACAATGAGTGGGGTGCTATTATTCTTCATTTGAAGACATATAGAGGTTATATACTTTTCCTATATGGAAATACAGCTAACAAATGGTGATGCTGATATGTATACATATGCACACTCATGCCTGATATTTTTTAATATACCCAGAGAATACCACCTTAAATTCTTAAATACCACAAGTGTCTCACTTCACTATACTTCTAATCTTGTGATTACTCTATCATCTATCTATAATCTATCTGTCTATTATCAATCTGTTAGTATTGAGAGATAAAAATATAAATTGGTACTTAAATACATATAGATGTCATTAGATATAAAAGTAATAAAAAGCAAATATGGTATGAATTTCTTTCAGGTGTTTAGGAAATAATAAATTGAGACTTTTTTCTCATTTTAAGATAGCTGAGAAGAAAACACATTGTTTTACTTTTTGGGTATGTTCTTATTGTAGGCCAGGCTTATCTGGAATTCACTAGGTAATGTCAGGCTGATTTTGAACTCACAGTGATGCTCTTGCCTCAGCTTCCAAGTACTGGGATTAAAGGTGTGCCACCATACCCAGTTTAGCTACATTTTTTGAAACCGATCAGCAAGCAAAAACTGAGAACCTGCTGATTTTAGGAGGATATTATGAAACAAGCGGGTCTGGGCTATTAGGATAATCTTTTTGTTCCATGTTTACAAATGGGCTATAATTTAGTAGGGACATATTGGGCAAGAATGCAGTCCTGCTAATTCCATGCTACATCCCCAAATTATGTGGATTCCAAAATGTGTGAGTGTTTGGCCTTCATTGACAAGTAGAATACATTAGAGGCACATCTGGCAAACTTAGTATGAAAAATTTACCAAGAATCATGTAACTCAAGGGCTGGCTTAAATATCAAGATATTACTAGTGACATCACAGACTGACAGATGACACCAGGCTATTCTAGCCTCAAGCCTCCTATTGTATCAACCCATATTGTCAGGAAAAGTAATTCTTTCAGGATTGAATGAAGTCTGAAATAAGTGAATATCTTAGAAATGCAAACCACGATAATTTAAGGAATTATATTAAAAACCTTAATCCTGGGACTGGAGAGAAGGTGTAGTGGTTAAGCACTTGCCTGTGAAGCCTAAGGACTCCGGTTCGAGGCTCAATTTCCCAGGACCCACGTTAACCAGATGCACAAGGGGGTGCACGCGTCTGGAGCTCATTCACAGTGGCTGGAAGCCCTGGCACTCCCATTCTCTCTCTCTCTCTCTCTATCTGCCTCTTTCTGTCTCTGTCACTCTCAAATAAATAAATAGAAATCTTTAAAAAAATCTTAATCTTAACCTTTCCTTGGGCATTTAGTCATTTAATGTAATTATTACAGACTAACATTATGTTTTGAAAAAGTAGTTAGGGATATATTTTATATGTCAAACATGTTCAGTGACTCACATATTGTTGTTTTTCTTGTAATTTGTTAAGATAAATACAAAGTTATATCATAAGATCATATCTTTAATTTGTTAGAAGAGTAGGTATCTACATTCTGTTTGATTATTGTTCAAAACTGAGTGGTATCTAGCAGAGTAAAAATTATACTAGTATTAGTGACATTTTGATATTTGGAATGGCCATACCTTAGCATGCCATAATAAATAAACTGGAGACTATGTTCACAGCATAAACTTCAGGCTTATGGATATTTTATTCCATATTTTTAAAAACTACTAGAAAGGAAAGACTTAACTCACAAGAGTTATTTTGAGAAAATCAATTTCCATAAATATCTTTTATTGCACACACTTATAAATTTACACTTCCCTTTCCTTTACTTTATATTTGGCTTCCTGCATACAGTTTAGCTCTATGCTTTATGTTCGTAAGAATTTCTCCTGATATTTTTTGGGTCTGGCAATTCTTCCATTAGAAAACCCATGTTTTTTCCCTGCCTAAAGAATAAAATCCAAAACTATTAGAATAGCACTCAAAACTTTTCAGAAGTTGGTCTCAAACTTCCTAATTTTACCTCCCATCCTTGCATTCTCTTTCAGATCCCTTCTCATTGGTTCCTAGTTCCAATAGTTCTTTCATTCTGAATCCAAAGGAATTTTTATTCCACTGCAGTTAGGCGAGTGTGTATAACCTCACCTGTAGCAGCCAGTTTTCCCTTGCCAGTGTTTGACACACTCTCCCATTCCTCCTGTTGACCTTATGTTGGCCAGGGGGTCATGTCCATCCTATGCTCATGCCACTTTTTACCCCTGCTATCACAGAGCTTCACCTCAAGCCTGTAAGCCAAAATAAACTCCCCCCCACCCCACAAAAAAAAGCTGCTCTTTGTCAGGTGATTTCTGCCAGCAATGTGAACCTAACTGCACCATGTTGGTACCCGCTTTTCCCTCATCCCTGACCCCATTCTGTTAGGGACAGTGATGGTTTTATTCAGATGTTCCCCATAAACTTAAGTGCTTTGATTGCTAGGTTTCCAGCTGATGGAGATTTGGGAATTAATGCCTCCTCAAGGGAGTGTATTGTTGGGGGCGGGCTTATGAGTGTTATAGTCAGTGTCCCTTGCCAATGTTTGGCACACTATTCTGCTGCTATGGTCCACCTTATGTTGGTCAGGGGGTGATGTCCACTTTCTGCTCATGCCATTATTTTCCCCTGTCATCATGGAGCTTCCCCTCAAGCCTATAAGCCAAAATAAACCTCTTTTATCCACAAGCTGCTTTCGGTTGGGTGATTTCTACCAGTAATGTGAACTTGACTGCAACTGTAAAGTGGTACCGAGAAGTGGGATTGCTGCTAGACACTTGACTAGGTGGATTTGGCCTTTTGGGGCTGATTTTCAAGAGGAATGTGGAAGGATTTGAGACCTTGGCCTAAGTGATGCCTTGCAGTGCTATAAACTCATCTTGATGGACAATTTTAGTCAGAGTTGAAAGACCTGAATGCAGTAAGAATTATGGACTGTGAGGTTTGGCTTATGAGGGTGAGAAAGAGCTTTGCTTGGGCTGGGCTAGCAGTTTGTGTGAGAAGCCTGCTGTTATGGGTGTGTCCCGAGAAGCTGTGCAGGGTTGCTTTACGTAGAGATGAACCTGTGTGAGCAGAGGACTGCAATTGAGAGATTACAACCTTTGATACTGAGCCAGCTGAACTGTGTTGAGGCAAAAGGAAGAATGTAGACTCTTTTGAAGGGGCACAAGTGCTCAAGGAGTGTCTTACTCTTCAAAGTTTGCTTTACTTTCCCCTGGATTAACAAACCAGCATCCTACCTTGTATTGTGGAGTATAAGAAATGCGGGAAAGAGAGGGTCATTGAGTTTGCGGTACGGTCTTGTGTTTTGGAAATGGCCATGGGCAGTGTGAAGCAGGTTTGCTGGTTGTCTGCATGAAGACCACATGGGGCCATGAGGTTGAACCGTGCATTGCAGTGGGGACCCTGTGGAAATATGGGGATCATGAGATGGCTGCTAAGGAAAGCTGCCGGCCCAGATGAAGTTTTCCAGGACTGTGAGTAGCCTAGTTGTAGGAGCAGAAATGGAAGCTGGAGACTTGGTGGTTAGAGTTATTGGACTGGGATATTTGCCACTAACTACAGTTGTTGGAATGTAGATACAGAGTTTGGTATTTGCCCTGTTTAAGTCATGTATTGCTTGAGTATTTCTTTACTATGTCCAATGCCATCTTTTGCAACTTGATGTTTATTCTGTGCAATTATGGGTTTTTTGAGGCTATTGTTTTTGGTATTATGGCTCAGGTAAAAGATCTTGGACTATGGAAATGTTTGAACATCATTGGGATTGATAAAAATTATGGGGATGTTTAAAGTTGGACTGAATGCATTGCATTTTACATCATGGATGGTTATCAGTTTATGGGGGCCAGAGGCGGAATGAGGTGGTTTTATTCAGGTGTACTTCATAAACTTAAGTGATCTGAATGCTAGGTTCCCAGTTGATGGAGATTTGGGGATTAACACCTCCTGGAAGGAGTGTATTTTGGAGGATGGACTTATGAGTGCTATAGAAAGTGTCCTTTTGCCAGTGTTTGGCACACTCTCCTGTTGCTATAGTCCACCTAATGTTGGCCAGGGGGTGATATCCACCCTCTGCTCATGCCATTATTTCCACCTGGCATCAGGGAGCTTCCCTTCGAGCCTGTAAGCCAAAATAGACTTCTTTTTCCGACAAGCTTCTCTTGGTTAGATGATTTCTACCAGCAATGCGAACCTGACTGCAACTGGGATGCTCCTCAGTGGGGTGGCAGGTATTCCTCATGGGTTGTGGTTTATGTGCTGTGTAAGCAGCCATAAGTTATTTTCAGGGGGAGAGAATGCCTCTGGTCATGATGTCTCAACCTATGGCTCTTAGACTATTTCTGCTCCCTCTTCCACAAAATTCTTGGTGAAGGCCCCAGAAATTTATGGATCACTGCCTCTCCACCACCATTGTTTCCATGTGTTTTGGAGATTCAAACTCTACCTATTTCAGTCCTCACCTCAGGACTTCATAATTGTACACGAAGTACACTTAACCGCCAAGCCACTTCTCCAGCCCTACATTGTTTGATTACTATAGCTTTGTGAAATCAGAGTGTGAAGTCTTTAATTATCTTGTGCTTTTACAGTATGGTCTTGGCTACATGTTATGCCTAGTATGACCACTTGAAGATTTTTTTTTTCTATTTTTGTAAAAAACATAACCAAGTTTTTGACAGACACTGAACTGAGTCTGTAAACAGTCTTGAGAAGTGTTGATATCTTAATGATATGACTTCTACTCCATGAATACAGGATGTCTTTACATTTATAATATTTATCAGCAATGTTTTATGGTTCTTGTATATAAATCTTTTACCACATGGGTTAAATCTAGTCCTAATTAATTTATTTCCATGATGATATTACAAGTGGGATTATATTCTTAATTTTCTCTGATTTATTACTTGTTTATACAAATTCAATTGCTTTAAAATTAATTTTATATCCTGAGCTTTCTCTCTTGCTCAAAATATTAGTTCTGACAGTTCATTCATTAACGTTCAGCCTTTCTTCTTTGAGTATATTATGTGTGGATATTCATAGTAAGTACTTATTATGATAAATTGTTTCCATTAATACTAGTGTCATGAATGTTTAATCATGAAAGGGTTATGGGTTTTCTAAAAAGCTTTTTCTATGTCTAGAGAATCATTTATCTTTTCTCCAACAATATGATGCATTAGAGTGATTAATTTTCAAACATTGAATAATTTTTTATTCCAAGAATGACTCCCACTTAATTATGTTATGTTACAACTTTAATATGTGCTTATTTCAAAATTTTCACATTTTGTTGAGAATTTTTGTATGAATGTTCATAAACTCTACTTGTCTGTGTTTTTCTTTTCTTATAGATCTTGAGGTGATATTAATATCAAGGAAATATTGGTGTCATAGAATGAATTAAGAGTTAAGCCTAGGGCTGGAGAGATGGCTTAATGGTTAAGCACTTGCCTGTTGATTCCCCAGGACCCACGTTAGCCAGATGCACAAGGGGGCGCACACATCTGGAGTTCCTTTGCAGTGGCTAGAGGCCCTGGCCTGCCCATTCTCTCTCTCTGGTAGAAGTCACTAATGAAACTATCAGATCTTTAAAAATAAATTAAAGTGCTGACTTCACTCTCTGTTGAAAAATCTCCTCTTTTTCAGATGGGAGCTGGACCTGAGGAGATAAACAGCACTCCACCCCAGACCCAGGTGAAACCACAGAGGAATTGGGGAAATGAGCAAGAGTGCTGCTTTCTTAGTGAATCTGATATTAGTACAAGGGTAAAAGAGAAAGACACTGGGGACACTCAACACCTACCAAACCAGAGATCTAGAGGCTTCTAAGTGCCCATCATTAAGTAGACTTAAAATGCACCCAACATGGCTCAGGGAATTTTGCAAAAGGAGGCAAAAAGATTGCTAGAGCAACAAGTTGGGACATTTTACACATAGACATTGCCTCCACCCACAACTGGCTGCTGCCCCCATAATGCAAGACCCACAATCTCCATGGGGTTGACCTGCATCCCCAATGAGGATGGCTTCTTCAGAAAAGGGGCAGAGAGGAGGGAAAGGATGGTACCAACATGTGTCATTTATATACTAAATATGTCCATATATAATAAAAAATAATTTGAAAGTATTTATTTATTGAGAGAGAGAGGGGAGAGAAAATGGGCACACCAGGGCTACTAGCCACCACAAATGAACTCTACATGCATGCACCAGCATATGCATCTGACTTTGGTGGGCTCTGGGGTATTGAACCTGGGACCTCTGCAGGTCCAGAATTTATTTTGTTAATTTTTTTGATTATATATTCGATTTTCTTCCTAGTTCAGATCTCTTTGTATTTTCTACTTATTAGGATTTAGTCTTGGTATATTTTAGAGATTTCTACATCACACATACATTACAGATTTTGTTACATGAAAATATTAGTAGTATTCTTTCAAATTCTTTTTATTTCCATAATTTTGATGGTAATATCACCCTATTCATTTGTTTTTTTTTTATTTTAGTTGTGAGGAAAACATGACACTTTTAAAAGTACTCTGTAGTCTGGATGCTAGCTTAATGGATATGTGCATATTACATGCAAACCCACATAAAAAAGATGGGCATGACCACACACATTATCCCCAGTAGAGGAACACAAGATTGCTAGAGCTCATGGAGGAAAAATAAAGGTAAGCTCTGGGGTAAGAAAGAGACTGTGGCTCAAATGAGAATGGACAAAAGAGTGATGGAGCAAGACACCTTTCCACTCTGGCCACAGTAGGTGAGCACGCTCCACTACGGGTGAGCACATGGGGTGCTGCAAAGGGCACATACACATGCATACATCACACACATATCACATTAAACACACCATGAATTATACACACATCACATCACACACATACACGTCACATTATACATATACCACATTATACAACATACCCCTTTATACATACACATCACATTATACACATGAACAATACATTATATACATACATCACATCATACACACACACATCACATTATGCTCACACATGTGCACGTACTCACAAGTACAAGATATATAGGTATTTTGCAATATAGGCTATTGGACATGACAAAGAGAAAAGAAACAAACAAGAGCTATTTGGCCCTGAAGTTCTGACCAATCTTGGGAAAAACTTTTGTGCTAGGTTCACCAACATCAGTGTCTAGTTCCATGTCTCCAAATCATTTTCACTGAATCACCCAGTAATATAGATCCAAGCCAATGTTCTTCATAATGGTTGTTGCCCTGTGCTCAACTTTAGTTGCTGAGATGCTTTTCCCCTCCCATGGTATTTTCTGAAACATCTTGGAGCTAAAGTGTATGACTTAATTGAGTCTTTTGAAGCTCTGGCCCCATGACTGGCTCTTCTTAACATAGGGAAGAAAATGAAGGGGACTGAGTTTTCCTTTCTTTTCTCCATAGATTCCCTTTTTTGCTTCTTGTTTTTACTCCATAGAGGACCAATAAGATATCAGTAAAGTTGCTAATTAATAACTGGTATTTTTCAAAAATGAAAAGCTTTTGTGTGGGTAACTGCGGAACTGAACCTGGGCGTCAAGCTTTGCAAGCAAGCAAGCATCTTCAACCGCTGAGCCATCTCCCCAGCCATCTCCTGACTTCTTCACCTCATTTGTCACTAAAGCCCATCCAGTAGCAATCCCAGAGAAGCTCTTTCAACCAGTCACCCACTTGGATGATCTAGTCGATTAATCAATGCTCTCCATTGCCTCCAAAGTGCTATTGAAACCCAGTGCATGCGGAACCCTTGGGAACACGCTATTGCTCCCACATGTTGAGTCAATGTTTGCGCACCAACCTGCTTATTCTAGCTGGTCTTGTTTGAATTACATATTCAACAAAAAGTTACATCGCATGTAAAGTATGTGTATAAGAAAAATAATTTCTTGGAGAGGTAATATCATAGAGAATGGAATTTCAAAGGGGAAAGTATTGGGGGGGAGTGAATTAACATGGGATATTTTTTTATAATCATGGAAAATGCTAATAAAAAATAAAAAGAAAAGAAAATGAAAAGCTTATGAAACTCCAAAGAGATCTAGTTTATTCCTTGCTTATACTTATTTTCCCCTCTACCTTAAGTATGACTATCTTTTGCCAAATTTAAATGAAATTTGCTTCTCATTGGATTTAACTATTCAGGAAGAAGTCGGAAGTATGTGTTGTAAGTGCTACAGAATGTATCTGGTTTTTTTTTTGATGGATATTTCGTGATATTCAAGGCCAGGCATTGTAAAACAAATTGCAATGTATTCCCTCAGCAACCACTTAGAGATAGTACCGAATGAGCTTCCTAATTGTATTACATGCTTTAGTTAGCAATGAGGAATGTGCTTGAATGGTCCAATTTATCACATTTCCAAATTAACTTTTAGCCATTTTCTCCCAGTTCTGAATACTTCTTTCTTTTAAAAAAATTCATCAAAAATTATATATATATATATATATATATATATATATATATATATATATATATTCTTTTCTTCACCTCCCCCTCACTCTTTCAAGCAGTGGAAGGCCAAAGAATAATTTGCACTGATTATTTGGTTCCTCTTCATTCATGTAACACCTAAAGAGGACATTCTATTTGTGGGAACCAAATGACTTAAAAATATTTCCAAGCCCTTTAAGTAGAGATCAGTAGACATATTAGCTAGAGGCCAATAAGAATATTCAAGCCAGGCATACTTTTTGATTTCCCAGCTGGGATTTAGGCAGCTCCATGCTGTTGGCCTGGTCCCCTTGGTTACCCTTCATCTTGCTCATAACATCCAGACAGCATGTCAGAACCCATTTTAGCTCCATGCATCAATACATGTTTGTGGAGGATCAGCTGTTCCCATGGTACCTGGCCCAGAGGATTTGTGCTGGAATGTGTGGTGTTCCCCAAATGCTGGTTTCTTCACAGCTGCTCATGCACAGCCTCATTCTCAGTGCCACTGTACCTCTTTCTAGGATTTCCAATTTTGCTCTGACACGTTCTTACTGTGGGTTCTACCTCCTCATTCTTTTGAAATTTTTCTTTGAGACCACATTATACTTGGTTTCATAGGCCATTTATTTCTCTCTGCTACATTCCCCACATTAGGGTAATCAAAGAACTAATAACTACCAGTTTACATTATTTCAAATGCCTGTGGAAAATTTTCAGAACTGCTTCATATAATTTTTCTTTTTTAAATCTTACTTTGACTAGGAGTTTAACATCAGGTAAAGCCCCAAAGTATGTGGCCAATGATATCATGTAAACATATAGTAGATTAGTGATTTTAGTAAAAATAAAATGATGGATACAACCTTGTAAAGTTATATCACATGTAAATATGACAATGAAAACCAGTATTTATAAGACTAACAAAATGCCTACTGAATTAAGAAGGCAACATGAAAACAAGAATTTATATAAGAAAACATTAAAATGCTTACCTTGATTGATGAACAAGTTAAGATATTATTACTCTACTATTTTGAAAATATGTTGTATGATAAATTTTTGGCTGATATTTGAAGGGTGGATTTGAATGATAAGGATAAAAAAGCACCTGGGGAAAAACTAAGACCCAATTTATATATACATATTATTGACAACTTCTATACTTACAGACAACAAACCATGGTATTTCCCTCCCCTCTCCTGCTTTCCCCTTCATAACTCTGCTCTTCATAATATCCCCTCCCTCTCTCCATTAGTCTCTCTTTTAATTTGATATCACCTTTTTCTCCTATTATAAGGGTCTTGTGTTGGTATTGCAAGGGACTGTGAGGTCTTGGATATGGAGGCCAATTTCTCTCTGGACAGTTGTATGTAAGGAGTGGTACCTTTTCTTTGGCTCTTACATTCTTTCCACCTCTTCCACAATGGACCCTGAGCCTTGTAGGGTGTGAGATGTTTCAGTGCTGGACACTCTTCTGTCCCATTTTCTCAGCACTATGTTGCCTTTGGTCATCCTAGTGGTCATCGCCACCTGGAAAGAGAAGCTTCTGTAACCAGAAGTGAGAGTAGCATTAATATATGAATATGAACATTAAGTGTAGTGCTTTCAGGGCAATTTGGTGAGATTAATATAGGCATTTATCCAGACAAGAGTAGGCTTTATACCCCTAAGGTTCATAACCTCCCCTGTCATAGGCTTTTGATTAGATTTTCAGTACCAGGCATGTATTCCCTCCCATAGAGTGAGTCTTCAGTCCAATTAAGGAGCAGTTGTTTTCCCCCAGAGCAGATATGCCACTATTGTACTCATTTAGTCATTTGGCCTGTCTGGCCAAACTTGAGGCTTCCAGTGTCTACTGTTTTACCACTGATGACTTCTGTCTCCCATTAGGCTCCATACAGTACAGATTGTTCCAGCTTTTAGTTGGCTGAGCTACAGGGATAAGGTTTTTTGCTCAGCCCCAGATTGTTTTCTCAGTGACTTTTCTGCTCAGGCATGTGAAGTCTTCAGCAATAGGGTCTTACCATCTCATTCTCATGAGAAACCAAGGGCCTTGGCAATAGCCTATAATGTTTTGGAGGAAACAGGGACCTCCCTGGCCAAATACTCACTGGAAGGTATCTCATTCCTGGCAGCAAAACTTTCCTTAGTAACAATCTAGATGAAAGAGAGAGAAGAAAGAGATAGTCATAACCTGAGTTACCCAGATATATTTTAATTTCAGGTGAAGAATTAGTAAGCTTTCTTAGTGAAAGTAGGTCCCAAATATTATCATAACTACTGTACTACTAAGGTATTTGTTGTTTATTTAGCATTAGTTTTTAATTGGGTATAATATTTTATTTACTATCCTGAATAAATGAAAATGAAAATATCAGTTTAATTATGCATGGGTAGGGACCTAAATCATTGCATACTTTTATGCTATGTTCTATATGAATTCCTATGAAAAGTCAGGTTTAAGCACACTGGATTATTATGTCAAGTCAGTAAATACAGAGAAAGAGAGATAAACAGTCTCCTCCCCCATACACACACACACACACACACACACACACACACACACACACACACGTGCATGGGACAAAATAATGCTGCCAAAGTTTGTGTTTCTGGTAGATTTATATTACAAGTGAGGAAAATTTATCTGGAGTTAAAAGAGAAACCAAAATATATCAGATATTGTCATTTTGTTCCCAAACAGGTATCAAATCCCTGGCCCGTACCCTGGTGGAATTGCCTATACCCTCATCAAAATGTCGCTGCTGCCTTCTGTGATTTACACTTAGGTGCCATAGTAACAGGCAAAGCCCACAGTACTCCGTGTGATTAACTTTTATTTTATTTGATTAGTGTTATTTATTTGTTTGCAAACAGAGGGAGAGCAAAAGAGAGAACATGAGAATAGGCATGCCAAAGCCTCTTGCCACTGTAAATGAACTCTAGATGCATGTGCCACTTTCTACATCTGGCTTTATGTGGGTACTGAGGACTTAAACCCAGGATGTTGAGTAATTGGCCCCAAGCCATGAGAGGAAGACAACATTCAACTCTTGGCACTACCAGGCTACTCCACTAAGTTTGAAAATCTGAAAGAAATGGATGATTTCCTTGATTTATAGGACCTAACTAAATTGAATCAAGATGAGGTTAGCCACTTAAATAGACCTATAACAAGTATGGAGATCCAAGTAGTTATCAAAAATCTCCCAAATTAAAAAAAATCCAGGTCCAGATGGATTCAGTGATGAATTTTACCAGACCTTCATGGAAGAACTAACAGTAAAACTTCTTAAACTTTTCCATAAAATAGAAAGAAGGAATCCTACCAAACTCCTTCTATGAAGCCAGTATCACCCTGATACCAAAACCAGCCAAAAAAGAAAATTACAGACCAATCTCCCTCATGAACATAGATGTAAAAATTCTTGACAAAATACTGGCAAACAGAATGCAAGAATATATCAGAAAGAGCATTCATTGCAACCAAGTAGGCTTTATCCCAGAGATGCAGGGATTGTTCAACATATGCAAAACAATAAATGTAATACATTATATAAATGGGCAGTCAACAAAATCCAACATCCCTTTCTGAAAAATGCCTTACAGAGACTGGGAATAGAAGGAACATATCTAAATATAATAAAGGCTATTCATGTCAAGCCTACAGCCAACATAATACTAAATGGGGAAAAAAAAAAAGCTCAAAGCTTTTCCACTAAAATCAGGAACAATACAAGGGTGTTAGCAGACTAACGTAAAAATTTCATGATACCTTTCTGTGGATCATTTTTATAGGAAGTTTTAAATTACTTTCTTTTCCTTCCTTCCTTCCTTCCTTCCTTCCTTCCTTCCTTCCTTCCTTCCTTCTTTCTTTTCTTTTCCTTTCTTTCTTTTTTTGTTTCTTTCTTTCCTTCTTTCTTTCTCTTTTTGGTTACATGCTCGTTGTAACTGTTTTAATCACAGAACGGCTGTGCTATCTGGTATGATGTTCCTTCTCACACAAGGGCATCTAGATTGTATTTAACATGAAATATCTAGCTCAGACCCAAGTATTTCAAGATTTTTTTTTTTCTGACAATGTTCATACATGTTAGCACCCTTTATTTCAAATACCTGCAGCATTCCCCTAGGGAGCAGACACATTGCTACTTCTAATGCCTAGCAGTCCAAGTAATTTAGAGGCAGCATTTAGGATTTCACAGAGCTTTCCTCATCAAGACGTGGCCCTGAGTCTTTTATCACTCTTCATCTAACCCAGAAATCACTTTAAAGCTGTCAACAAAAAAGTAGGCCATGTGGATGACCTGTGGCCTTCCCAGTACAATGAGCATGGCTGAGAAAGAGCCACATAAAAGTAAAAACTCTGTATGCCAGGATGAGTGAGGATTTCAAGGTAATTATTCTTTGTGATTGACTGCAAATATCTTTCTGAAGGTTAAATCCACTGTAATGTGAAAGCTGCTTTGCATAGTCTTGTAGTTTGTTCAAAGCAAAGTAGGGCAAAGCACTTGCTCTCAAAGACCCCATAGTTCAGGTGTGTAGTGAAGGTGAATGTGAATGAAGATTTAATTAACAGAAGACATTTTTTAGGAAGCATGGGACGGTGATATTTTACCTCTCAGGAGGAGCTATCAAAGGCTTGATTCCTAGTTTTCACAACAGCTGATTTGTCTGACCTAGTAAATGTAAAATAGCCAACATAATTAAATCATTATTTTGATAGAGTTTCTTGTGGTGTATCAGGTCACTAACAATGATAATGTGACAGCAGCCACTTATGAAGGGCTGAGTACTTTCCAATCAATATTATAGGAACTATGAGTTATGAATTTAATCCTTTCAACAACTTTATGTGATAGCACCTATTAGCCCCACCTCATGAATAAAGAAAAGTTCAGCCCAGTTCTCACAAACATTAAGCAAGTGAACCAGGCTGGCACCAAAGTCCTTGCCTAACAATGATTCTACTCTTTACTTTTTCACTATCAACCCTTACTGATTTTTCTAAAAATATGAACTCCAGAAAAGTTTCCTCTTCTTGTGCCTCTGTATGCTATAAACAACTGAGAGAAAAAACACCTGGATTGTAGATGGTTCTTCCGGGAGATGCTCTGTTTCTGGGTAATTACAGTTTTACATCAGTGAGGCCAAGAGAACGCCTTAGCAAGTTCAGATTATAAGAGATGGACCAAAAGCTAAACAAACACTTCTGTCCCCTGACAGTCCTTACATACAGCACAGGTTTTATTTGGGGGAAGGGGAGGAGGCAATAGGAACCTATAGCTCTTTGGGGAAAATACACCATCATACCAGGAAAATGGTACTTCTCTGCAAGCAACCAAGGTGATGGCTGATGAATAACCTATTGAGTCACAACAAAAGAAGCAGTGAGCAGTCTCCAGATTCACAGCATCTGTTACAGCTACACCTGCCGCAATACTTTCCTGGTTTCTATTCTCAAGAGAAAGTCAGCCAGCAGGAAATTAGGCAAGTACACAATGACTTCACTGAAAGGAATGGTACTTAGCTTTCCCTTAATTCCTGAAAATATCACACATTCCTTTTGTTGTGCACTGTACTTTACATGGCAGAGGAAGATGGGGATCAGCTGTGTGGGGGATCACAGGAAAGCCACAGGGCCACTTGTCTCCTGGGTGACAGAAATTCATCTGACTGGTTAGTCCTCACTCTGATTCAGTGTGTAAGATAATGCAGACCAAGCCTGTCCCTACTCACAAGAGCAATTCAAAGACTCATCAGTCTGTGACTCCTTTCTTTCTATAATTCAGTGATTTCCAAAGTCTAGAGTGAAGAAGGACCACCTGCAAATCTTGTCAAAACACAAATTGCTGGATGTAGTGCCCAGACTCTGACTCCATGTGGCTGTGGAATCTGTACTTTTGTAAGTTTCCAGGTAATGGTGAAACTGCTGGCCAAGGGCCACATTTGCTATCCATTGCTGTAATGTTGATTACAGAAGAGTCTGTACCATCAGGGTTAAAAAAAGGCCTGGAAATTTCCACCTGCTCCTCTTGTCAGTACCAGTGATTAGAACCTGCTGCTCACTCCCCACTTAGTTCCTGTCTCAGCTCCAATATGCCTCTCCAATTGTCGAAATAATTGTTTCATTAATTGGAAAGAAAGATGTAAAGTGGATCTATCCTGCCCAAGCTAGTTTCTCCAAAACTTACAATATTCAACACATAGGACCAGTTTTCTTGGGATCAACCCACTCCCCATGAAATGCTAACATTGTCCATTATTATGAATGTGACCTTAGCAAATATCTGCCATGTCCTTGCTTAAACTGAATGGCTTAGAACAGTACTGGTACATGCAACACTACATGATAACATCAGTACAGTATTTGTACATGTAGCAGCATTCAATGAAGCAAAAGGAAAGAGCATAATCTCTATCATATAATACTTATTATATCACTGCATTATGATGGCAGTGCTTTAGAATATTGTATTGGTATTATTAGTCACATTATTTTAGAGTGAAAAAAAGCAATGTAAGATAAGGCATAGGAGTTATTTTCATTGTTTGTATATTTAAACAAAACATATTTACATAATATATATACATAATACCTTGCTAATATAAGATGCATTGGTACATAATATTTTACTAAGTGTCAGTATATTGTAGTTACTATATTAAATATTCCATCACTAAAAGTGCTAGTGTAATATATGGTCTTCATCTTGATATGTAAAAGTAACTTAAAAATAAAATATTAGGTCAGAGAAATGGCTCAGCAATTGAGAGTTCTTTTGTGCAAGCCTGAGATCACTCTGTTTGGTTCCCAGAACTCAAATAAATTGCTGGGCACATCTGTAGTTCCCATCCTGTGGGAAGCAGAGTTTGGAGACTGCTTCAAGTTCACAAAACTTCTATAGCTCTATAATCAGTGAGGAGACTTTGTCTCAAGGAAACAAGAAAATGAGTAATGGGGCAGCCAAAGTTCTCCTCTGGTCTCTACACACATGGCATGATATACCTGCAAACACATGTGCATACACTACATACGTGCACCACACATACACATACCACATCTCACCAACTGCACACATATGCAGAAATGAGAAATATCAAAATTCAAAGTATATACATAATATATATTAAAATTTTACATGTACCAGTTATAGTTATACATAAGTAAACTGTTGAACAATAAATTACCATTGACACATATTTATAAAAACACATAGTAGTGTAGCATTAATACCATGTGCATAATGTTATAAGAATTGATGCTGATGATTTCTAATCAGGTACTGCTCTCATTGTTCACACCCCAGTGACTCGAGCACATCATCACCAGCATCATTAGCATGACAATTTGAAGCACAAGTATTATTGGATAGTAAAAGGTTATTGAAATTTCTCATTGCTATAAAGAATGGAAAATATAGATGTGAGAGCCTTGGGTTGTTGTTTAATACCTTTCTTTAACTATAATTTAGGGTAGTAACACTAACTTTTACTTCTAAGGCAGCATGTTAACTACAAAGATTAAAAATTGGTTATACTGGTCTGGAGGGGTGGCTTAGTGGTTAAAGTGTTTGCCTGCAAAACCAAAGAACCCAGGTTTGATTCCCCAGGACCCATGTTAGTCAGATGCACAAGGTGGCACATGCATCTGTAGTTCATTTTCAGTGGCTACAGGCCCTGGCATACCTAATCTCTGTCTGTCTCTCTCTCTGTGTTTCTCCCTCTTTCTCTCTGTCAAGTAAATAAATAAATAATTTTTAAATGGTCATATTGCACTTAGTACATCTTTAAGATTTATCCATTTGTTGTTAATGACAGAACTTTTCTTCGTGTTTTAAGATTGAATAGTGTTCTTGTGTGCATGCCTACCACATTTTCCTTCATGTGTCTGGGTTGCTGTAAATGTAAAGCATGCACATGTCTCATCCACATACTTATTTTATGTTCTCTGGATGTGCCCAGTAGTAGGATTGCTGGACTTTTCCAGGTTTTGTTTTGTCTTTTGATAAATCCTTATAACTGTAAAGGGCTATGTATCACTTTTGTTTAAACTTGCAATAGAGATTTAAAGCACCTTTATCATAATAAAATTAAAGTATGTAATGCATATGTTAAAGAGCTCAATTTAGCAGTCAACAATATATACATAGTCCAACACATGTTCAACACATTTTTATTAAATAAATATTAAAAGAAAACAATTGATAACAATTGAGGCTCTTGATGAATGATGTAAGTTAGCCTGATTGGAGTATTCATGGGCTTCTAGAAGGTCTCACTTTATAGCTTGAGATCACAGTCACTGGAATTGCTGTCCTCCTGAGGATTAGCCTGCTTTACAGTGCTTCCACTGTAAGAAGGGCACTTTCTTCTGAAGTCCATCTCAGGGTCATTTTTCGATGAGCTGTGATGGATTTGGGTTGTTTGGACATTTAAAGGCACTGAAAAGACACAAATATAGCAGGAAATTCTTACTTCAGGCTTTTATATGGTTCTCACAAAGACAAAACTCAAAAGGAAGTTGTGTACTATTTGATTTTACATTCTTTTTTCACCAAACTAAAGGATGGTATTATTGTTCATGTGGCCTTAGCAAGACTTGTTTATGACTGACAGAAATCAATCTGAGTGTATGCACTAATGATGAACTCTGAGCCAAAAGTTTATGCCCATGCTTCATGGATAAAACTATATGTACAGAGGACTTAGTCTTCTAGTATCAGTAGCTGGTTTCAGCCTGGCCTCCTTATGTCTCTGAACATTTCAAGTGGGCAACCACTGAAACAGCGATGACCATTATACTTCGTTTTACTGTCTGAAAAACAAATGGTTTGAAAGGCCTTCCATGGCATTTTAAGATTTTTATTGAGAATGTTGTCTCACTTAAGACAATCTAGACATACCCAGTAGCAATTCTTACATCAATCAGTGAATAATCTTACTTTTTCAGGAGAAATTAAGATTCAGAGATGTTAACTAAATAATAAAAGGTAACACAGCAATTAGGGTATAGATGGAAGATTGTAATCTCCCTCTTCTTCTCCATTACTGTACTCTTTTTTAAAAATTTCTTTGTTGGGCTGGAGAGATGGCTTAGTGGTTAAACACTTGCCTATGAAGCCTAAAGACACCGGTTCAAGGCTCGACTCCCCAGGACCCACGTTAGCCAGATGCACAAGGGGGTGCATGTGTCTGGAGTTCATTTGCAGTGGTTGGAAGCCCCGGCGCGCCCATTCTCTCTCTGTCTCTCTTCTCTCTCTGTCTCGCTCGCTCTCTGCTTGCAAATAAATATTTTTTTTTTAAAATTCTTTGTTTATTTTTATTTATTTATTTGAGAGCAAGAGCGAGAGAGAGAGAGAGAGAGGGAGAGAGAGAGAGAGTGTGTGCCAGGGCTTCCAACCACTGCAAAGGAACCCCAGGCACATGCTCCCCCTTGTGCATCTGGCCAATGTGGGTCCTGAGGAATTGAACCTTAAATTGGGGTCCTTAGGCTTCACAGGCAAGCACTTAACTGCTAAGCCATCTCTCCAACCCAACTGTACTCTTTTTGAAGATGGCTAGGGACACTGGTTAACTAATATGTGCTATCTAAGAGCTGCAGAGCCACCTTGTTGATTAGATTGGGAGAAAAACAGAAATGAGTGAGTTTAGCCAGATGACCTCCTCTATAGACAATTTTGACTTGTCTCTCTACCTGCTTAGATTTGAATTGGGTTTCTCCCAAGTCCATATGGTAAATTCCTAATCTGAAACACCTCAGAATGAAATAGCATTTACAAGCACCTTAAAGGAAAAAGTGCATTGAAATGAGGCCGATGTCTAATAGCACAGACTCATGTCCTTGTAAGAAGAGGAAAAGATATATAGAGACAAAGTATGTAACCCTGGCTGGCCAGCACTCTTTGTAGACCAGGCTGGCTTCAAATTTGTGGTGGCCTTCATGCCTTACCTCTTTCAGTGCTGCAACTCCAGATGTACACTACTTCACTCAGCATACAAACCAAAGCTTTTCTTCTGCAGGAACCATTTATTGAAACTTCTATTCTTTATCTACCTGACTTCATCTACCTTTGTCTCCTTTCACTCGTTATTCCTATGACTTCTCTCTCCATTCAGTATTTTTTTTATCTTCTTCCTCTCTTCATTCTTGTCTTTTTTCTTCCTCTAGCCCTACCTTTCTTTAAACAATTCCTTTTAAAACAAAGGTTCTCCAATACAAAACACACCATGAACTGTATTCTCTAAATTAAAAATACAGTTAAACAAAATAAATGGGTTAACAAAAAAAAAAAAACCATATTGAGCAGGCAGGAAGGCTTCAGAGAATGAGGGACCTTGGGCTCCTTCAACGCCTTTCACATCTTCAGGTTCATTCTACTAGGCAGACATGAAAACCACCTATTCATAAGTCCTCCTGAGGCCAATTAATTTAAAAAAAAAATGGTTGAGATTCTTGGAATGTTTCCTATATATTTAAAATAGCGTAAGTCAGTGAGAGGAAGGAAGAAATCTCAGGTGCTGGCTGGATGTCCAGACAGAAATGACAGCAATTTGTGAGCTACTAGGACATCATCAAGCTCAAAGCTGAAGGCTCAACAGAGCTTGTCAGCCCATGTATGTAAGGTCCAGGTTTGTCTTCTCCAAAGAAACTTTTGCTACAGTAACATAAGGCTGTAAGACAGAATTCTCTCAACATGGAAACTAACATTGCAATTCATGACTGGTTGGCTTCTGCTTTATGGGAAACAAATGATGAGGGTCCTCTCAGCTTGTCACAAAACTCTCGTCTCCTGGTTTTTGGATGCCATACTCCATACAGACTAACATACTTAAAGCCCTTAAAAGGAATTCTGAAACTATAGGAGAATTTTGGCTTAACACGTCTCCACTGGCCCAAAGAAAATAATTGGTATCCCAATAAAGTCATTATTAAAAGTAATGGATGGGTAAAGTCTGGAAAATCATTTTTGAAAATTTCAGAACAGGACGAAACAGGAAAAATGTCTGGGTTTTCACAGTGTTATTTAACAAACACATACTGTCTGTCTAGGGGAACTCCACCTCCTTAGACATGAATTAAACATCATCTCTTCATTTCCCTTCTTATAATGATGGCAAAATCCATGATTTTCAGGTGTTGTTTTAGAAAAAAATAGAAAGGGAGAAAGAGACAGAGAGAGAGAGAGAGAGAGAGAGAGAGAGAGAGAGAGAAGCTATGGTATCGTCTATAGCTTACTGTATTAATTGCTGGGGTTTTCAGGTTTATCAAAGTTATAGGTGAATATCAGAGGGCAAAGGTGAGTGAGATCCTCAGACAAATACAAAGTGCCACTGCAGAAGGCAAAAACAAACAAACAAACCAAAAACCATGAATGTTGTTTTGATAGGCATAGGTGGTCTTTCTCAGAGAAGTTATATGAAATAGTCAAGCATGCCCTAGATTGAATTGTTGGCTCACAGAAACTGACAATCATTTGTTTCCTAAGTAGACTTTCTTATGTTGGTTTCTGTACAGATAGCCATGTGTGACTAAAGAACTTGGAAAGTCAGTTGCAGAGATGTCTCACTGGCTATCTCCAGCTGGATACATATGGTGACCAGAATTCAGCCCTCCTGAACCCACATAAATGCTGATGGACAACACAGCTGTCTGTAATCCCAGTGCTTGGAAAGCAAATACCAGGGAGCCCTGGGGCAAGCTGGTTACCTAGACTAACTGAATTCATGAGATCTGGGCTCACATAAGGGACACTATCTCAATACATAAAAGAGATTAATCAAGGAAAACACTTGACATTAACTTCTGGCTTCCACATGCACACCTATGCCCACAAGTGTGATTATGCATACAGATATAAGCTATACCACAAACATGTATATGCGCAAAATTATGAAAAATAACGGGAATTGATGGGACTAAGGAGATGGATCCCTGAATTATGTTCTTGCCACATAAAGATGAGAACCTCAGTTTGGATGCCTAGCACCCAAATAAAAGCCAAGCAAAGCAGCAAGTGACAAGCACCTGTAATATCAGTGCTAGGGAAGCAGAGACAGGGGACCCTGAGGCTTGCTGGATTGCTGAATAGGTCAGCTCCAGGTTTGGCAAAAGGTCCTTTCTAAAAACGAAAGAAAAGGGGGGGGGGGACTCAGCTGGAGAGAGATTGAAGAAGATAAAAAACACTGACTTCTGACTTCTGGCCTACACATAGATACAGACATGCAGATACACCTGTACACACAAACGTTCTCACACATAGATACATATGCATACAAATATGTATACACACCACACATGTAAAAAAGAAAGAAAAGAACTGGGAGACTGTCTAAGAAATCTTACCTGAGGCAATTTTATCTATGTGTGACTAAACATTAGATATGTGAAGTATGCCTGTGTAACATGGCGTAGTGTTGCACAGTAAACTTTTAAAAATTAGTATGCACTAAAGTAAAGTAGCAAATATGTCAGCCAGAAATGTAGCAATATTATCAAGGTCTGTGCTTCACTGTTTAGGTAGCTAGATAGGCATTGGTGCACTATGTGTGAGCCAGGGAGGTCCCTGATGCCCCCAAAACATTATAGGCCATTGCCAAGGCCCTTGGTTTCCCACCAGGAATAGATGGTAAGACCCTATTGCTGAAGACTCCACATACTTGGGGTGCAAGGCCACTGAGAAATCCTGCTGGAACTGAGCTGATAACCTCCTCCATGTAGACCAGCTGACAGAAAGCTGGAAGAAGCCATTCTACATGTAGTTCAATGGGAGAGAGAGATACTGCCAGTGAAGGTACTCAACAGTGGACACTGCAAGCCTTATAACTTGCCAGTCAAGCCAAATGAGCCAAAGGGTGTGATAGTGGCATGGCTGTCAAGGTGGAAACCAACTGCCCTACAATTGGACTGGAGGCCCACTCCATAGGGGGAAACACATCCCTGATACTGAAAACTTGCAGCAGGGGTAGTCATGAGCCCTAGGGGTGTAACATCTGCTGCTGTCTGGCTAAATGTATATACTATGCTTATCGAATTGCCCAGTAAGCACTTCTTTTAATATTTATACCCTTATATTAACACTACTCTCACTTTGGGTAGAGAATCTTCTCTTTTCAGATGGCAGTGACCTTGGGATGATTCGGAAGGTATCATAGTGCTGGAAAGAAGTGACTGGAGTACTGAGTAACATCTCGATCACACATTCCAAGGCTCAGGGTCTAAAGCAGAAGAGGTGGCGGAAAGAATGTAAGAGCCAAAGGAAAGGTAGGACTTCTTACAACATGCTCCCTCCAGACATAAAATGGCCTGGATATCCATGACCTCATAGTGCCTGACACTACCTACACAAGACCATCATAAGAGGAGGAAAGACCATGACATCAAAATAAAAGAGAGACTGATTGAGATGGGGAGGGGATATGATGGAGAATGGAATTTCAAAGGGGGAAGTGGGGGGTATTACCTTGGGATACCTTTTATAATCATGGAAAATGTTAATAAAATTGAGAAAAAAAAAGAATGTAAGAGCCAAAGGAAGGGTACAACTCCTTATAATGCAACTGTCCAGACAGAAATTGGCCTCGATGTCCACAACCACACAGTGCCTAGCAATACCTTCACAAGACCTTCATAATAGGAGGAAAAGATGATGACATCAAAATACAAGACAGATCAGTAAAGAGAGAGAGAGAGAGAGGATATGATGGAGAGTGGAGTTGTTAAGGGGAAAGTGGAGAGGAAATTATCATGGTTTATTTTCAGTACAGCAGTTGTCAATAAAAAAAATATACATTAAAAATCAAACAAAAAAAACCACCAGAATATGGAGTTGAAAGTGTCTCTTTTCCTGGGTATGCTGTCTTACCTCCATATTTGTCACTTCAGAGGATAGTTTGAAAATGAAAGTGAGGCTAATACCGGGCTTATGAACTCACCTGTATCTTCAACTTTTCCAAGTGTTTATCAAGTGGATTGAGAAAAAAGCTTATTCAAGTTGATAATATTTACATAGAGATTAATTATTTAGGTTTGGTATATCTCAAAGATCATTTCCAGGAATCAATTTCTCTTCTTTTCTAGCAGTTTTTAAGCTATTATACATATTCATTTGAATTTTTTTATTTCAACAGGCAGAAAAGAGAAGTAACATGTACAAAAAAATGTGCAGTGTTTATACATGAAGGATGAGTAGATGAATAAAATGTAAGTATATAATAAAGTATACAGTATATATATAGTATGCACTATACATTACAGAAACACACATACACTGTATACACACATATCTCTTATTTAGCCTCCATAATATTAAGAATAAATATAAGTATATTTTATTTATTTATTTATTTGAGAGAGAGAGAGAGAGAGAGAGAGAGAGAGAGAGAGAGAGAGAGAGAGAATGGGAATACCAGGGCCTCCAGCCACTGCAAATGAACTCCAGATGCACATGCCCCCTTGTGCACCTGGCTTACGTGAATCCTGGAGATTCGAACCAGGATCTATTGGCTTTGCAGGCAAATGCCTAAATTGCTAAGCCATCATCTCTCCAGTCCAAGCATAAATATCAGAGTAAATGCACAGATGAAGTTTGAGGCTTATCAAAGAAAGCTTTCTGCCTCCATACCTAATTTTTTTTAATACTATGCTACTTATTCTACTTGTTACTATGACCAAATAGTGTGATAAAAAATAACCCAAAGGGGAAGGTCTATTTTAGCTTACAGATCAAGGTTACAGTCCATCATGGGGGTGGAAGGGGGAAGACATGGCTTCTGGGGCTTGAGTTACCATTCAGTACATTGGGAGGAGCCAGAGAGTAAGCAGTGAGGATGCTCAGATCCCTTTTTCCTTTTTATCTAGTCTGGAATCCCAGCCCGTTGACAGTGCCACCCACACTTAGGGTGGGCCTTCCCACATCAAGTAAATTACTCTAGAAAATCCCTTACAGATGTTTCCAGAAATTAGCTTACATTGTGATTCTAAATCCTGTCAAGTTGACTACTAGAAATTGACCACCACAAGTTCACCTCTTTTCAACCTGACACTCAAACATATCACTTTTAAGCCATAGCCTTCCGCCATTTATCCCTGTGAGATCATAATCATCAAAATACATTCTAACTACAAAAATCCATACAGTCTTTGACAGTTCTAAGTCTATTCATATAAGGGAAAAGGATTTTCTGAGACATGGGGAAACTCTTATGAGCTCCTAAAATATCAAAAGCAAGTTACATATCTGCAATGTATGATGATACAGATTAACAATTACCATTCCTCAAAGAAAGAACTGGGGCATTTGAAGGAAATATCAGACCAAAGAAAAGCAAAAAAAACCCAGCAGTGCAATCTGTAAGTCTTGCAGTTTCATGTCTAGTATTTGTCACTCATGATGAAATCATATGGGCTCCAAAGGGTTTAGGTAGCTTCACTCCTCTAATTCTATTGCTTGTAGTACATATAGCCTCTCCATTAGGGCAACTCTGCCCTGAACTTGCAGTTTTCCTCAGCAGATATGCTTTGGTACTGACATTGCTAGCATCTCCAGTGTGACATATGGTTCATTTTATAGCTTCATGCATTGACCTTTCAGGGTCTCCTCCACCTGACAACTTTCATGTCTCCAAAACCATTACCACATTGGTAATGTTTCCAAGTTGGGCTGGCAGTTGGAGATGAAACCTGGCCACTTGGGACCCCAGACTTAGAGTCCTCTTTATACTTTCTAGTCTGACTTCAGTGAAGCATGTTCCTACAAGTTTGTGTATAGACAGGGATTCCCTCTCAGTTTAGGCTACATTCCAGAGAATTTGGATTTTCACAAGATGTATTCTCTGATGTACAAGGTTTGTCCTAGGAATACCTTTCCTGATGTCACAGGGTATCACAAGAGACTTCCCTTCAGTACTGCTGATCTCTCAAAAACAGCTGATTTCTCAATAACAGCCTGAATGCTGTGTGTGAAATATCCTAGATAAAGCAATTTGGATCATTGCTTCTGTATTAAACATCATACATGTTCTTAGGCTATGGGCAGGATGCAGCCCATTTTTTTTATAGCAGATAATAATGAATTGGCATAACCCAATTCCTAATAGAGCTTTGTTTCCTTCTGAATCCTCATCTCATTTCCTTACAAGTACATGCTCTACCATGTTTATTGCTGCTCAATTCACAATAGCTGGGAAATGGAATCAGCCTAGATGTCCTTCAACTGATGAATGGATAATGAAGATATGACACATTTATACAATGGAGTTCTACTCAGCAGTAAAGAAAAAGGAAGTTATGAAATTTGCAGGAAAATGGATGGATCTGGAAAGGATTATACTAAGTGAAGTAACCCAGGTCCAGAAAGCCAAGTGTCGAATGTTCCCTCTCATATGTGGATCCTAGCTACAGATGACTGGGCTTCTGTGTGAGAAAGAAAAAAAAAACAAAAAAACAAAACTCAGTATCAGAGGCCAGTAAGCTCGAAAAGAGATAGAAAGGGAAGAGAAAGGAAGGGAGGGGGTACTTAATAGGATGGTATTGTAAATATGTAAGTAGAAGAATAGATAAATGGGGATTTAAAAGGCCCAAAATGAGGTCTGAAGAAGAGATTGAGTAAAGGAAATGTGCAGGGACAGCTAATCAAAATCTAAGAGGATATAAATAAAACATATGTAATCCTACTTTTTTGGACAATGGAACACTCAGGAGCCATAGCTTGTTGCTAGAAAATTTTCAGTGCCAGGGATGGGATACCTTCCAGTGAGTTGTTGGCCAGGGAGGTCCCTGATGCCCCCAAAACATTATAGGCCATTGCCAAAGCCCTTGGATTCCCACCAGGAATAGATGGTAAGACCCTATTGCTGAAGACTCCATATACTTGGGCTGCAAGGCCACTGAGAAATCTTGCTGGAACTGAGCTGATAACCTACTTCATGTAGACCAGCTGGCAGAAAGCTGGAAGAAGCCATTCTGCATGCAGTTCAAAGGGAGAAAGAGAAATCACCAGTGAAGATACTCATCAGTGGACACTGTAAGGCTTATAATTGGCCAGCCAGGCCAAATGAGCCAACAGGTGCAATAGAGGCACATCTGTTATGGGGTAAACCAACTTCCCTCTAATTGGACTGGAGGCCTGCTCCATGGGAAGGGAATACATCCCTTATACTGAAAACTTAAAACAGAGGTAGTCATAAGCCCTAGGGGTGAAAGGTCTGCTGTTGTCTGGCTGAATGTATATACTATGCTTATCAAACTGCCCAGTAAGCACTTCTGTTAATGTTCGCACCCTTATATTAATTCTATTTTCACTTTTGGTTGAGAATCTTCTCTTTCCAGATGTCAGTGACCTTGGGAAAACTCAGAAGGTATATAGTGAAGGAAAGAAATGACCACAGTGCTCAGTACTGCAATATCTGCATCACAACTTCCAAGGCTCAGGGTCTAATGCAGAAGAGGAGGGAGAAAGAATGAAAGAGCCAAAGGAAGGGCAAGACTCCATACAACATGCTCCCAGCAGACACAAAATGGCCTGGATATCCATGGCCTCACAGTGCCTGATACTACCTGCATAAGACCATCATAAGAGGAGAAAAAGATCAAGACATCAAAAGTAAAAGAGAGACTGATTAAGATGGGGAGGGGGTATAATGGAGAGTGGAATTTCAAAGAGATAAGTGGGGGAAGGGAGGGTATCACCATGGGGTAATTTTTATAATCATGGAAGTTATTAATAAAAAAAGTTAAAAAATAAAAATAAAAAATAGAAAAAAAATAAAATTGAGAGGGGGAGGTGATATGATGGCGAATGTAGTTTCAAAGGGGAAAGTGGGGGAGGGAGGGCATTACTATGGTATATTTTTTATAATCATGGAAGTTGTTAATAAAAAAAAAATGGAAAAAAATCAATTTGGTTTATTGCTTCTGTATTAAACATCACTCATGTTCTTGGGCTATGGGCAGGATGCAGCCCATTTTTTTACAGCATAGAATAATGAATTGTCATAACCCAATTCCTAATAGAGCTTTCTTTCCTTCTGAATCCTTATGGGTCAGGCCTTCATTCTGGGTTTCTTGCAATTTTGATTTCTAAACATCCACCCAAATGGCCCATTAAACTCTCCTTTAAGTATTCTAGGGCTTTATAGTCCAGTGTTACAAATTCCTTGACATGCATCCTGCAAACAAGATCCAAAGACTGACAAAACACATGGTCTGGGGTTTTGTAGCAACAGCATTACTTTTAGTTCCACATTTCTGTATTAAATACTTTAGTCATTACTGTGACAAAAAAAAAATGATAAAAGCAACTTAAAAAGGAAAAATCCTTTCAGCTTACAGTTCTTTATTATAGTCCATTAGGGCGTGGGTAACATGGCAGCAGGCATCGGAGACAATGGGTCTCACTCTATCTACAGTGAGGACGCAGAGAGCAATGAAAGCTGCTGAGTCACTTGATTTCTCCTTTTTAATCAGTCTGGAACCCAAACCCATGGAACTCTTCTTCCCACAGTTAGAATAAGTTCTCCCATCTCAAATAACCTAATCTAAACACACACAAAAATCTCCTGCATGGACTTTCCTATGTATTAATTTCCATGGTGATTCTAAACCCTGACAAGTTAACTACACAGACTGATGGTCAAATATACCATTGTCTTTTAAACAATTCTCATATTTTCATTAGCCTGTAGAATACTTTAATTATACGTAATAAAGAAGATATGTACTTGGGGATAGGATTATTTCTAAATTAACTGGTTTCATAGTGTAGGTAAGTCTCTTCTACTTCATAGAAATTTAATTTTTGTTATTGGTGATGGTGGTATGTGTATAAATTTTACCTGTTTTTTGTTTTTTGTTTTTTCGAACTTGGGTTCAAACTCTTGGTAGATATTTGTCAATGTGAAGATATAAGGATCCTCTAACATAAAAAAAAATGGTTAGAAAGCCCAGTTTATGTTATGTATTTAGAAAACAGAACATGATAAGGAAGGAAGAGGAGTCAGGCAAAACAGAAACGACACTAAAAGTCAACCTAAACTTCTAAGAAGTAGTATAAAGAACATGGCTCAAGGGGTTCACTGGATCATGATTTGGGAGAGGACATACCAGCCTCTGGTCCTGCTGTGATATCCAGAGAACAGTTATAGCACAAGCATAAAGAGAATTCCACACTGTTGAGGAAACCATAGATTTGTAGAAGTTTACTGGTGAAATAATAACTTCACAGTTAGTTGTGTTAGTCAACACTTCATGACTTTAACAAATACTACAGGCATTCAACATAAACAGTAGGAAAAGTTTGTATTTTATCACAGTTTTGGAGATTGATGTCCCCAGTGGCTTTACTGTGTTGCTCAGTTTGAAACAGCACAGTACTTTGTGGCTGGATATTCAGTGAAGGAAGCAAGTTTACCTCATTGCAGTTGGTAAGCAAACAGAGAAGAGATATATTTTCCCTACATCTTTGAAGGTTAATGTTACTTTTCTTGTTGTTGTGAGCAATTCCCTGCAAGTAACTTAAGGAATGATTTACTTGGGCTTACAATTTGAGAGCATGATGACCCATCATCATGTGGAAAACTTGGTAGAAGCACATGAGTTAGCTATATTCTCAGTCAGGAAGCAGACAGCAGACATAAAGTAGGGCTAGAGGGTTGGAGAGATGGCTTAGTGATTAAGGCATATGCCTGTGAAGCTAAGGACCTAAGTTCTAGTCAGGTTTCATGTATGCCAGAAGCACATGGTGGCACATGCGTCTGGAGTTCATTTGCAGTGGTTGAGGGCCATGCCATATCCATTCTCATTCTCTTTATTTCTCTTTTCCTCTCTCTGTCTCAAATAAATAAATAAAATTGATAAATAAAATTTTTTAAAAGTATAATGTTGGCATTTTAATTGGAATTGCATTAAATCTGTATAATTTCTTTGGTAGGATTGCTATCTTCACAATTTTAATTCTGCCTATCCAGGAGCATGGGAGTTCTTTCCATTTTCTCAAGTCCTCCTCAATTTCTTTTTTGAGTGTTTTTATGCTTTCATTGTATAGATCTTTCACTTCCTTATTATTATTATTGTATCCTTATTATTATTATCATGTTATTCCAAGGTATTTTATTTTATTTTATTTTTATTGCTATTGAAAATGGGATCATGTCCCTTATTTCTTTCTCTGTATTTTCATCATTTGCATATAGAAAGGCTACTGATTTTTGTGCATTGATTTTGTATACTGCTACTTTTCTATAGGTATTAATCACCTTCAAGAGTTTTGGAATGGAGTCTCTCATGTCTCTTACATTTACAATCATGCCATCAGCAAATAGAGCTAACTTAACTTCTCCCTTTCCATATTGTATCCAATTTATTTCTTTCTTCTATCTTATTGCTTGAGCTAGAACTTCCAGTACTATATTGAAGAGTAGAGGTGAGAGTGGACACTCCTATCTTGTTCCTGATTTCAATGGGAATTCTTCCAGGCTCTCTGCATTAAGGATTATTTGGGCCTTAGGAGCTTTGAATATTACCTTTATTATGTTAAGATATGAACCAACCATGTCAATTCTCTCCAATGTTTTGATCATGAAGTGATGTTGTGTTTTGTCAAAGGCCTTTTCTGCATCCATCAAAATGATCTTGTGGATTTTGTATTTAACCTTGTTGATGTGGTATACTACATTGACAGATTTCCATATGTTGAACCACCCCTGCATTCCTAGGATGAATACGACTTGATCAAGGTGGAAAATGCGTTTGATGTGTTGTTGGATTCGGTTTGTGATCAGGATCTTTGTGTCTAAGTTCATCAAGGAAATAGGCTGGCAGTTTTATTTTCTTGTGGCATTTCTGCCTAGTTTTGGAATTAGGGCGATACTACCTTCATAGAAGTAGTTGGGGAGTTCCCTTTTCTCAAATTGTGTGGCTCAGTTTGAGAAAGATTGGTTTGAGTTTTTCCAGAAAGTTTTGATAGAATTCAGTTGAGAAGCAATCTGACAGTGGCCTAATCTCTCGAACTACAAAGAACTCAAAAACCTAAACAATAAAAAGTCAAACAACCCATTCACAAAATGGGGCAAAGAGCTGGATGGGCAGTTCACAAAGGAAGAAATACAAATGGTAAACACACACTTAAGAAAATGTTCATCATCCCTAATCATCACGGAAATGCAAATTAAACAACTCTCAGATTTCACCTTACCCAAGTAAGCATAGCAAACATAAAAAAATCCAATGAAACAAATGCTGGTGAGGATGTGGAGAAATAGAAACCCTCATCCACTGTTGGTAGGAATGTAAGATGGTACAACCACTTTGGAGAGCAATATGGAGACTCCTAAAAATGCTGACCATAGAGTTACCAAAAGACCCAGTTATTCCCTTACTGCATGTACCATAAAGCCTTCAAGCCTCAGTGTAGAGAAATTTTCTAAACCATGTTTATAGTGCCTCAATTTGTAATGGATAAGAGCTGGAATCAACCCAGATGTCCATCACTAGTTGAATGGATAACTGAGATGTGGTATATCAACGTGATGGAATTCTACACAGCAGTAAGAAAAAAATTGACACAATGAAATCTGAAGAAAAATGGTTGAACCTGGAGCAGATCATATCCTGACCCAACATGTGGCTCTGACATTCCTTCCGCCCCCTCTTCCGCAAAATTTCCCTGAGTCATGTTGGGTTCATTTTTGGTCTGCTTCAGTGATGAGGTGTTGGGGGTCTCTGAGGCTCTGCTCTCTGACTTGGTAGGAGTTGATTTTTCTCTGTGTTGGTCTCCTTCCCCCTTGTGCTGGTATCCAGTTCATCAGGAAAACAGCACCCTTGCTTGTTTTGCAAATTTTCCTTAGTTTCAGCTGGGGCCCTTTTGAGGTATGATGGGGTAGCTCTCTCCTTAGAATCTGCATCTATCTGAAAAAGAGAAGCAGATTCTTCAACAGGGGGTAAGTTAGCTCCAGGAAAAATGAAATAACTCTTACTTTTTTAATAGAGAATTTAATAGGTATAGGCCCTCTTGTAGCCCATGATTGGTGGTAACTTGACATTGGAGTGAGGGCTTATGTTTGGATATGATTCTGACTTGTTTCCTAGCTCCAGCTGTGAGTCCCATACCACTGAGGGGATCAGTTAGCCAAATCAAGAGCAGTTGTTTCCCCACCATGGCTGTGTGCCACTATTGCACTTGTATGGACATCACAACCACTTATTTGTTACTAAGTAGGTTAGACCATGACTTGCTTGGACAGATATTGGTCATTTCCCCCAGTCACCCATGTAGCGCCTTCTGGCACTAGATACGCTGACTGTCTGGGGACTGACTCTCTCCTGGCTTCCAGTCATGCCATTCCATTTTACATGTCAGCTGCATATGGTGTCTTCAGCAATAGGGTCTTACCACTAACCTTTGGAGGGCCATCAAGTACTCTGACAGATATCTGTCATTCTTTTAGGAAACCTTGTAGGTTTCTCTGATCAAAAGCTCATTTTGAATGATAGCCCCATGCTGGTACTGGGAATTACAGTTCAGTGCCCACTAAGAAAATGAGAAAAAAGATAGCTAATAAATAAGAGTTAGAGAGGAGAGAGAGAGAGAGGAAGGGAGAGGGAGGGGGGAAGATGTAGAAGGTTTAGGTTAGACTTGATCCTACTCTCTCCAGTGTCTTGTGGTTCAGGTGTTTCCTGTAAGGGCCTGGTGAAGGTTCAACCATTTGGTCTGCCTTGTAGGAAGTAGAATTTTGTGGTACCATTGCTGTTTGGGTCTAGATTAGTGTTTCCTGCCCCTTAGATGACCTTCCCTCCTCCCCATCTATCCTAGTGTCTAGTCCATGAGATGCTTACTGGGTATGTAAGGTATCATGAGTAGATTCAGGTTAGGTGGTGTAGATGAGTGAGACTATGTGGCATTTTTTTTTTTTTTTCCTGTGATTTGGTAAGTTCACTGAAAATGATCTGTTCCAGGTTCACCCATTTTTCCTCAAATTTCTTTGTGTCATTTTTTCTTACTGCTGTGTAGAATTCCATTGTGTAGATATACCACATCTTAGTTATCCATTCTTCTAGTGATGGACATCTGGATTGATTCCAGCTCTTAGCTATCATGAATTGAGCCACTACAAACATGGTTGAGCAGATCTCTCTGGCCTGTGGTCTGAAGGTTTTAGGGTAGATGCTTAGCAAGGGAATAACTGGGTCTGTTGATATCTCTATAGTCAGCTTTTTCAGGAGTCTCCATATTGCTTTCCAAAGTGGTTGTACCATCCTACATTCCCACCAACAGTGGGTGAGTGTTCCTGCTTCTCCACATCCTCGCCAGCATTTATTTTCATTTGATTTTTTTTTAATTTTTTATTTATTTATTTGAGAGCGACAGACACAGAGAGAAAGACCAATAGAGGGAGAGAGAGAGAATGGGCACACCAGGGCTTCCAGCCTCTTCAAATGAACTCCAGATGCATGCGCCCCCTTGTGCATCTGGCTAACGTGGGACCTGGGGAACCGAGCCTCGAATCAGGGTCTGTAAGCTTCACAGCCAAGCACTTAACCGCTAAGCCATCTCTCCAGCCCTCATTTGATTTTTTGATGTTTGCTATCCTTATTGGGGTAACGTGAAATCTCATAGTTGTTTAATTTGCATATCTCTGACGATTAGGGATGATGAACTTTTTCTTAAGTGTGGGTTTGCCATTTGTATTTTTCTTAAATTATAGAATTTGGTAGCCATATAATTCTCCTTGTATTATTCCTGAATCTTAGAGTATTGATCATTATTACCTTCTTCTATTAAAAAAAAAAAACATTTAGTTTACATAGGTACATTAATATCACTGAAGGTTTGGAACTCTGTCTCCATTTAGCAAAGTACTTTTTTCAGTATTGGGAAAGATGACTACTAGTTTCAAATAAATGGAAGGTGTCTATGTCTAAAATATTATATATTATCTGAGTGATTTAAGTTACAAATTGAACATGATCTAAGTGAAATCTTCAAAGCTTTGTCAGAATACTGTCTGGAAACCCAACTTTGTTCTACTGATCCTACAAAAGAACTTCTTATCTATTTCCCAGTGATCCATCAATACACATTATTACTTAGCAAGGGGAAACACAGGTGCTACTTTGAAGAACTGTAAAGGGAGCTATTTGATATCAACCATGAAAGTTAACTGCACACACTTGTAAGCTATGATAAATATGCATTACACTTTGGTACACTGAACCTCTGTGTCTATGTGCCTTCCATTTCTTGTCCTCATTCACTATGAAACAATAACACAACAAAGACAAGGAACATATTTCTCACTTCACAATGTTTCTTTACTCCTATATATATGTGTGTGTGTGTGTAAGTGTATTATTTAAATTTGTTTTCATGGAGAACGAGATAAAAAGAGAGAGCATTAATTATGAATGAATGGGTGTGCCAGGTCCTCTTTCTGCTGAATGCAAATTCCAGACACATGTGCCACTTTGTTCATCTGACTTTACTTGGGTACTGGGGAATCAAACCCAGATCAACCCAGACTGGCAGGCTTGGCAAGCAAGATGACTCAGTAAGGTATGTTCCCAGCCCTCTTTAGTCCTTTTCGTAATCTTTTCCTCAGCTCTTTTCCTAAATTTAACTTACTCTCCAACTCATGCAAAGCAGTGAGCAATCTGTTTCTGTCTGTATGTATTAGTTGACACCTCCCAGAATTTTATACGGATTGATCCATATAATAGCCATGTTCTTCATCATCCTTTTAAACTTTCTCATGTATTACTCTTTTTGCTATTTTAGTTTTTGCTATAGGAAGTTAGCAATATAAATTTACTTTCAGGATATTTAATAGTATTTCACTAATAACATGATATTTTAATTAACTTTTATTTATCCCCTTTCATATTTTGTGTTATTACCACATACCATCACACACACACATGCACACACACACACACACACACACACACACACACACACACACACAGTGAAAACCCACAATGCATAATAGTTTTGTCAAGATAATATTTTGTTTTTTGTTTTGTTTTGCTTTTGTTTTTGAGGTAGGGTTTCACTCTAGTCCATGCTGACCTGGAATTTCCTCTGTATCCTCAGGGTGGCCTCAAACTCATGGTGATCCTCTTAACTCTGCCTCCCAAATGCTGTGATTAATGGTGTGTGCCACCATGCCTGGCTATGATAATCAATATATTTAATGAGACAGTGAATAGAAAATGTATCACAATATGTCCAACACCATTATTCTATTTATTATTCTCTTCTTTCTGTTGATAGATTGTATTTCAATTATTTTACTTTTCTTTTATTTCTGAAGAAATTTCTTCCATTTCTGAAAGGAATATTTGCTGTTTGTGAGTCAATATTATATTTTCATCACTCCTAGGATCCAACTGTATGCCCCTGTTTTAATAGTCAGGTGGCATGTCTCTCCAGTTGCATCTTTCCTTTCATGGGTGTTTCATATCCAATTGAGATGAAGTGGATGTTTATTTTCCTACTTATATGTTAGACTCTATCTTTGTCCATATTTCTCCAAATTAAATGTCCTATTTGAGTTCATTTGACTTTTCTCATAGATTTAAGGTTATCTTGTTGATATTTATATCTACACGATGGAATTCTACATAGCAGTAAGGAAAAATGACACAATGGAATTTGAAGAAAAAGGGACAAATCTGGAACAGATCATTCTCAGTGAACTCACGCAAGCACAGAAAGATAATCGCAGCATAGTCTCACTCATCTACT
Source organism: Jaculus jaculus (assembly GCF_020740685.1). Lineage (NCBI taxonomy): Eukaryota > Metazoa > Chordata > Mammalia > Rodentia > Dipodidae > Jaculus > Jaculus jaculus. Next base: position 87,797,207 of record NC_059109.1, read on the forward strand.
GCTCCTAACCTGAATCTACCCAAGTTGCCAACATACCTAGCAATAATCTCAAGGACTGGACATTAGGGAGGGTTGGGAGGAAGGGGAGGGTAAGGAATGGGGTGGGGGACACAAAAGTGGACACAAATAGCAATGGTACCATAAAATTCTACATCCTAAAAGACAGACCATATGGTTGAAACTTCACCAGGACCTTAGAGGGGATACCTGATTCATAAAGCTCTAGAGAGGGTATGATAAAACTTTTCTCTCCTGTTTCTGTCCCCCCCACCCCCCATCTCCCTCTTCTCTCTCATCTCTCTGTCTCTTTTATATCACTTATCTTTCTCTTCCTTCTCTTCTTGGGCACTGACCTGTAACTCCCAGTACCAGCAGACAGATAGCATCCACAATGAGCTTTTGTTCAGAGAGACCTACAAGGTTTCCCAAAAGAAGACAGATTTCTGTCAGAGCACTTGATGACTCACAAAAAGTTACTAGTAAGACCCTACTGCTGAAGATACCATATGCTGTTGGCACATAACGTGGAGTGATATGGCTGGAATCTGGAACAGAGTCAGTTCCCAGACAGTTAGCACATCTAGTGCCAGAAGGTGCTACATGAACAGCTGGAGGAAAATGAGCAATATCTGTCTAAGGAACTCATGGTCTAACCTACTTATCAGCAAACAATGTTACGTGATGCTCACACAAGTACAATAGTGGTGCACAGCCATGCGGGGAAAGCACCGGCTCTTCATTTGTCTAACTGGTCCACTCAGTGGAATGGGACCCATAGCTGGAGCTGGGAAACAAGTCAGAATCATATCTAAAATTGAGCCCATTCTCCATTATCAAGTTCCCACCAATAGTGGGCTACAAGTGGGCCTATATCTGTTAAATTCTCTCTAAAAAAATAATGTTATCCCATTTATCTGGTGCTAACTTTACTCTCCCTTGGAGAATCTGCTTCTCTTTTTCAGATAGATGTAGATCCTAAGGACAGAACCCAAAAGGGCCCTAGCTGAAACTAAGAATAATTGGGGGAAATAAGCAAGAGTGCTGTTTTCTTGGCAAACAGGGTACCAGCACAATGGTGAAGGAAATAGACACAGAGAACAGTCAACCCACAGAGGCTCCCAAGATCTCAACACTGAAGCAGACCTCAAATGAACCCAACATGGCTCAGAGAAATTTGTGGAAGAGGGAGTGAAAAGAATGCCAGAATCACATGTTGGGTCATGACATGCAGAGACATTTCTTCCTACCCAACATTGTAGGCTAACCCCACAATGTGTGACACACATACTCCAACAAAGAGGAATGGCAGAGTTTGAGGCCAACCTGAGACTACATAGTTAATTCCAGGTCAGACTGGACCAGAGTGGTACCCTACCTCAAAATACCAAAAAAATAAATCTCAGGCCTGGGGACACTGAGCCACAAGCATCATCAAAAACATATAAAGTAAATAAATATTATTAAATACATTAATAAATATTCGAATAAAATAGATCTATTCACATCTGAGTATACAGTGAAAGAAAATGAATCAGCACACCACAGAGACATCTAGGAACTCATATTTACTATAATATTATTTATATTAGCTAAGATATTGAATCAGCCCAGGTATACATCAACACATGAATAGATATGTATAGTATACATGCATACATAATGGTATGCTATTCATCAAAAAGGATAATAAAACCTAATCATTTGTAGCAGAATGGTTGGAAATAGAGGACATTATGCTAATTGAAATAAGTCAGACACAGAAATGACAAGCACCATTTGCCTTTCTCTTATATAAAAACTAACAGAAGTTGAGCTGAAATTAGTAATGAGTATTTACCCCTATCTGGACTATTAGCAACTTTTTGAAAAATTTGAAACTTTACTACAATGATGTCTTCAAATTCTGTTAGGACTCCAAACTGAAACTTGTCTCTGCTTTATAACATTTAAATATACTCCATGTAACAAGAAATTCATTAGTATTTTAGCCTTATATTATCTGTATTTTTATTAACATGATTTATAATCTTAACATGAATTTATTTCATAGAAGTATGAAATGATTTTCCCTTAATTACTTATTACATGTAAATAAAGCATTTTTGGAACAACTATTTAGATCTATAAATCTTTAGACTTGGAAAATGCAATGATTTCAAGGTTATTTCTTTCCTTAGATTGGAATTTTTCTTGGTATTAATAATTAAGTAAATAAAAATACATTATGGAGGAATTAAGTTGAAGCTCTACAAATTGAATAATAAATGCCTAGTCAATACATAAAATCTTGCAGTTCCACTACTAAAACTAACTGGCACAATACAGTGGCAGGCTTATATAACATTTCACTAAATTATAACTTAAAAAGAAAATTTTCAATTTTTTAGATAGTTCTCTTAATGGGGTCCATCTTAACTAATAAAGTACCACAAAAATATATTTACCCTTATATCGTCTATTTTCTTAAGGAAGCATATAGATAAGACAAAATAGTTAGTCCATGATTATAGACTATATAGAAGATATAAGTATGTAATTCAATGGTATCACCTCAATTGATATCTGAAATATGATTTAAGACATTTAATCTTATTCTCAGTGTATACCCATATACATTTTGACCTTGAAGTATCCCTATAGTATAGATTTGTCCACTCAAATTAATATCATGTGTTAAACACAGGATAGATCTTAACAAATATTTGTTTATTTTATTTAAAGAAATGATGGAATAATCCAACATTTTTAAATAAAAAGAAATGATAAAGAGCTCAATTATACAGCTAGATTTAGTCTTTCACTATATTCTTTTATGTTCTTTCATTTTTTCTGTCCTTCTACCCTCTCCTTTTCCTTACTTCATTCATTCCTTCCTTCTTTTCTTTTTCTCTTTCCTCCATCCCTTCCTTTTGAAAATACTCTCTATACACATATTTGTTGGACACAAACCACCTAATTAATATTAGATTTGTAGGGGTTAAAGAATTCAGATTCTATTTAAGTAGGATGATCCTTTCTGGTCAGAAAAGAATGCTTATTCTTGTTCCACTTTCTTATCCATCTGAAAAACATCTGGGTATTATACAGGTGGGCAACATGTGAGCTTACTTCAACATGGAATTTCCAAGTCCTCTCAGTTCAGACTGCCAGCAAAACTTTGTGGTTAACTTAAGATTAGATGGACATGAAGAAACATACTTCCCATCTCTGCTGGAGACAAGATAATTGGGGGCAGATTGTTCTTTAAACCTAAATGAATAATATTTTTCATGTCTTACCCCACCATTTTTCATGTAATGTGCTAACAAAAGAGTAGAATTTTATGCAAGTACACCATAGTTTTTTGGTATTGATGCTATCCTAGAAGTGGCGCAATATATTTCTATCAGTATTTTGAATTTATCCACTGGGGTTATAGACACTAAATTTTCTTTAAAATTATTTTTAATTGTACAAAAGAAAATGTCTGGCACAAACATATTTTGTCATGGAAAATACTTGATACTATAAACACAATGACTACCACCTGTTAGTTCCTCAATAAAAATTGCTTGAGGAGAATTCTGCATAAGATGGTAGCTTAGAAACCACTTCTAAATAAGTGATTGGCTATAGTTAGGGGGATCAAAAGATCAGGAATATTGTATCACTCATCCCACTGATTCTAATCAGTCAATGGTCCACTTGATTAACATCCAAGAAAACTTCCTTCATGAATGGACTCATCCACTGTTATGCCCACCCCTGCTGTCCCCACAGGGAAAAATGACAGACCAGCCTTAAGGACATCTTCCAAGAAATCTAAATATTCTACATCACTAGGGATCTTATGGAAGTGGCCCCTAGCAACTACCACCCCCTGAGTTCCCTAAGCATCTAACAAGGAAGTCAGAAATGAAACAATATTTCAGTCCAAAACAGTGTTTCCCATATACCAGTGAAACAGCCATGTGCCCTGCTTGGTTACAAAAATGGTTCCTGAGAAGAGATCATGTCAGCTTTCCTCAACTCACAAAACAGAATCAATTAACCTCCACAAATGAACTTCACACAGATGTAGCTCTGGGAACCACCAAGAGAAGAACTTAATGTGAAAGTAGTCTGGAGTAGATCTTTGAGAGGAGATGTGACTGATCCATGCAGAACTCCCAGCAGCCCAAGAAGCTTCTTGGATCCAGGACAGGGACAGTGAAAGCCTCCAGACAAAATGCAACTAGGCCAGTCACTTTTAATCCTCTATATATCCAACCAGTTCTATTCCCCACTACAGTGATTCCCCCCTTCTTTATATAATAACCTAAGTCAGTTTAACAGGCCAGGGCAGTCCCCCACTGTTCTCAACTTAAATCATTGTGCTTTCTTTAAATTTCTTTTGTTTACTATTCACTATTTCCTTTTTTATGTATTTATTACTTTTATTTATTTATTTTTTTAGTTCAGACAGAGAAGGAGGGGCAGATACTGTGGCATTCCAGAGCCTTCAGACACTGCGAATTAAATCCAGATGCATGTGCCACCTTGTGTATCTGGCTCACATGGGTCCCTGGGAATCAAACCTGGGTCCTTTGGCTTTTAAGGCAAGTGCCTTAACCACTAAGCTGTCTCGCCAGGCATCTTTTCTTTTAAAATTAAGAATATACTTTGTATGGATACATCATGTGTTAATACCATCATTTCCCTCCTACCTGCCCCAATTCTGCTGAAGTCCCTCCTCAGCTGGATTGCTGGCATTCCCCATGGGATTTTGGGTTATACATTGTCAGAGCATAAGTCAGTCATGAAGTGGGGAGATGCCTCTGGACATGGTATCCCAATATGTGACTTTTACAATCTGTCGCCCCCTCTTTGGCAAAATTCCCTGCCTATGGTGGGTGTGTTCTAAGTCTACCTCAGTGTTGAGCTTTCAGGAGCTTTTGGTTTTCTGCTTTGGTATGTGCTGAGTATCCTCAGAGTCAGTCTCCATGACCCTGGCACAGATTGTCAGGATCCTCACGGAAGCACCACTTTTTCTCATCATACCAATTCCTTTGTGGTTTCACCTGGCCTCTAGCTAAAGTGTGAGGGGTTGTTTATCTCTTCAGGTCTTGCTACCTTCTGAAAAATAAAAACAGGTTCTTCAGTGGAGAATGCAGTCAGAGTAGGTTAAATAGGATGAACATTGGTAATATAGAGATATTTGGATGGATATAGACCCTTTTTTGGCCAAAGACTAGTGGGAGCTAGGTGTTGGAGATCATAATCTTGTTCTCCCTAGGATTCTGACCTGGGTTCATTTCCAAAGAGCAGTTATCTTAGCCAATCAGAAAGCCATTGATTATCCAGCAAGGATGTGCACCACAATTGCACAGGTGTGTACTTCTTGTCAGGCTGGATGCTTTTGAATAACAGTGTCCCCACATTTGCTTACAATGTTGTTAGTCACTTTCCCCCAGTATAGCTCATGTGGTGGTTTCCAGCACTAAATGGGCTAACCATCTGGTGACTGGCTCCTTTCCAGGTTCCAGCTGTGTTTCTCCATGTTCTGTGCCAGCAGCACATGGTGCCTTCAGCAATAAGGTCTTACATTTTACCTCAGGTGGGTAATCAAATGCCTTGACAGAAACCTGTCTTCTTTTGGGGACATCATAGGTCTTTCCAATCAACAGCTCAAATTGGGTTGTAATCAATTTCTGGTACTAAGGGTTATAGGCCAGAGCCAAATATTTTAGGGTTAGGTCTTATTCTATCTTCTTTAGGCCCCTTATTATCAGGGAATCCCTCCATACTCCTGTTGAGGATTATAATTTTTTAGTTTACTATCAAAGAGAAAGGTTTCTATGAACAGTTTGGGGGGGAGGGGAAATAAACACAAAATTAAACCCAAAATGAATTGCTACCATAGAAATGTTTCCTTTTTCTTTCTTTTTCCTCTCTCAAATAAAATAGGTTGGCTTTGTTTGAAAAGTCTCTGACTTACCCTCTTGAGAGATAAGACTGATTAACATTATTTGATTACATCTGTTTACTCTCTTTTCAGTTTACCTTTAGCTAAAACTCACACATATCCTATCTACCTTTTTTTGTTTGAATGGATTTATTTATGTTCCCTATTCAGTTTTCCCACCTATTGTAATTCCCCCATCCTAGTCTAGATCTATTAACTTAATTCTAAGCACTAATACCACCATGTATTATTTTTTTTCATTTATTTCCATTTATACCCACTTATACTCCTGAATATAGCAAACTCTTCCATTTAAGGTAAGAAGGTGGCTTGAAATTAAAAAAAAAAAAACTTCTGTAAATATGAATAAATATAATGAAATGTTAGCTCCAAAAGCATAATCCTGAAGGAGAAAGTTTACAAACAAAATTGACTGAGTTAACTGAGGTCTTCTCTTTTATTTTTCTATGTGGATTAAGAACAATACCCTTATCCCACATTTTGCAGATAAGCCATTAATGGTTGAGTTAGGCTCCATCATGTGGTTGTAAAGCAAAGCCTGTTCTGAATGAACTGGAACAATCATACCTCTGTAGCATTAGATAACTATTCCACTTAATTTTATATTTATGAAAGAGGTAATTTAAGAAGACGATGTAGCTTCAGAAAATGATTATTCTATTCATGTGAAATAAAAAGAAGACTAAGAAAAATAAGTTTTAACAAAAAATTCTCTGAATAACATTTGATAAATATTTCTTTGCTTATTTGTAACTATCAGATTTATGGAAACTTTAAGTCAGGCATGTCCAACCTGCAGTCCACAGGCTGCAGGCATCCCAGGATAGCTATGAATGGGACAAGCTCATAGATGACAATGACATGCTGTAATGTTGAAAGATTGCAAATCCCTTCTATAATTCATATTTTCTCTCCCCAAAAAGCAAAAATTAACTTTTTAATACTAAAATTAAATATGATTTATAGGAATCTCCATGAGTAAACCATGGAATAAACCAATATAAATTAATTCTTTTGTTTTAAAATATTGAAGGTAGGCAACCATCCACTTATAAGACATGTTATTTCATTGCTTCTATACTGGCTTTCAAATTTTCTTCTGAAAAAATAGTTTTACTGTCACATTTTAAGGTTTTAATTGTCATTAATATGTTCAGGGGACCCTCTTTATGATATTGGTCTATGTACTTTTGAATGTTTTGTAGATGTATTAAATGCAAAATTAAAACATAACTTCTTAAGCTCTTTTTACTCTGGTGATTCAACTCAGGGAATGAGCTTTATTTATTAAAATTGAAAGATATAGAGGAGCAAAAAGTCAGCGAGTAAGGGGAAAAAAGGGAGGTAGACAAGAAAGAAGAAAAGGAGGAGGAGAAGTTGAAGAAAAGACAAGAAAAGAAAGAGACATATAACGTACCCAGGTTCTAGTTAAGTATAAGTATAGTATAAGGGACCATCCCTTCATTGGCCCATATATTCAATCAATTTCTAGTTAATGTTATCTTCTGGATTGCCTTTGAGACACAACAGTTTGACATCACCACTTCTGTGACCATGGACTAAGGGCATTCTTGGTGACTATGAACACCTACATGTGATTCCGGAAATCATAATGCATCAAACTTCTTGCTACAAACTGAGTTCACACTGTTACTCGGTCTCTTTCTTCCAATGAGCACAAATAGAAGGTCTGACACCACCTTCTGAGAGAACTTGAAGTGCCAGACAATCTGAAGTGACTCTCTTAGCATTACTTTGTCAAGCTCAGGACAGTTAGCCAAGTTCATGTTTGAAGTTTGTCTAGGATGAATGTAGTTTTCTCTCAGCTGCTTTATTGGGATTGTGCACATAAGTGAGCAACTTAATTCTGACAAAACAAACTCCAAACTGTCATTGAAATAGAATAGTTTAAAACTCATTCACTGAGAATATTAAGACACGAAAACAATGGCAAATGAATTTCAAAGGCTTTGTAAAATTATCCCATTGAATGGTCCTAAATAAGAGTCATATTGCAGAAAAAATAGAAACAAAATGAAACAACTCTAACCTAATAGTTACAGAAAAATAAGAGGCAAGAAGGACATGATGACTTGTCAGTGGAGAAGTTTTCATGAGGAGACTTAGAGGAATCAGGACTCAGTACCCTTCATTGATTATGAATCCAGACAATTTGTGCAGAAGTTTGAGATCTCAGTCCCAGAAATGTATACCTTAATGCTGTAATTGTAAATACTTCAAAGGCTGTATAATACCTGTAACAAACTATGATAAGCCTTTACAGAATATTGTGACTGTAATTTTATATACTCATAATTGTTAGCAATTTGAGTTGGGGTGCTGTCACTCATATATAGCTGAGGTCAGCTGAAGAGATGACCAGGAATGGTTGGGAAAGGAAGCTCCAGTGGGCAAGGAATACCAGTCCACATTTTCCCCCTCCTCATTTGGCTAGCTTAGGCTTTCTCACAAGAGCAGGGTAAGTAGACTCCCGGGAACAGTGTTCATAGGCTATACAGTCTTCCTCCTACGATGTTCTTTTGTTCAAAAAAGTCATAAATTCAAAGGATAAAAAAGCAGATTCCACCTGTCAATGATAGGAGCTAAAAATAATTGGTGCCATTTTAAATGTAGCACAGCCTTATGTTTGGTCATATACCATATCTCAAGGTTACCAAAAATATTAATGTATACAACATCCAGATGTTTAGGTTAGAAAGTGGTTAAAAAGCTCTGATAGGAGACACTTGTATTTTCTGCAATATAAATTTTTACACTGTACATATTTCTAATGTACTGATATGACATCATTGGATGTAAATTAAAGAAAAACATAATTTTCTTTTGATTGTGGTGATGTACTAACTCCTGCATACTATTGCCTACATTCTCATCCTGTTATGACATGACATTCATGTGCCACTGGTCAAAATTCCTATTTAGTGCACATACAGAGAGGGCATCTAGACTAGGATTCTCTTCACTATCGACCTATAAAAATCAACTTTGCCAGGCATGGTGGCACATGCCTTTAATCCCAGCACTTGAAGTCAGAGGTAGGAGTATTGCGTAAATTTGTGGCCAGTCTTGAACTACAGAGTGAGTTCCAGGTCAGCGTGGAGTTAAGTGAAACTCTACCTCAAGAGAGATAAAGAGAGAGAGAGAGAGAAATAAACTTTATCTCCTTCCCACATTCCCAAAGCATAATCTCAGATGGAGAAAACAACAGGTCTGAGGCACCTGGAAGACACTGGATCATAGCAGGATCTATCCCAGCAATGCATATCTCACGTTTCATTACTCTGACTTGATATTCTTTGTTTACACATCCCTGTTTATCCTTGGAGTAACTTCATAAGTACTTGTCCTTTGTGTTGATATTTCCCTTGTAGTTTGGGGCTCCAGGATTCTTGTTTCTGTCTTTAAGATGTCTTCCCCTTTCCACGAAAGATCTGTATTTCCAGATGAGAAGCTTTCCCATCCCACTATGTAGTGAATCTGAGGGTACTAAGGAATGATTTAATTTTGTACTATGTGTACCACATATAGGTGTACCTCATAGAAGGTGCTACAACTCCCTAATATTATGTTGATTTTTTATATCATATTGGCATCTACTCCACTTAAAATATTTACTGGTTATTTATTTCTGTTTTTTTTTATGGTGTTGAATATTGAGTTCAGAGTCTCACGGATGCTAGGTCAGTACTCTACCATTGAGCTAAACAGCACTGTGTAATCATTATTCGAAGATCATTTTGATAAGACTTTTTTTGTAATGTTTTTAATTTTCTTAAAAGCATTTATACATTACTGAGAAAATTTATTAATTAGTAACTTAATATCATAGAGATTATAATGAATGGTCTTAGATCCATACCTTTGAATTTGAACATTTCATGATTTGACTATTGTTTTAAACCAAAGACCTTCAGAAAAGCTACTGCTTTATTTCACAAACTACTAAGTCCTAGACTCTGTATTTCCTCTAGATTCTGCCAACAAAATTCACATCTTCTTTAGTTTATCCTCATTTTCTCAGATACCATTGAACACAACTTAAAAATATTTATTTATTTATTTATTTGTTAGAGAGACAGAGAGGGAGGGAGACAGAGAATGTACCAGGGTCTCTAGCTACTGCAAACTTGAGAGCATGTACCACCTTGTATATCTGGCTTTTTGTGGGTCCTGGGGAATTGAACCTGGGTCCTCTGGTTTTCCAACAAGTCCTTTAAGTGCTTAACCATCTCTCTAGCCCATGAACATAGTATATTATATATATATAATTAATTATTAATTATTATATAAATAATATATATATTTCATACACATATCAGCCATATCCACAAATTCATTAGTGTTGCCCAATGGGTACTAGACAAGAATAAGAGGAGGGTTGTTAATCCTGGCCATTTCAGGAGACAATCAAAGCAGAAAAGTTATTTAAGCTGATGTGTATAGATGAGTAGAATTTGTTACACCTATGTATAAGGTCAATTTTGGAACTTTCCTGTAATTCAAAATGGCATCCACAGGGATAACTAGACAATATAAGTTAGATGGGATTTCATCACAGTAAACTTTGCACTGTATCTTAAAAAAGCATGTAGGTTGGGAATGTTTAAAATAGGGAACGATGTAATCAGGACTGCAACTGGAAGGTTCACCCCAGTAACACTGGGAGTATATCATTCTGAAGAGGAGAGCCTGTATTGGAGGCTGCCCTGTCCTCTAGAGAAGGAAGGCATATCGCTGGATCTGTGTGAATGCCAGTAGCTCCAGGTAGCAAGTTGATATTTGTAAACAAGAGTATTCAAAGCCAGGGCTTAGTGTTTCCATAGAGAGTGAGAGAGATGAGGTCAAGAATGACACCTTGGTTTCTGACTTAGGCAACGGACAAGGGACATCAGAGCAGGTTTCACATGAAACATGGTAAGTTTGATTTGAGATGAGTTGTTTGAAAGGAACTATAACAACCCATAGATATGGAAATATTAGGTGACAGGAAACATATCGTTGAGCATCTAGGAAACATTGCAGCCCATTCTATAATGTTCCCATGGAATCAAAGCTTCATAGGTCATAACAAAGAATGTGGTGTATATATATATATATATATAAATGTATATATGTATGTGTGTGTGTAAGAGACAGATTATTAGTGATAATCATCACATATGTGCACCCACACTCAGAAGTATTCCATTCATGTGTCTAGAAGTATTAGATCAAAGTACTGATGAACACAGGAACTTTATGAAATCAGTTCACCTAGACTCTAATTTAATCTGCCACTATCCAGCAGTGTGATTTTTGGTTTACTACAATTCCTTTTCTCTTGCTCAGTTTTTTAAAAACTTTTTTTCTTTTTTGTTTTTTTGAGGTAGGCTCTCACTTTGGCCCAGGCTGACCTGGAATTCATTACAGTGTTTCAGGGTGACCTCGACCTCACGGCGATCTTCCTACCTCTGCCTCCAGAGTGCTAGGATTAAAGGCGTGCACCACCATGCCTGGCTTTAAACCAACATTATTTTTAAACAAGAACATTTAAAGAAATTTATTTATTTATTTATGACAGAGAAAACACTCTAGAGAGTGGGCACACCAGGGCCTCTAGCCACTACAAACGAACTCCAGACACATGTGCCACCTTGTACATCTGGCTTTACATGGGTACTGAGGAATTGAACTTGGGTCATTGGTCTTTGCAGGCAAGCACTGTAAATGCTAAGCAATTTTTCCAGCTCCCTTTAGTTCAGTTTTTTTTTTTTAAGATTTTTTTGTTTATTTTTATTTATTTGAAAGTGACAGAGAAAGAGGCAGAGAGAAAGAGAGAGAGAATGGGTGCGCCAGGGCCTCCAACCACTGCAAAAGAACTCCAGACGCCTGGGCTCCCCTTCTGCATCTGGCTAACGTGGGTCCTGGGAAATTGAGCCTTGAACCGGAGTCCTTAGGTTTCACAGGCAAGTGCTTAACTGCTAAGCCTTCTCCCCAGCCTTTTTGTTCAGTTTTTAATGACATTGCAAATGTACTACATAGAATCACTCCTGCATCTCAGATAGAAGCTGGCATTTCTGAAGTGTATGCTTCTAAAAGTTATATTTACTCCAAGCCAATAAACTTGGTCTTTAAGATATTTAGGAATTAGACAATGCCTGAATCTTTATTTAGATGAAAGAAGCATCATCTATACCAAGGAATATACAATAACACAATTCACACATGTTCATTCCCAAACACTTCTAAACTTTCCCTTATGCAAGGGAATGAAGGAACAGACAGGGTCCCAGGAAACTTAGGTGTACCAAGAAGAAAGAGAAACCCTTCCATACCCAATATTTAGTTTAGCACAATCATTTTGCATAAAAGAAAAATGTTTCCTAGATATATTTCCTAGATATATTTGGTGGGTTAAAGGAGTTTGATTTTTCCATTTTTTCTTGTTTTTTGTTTTTTGTTTTTGTTTTCTTCTTGGTTCACGCTAGCCCAGGCTGACCTGAAATTCACTATGTAGTCTCAGGGTGGCCTTGAACTCAGGGTGATCCTCTTACCTCTGCCTCCTTAGTGCTGGGATTAAAGGCGTGTGCCACCACACCAAGCTCAGAAATTTGATTCTTAAGTGGAAAGATGGAATAAGTGACTGATATATCAAGGAATCCCTGTTTCTCTTCTTATTTCCTGGAATGTGTTCTCAGCAATGTTAGATCAGAAAGAATGGATCTGAGCTTTTTACTCAATGAAGATTCCTATGTGCTGTTTCCTTCAGTTCTTCAGGTGACTAGGAAGGTTAATCAGGTCATTTCACCTAGCCAAAAATGTTACAGACTTTGGGTATTTCCTCCCAGATAATTACCCATATTGTATGCAGTTCTGCCCATTCTATCATGGGGCAGCTCAGCACTCCCCTTTGTGTTCTGTCTCTCTCTCACGTGTGTGTGTGTGTGTGTGTGTGTGTGTGTGTGTGTGTGTGTGTACATACACATGTCTGAGAGGGTACAGGTGTGCGCATGCCCTGGTGCTCAGATTACAGGAGTCAGAAGACAGAATTTCCAGGTGTTAGTCATCACTACCTCCTTTGAGGTAGAGTTTTCCTCATTCTCACAGTCGTTCTTTTGTTGCACTTGCCATGAGTTCCATAAAATTTTTTCTTCACGCTCCCATTTTACCTTTGATGTGCTGGGATTGCATAAGTCCCCCACAACTCCAGGCTATTTTAAATGGACTCTGGGGATCGAAGCTGGGTATTAAGGATTGAGAGACAAGTGCGTTTTCCTGAGCTGGCTCCTTATCCCTAGTGTTTTTCCTAGCTCCCAAAATTAAAAACTTTAAAAAAAAATTAAAAACTTTGATGATACTTTGATTATGGGAGAAACAGTCAAAGCTGTATTAGGTACTTTTCTTCTTGGTGGGTTTAAAATATCCAAGAGAAATAAAAGGGGGAATAATTTTGATTCACAACTTAAAGGGTGCAACTACATGGCTATATTATCCCACAGGCTTATGAAGAACTTCATGGTTGTAAGAGTGTGTAGCTAAAGCGATTTTTTAAACTTAATATTGGATAGGGAGCAGAGAGGTTGGTGAAAGAGACAAGATACCTGAAAGGACCCACCCACATGATCTATTTCTACCAGCTAGGTCATACCTTTTCAAGTCTTCAACTAAACCTACTAACATAATGCCACCACCTGAGGATCACGTGTTCAAACATGTGGCTTAGGGCAATATTTTATATTCAAACCATAACTGAGGCATAGATCTGAAATTATCTTGTATGGGTTTTCCCCTCCCAGCCTTTCTGTGGGTATGGCTTGTAGCCAGGAACTTCCCTACTCTGTCTACATCCTTAAAGCACTTTTCTCTGAATGTCAAAAGCATGTGCTCACTTGACCTTGTTAGAATTCCAAGCTGACAGATTTCCTTTCCCAGGTAGAAATTCTAATACTTTAATCTTTCAAGACAGAAAACATATCTACTATGAATATTTTAAATGTTGGATACTTTTTTGTTTTTGATATAAAATATTATGTCTGAATGGAGAAGGCTCAGCAATGAAAAGATGAAGCCACTACTATTTGCCTATAGTTGACCAACTGGTGCAGTCTCACTTAGGAAAGCTCTGTCTTCTGGCTGTTTTGCATTGATGAATGTATTGACTTGCTGGCACTCAGCATTTTTAGATATCTGGCTTGTTTAAATGAAATCCCAGAAGGAGTAAAGATCTTTTCATGAAAAATATTAGTAGCATGTTTCTTATCCATTTAATTATTTCTTTTTCAAAAAAAAATATATCAGTATACAAATAATTGTGGGTTTTTTTAAGGCTTTTCCCAAGCATATACTTTTTTCCTTTTTCCATATTCCTTCTGTACCCTATGCCCTCTTCGCACCATAGTCTCATTTTCACTTGATTTCTTTTTATTGCAGTGTTTAGCATAGCAAAACTAGAAGCATTTAATCAAAGGAAAACATAAAATTTCTTGTATTCAATGTTTCCCTGATAAATATTTTACTAATCATATTAAATCTGCCTTTTTCTCATTTGTACTACAGTGTTCATAGAATCCAACCACTGATTTTGTTTTTTTCACTTACCTAATGAAAACCAAATTTTCACAGCAGGTAGTAATGGAGGCACACACATCCCCATTTTTTTCAGGAATTACTCTGTTCTTTATATCTTAAAATGAAGAGCTGGGCATGGTGTCATGTAGCTATAATCCAAGCACACAAATGGCAGAGACAGGATCATGAGTAAGATGTTACCTTAGACAAATAGTAATATACTGTCTCAGAAAAAAAAATGATACTAGTGATACTAGTTAATACTATGTAGTCAAACTTTCTGCAATTATAATGGTTTTACAAAATATTTGATAATATTTGATGTCCAAAATGGGGTAAATATCTTCAATGTAACTTTTGACCTCTGGAAATGCACAAAATGTAATACATATTCTTGGTGGCTATTTTTTCCCCACTCTAATCACTTTAACTTTCAATAACTACATGTAGCTAGCAGCTATAGTAGCAGACAGTGTAACAGAGTTGGAAATTATGTTTGGAAGAAAAAATAGCTGATTTAATCATTTTATATTCTAAAACTAATTGAAAAGGATTCTTCAAGAAGCAAATCCTTGCTGATATTAACCATGTAGCTCTGAATAACCTGCAAGCTCTTAAATAATTTTATGAAATACAACAAAACATAAATACAGATTATGGAGGAGAAAATATCTTTGTCAGCAAGAAATCTATAGGAGGTAATATCAAAGAGAAAGAGAGAAGAGGAAAGAAGAATAGAGAAAAAGAGAGAGAGAGA